>NC_133664.1:6239539-6839539 GCF_037893015.1 Macrotis lagotis
AATAGTTAGTACTACCACTTTAACTTTGAGGTCACTCTCCCCAAGGATTGGGGGGGGGGGAGTGCAGAAAGGGAGGAGTGCCTCCAGAGCTGGGTGGGAGATGTTTATACTTCTCTTTCTCTTGTAGTCTACTCCTAGGAGTAATCAATGATAGGAGATAGCAAATTTATCTGTTGGATATTGTATATTGGATAGTGGAAGAACACACCAGAATGAGAGCTCATGCCAATAGTATTGGAAAAACCCCATCTTCCCTCATGTGTACTCCTAGAACTCTGAGAGGGCAATGCAGTCTATTCAGCCATCAAATCCATTCATTTAATTAATGAAAAAACTGAGGGCTGAGAGACTTGCCCATATTCACCCAGGTAATAGCTGTCAGAGGTTATCTTTGAATTCATGTGCTTTGACACTATTCCATGATGAAGTGAAGTAAAATTGCATGACAAAAGGCCAAGTTCATTCATTTTCCCTAAAGATGTCCCTTTAATTATAATTGGAATGTAATGCAGTGGAGAGTCTGCAGGATATGGAATTACCAACTCTAGCAAAAAAAAGTGTAATCATTTAATCCAAATTTCAGATTGACTTTTTGTTTTGATATGAACTTGTGATTTCATTGCTTTGAGGTCATTCCAGCATGAAAATTCCTATTCGTCATGCCCATCATCAACCCTGTCTATAACTTCAAATCTTGGACCACCGAGAGGGTATGTGACTTGGCCATGATCACAAAGCTAGGATGTGTAAGAGGCAAGATTTAAATCCAAGGGGTCCTGCTTCCAAAATTAGCCCTCTGTCTACCAAGTGTCACTACCACCAGGATTTACTGCTCAAAATAATTTTTGGAAACGATCGGGCAAAAAATGAGTGATCGAGTGATCGTATTTGAAAATGTTTACCTTTAACAGGTTTGAACTAGAAATAGGGGAGGGAAAGAGGGCAAGCAGGTGGCCTGAACCTAAGTTCTAGGGTCTTGATCATCTGGATCATTGCCTCAAGAGAGCCTTGCTGTGGTCCCAAGAAAAGAGGAAAGAAGGAGGTATTATGAATATCCGCTGCATAATGAAAAAGAAGGAATGAAAAGCAACAGAGTTTCCCATCATCTGAACCCTCTACAAATTCCAGTTTAGCAAAATAAGTTAAGGATCAAATATGAAGCAGGTGAGCATTTCCCGGGCACCTGACTGGGCCCAGGAAAATTGGGTAAATTGCTTGTAGGCCTAGAATTTCTTCAATTCACAAGATCCAACACATCTACATAAAAAAGGCCAAACAGGGAGCCCATCTCCATTCTTCAGTCTGGATCTATCAGACCCTCAGTGGCTGATAAATGCAGGAACTTAAATGGATTTCATTAAATTCTGTCTGTCAGTGACCTGCCTGCAGGCTCACATAATTTCCCTTCCCTTTGCCCATTCTCTAGTGGTTACCTGGCTTCATCTCATTCAGCACAGGATGAAGTTTCTTTGAATTACAGAGCCTTCCCCCAGTGTCTGTTCAGCTGGATAAATGAGGCAAACAGAAAGGCCTGAGAGGGCAGGGAAGAGGGAGGGCACCTGTCCTGATCCTGTTCTGCCCATCACCCCAGTGGGTCACTCAGCTTCGGCTCAGACCTCTTGCCCACAAGAGAGGTCAGATCTGGGTGGTGGCAGTTTTCTCCGTTTAAGACTCAGATTAGTTTGTCTGATGAAGAACTGAAAGTCAAGGAGCTTCTTTTTCTCCAGAATCTAGGACAGAATCCATCTTGCAATGCCACCCAGGCCCTTCAAAGAAATATCTTGCAAGGAAGGAGAGAGGGGAAAAAAAATACTTTGAGCAGAATCTGATAACTGCTCATAAATCATCTTACAACTTGAAGGGAGAATGGCTACACACAAATACAGTAGCTGTGGGTTTGCAGAAGGTAAGTTATAAAGTTTAATGGGTGATTTAGGAGTAAAATCATAGTTCTGAAATTTCACTGTGCCCTGCCCCAGTTCCAAGCCAATAGTAACTAGGGACCACGATGGTCATGACGGCTCCACCTTCCCATGGTGGTCATGATGGTTCTTCCTTCCATGGAAGCTTCCATCGGCTCACTCAGCAGAGTGAGAAGGAGGGCTCTCTATGAAGCATGCATCCTTCCTGGATATCCCCTACAAACAGCAACCGTCCTTGGGACTCAAAAAGTCTTAAAAACAAGTTTAAGGGTGAACACAGTGAAGGAGTTTGAGATGGGAGGGGGCTGGGGCAGAAGAACTGCTCTGGTGTTGGTGAGACAGAGGAATCTCAGACTTCAGACTTTGAATGGATGTCAAAAGGAACTCTCCAGAAAACTCAGAGCCAACACTGTAGACTGAGGGGCTTCCTTTGAGAGGGTTAAAATGGCCTCCAGAACACAACAGACACTAGGATCTGGCTCCCCTTCCTTTTTTCAACAAACTGAATGACCACTACTCATCTCTGCATTGTATTCTCAGGTCAAATTCACCTCCCTAATCTCACCTGACTTTAGCCACCTCTGGCCCTGGTTTCTGTGTGCTAACCCTGTAACCTGAAATATTCTATCCCCTTATCAGCCTTCTAAAGTCTTTTAGCTCCTGCAGCATGGAGGTCACCTTTTCTGAAAAGCCTTCTTCTTTCCAATAGCTCCAAGTATTTGCCCTCCATCCTTCTGTTTGTATTATATCTAAATAGACTATGTGTGTATATAATTTTATATATCATGTGTATACACACATGTATGTGCATGTAGTTATCTATCTACTATGTATCTATCTAGATTTCAATTGAAGGGAGGAAAATAAGCAGAGAAAGGAGAGAAGAATTTTCAAGAATTTATAGACTAAGTCCTCGCCACTCTAAATACTCTGGGGATATGGAAAAGTCTGGCAACATATCAGGAAAGATTTGTCAGGGTTTTCTTGCTTCTAAGGAGCAGGGAGCTCACTAGCCTCTTAGATTCCAGTGAATATAGGGCATATTCAAGGTCTGAGAGTCAAACTCCTCCCCTTTGCCATCCCTGCCCAGATGGCAGGCAAGGCACAGATAACATTTATAAAGCATTTTAATGTTTTCTTTTTTTTTTTTTAATGTTTTCAAAGCTCTTTGCACATGTGCTCTTAACAGCTAGGTGAGACAGCCTTTGAAGCCAGGTCTTTTGAACTATAAGCTGCCTCTGCTGATGTTTTCAGTAACAAATATTCAGAAAGCAAAATCACTCAATCACCTGTTCATTAAATGTATTTGTTATTATTATTATTATTATTTTAGGTTTTGTAAGGCAATGGGGTTAAGTGACTTGCCCAAGGCCACACAGGTAATTATTAAGTGTCTGAGGTTGCATTTGAACTCAGGTCCTCCTGACTCCAGGGCCGGCGCTCTATCCACTGTGTCACCTAGCTGCCCCTAAATGTATTTATTATTGATAGTACCAGGCATTGTACTGAATTCGGAGTTTATAAAATCAGCCTGAAAAGAAAAAAAATTCTTGATTTCAAGAAAATTCCAAGAAGGACAGCATGTACCTCCATAAACATATACAAAGTGATTAATAGAGAGGGGGAACAAGCAATTGGAGAAACCAGGAAAAGTTCAATGGAGATGATGATACATAAGGGGACTTTGATTCTTATATGTGAAGGTGAAGAAGGTGGGCTTTCTGGTCCATGCAAAGGTGTGGAGATAGTATTGGAAGGTCTTGTTGGAAAAGTTGCAATTTGTCCTATTTGGTTCAATTGAATAGTATATAGAGGGAAATAATGTATAAAAGGACTGGAAAGATGGGAAGATTTAGGTTATACAAAACCTTTAAATGTCAGACACAGGAGACCACAACCCTTTTGAAAGCAAGGTCTTGGTTGATTTGCATTGAGCCAGTCCAATCCTCTAATTCCTCAGTCTTTTTCTCATAGAAGTACCTTGCTATCATGGGCTTTCCAAAACTTTCTTATCTTTGAATCTGGAAGCATGTGCTTGGCACAGAAGTAGGCACTTAAGAAACACTTTTGAATGGACTACTTTGGTCCTGTATTGTTGATTTGCTAGTAAATGAAAGAATTTGAAGGGGGTGGCCAGTCAATGGGAGCCAATTCCTCAGAGCAGGGTACTGCCAGCTGCCAATGCACTAGGGGCTTGAGGAGTTTGCAACTGAAAATGTGAGATAATACTCATTGGAGGTGCTAAGACTGAGGGCACATATAAAAGGTGCCAACAAAGAACTCTCTCTCTCTCTCTCTCTCTCTCTCTCTCTCTCTCTCTCTCTCACACACACACACACACACACGGAGGTATGCGTGCGCACACGTGGACACAGTTTTATACTAGGGGCCCCAAAATCACATGACTCTATGTTTCTTTTGTGGAGTAAAAGTAATAGAGATAAACTTTATGATCTTTAAAAGATAAGAAGAAAGATTTACTGGTTCATCAGTAAATCTACCTGACTCATACTGTCCAGGACATAAAGGAATGAATTGTCCATATTTGGAAATAACTATGATGGGGTTTATATTAGTAGAAACCATTTTATGTTTGAGTCTCATTTTATCAATAAGACAAGGGGCTGACTAGAGGTTTTGGAGGAACTATACTTTGGATCTTGCTATTACACTCTTTTGTGTCTATATGTATGTGTTCATACTCTCAGAAAGCAGAATGGCAGAGACAAATCTTGCAATTATTTCTCATGTTGCTAGGTTTATTTTCATTTCACCTGTCAGGACCAGCCCAGATCACCTGGCACCAAGTTAGCACATAATTCACACTGGTCACTTGACTCTCTATCCCATGCCTAGGATGTAGATGTTTCATTTGACATGGAAAATGTCAGAGCCAAGGTTTCTTTCCCAGAATCTCTAAAGAGATGGCAAAGGAAGCTGGAGGAGCTCATTACAGTGATTCAGTGGAGAAGACATGTACTAATTTTACTGGCGAGGGATTAGTTCTGGATAGAAAAGCACCACTTCATGATGGGTCATGGAATTGGAGCACCCAGAGGTTCTCATGTGGCTACAGACCAACTGAATAAAGCATGTCCTTCATTTTCTTTCTAGTATCAGCTAAAGAGGTCAAAATATGCTGTTCCCATTTCACTTGGAACCTCTGAGTGTGAATGTGGTCTCAAAAACAAAAACATTCTCATTTTAAACTATGAAGAAATAGTGGAAATATTTTGAATTCAAGTTGCTTTAATGATGAAAAACATTTGAATATTAATCCCCCTCCTATTGCTAGTGCTCATAATGTAATCAGCAGCCACCATAGGCAGGCACCCTTGGAGGGAGACAAAGTCCAACCCACAGGAATTCATTTGGGGCTAGACTTTCAACTTTTTTCTAAGCAGCTCCCTTTACTGCTGGTGGAGAAGGAAGGAAAGGAAGAAATTTAGGATAAGTTCAAAACTTTCTTAAGTACTACTCTAAATGAGTAAATCATTACCAAGAATAATGATAAAAATAATGGAGATTTATATAGCACTTGCTAACCCCCAAGTACTGGCTAAACATTTTATAAATATTATCCCCTGGTTCTCCAAACAGTCTAAGGAGACAAGTGCCATTACTATTATTATTCCTACTTTACAGATGAGAAAACTGAGACAAATAGAGGTGAAGTGATTCAGCTCATGAGTGTCTAAGGCCAGATTTGCATTCAGGTCTTACTGAGTCCAGGCTTGGTCCTCTATTCGCTGAGTCACTTAGCTACTTGCTCTAGAATGAGAATTTGACGGATGTGAACACTGTCATTGGCTGGGGAATGAGATCCTCTGTAGGAGGACATCTTCAAATGGTCCTCCTTTGGTTTCAAGAATGGGCCCAAAGAAGAGGCCAAAAGAGCAATGACTTCCTTGCTTCCCTGCAGGTTTGTAGGGACATTGCTTCTGGGCTTCTCTCTATATGACCTTGTCCCGATGTGACAGAGGCCAGTTGATCCAGATATCAATAGGAGGCATCCAGATCCACCTGGCTCTTCTGGAGGTTTTGGACCCATCCCAAATGGCCAAGTGAATGAGGTCGACCTTTGTTTCAGAGAAGTTGGGACCATTAAATACACTAGGTTCCCACAAGCATCTTTTGTCCCAGTTTATACACGAAACTTAGATAAATTAAACGTCTTGTCTCAATTCCATAACTAAGAAGCATTATAGCCTTTTTGTAAGGATGACTCCCAGGTCAATGAGGTCTTCATTCTTCTTCTGTCTACACTGTGGAATCATTCTCTACCTTTTCCACCTCAATCCTAATTTACAGTTCCCTTTTTATGTGTCATTTGCCCCTCCTTTTAGAAAGGAAGGCCCTTGAGGGTAGGGACTCTAGTTCTTTCTGATCGAATGTGTATCCCCAGTATGCAGAACAGTGCCTGGCCCACAGTGATGCTTAATAAATGAATGCTTGTTATTTCAAATGTTGCAATATTTTTTTCTAGTGATTTCAAAAGTTTTAAATGACGGAAGTTCCACAGCTGATGCCACTCTTTCTCCTTCCTTTTCTTTTCCCTTTTCCCTATAAGCTAATGCATTGTGTGCCAGTTATCGCCTTCTATATTTTACAGCTATTTTTTCAGCGAAAACAAAACAAAGAGGAACAACAAAGCGAAACACACTTTAAGTTGTCGGCCCTATTTTCTCTTCTAAGTTTGTAATGATGCGCGTCCTGAGTTTGGAACTTTGGAGCAGATGAAAAAAAACAAGGATGAAAAAATAACAACAACTACCCTTGAGTTTGCTCAAAAAATGCATCAAAATAAATAATTCATGTCAGGATGGACTGAATCCTCGTCTTTTGGAAGGTGCCGACAGATGGCTTACATTTATAGAAAGCGCACTTGCTGACTTCCAAACAGAAATCAGAATTCAGAACACACATCACTACAACTTCTCATAAGAAGCACAATATCGAGGACTGGGATTTGGGCTTTCCCAGGTGCGCAGCTCTCCATCCCAATGATGCTCAAATGGAGAAAATTAACCCATGGATGTGAGATGTTCGTCTCCACTGGAAGATGGGGGATTCACGTGACCTTGTGGATTCTTTGGTCCATCTTTCCTGTCCCAGTTTCATAAATATTCTAAATTTTGCATTGGAAATGTGTCATTCTTGCTGTATCTCTGTCTCTGTCTCTGTTTCTGTCTTTCTTTGATTAAAGCAAGGCTGAGCCTGCTGCTTCAATTTCTGATAATGGGACTTGGGTCAGGAACTTATAACCACTATAATCAAGAGTGAGTGTTCAGCTCCTAAAAGGTCAGACAAGTAACCATTTCTGGTTAATTTTAGCAACTCCTTGGCCTAAGTGTGGCCACTCTAATACTATAGAATTACGGTAACTTTTCATTTTTAGTCAAGCTTGCCACCAGACCAAATGCTCACATTTAACTCTTGTAAGGCTGTGATTAAGGCTGAATTCCCTCCTACCAAAAGGAACAATGGCCTACTCATTAGGTTTCTGTCTAAAGACAACTGAAGAGAGTGGAGCTTGGCCAACGAGCCAGTTTATGAAATGGGAATGAAGGGAAAAGGAAAATAGGGGAAGGGGTAGAAAGAACACTGTGGTTTTAAAGATCAGTCTATTTGATTTACCTCAAGAGAAGGAAAGCTTCTAAATGGGCAGCAGAATAAAATGGAATGCCTAATAGATCAACCTGCTGCCCATAAGGAACACCCTTGAATCTGAAAGATCCAACCAGGGTTCAAAGAAAAGACTGAAATAAAATTTATTCTGCTTCAAGTGAACTCCAAAATACATGAAAATCAATCATGATCTCAGTTAAGACAAGAGTAAAAATAAACAGGAATGAGAAAACCTAATCGATTATCACCAAAGACACCATATTTAATGGATTAATATTGACACTATATGTATTTTTTAAAGTTGCCAAATAGTTTTATTAATTACAGAACTGGACCAAGGCTGGTTCTAGCAAAATCCCCCCCTCTCCATCCCTCTAAAATATCTTTTTTTGGGGGGGGGGGTTGCAAGGCAAATGGGGTTAAGTGGCCTGCCCAAGGTCACACAGCAAGTGTCTGAGACCTGATTTGAACCCAGGTACTCCTGACTCCAAGGCCGGTGCTTTATCCACTACGCCACCTAGCCACCCCTAAAATGTCTTTTAACACACACACACACACACACACACACACACACACACACACAAATATGCTGTATATCTATATCTATCTATGAATAGATAGATATGCAATATATGAAATTACTCTCACAGGCAGGATATATCACTTAAAATATGTCTTTTCTTTTATAGTTATCAGTCATCCACTCCAAGAGAGTTCTAATGTACAGTACTGTCTAGCTATAGATAGATAGTATAAAAATACAATTCCCATCCATATGTAGATATAGCTATACACACACATGCCAAATGTTATAGAATTTAGTACTTAAAGGAAAAGTTAACTAATTTGCATGGAGAAAAAGATAATAAAGCTATAATAATTGTGGATTCCAAAGTGCACTCTTGAAAATCTAATCAAATATAATCAAAGATACCTGAGAAAGTCAGTAATCTGTAGATCATATCTCTGACAAATACTGAATAGAAACAAAAGGGAAAACAAACACTATTAGTTTTGCATGACAACTTTATAAAAATTGAGGCTTTATTAGGGCTTAAAAACTCTACAACCAATGCAGGAAAAAAAAAAGAATTATTGAATATATCACTGTTGATAATATAAAGTAGAACCAACAAACACTTTTAAAGAAATAACTAAAATTAATTGAATTCTTGCTAAAAATTTGTGAATCAAAGGATAATTCTAAAAACCAATGAGAAATTTTAAAAAATCTTGTATGGATAAAAGCAATGAAGTTAAAATTTAAGGGAACAATCGAGTAAAAAAAAATGGAACTTCTTTAATGAGTCTCATTTCCAAGATATTTAAAATATAAAAGGAATTGATTTAAATGTATTCTATTCAATTTGATTCAATAAACATTTA
Organism: Macrotis lagotis; assembly: GCF_037893015.1. Lineage (NCBI taxonomy): Eukaryota > Metazoa > Chordata > Mammalia > Peramelemorphia > Peramelidae > Macrotis > Macrotis lagotis. Next base: position 6,248,476 of record NC_133664.1, read on the forward strand.
TGAAGTGATAACCAGTCACTTTCCTGAGCTACACACAGGGATACAAATAAGAAAATGAAAGAGAATCTCTTCTCTCAAAGAACTCCTAATCTAAGTGGAAAAGACAACATACAAAAAGAAGCTGGAGAGGGGGAGAACAGTAGGGGGTCCTGGAAGAAAACCCTCTGATCCTATGGAGTTGAATCCAAATAGAGTTACAAAGTTTGGGTTCTGCCTTTGGAAAGGAAAGTCATCCAATGAGAAGGGGAGAGAGGCTGGTGGGGGCAGGGGAGATGTTGAAGTTAGAAGCATAGTTGTGAGATCTGTGTTGGTTAGTTTACTCCAGGAGTGGTGGACATTCATTAATTGATAAATAAATGATCAAATGATTTGAAGAGGCAGTTTTGGGGTTTTTTTTTGTTATTTTTTTAGGTTTTTGCAAGGCAATAGGGTTAAGTGGCTTGTCCAAGGCCACACAGCTAGGTAATTACTAAGTGTCTGAGACCTGATTTGAATCCAGGTCCTCCTGACTCCAGGGCAGGTGCTCTATCCACTGCACCACTTAGCTGCCCTGAAGAGGCAGTTTTTATGGAAGACATTCAAATTATTAATAAAAATTGCTGTAAATCATTAATACTAAGAGAAATTTAAATGAAAAAAAAAAAACCCTGAGTTTTACATTCTGTTTGGCAGATTGGCAGAGTTGACAAAAAAAGAAAACGGCAAATACTGAAGTGTTTTGGAGCCGTGAATTGGTTTGACCATTCTGGAAAGTAATTTTGTACTGTATCAAATTCATAAGGGGCAGCTAGATGGTGTAGTGGATAGAGCACTGAACCTGAATTCAAATCAGACCTCAGGCACTTAATAATTACCTAGCTGTGTGACCTTGGGCAAGTCACTTAACCCCATTGCCTTGCAAGCGCCCCCCAAAACAATCATAAAACTGTCTACATCTTTTGACCCAGAAATAGCATGACCAGGAAGTACCCCCAAAAGATCAATGGAAGTAGGAAAAATTTTATTAAAACATTTATTGTACTTCTACTTTGTTGTAGCAAAGAACTGAAAAGAGGTATCCACCATTCAGAAAGATTGAAAAAATTATGGTATTTGAATAAGATGGCATATTATTGTGCCATAAGAAATGACAAAAGGACAATCACAGAGAATTAGAGGAAACTTCTATGAACTAATGCACAGTGAAGTGAGTAGAACCAGGAAAATAATTCATATAATAACATCAACACCTCAACACTATAAAGGTAAAACACTTGGAAAGACAAAGGGACTCATCACTGTAATGATCAACCTTGATTCCAGAGGATCAGTGTTCTAGCGTCTTGCCTGCTCTCTGTAGGAGAGGTGACAGACTCAAGGTTTGAGACACATGTTTTGGACACAAATCTATCCAAATGATAATGTGTGATCCTTTTTCATTTGGGAAGGAGGAAGATTTGGATGGAATAGCGGTCAACAACGTTGAGGAAATGGGGCTGCTAGGTGGTGCTGTAGATACAGCACTGGCCCTGGAGTCAGGAGGACCTGAGTTCAGATCCGACCTCAGACACTTAATAATGACCTAGCTGTGTGGCTTTGGACAAGCCACTTAACCCCATTTGCCCTGCAAAAAACCTAAAAAAAAATAATGCAAAAAAAAAAAAGAATCATGGATCTGGAATTACAATGAACCTTAGGAAACACAGAGTACAATCCTCTCATGTTATGATGAGGAAACTGAAACACTAGGAGGTTAAGCAACTTGCTTAGACTTTTTAGGAGATTTGAACCCAGGTCTTCCTGACTTCAAGTCTAGCACTGTAAAGGAAATCAAGACAAAGTAGGAGAGCTTTAAAAGTAGAATGTTAAATTTATTTACAAACTTTAAAAATCAAGATATGTGTTTATTCCCTTTAAAATGTTTTCTTTGGATCTGCTGATGTTCACTTTTTTTTTTTTTTTTGGTTAGAACTCATAATTTCCTTAAACCTTATTGATTGATTGAAAAAACCAGAAACATTCTCCATGGGATAAATGGCTAAAGGATATGAAGGAACGTTTCTTTAAAACATAATTGCATTCTGTTAACAAGCTCATATCAGAATGTTCCAACTAATTCTGATAAGATAGACTTAAATCTAAACAACCTGTGGTATCATCATCCCAAGAAATTGTCAACATAAGAAAAGATGGGAATATATGATGTGGGAGGATGTATGGAAAGACAGAAACTAAGAGAAATAGATAATCTTGGAGTAGGGATTGGTTCTAAGGGGCAGTTCTGAGACCACCATAGCAGAGTCGAGTCCCCCATATCACAGTTTAGAGAGGGCACTGACAAACTCAAGAGCATCCAAGAAAGGATAGCCACAATGGTGTTAGGTCTTGAGTTCGTGCCATATAAAGATCTATTGAAGGAACTATGAATGGTTTTCTGGGAGAAGGAAAAATTGAAGAGAAATATAATATTTGCTTTCAAAGTAGGTGCACACTGAGTGACTTTCATCGATTAGATCAGTCCAAGGTATCTGCTAATGGATGCTTTGTTGCAGGGGAATGACACTTGGGGGAGGGGCATGTTTTCTTTTGTGAGAGTATATTCCTTCCCTTCATCAACCCCACTATCCCTTTCTCCCATGTCACCCAATGGACCACCTCTAGCCATCCTCACCATGCAGTTCAAACATTCTGGAATGTGATGTCCATATCCCCCAGCTGTGAACCTGCCCCAGTACCCTCCTTTCCCCAATATCCCTGGAGGCCTAGGCAGGCATACTGCCTAAGGTTTTCCCATTCCACAGCATGAACTGCATCTTTGACTGCAATTTCAATCTATCAAGAAATGGTATTAATAAGGTGCCTCTCATTTGCCAGGTGCTGTAATCGGATCTTACAAGAACCTTAAATTCTAATGAGGGAAACAACATGGACACACAGAAGATGTCCCAAAAGTCTCAGTGCAATTTTGTACTATTAAAACTTAAAAATGGGGGTAACTGGGTAGCGCAGTGGATAGAGCACCAGACCTGGAGTCAGGAGGACCTGAGTTCAAATCTGACCTCAGACACTTAATAATTACCTATCTGTGTGACCTTGGGCAAGTCACTTAACCCCATTGCCTTGCCAAAAAAAAAATACCTTAAAAATGTACTGAGACTTTTGGGACATCTTGTAAAAGTATATTCAACATCTATATAAAATAAATGCAAAATTATTCAAAGTATTTAAACATAAATATCAATTTTGGGAAGGACCAAAGACCCACAGAGAATATTTTGCTCCCAGTTCATGTATTTCCTTTCCCTTTACTCCCAATACCAACAAACACCAAATTTGTCCTAGGTACAAGAATCTTATAAGAGCCTTGGCCTGGATAGAATCATATCATATTCCAGCTATAGGAGTTCTTAGAGATGATTCAATCCCAGCACAATTCCCTTATTTCACAGATGAAAAAACGAAGATCAGAGAGGGACAGTGAGTCTGTCAGGGTCACACAGTTATTTCATGACATCTACAGGACTCAAATCCAGACCTCCCCCTTCCCCCATCCCCAGCGCATCTGTTTTTCAGAAAGCGGGGGACTAGTTTTCCTGAACAATTGTTAGGAAGAAGCTCTTAGGCGTGTGAAACAGAAATTCAGTATTTCATGAAAGAGGTTCCCAATTAACCAATTTATGAACAATCACAAGAATAAAAGAATTATGCTCAGCAGAATGTGCTGTGTACACCCGAGAAAATGGAAACAAGCCCTGAATTACCCCGTGAATCATTAATAAAATTGGTGCTAATTAGAAGAAGAAAATACTTTGGTGAAGAGAAATGTTCCCAAACTGTGATAGATTCATAGTAAATACAACTCAGACAAATGTAAGGCATCAGAAGGCGGTCCTTTGGTCACCCTCTTCCTCTATTCAGTCGCCCAGGATGGGGATTTGGGAAAGACTCCATTAACTCCTGCCACCAGCTCCTTCTTTGAGCTCCCTTTGTTGATCTCTCTAATGGACTGGGGAAGAGGTGGGGATGGGGTAAGCACTTATACATCACCTACTGTGTACCAGGCCAGCTAAGGGTTTTTAAATATCATCTCATTTGACATTCTCAACTGGGCAGTTTTAAGGGATTTGCTTGGGGTATACAGCTAGTAAATGTCTGAGGCTGGATTGGAACTCAGATCTCACTGACTCCAAGTCCAGTGGTGCCACATGTGGTAAAATGTTGGATTTGGTGGGAGGAAGACCCGAGTTCAAATCTTACCTCTGACAGTTAATATCTGAATGACCCAGAGTAAATCAGTCATGAATAAAATATCAAAAGTGATTAGCACCCTGTGCGTCTGACGGACTCCCCTTCCCACTCTGATTGTCATTCTTCACTCAGGACCCTGAATGCGGGACTTTTGCTGACATTCGCAGGCAGGGCCAGAGTTTTTGGACCCTAGCAAGGACAGGTTAGGGAGGGGCGAGGCTGCCTGGCCCTGGGCAGCATGAGCTCAGGGAGGCCTGATCTCAAGGTCAGCCTAGAGAAGCAGGCCTGACCAGCCAGCTCCCAGTCCTGAAGGTTCCTGGAGCTCTCTGTCCAAGTCTCACCATCTCTTTGGTTATTTTGATGTCTTTGACTTGCTCCCAGAATCCCGGGAGAGGATGGCAGAACACAAGGGATGAAGCCGGAAGCCTTGGATTCCATCCCTGCTGTCATTGGTTGGGAGTGTGTCTGAGGATTTTTATTTTTGATTCATTCGGTTTTACACATATATATTTATACATCCATGTACTATCTCTGTCCTGGAATGTAAATTCATCATCCCCCAGTTTTTAGGAGAGTGCTTTGTACATGGTAGACGGAAGCAGTGTGTGTTGGCTGATTCATCTCTGGCCTCAGGATCCTCTTCTATAAAAGGACAGTGCACAATGAAGGGACTTCTAGGTCCCTATGCTTCTGGAAGAAGGTCAAGAGAGGAAGGTGGTGTAGGTGGGATGGGGAGTCTATACTGTCTCCCTGTGCCAGGACACTGAGGTCTAGGAATTCAGGCCCACAGGACTCAGTGGAAAGAGCTCAGCTTGGGACAGAGAAGGGCTTCCATGACCTCTTCCTTGTGGACATGGGACAAGTCCTCCTCTCTAAGTCTTGCGATTCTCATTTGTAAAGTGAGTTTCCCTCCCATGTAAAACCAAGGACAGATTCCCTGCAGTCTTGATAGAGAAAAACAGCCAACCCCAAACTACAGTTTATAGGCTATCCCCTCCATCTGGGGCTCCCCAACCTCCAAGTTACTTTGAAGCTGGGTTGTTTTCATTTGTTTGTAATACTTCATTTGTTTTCAAATGTGAAACAAAAGAAGGACTTGTGCATGAGTTGACTGGTTTAGAAAGAGGGTGGAGGCCTCCACTGAGCTCATGGTCTAACCTGGGCCTGAGGGGCAGTCTGGGGAGGGGGAGAAAGTCACTTGAGATTTGGGAGTCCCTCCTCCAAGGTCAGACCATAGGGTGCTGCCAAGGCAGCCACCTGCCAAAGCCCAAACCCAGGCACTACTCAGACACGACCGGCTGCCTCATTGAGCATTTCAACAGTAAGATGGAAGACTCTTGGTCCTTGCCATGTGAACTGATTCTGCTCTATCCAGTCCTCTCCCTGCGGTGATGCCTCCCCCCGAGGTCATCCACCCTGGCTAGGGTGATACCTCCCTCTTAGGTCATCTATCCTAGGTAGGGTGAAGTCTCCCACCTGTGTCTTCTACCCTGGCTAGGTTGTGATGCCTCCCATGTAGGTCTTCTATCCTAGGGTGATGCCTCCCACCCAGGTCTCCCCTGGCTAGAATGTGACCTCTGGAGAGCTTTGCTGTTAGCATCCGATGCTTTCAACTTGCTGCCTAACTGGCTGGCTGATTGGCTGAATGGTCTGAGGGTCCCCCTTCCTGGGGACACATGCTGCCCTTTGATGGGAATTCTCTACTTATTTCCTTGGTGGGGGTAGGGGGGTGTAGAAGGGAGCCATTTTAGCAGTGGTAGAAATAGTTCAAAACAGTGGCAATCCAGGAGGAGATGTTGGTGGTTGACAAGAATGCCCCTCTTAAGCCCTCCCCAGCAACTTGCCGGTCTCTCCTGATTGTGATTTTTATAGGACAAACAGCTTTCAGTGGATCCAGAAGCCATCAAGCCTGCATGGATAGCTTTAAAGCACTGTTTCTCAGTTTGTATGCCTTCAAATTATGCCTAAATAACACAGTTATTTTTGACTGATTGATTCTAAGAATTTTGCTATTACAGCCAAACTATGACATTTTGCATCATATATTTTTAGCGTTTTTAAAGAATGAAATGCTCGTCTATTTTTTAAAATGATTTTTCATTTTGAATTTCAGCCAAATATCTCCAAAAATCCATAGCTCCTCGAACTTAGAGAAAATTAGTGAGGCCGGAGAAGATGAATGTGGCCCATGGCTGCAGCTGGGGAGTGAAGAAAGCTCATCTATTGACTCCTTAGAAGAGTGGCCACAAATTGCTGGCTTTGGAGATTTTTTTATTTTTGTTGTTGCTGCTAAAAAGGTTATAGATGAAGTCATCACCATTGATGCAGGTAAAGAGGCTCCTGTGCATTTGACCTTTCAATTACTTATATTGATGTACTGAATACCCCTGCGTCATAAATTCACCGCCGCCATCTTTGTCTCCAAGGTTCAAAATGAATGACAATACTCTACTATATCAATCTGTGTTTGATAGACGCCTCCTTGATTATTGAAAAGACTCTGCTGCCTGCTAATGCAAATACATAAAGGTATTATCATCTTCAGCTTAACTAATGAATAATTCTTTTATGGCAATTAAAGTTCATCACTTTCAAAAATGTTGCTGCATTTGTCTTTATCTAATCTTCCAGGAAGGAATGATACCTCTGCCCCCACCTAAATCATACGCATACACCCCAAATCTGAATGGGAATCCAGAAGATCAAGATACATGGGATCAAAGGTCATTTTATTTTTTTTAAGGTGACCTGCAAGTTTAGACAAAATAGCTCATTTTCCCTGCAAATGATAACCAGAGTTTCTTTTCCACTCCTGAGAAATATTGTTGTATGCTTGGCATCAAGAGGGAGTGTGACCATGGGAGTGAGTTGGTTGCCAAGTGGGTAGACTCCATTCTATGAAGCTATTCCATCAAACCAGAGTCAGGATGAGATAGACAGCTGATACCCTAGATAATATGATGATAAGGATCCAAAATCATGTTGATATGCTAGCATTTTGGACTAAATTAAACATGGTGATAGTTATAGAAATAAATGTAAAGTCTTGTATTTGAGTTCAAAAAATCAGTTTCACAAGTACAATTTGAGGGCCATATAATTACACAGATAATCACATAAAAAAGAGAATCTCAGAATTTTATTGAGTTTCAATCACAATATGATTAAAAAGTATGCAATAAAGTAATAGAAACATAAATTTAGGCTGAATTAGAAGAAAGATAGTTGCTAGGACTAGACTATGGATTTTTTGATTTGTCTAGACCTGTGACAAACATGCATGTGGTAAAGAATTCGGAGTGGCATCTTTTTTTTTGAGAGAGTCATGAGGTATGGCGCATAGAGTGAGAAGTGAAGTGACAGGGCCAGGGTCTTAGAGGCATTTGAGGCAGTGGCATGACTGAAAGTTAGGTGTTCTTGACTCCCAAGGCCAAACAAATAAGCCTTTCTCTATTTCTAGATAAATCTACTATTCCTTTGAAATTCTTCATGGAGCATGGAAACCATTTGGGGTTCACCAAAGTGATGTTGGTAGAGTACCAGTGGTTGGTGCCACATTAATGAAGATCAATCAAATTCAGGGCTAGTTATGTTTGTTGGTCATGAATGGGCCATCGTGGCTCTGCCTGGAGGGAGTCAACCTTAGTGTAGCTGCAGGGGATGCAGATACACATGGAGACTTGTCAACCAAGGCATATAAAGGCTGAAATCTGTGAAGGTGAAAAAAGGATTTATACCTGTGAATTCTTAGTTGCTGGGACTAGTGAAGCCAATATGACTCTCCCTCATCTTCCTCCCTTCTCCTCCTCCCTCCTTGCTCTTCCCCTTCTCTTTCTTGCTCCTCTTCCTGCTCTTCCTCCTGCTCCCATTCCCTTCCCTTCTCATCCTTTCCTTTCCTTTCCTTTCCCTTCCCTTCCCCTCTCTCCTTCTTTTCCTCTCTCTCTCCTTTTCTTTGCATATATAAATATGAATAGTAAACATATATGTATATATAATTTTGTATGTGCATATTTACACAATAAATACATATAGAGAGATATAAATTCAACTATACTTCCATACACTTCAGCTCCCATCTAACACTATGCATATTCCCTCCAATAATTCCCACAAACTCAAGCACCTCCTACCCCATACTTGGTCAAGCTTGACAAGGACATTTCAGAATTTTTCTAGAAAGGGTTCACTTAAAGTGTTCAAGGCTTTTTTGGTTTTTGTTTTTTTTGCAAGGCCATGGGGTTAAGTGACTTGCCCAAGGTCACACAGCTTAGCAATTATTAAGTGTCCAAGGCTGGATTTGAACTTGGATCCTCCTGACTCCAGGGCTAGTGTTCTATCCATTGTGCCACCTAACTGCCCCTGGCTTTTTTTTATTAGCTTGCTTTTGTGGCATTCTACTACACACACTCCCATATGCAATGTATATATGTATTTTATATAAATGAACACAAATATTTAAAATAGATAGATAGATCCCTGACCTCCAAGTCCCATCACTGATGGAAATTGGCTGTATGACCTTGGGCAAATTCCGGGAGTCTTGCCAAGAGTAGAAGTTTCAGAGAAAATGTCAATCTGCATTGGTAGAATGAGTTTCCTCCCCAGGGGTTACCCATACAAAAAAAAATCCCTGGTCTATATAGCTAGAGATATGACTCTATCTCTCGGCAGATATCACACATACAGAATGTGCTTCAGGGACAAATGCTCCATATTTGGAGTCAGAGCCTCTGTGTTTGAATTCTGACTATGCCAATGACTAGCTGTATGATTCCTCACACGTGAAATAAGGAGATTGTGTTCCATGGTGTCTGAGGAAACTTTCAGTTCCCAATACATGACCCTGTGATCCTGCCTTTCTTTTTCTCTCCAAAGGTCCCAGAGAGATTTGGAGTCATGAACTTTAGATAAGAAAGGTGTTCACCATCTCAGAGGCAGCAGCTTCTGATGACAGTGGATCTGAATGGGGCAAAACAACCAAGCAAGAAAACAAACAAATGCAATGTCAAGTTGAATGAGATTTGTGGGATTCAAGTCCCTGCATCTAAATAGCTGCCCCCATGTATGAGGGAGGTGAGCCAGAGTCCAAATCCCGGGGCCCAGGCTCTGCTCTGCATAGTAATGAGAAAAGTGGGGAGTGGAGGCTGCTGCCGCTGCTGCCGCCGCCTCTGAATGCTCCCGTTGGTGGGAGTTTCAAAATAGGACTGAGGCAATGAAGAGGAGTCAGTATTTCTCTTTGCCTTGATTCCTTCACTTTGTTAATCAGGGCAGGAGCTATACAGTCTTGAACCTTTTAAATAAAACCAGGTCTTCCCTCAATTGTGTTACTTTGAATCCTATAAACATCCAAGATGAGGATATCACTTAGAACAGTCAGAGCTGGGCCATTTGGAGCTTGTGACCAGGAAGCAATGTTCCAATGTAAATTCAGTATTGGTGGATTAAGGCAGGGTCTCTAAAGAGCCCTAGGAGTATCCCAAAGCCTTCCAAAGAGTCACCTGGGTGGGCCTGTTTTGGCATGACTGGGAGATCCTTTACTGTTGCCTCCCGGTGTCCATCCCTACATCTCAAAGCAAAATTCTCTCAGGGCCCCCAAATTGTGGGCCTCCCCTCTCCTATCAAGCTTAACAAGATGCCATCTCAGGTGCTGAAAGTGTGAGAATTTGATAGGTCAGGATGCAAACTGCCAGGCTGAGAAGAGCCAGCTCAGAATAACAGTCCATTCATTTAGAGTCTTTTAGTTAGGTACAATTCACTGGTCTTTTAGCATGGGTCTGTTTACATGTTACTTTACATTTAAAAAAAAATTACTCTTGAAAGATATTTAACTCATGATTTAAATTCATCATACACCTAAAAATGGAATGAAATAGAGGTTTACATAGAAAGAAAATGTCTATGATTAAGTTTCATAGTAAGAGAGAAGTGAAGGTGGGGTCTCAAAGAGTGTGTCTGCTAAACTTGAGCCAGAATTCCAGAGGTTTAGATCTCAAAGAGACTCTACAAATCATCTAGTCCAGTGGTTCTGAAATCTTTTGGTCTTAGGATCATGTCATACACTTAAAATATATATTGAGGACTGCCTCCCCCCACCCCTTGCCCCAAGAGCTTTAACTTGTGTTGGTTGTATCTATTGATATTGCCACATTAGACATCTAAAAATATTAGTATTGTTATTAAATAATAGCTTTAATCTCACAAGAGCCCTGAAAGTGTCTCAGGGGTTCCTGGACCATTTTGAGAACCAGCGATCTAGCTCAACACACTTATTTTGCATATGATGAGCTGGGGTTCAGAGAAGTATCATTGGCCAAAGATCACATGGGTTATAGATAGTGTATTTGGACCCAGGTTATTGTCCTCCAGAGCCAGAGTTAACTTCCTAGCACCATGCTATGAGGTGGATATTGGACTGTCCCCAATATTCAATGGAAGCATTACCACTGGAGAAATAATTTGAGCTATGGCTACTCCTAAAGAAGGATGAGCATTGCCTCAGTGGGAGGTTTTCCCCTCCAGGGAATTCTCCAATTCTTGCCACCTTGAAGTACATGTCTAGAAAGTTCTTTTAGGCTATAAAGCTAATGTGAAATTCAAGAGTCAGGCCAATTGTGTTATTAAATGAAACTGTGCTTTGCTATTGTACTCAACATTTCATATAGGTGTGATATGTTGTGGTAGGAAGAAAGAATTTTCTTTCTGTCAGGAAACCTGCATTCTTTGCCCCACACCACAATTAACGAATTCACTGTGGGACCTTGGTCAATTGTCTTTACTTCTCTCATTTTTCCATAAGTTAGATCTCAACCTCACCAGGTTGTTGTGATGATCAATGGACATAATGAACAAAGACTTGCTTTGAAAATTTTCAAGGCTTATGGGAACCCAAATAGGCAATAACCAAGCAAGACTGACTTCATAGTCATGAATTGAAATATTAATCAGACTGTCATGGAAGGCAGAGGGCCACAGTTCTCAAGATCTCTTGCACTCTCCAGTGTGGTACTTCAACCTAAATTGGTTTTCCCTTTTATTTCTACCAATACCTGGATGTTTCTTCAAAGAAGAAGATGATGTGATGTTGTAGACTCTTGGGAACCCTGGGTTTCTGATACAGTCATGTATTTAACCAGTAGTGCGATAGTGGATTAATATCTTTACCTCTCTGAACTTCAGTTTTGCCCCATCTTAAAATTAGCCTGTTTGATTGGAACCCAAGGTCCTTCCCTGTTAAATGAATCTATCCACCATTTCTCCACCAGCTAGCTGTCAGTGAAGTAGCTGCAGCCTACATACACATTTCAAGGATAAACCACAATTTGATAACAGGGCACCAAAGCCTCAAAGCTGACCGACTGTGCTCCATTACTAATTTATCAGGTGCTAAAAGCACCTTCACTGAGGATCCCAGGCAGACAATAGAGCCTTTGATGGGGCAAGAGACTCATCATTTAAAGGAAAAACATTACCATCTTAAAATAATGGTAAAAGCATGGTCTGAACTCTCCAAAACAGACCGACCTACTAAGGAAGCAGTCTCGGCACAAACACCCCAAAGAGCAAAGCTTTTGGATGGAATACTCTAGGAAACATGGGAGCAGATCCCACTACAAACTTCATTCCCATCCTAACCATGATGGGAAAAGAGGTAAAGAAGAAGTGACTCATTTTCACAAGACAGGAGATAAAGTTTCAGAATAGTTCACATTTATATTGTGCTTTAAGTGTGCTATTTTACTTTATATTTTATTTCATTTGAACCAAACAACTCTTTGTGAAAGAGGTTCCATTTTCATTTCCATTTTACACATGAGGAAAATGAGTTCAAGAGTCCTTCAGTGGTTTCATTGGGGCCCCAACTAGGAAGTACCAAGAACTGGAGAGGAGCTAAAATCTTGCTGCATCCAAGCACAGTTCTTCCTCCACTGTCCCTCCTCCTTTCCATGATCTTTCTAAACAAGGACATCGGTTTTCAGGAAGGAAATAGAGAAATGATCAGTTCTGAGACCCATTCATGACAGCTGGGCCAGTGGGAAAGTGGGGATCCTTCTGGAAAAGCAGGCATCTGGTCCATGTAGTTGATGGTACTTGATCAAAGAACACCAGTTTGGAGAAAGAAAACATCTTTCTCAATGGAAAAAAATGCTCCTGACTTATTTGTTGAATAGAATGATTTTGAATAAGGTAACATAGGTGACATCACAAGATGTTACTACTTCAATCATAAGATTTTTAGGAGAATTTGATTTACTATTTAAATCTGTCTGTCTGTTTCTCTCTTTGTCTCTCTCTGTCTCTGTCTGTCTCTGTCTCTGTCACTGTCATTGTCACTGTCTCTTTACTATACAGACTGAGACTGAAGAGATTTTTGCATGCTTAGTATCTTCTTCTCTTTTAGCTACCTTGTAAATTAGTCCCTTCCTGGCTTCCCAGTTGTAGTGCCTCCAGCACTCCTTTGGATAGACTTGATCCTCTTCTTTTACTTTTCCCATCATTGTTCTCTTTAGTATCATTTCTGCTTCCTCTGTTAGAACATCAGCGAGGGTGATGTTATGGTATATGTGTAATAGTTCTTTACTTCTTGATGGGGGGAACCAGCTTGTTGAAATGTTTTTCACAAATCTCTTTCATTTTTTCTTTCTTTCTTTCTTTTTTTTGGAATCCTACTTTCCCTTTACATGCTTGAATGCCCCTGGGATGATGTCGCTTAGGATTTTGCAAAGGACGATAGATGGACAATTAAGAATAATATCATTTCATAAAGCAGAAAGATGGAGCAGAGAGAAAACAGTTTAAAAAATCTAGTCTCTCTCTCTCTCTCTCTCTCTCTCTCTCTCTCTCTCTCTCTCTCTCTCTCTCTCTCCTCTCTGTCTCTGTCTCTTCCTCCCTCCCTCTCCCTCTTCCTCTTTCTCTCTATCTCCATCTCTGCCCTCCCTCATCTATCAGTATCGGTCTATACATTCTGATCTTAAAGAGGTGATGTGACAATCCATGTTCACATAGCCAGTATGTGTCCAAGTGAGGACTTAAACCCAGTTCATTCTGACTTCAAATGTACCTTTCTATCTACTATAGCACAGACACTCCACTACAATATACATACATACACGTAAATAGTCTACATGTACACACATATAAATCTATATTTATGCATGTATAACATGATATTGCTCAGCATAAAAACTGTCAGATTAGTCTGAATTTTCAAAACTCACATCAGTTGCCAAAGGAAAGAAAAAGTGAATAGTTTTTGTTACTTTACCTAACCAACTGCCTCTGTTTAGTGAGATATTTAATAGTTTATTTATTTATTTTTCCAATTACATGCAACAGTAGTTTTCAACAATCATTTTTTGCAAGGTTTTGAGCTTCACATTTTTCTCCCTTCCTCCCTTCCCTCCCCCTTCCCCTGACTGAAAGCCATCTAATATAGACTATACATGTATAACCATTTAAACATAAATCCATATTAATCATGTTGTAAAAGAAGAATCAAATCAAAATGGGAAAAAAATTTACAGAAAAAATAATACATAAGACAGCTTTTAAGAATTCAAGATTGTAAGCTTTGGTCTACATTTCAACTTTACAAACCATATGGATGATATTTTCCATTACAAGTATTTTAGAATTATCATTGATTATTGTACTGATGAAATGAGCATATCCATCAGAGTTGATTATCAACTAATGTTATTGTTAGGATGCACAAGTTTCTTTTGGTTCTGTTCACTTCACTCTGCATCAGCTCAGGCAAGTTTTTCCAGGTTTTCCTGAAGTCCCATTCCTCATGATTTCTTGTAAAACAATAATGTTTCATCACATTCATATATCACAATTTGTTCAGTCATTCCCCAATTGATGGCCATACCTTCAATTTCCAATTCTTTACTACTAAGAAAAGAACTATTATAGTTTGTATTTATGGGTTTTTTTAACCCATTTTGGTAATCTCTTTGGGATACAGACCCAGTGGTGGTATTGCTTGATCAAGGGTATGCACAGTTTTATTGTCCTTTGGGTTAATTCCAAATTGCTCTCCAGAAATGTTGGATCAGTTCACAACTCCACCAACAATGGACTAATGTCCCAGTTTTCCCACATCCTTTCCAACCTTGATCATTTTTCATTTTAGTCATATTTAAATGAGTTAAGAGGCCTTCATCCTGAAGTATAAACAAGTATTTTGTATATCCAACTAGCTTATTTTTATCTGCTGAAGTGTAACACTTTTGCTCAGTTCCCAATGCTGTCAAAGATAAAAGTTTTGAAGTTAAAAAAAATGAAGCAAAGCAAAAAACCAAAATTCTCCATAAGTCTCTATAAGTTGTGATGACTCCATGCCTCAGGAAAATGGTCAGACTGGAAGGAGCATCTCATTGAACAATAAACTTCCAAGGTTCCTATGACTATGAAATGGTTGACCATAAAATATGAAAGAACAATTAAAGCCTGACTTTGAAAAGCATTTTGGGGCTCAAATTTATGTTTTGGGAGGTCGGTTAACAAATAGTGCTTTTGAGACTTACCAAACATTGTCAGAGCTCTTCTATCCACCATCCTGTTTCCAAATGAGGCAATGTATTCTGATCCTCTTATTTCAAATATATCCATCACCACTCGAGGAGTATGCATGTCTCCAAGAGGCAAAGTTAACCATGATATGACCAAGTGATGATTAATGTGCCTACTGTCCTTTTTATAATCTTTTATAATATTTCCTTGTCTTATAGGAGTTGAGGATATGTAGTAGGAAGAGATCTTAGTGATCAATGAATTCAACTCTCATACTTTATAAAAGTGGAAACTGAGGCCTGGAGGAATAGCATCCTTTACCCAAGGTCACACAGGTAGCAAGTGGCAAGTCCTTTGACACTCCAATTCTTGTGCCCTTTTCACTGTGCAATAATGTTCATCTTTTGGTTATGATATTGTTTCCTTAGTACCATTGAAGAAAAACAGAATCCAATTGCAGAGCTACCTATGAAGTCCAGAAATACTTTCATGAATTTTAAGTCTATTTCTACAATTACTAAGTTTCAATTCTAAGGATACAGAAGCTACTCTGAGAGAGGGGAAGGTAGAGATACAGGAATTAATGGTAATTAATATAATACTATTATTATCATTATTATAACAATATATTATATCTAATATATGACATATAATATGTATATAAATATAACATAATAAAGTGGGTGACTACTAAGTCCTTCTTTGACAAAGAAGGCAAGCTGAGGCTTAGAGATGAGAAACGACTGATATAGTCACTCAGAGTAGCTAGCAAAGGACCTGAAACCAGGGCTTATGACTCTAGACTCCAGAGGTCTTTCCCTCCAGAAGGAGAAAGTATTTCTCACTCCAAACATATGCAAATCATAAGATTTTTTATTTTTTGTTGTTATATTTTTTTTCCAGGGCAAGGAAAATCATGAATGGATTTATTATGCAGGATTGTCTGTGAATATAGGGACCAAGTCTTCCTCTGCACTCTCCTGGCAGATGATAGGCTCTCCAGCATTGTGCCATTAGGTTACAAGCTCTGGAGGCTTAGCTTAGCTGGCTAGACTTTGAGTCAGATCCATTCAACAGATTTCTACTTTCCCAGAACTGGCCTGCTTAGAGTTGCTCAGTTCAATTCCCATAGACTCTTTGATTCTCCATGTTAGTAAAGTTCCAATGCTATATGTAGATACAAAGAGAACCAGAACATACAGATTGGTGGAGACAGAGTCTCCATTCACAAATGTGTCTCCAGTGACTAAATCCACACATTCTCCTCTTTCAAAAGTTCTTTATTTTAGTCCTTCAAAATATGATGATGGCAGACCCAAGTCAAGGTTGAGGCTCAGATGTTTAACTTTCCTAATGTAACGTGTGCATATCTGTGAAGACCATTTCTCCAATGCCTTCTTTGGGTGAGTGAGAGATATTAGCTCCTCATTAGTTCTGCTTTAAGAGCCCAAATTCCAGCAGGTCTTATGATTTCAGAACATCCTTGAGAATGTACTAATGGGGCTGCTTCCTTGGGCACTCAGGTGACATATTTGATAAAATACTAGAGTTGGAGTCCGCAAGATTGAAGTTTGAATTCTACCTGAGACATTTACCAATTGTAAAACTTTGGGAAAGGCACTTACCTCTCAGTCTCAGTGTTCTCACCAGTAAAATGGGTTTGATAATTGGACCTACCTCAAAAGGTTATTATGAAGCTCAAATGAGATAATGTACATCACTGTCAGTCTTGAAATGTTATAGCATGTTATTTATTATGATGATCATTCATTATAATCATTATTGTACCAGATATACTTGGTCAGCATAAAAGAGCTTATTCCTTTGGACCCTGATGAGCCAATGTTAGATAAATATTAATATAGACCACTTATCACAATGTCTTACATATAGTTAAGGTTTTATAGATGCAGGTTTTCTTTAAATCTCAGGTAAAATTTTCAGTTTTAGGAAGGTAATCCAGAGGATTGACCCCCTCCTCTCCCTCTCTCCCTCTCTCCAAACTTCCTTATTTAGTCGCGATCATGGATTGACTTTGATGTGCCCTTATTTTCTCCCCATTATCTTTTTGTCTTTTTACTCTCCAGTGCCCAATTGAAGACTGAATACATGTTTGTTAATTGATTGACCTGGGCCATCTCAACCTCTCTGATTCTCAATTTTCTCATCTTATTCATGGATAGATAGTTTATAAAGTACAGAGTGCCAGGCCTGGAATCAAGAAGACTCATCTTCCTGAATTTCAAGCTGGCTTCATACACTTATGAGCTATATGACCCTAAGTTGCTTCACCCTGTATGCCTTTTCTCATCTATAAAATAAGCCAAAAAAAGAAATCTTAAACCATTTTAGGATCTTTGCCAAGAAAAGGTGAAATGAGATCACAAAGAGTCAGACTTAACTGAAACAGCTGAACAACAGCAACAACAATAGCAATTGGATTCTAAGGGTTCAATTATAGGCAAGCAAGACAGTATAGACGCTCTTGCAGCTTGCATTCTACTGGGGGGGAAGGCTGCCTAAAGGGAGCTTAGGGGGCAGCTAGGTTGCGTGATGGATAGAGCACCTGCCCTGGAGTCAGGAGGACCTGAGTTCAAATCTGGTCTCAGACACTTAATAATTAACTAGCTGTCTGGCCTTGGGCAAGCCACTTAATCCCATTACCTTGCAAAAACCTAAAAATTAAAAAAAAAACAGAACTTAGAAGGTATGTGTTGGGGTTTCTTATTAGAACCGAAGGATGCAGGGTCTGAATTGATTCATATTCTGATAGGAGGGGAGGAGAAGGTGGCACATGGATGGACCACCTTGGAATGTCCTTGTGAAGATGCTGATATGGGAAGCTTAGGGTGGGAGTCAAGGCTTCTAGAATTTTCAAAGATTTTATGCCACCCCTCCCTGGCCCTCTTCCCATGCCAACACGCGTGTCACTTTTCCTTCCTCTCCCGCTGAGGCTTCCTTCACAATGAGGTGTTGTACCATCAGTGCTGACTCAGACTGTGAAGCCCAAAAAGCCCACCTCCTGCAGAGGACCCACTGAGAGTGTTGTCAAGCTGTGACACACGTGGCAGCTCCCCTTCTTCTGACAGTGTCAGCAGCACCATGGCTGTTCAAGGGGATGACTTGCAGGGCTTCCAAGGAGCTTTCTTAGAGATATGTGATGCAGGATGAGAGTTTTGGGATACCAAAAATGTCCATGTTTTCTAGTCACATAGGGTCAGTCCCTGGGGTGGTAATGGGTACATTGAAAATACTGAGCCTGTCTGCTCATTCAACTTGTCTGCGATAATCTGGTCTCTGCCACCCATTAACCAGCTGAAGCTTTAGATAGTCTCTTCACCTCTCCCATGTCCAAAATAAAATAAAAGACATGACTCAGTGATGACGAAACCTAGTCTCAGCACACTGGAGTTCAAATCCCATCTTCATTTTTTAATGTACACTAAGCAGGATACAAAAAATGCAAGACAATCATGAGCAACACCACTAAAATAGGAAGAATGAGGAAGAGAAATCCTATTTAAAATACCAACAAAATGTTCTAGATCTCTGGAGTCTTCATATTAAGGAACAATGAGGGTTCATGTTAATACAAAATGATTTTGATACAAATAATTGAAGACCTAAATATACAGACAAATGTAATATTTGGATAGTTAGATAGTGGAGAGGATAGAGCTTCAGTCATGGAGTCAGGAAGAACTCAGCTTAAACCCTGCCTGCGGTACATAGTAATTATGTCACCCTGAGCAAGTCATTTAGCTTTGTTTGCCTTAGTTTCCTCATCTGCAAAACAAACTGAAGAAGGAAATGAACAGGGTCACAGAGAGTCAGACATGACTGAAAAATGACTGAACGTTTCCTAGTCTTTATTTTCTCATTATTATAAAGCAATCAATATGGATTGAGTACCTGCTATGTGTCAATCACTATAATAAGCACTAAGGATATAAAAAGTGAATAATTCTTGTTGTCAGGGAGCTTACAATTTTATCATGAGCGATAACATAGTATATGTAAGAAAGGTGATGGGGAAGCACTAGTAGACACGGTGATGAGAAAACAAATCATGCAGAAGATGGAAGTCTGAGCTGAAAGGAGAAGGAACCTATGGATTCTGAGAGAAGGCAGTGAGAAGGGAAGGATACAGTGGGGCAGAACTTAGAGGTGTTTACATTATTTTCTATATGATCCCGGAGGGAAAAGGGAGTCATTGGTCTTTATGAGTGACCTGTACTTTGGGAAGCTACCTTTGGCAGCTGAGTGGAGGAAGGGTCAGGGTGTAAAAGTCATGGGCCAGAAGGACCAATGAGAAGCATCTTGACATCATCCCAAAACAAAGTAGTAAGGAACTCAGCTGGGTGGTGACTGGAGAGAAGGGACAGTTGAGAGGGACATTTATCAGGAGAAAAGCGAAACCAATTTAGCAACTAACTGGATATGTGAGGTTAGAAGGAAGAAAAAGTGGATGATGATCCTAAAGCTGGTAACTAGGAGTATGGTGATGCCATCAAGAATAAGGTCATTTGGAAGGGGGTGGATTTTGATAGATATAAATTTGTTGGTGATGATGATGATATTTGTCCTTCAGTCTTTTTTATTTTTTATTTTTTGCCAGGCAAATGGGGTTAAGTGGCTCACCCAAGGCCACACAACTAGGCAATTGTTAAGTGTCTAAGACTGGATTTGAACTCAGGTACTCCTGATTCCAGGGCTGGTGCTCTATCCACTGCACCACCTAGCTGCCCCTGTCCTTCACTCTTGAAGAAGACCATGACATCAGGGAGGTGATGTCATAACATGCAAGTCATTTGTATATAAATGAGAGGGGACTGTGCTAAGTCACCAACTTCACTTTCTCCTCCAGAGCTATCTGGGTTCCGTGACCTGATATGAATCAGGATAACTGGAGATGGCCCCTGATGTGAGGCAATCAGGATTAAGTTACTCGCCCAAGGTCACATAGATAAGCAAGCATCTGAGGTAAGATTTGAACTCAGGTCCTCCTGACTTCAGGGCTGATCCTGTATTCACTGATCACCAAGTTGCCCAAATATAAAGCTAAGAGTCATCTGAATATAGATGATAGCTGAAATTATGAAAACTTCTGAGATCAGTAAGAGAGCATAGAGAGTGAAGAGAAAGGAGTACAGGACTTGAGTCCCAGGACAATACCTGTGAATTCACAGGTAGGGAAGATAATGTGGTTATGATTTAGCAAGAAACCTAAGACAGGTAAGAGGAGGACCAAGAAATAACACTACCACAGAAACCCATAGAAGGAGTAAGGAAATGTGGTCAGTAGTATCAAATGCTTCACAGAGGTCAAGTATGATGATGAATAAAAAACCCTCTTGTTTGGAAATTATAATTTCATTGCTGAATTTGAAGAGATCTGTAATATTATTTCTAGAGGATTTGCATAAAATAAATGCTAAAGACCCTTTCAATTTTACTAATTTATGAATTTTTTTTTCCTGAACAAGGTTTCCTTTGTCTGTTAATTTGCTATGAAATTCTACACTCCCTTCATTTTGTCTCACTTCATCTCTCAGATAATTTTTTTTGAATGTCTTTGTCTTTTAATCACAAAATGAAAGCAGGAAGGTCTTTATAATCCTTCACTTCTAAGAATCACAGCATCTCACAGTTGGGAATACATCAGCAGTTGGTTAGCTCAATGCAGAGCTGAGAAGGGATCCTCATTACTGTGCATTCAGCCAGATGTGGGACTAGATGGAGAGAGGGGAACTAAATGAATCCCCAGAATCCTCTGGAAAGATTCACTAAATAAACAAACTTGATTCCTTCTCTCTCTATTAAAAATTATGTGCTTAATTTCTTCTCAGGTTTATCTTACTCAAGATCAGTAACTTCTCTTGTGACTGAGCAGTAGGTCCAGGGCTATTTCTCAAATATACCCTTCCATTCAGTACTTCATGACAATTTTAGTTCCTCAGTGTACCTGTGATCTCACTGATGCAGGTTGGTGACCCTGAGATGGGTTCATTTCAAATTCTTGGCATTCAAATTAAATTTTTTCATAATATTTTTTTCCTAACTGAAAATTAGCTCTAAGGAGAAAAAGGTTGATACTGTCAGTTGTGAGGGTTTATGGAAAGTTTTGTCAAAATTTAGTTGCTCAGAGAAGTTTATCAGTATTGTATGTCAGCTTCATAATGGTGTGCTTGCCCAGGTTCTGGGTGGTGGACGATGGGCATAATAGTCACATTTATATAGCTTTTTAAGCTTGCAAAATGTTATACAAATATTTTTTTCACAAATTCCCAGAGAGATAGGGACTATAATTACCACTTTACAGATGAGGAGACTGAGCAAAGGCTAAGTGATATGCCTAGAGTGTATCTGAGCTTAGACTTGAACTCGTCTTCCTGATTCCAAGTGCAGCTTTAAATCTATAGTGATACCCAGGTCTCTTAGGACACACACAAAAGAATTGAAGAATCCCTGAACTTTAGAACCAAGCAGTCATGGAACTTAATCACAAACTTGAGAGTTGGAGGTGACCTGAGTGGTGGGTTGAAATAGGTGTCTCTAAGGCACACTTTTGAGATTTGGGATATAGTCATGGTTATTCTGAGTCATCTATCATGGAATTATACAAGCTCTTCCTTCACCACCAATTCACCTCATTCTGAATAAAGTTTGTCCAAAGCTTATGCATGTTAAAAATATAACTTTCTCTTTAAAAATTACCATGTAAGAATTCTCCTTGTTTTCCCCAGGGGTTGGTCAAACAAGAATCAATAAAAAGCATCTCAGTTTGCCTATTTCACTTCTTGCGCCAGTCCTCAGCTTCAGATTTAGAAAAGGGAGCATGTTTTTTGATTCAACATTTTGCATACATTAGGAGATTGGCCCTCTTTTTCTCATTATGGCTTGCCCAACTCTGACCAAAGAGATCAATGATTTCACATTATACAGGGAAATGATAACTTCTATTAGTAAATAATAAACCAATGCCATCGCTACTTCAGTGAATTCTTTAAATTACTTAAAGGATTTCAGGTGATTCTTCAATTTTCTCATTTACATTTCCTTTCTCCATCAATTTTCTTGACCTATCTTTGGCAAAGTTTGATTGACAGGGGACATTTGGCAAATAGACCTGAGGTGGCCTTCTGAGTGAGGGGCAGTGACTGTGGGAGTTGGTTTATTAATGATCATCTAGAGGTTTTTCTTAAACACAACCAAGAGTGTGTTATGGACAACTCTAGGAGTCTGGGGATATCTATGGGACTCTTCAGAATAATGTTTGTAAATGAATAAAATAAGAGATGAAAAATTAGAGAAGAGAGTAGTTACATCTCAGTAGTTACATCTCTAGTCCAACCCTTCTATCCTATGAGATAAGGTGGGGGAAGGCAACTCTGCTTTTGTTGTTTGACTCAAGGACACTTTTTTCCCCCTTTCAGAAATGGCCAAATGGGAATCAAAGATTACACACATAGATAACAAATTTGATTTCAGAAATTACTGTTCCCAAGTGAAGAACCTTAGTTATCTAGGCAGTGTTTGGGGGTTGCACTTTCCACTTTGAGTCTTTCAGGATGCTCACTGCTTTCAGAAACCATTCTGGGTGTGAGGAACCCATTCTTTGGCTACCACTGACTCATGAGCCCTCACCTCAGACCCTCATTAGCTGACCAATCTTACCACTGAACAAGAGCTCACTCTGCTGAGTCCTCTCCAGCTCTTTGCCATCAAACTGCTTTCTCTAGTGAGGAAGCTTGGCCCCCACCTGGCCAGGTGCCATGTGGTGGCCTTGGCATCTGCCTCAAGCTCCCTCGTGGCTGGTGAGTCACTGAGTCTCATTCTGGCAACCAGCTCTTAGCTGACGAACTTCAAAGTGGGTGAGCCAGAGCAAGAAGGAGGGGGGCTCTCAAAGGTCAACTGCTTCTTCCCCAGCAACCTTGGCCCTGGGTAAACACTGACGCACTTCTGGAGATGGGAGCAGACTGGCAGATTGGGCACACATGGGCAAGACATTTAATTCAAATGAATTTATCAGTAGAAGTAGCATAGTGATTACTGAAACTGGGGAAGGGGGATCCTTGTATATCCATGGTGCCCCAAACTTTTAAACTTTTTAAGTTTTTAATACAGTGGTATGTTTAGCTTATTAAATTAGATAAGTGGAATATTTTTAAGCTTAGTTAAATAGCTTAGAGCTATTTAAGCTTAAAAATGTGATGAATCTTAGGAAATCCTCTATATATTACAGATCTTTCCTTTCTATGCTCCATCCTCTAGTGTATACAATTTTCCCAAAACACAGGTGGGAACTTTTCATCACTCTGCACAGTAAAGTCCAACAGCTCCCTAGTCTCTCCAGGATTCAGTATAAACTTCACAACCTGGCTCCAATGTATTTCTTTATTTTTATTATCCATGAGTGCTCTTTATACACCTCACAATTTAGACAAATGAGTTTCCCTAGCATTTTTTTCATTTCCCTCACCTCCCATCTCCATGCCTCTGCCATCTCCCTTCTATCAGCCCTTCCTGGTCTCTGACTCCTTCCTTGCTACTCCTGTATCTCCCATCCTGAGAATCCTCTCACTTCATCCTTCAACCCTGCTTTTTTCTCTCCCTTGTAGCTAAAGCACAAAAAGAGTGAACTGCAATAGGTGTCTCCACATTCTCTTCTCTGATGCTCCTCTTAAGCCCTTACAGTTTAGTTCCTGACCTCATTCCACCAAAATCTCTCTCTCCAAAGTTACCAATTTCTTAATTGCCAAATCTAATGACTTTCCCTCAATCCTCATTTACCTTGACCTCTCTGTGGTCTCTGACACTGTTGCCCCTCCTTTCCTCTTTGATACTCTCTTCTCTCTGGGTTTTGGGGACACCTGTCTCTCTCTTTGTGCTCTTCCTACTTTTCTGGCTACTCTTTATTCTCCTTTTCTGGATATTACTTCAGATTTCTTCCTCCAACTAACCAGTTGTTCCTCAAGGATCTATCCTGGGTCATCTTCTTCTTTTCCCCTCTATTCCACTTCATCTGATGGTCTTATTAGCTCCTGTGGATTTAATGATCATATCTGTGATGAACACTCTCAAATCTGCCTTTTATGACCCAAACTCTCTGTTGAACTCCAATCTCACATCTCTGCCTTTCAGACATTTTAATAGGGATATTCAGTGGACATCTTAAACTCATTATGCCTCTTTCCCAACTCATTATCTTTTCCCCTAACCCCCTTCTTCCTTTTTTTTTTTTAGTTTTTACAAGGCAATGGGGTTAAGTGATTGCTCAAGATGACACAGCTAGGTAATTATTAAGTTCTTGAGGCCGAATTTGAATTCAGGTCCTTTTGACTCCAGGGCCAGTGCTCGTCACCTAGCTGCCCCCTTCTTCCTTATGAATGTAAAGGCAATTCCATTCCCCCAGACTCTGAGAGATATCCTGGACTCTACATTATCTTTTCTCTCCACAATCCATTGCCAAGAGGAGTTGATTCTACCTTTGCTACCTCTCCCATACATGCCTCTTCTTTCCTTTTACAAAGCCCCATCCTGGGGCAGACCCTCATCTCAAACCTGAGCTATTGTGGTAGTTGCTGGGGGTTGCCTACCTTAAGTCTCCTCTCACTCCAGTCTATCCTCCAACTGACCACTGAAGTGATTTTCTTAAATTGCAGGTCCAAACAAGTCCCCTACCCCATCCCCCAAATCTCTAGAGGCTCCTTGTCAACTCCAGGATCAGATACAAAACCAGCCCCTTCCTATCTATCCTGTCTTCTTATCCCTTCTTCCCCACCATGTAGTGTTTGATTCAGTGACCCTGATCTCAAAGCTATTCCAAGAAGAAGAGTCTCTATCTCTCAGCTTTGGGCACTTTCTCTGACTGTCTCTCATTCAGGGAATGCTCTTCTTTGTCCTCTCCAAATACTGACTTCCCTGACTTTCCAATTAAAATCTTACCTCCTGCAGGAAGCCCTCCAAACCCCCCCATATTTTAGGCCCTTTCCTCTGCTCATTATCTCCCATTTACCCTATATATAATTTGTTTACCCTATATAATATTTGTTTGTACCTTTCTCCTCCATTCAATTGTAAGCTCCTGGAGAGCAGGGACTTTTTTTTTTTGACTGTTTTTTGTGTCCCCTTTGCTTAACACAGTGTCTGTAATATAGTACGTCCTGAATTGATATTTACAGGTTGGTTGTTGATTAAATTGGCCATCTACCTTGACTGGAACAAACCTTGGTGATGATCTCATGTCTTAGAAATTCTCATTTCCTTCAAAGCTCAGCTAAAATGCTCGATTTCATAGAATGCTTCTCCAGATCCTGAAGCCTTTAGGGCTATCCACAATTCCACGAATTTGTTTTATTATTAATCACATGTGATTTATTTGTAAATACAAACATGTGCACTCTTTAGAATATGATGGTTATGGAAAGTCAGCAGTCTGCATCCAATGAGGAATTCAGAATAACGAGAGTAAATGATAACATCAAGGATGCTAAAAAAGAGAAGGGCTGTTCGTGTGGTCAGAGGGAGGAGTAGAAGGCAGGTGGGGTGCTAAAATATAAGGGTAATAATAGATTGATAACACTTATATAGAACTTACTGTGTACAAGAAACTATGCTAAGCATTTATTAATTGATCCTTACAAAATGGTAGGTGGTAGTTTCAATTATTTATCATTCCTATTTTACAGATGAGAAAACTGAGACAAACAGGACAAGGTGGCTCGCCTGGAGTCACAGTTAGGAGGTGAATGAGACCAGATTTAAACTCAGGTCTTCCTGACTGCAGGTCCTTTGATGTTCTTTTCATTATACCACCAAGTAACCATTTGAGTATTCCACTGAGATCCCTATGATTTGGGGAGGGTAGGAAATTAAAAGAACTCTACCACCTTGTGTGTGCCATCCTCTGGTTGCCAGATGGGCAGTCATGGAGAGCTTGGGACCTGTGTCATAGAAAGAAGCTTCTTTATTAATGAGACCAGAGATCATTTTGCATGTCCTTGTTTGGCATATGATTATTTATATTTAGGTTCTTAACAGAGTAGAAGCTCCTTGAGGGCATGGGCTATCTTCTTTTTGTCTCTGTGTGCACCAGGCATATAACTGGAGAGAATTAGGGCTTGTGATTTGATATTCTAGATATGTGGGTATAATTTTGTAGGACAATTGCTACTTTTATTCATACCAGTAATAATTCTCCTTTGAAAATTCCAAATTGGCTATTGATTTGCATAGCCAGAGGGACTTTATACTTGTGGAATGTCAATGAAATCATCGGTTCAGATTAGAGGGAGAAAAGGAAAAGAAAAACAAGAGAAATTCTATTAAGAAATCCAGAAAGAAAAACAAATTGATTCTGGTTCAGATTTGTCCCTTCATTTACATGGAAACCATCAAATGAGTTCTTCCATGATGGTGGCTGGGGTGGGGAAGGGGGCTCCAAATACCCCTGGATACTCTCCAGGGTTCAATCTAAATCAGCTCAGTCAGAAGAGGCATTTCGAAGGCTGTCTGATTCCTCTCTCACATTAAATACAAGGTTCATGTTTTGTCTTCAAGTTGAAATTGCCACCCTTCAGGAGGAAGAGCTGTTTCTGAGCCTGGGGTTCAGCTGTCAGCTTTCCTTGCTGTTGCCATCATTTCAGCCAGCTGATCTTAGACAGCTTCTATTGGAAGCCTTGTCTCTTAGAAGATTTTGTACTAAACAGCAAAGAGCTTCCTGCTTGAAATCCTGCAGGTTGAGTTTCCAGGCTTGTTATAATCCCTGGCCTCCCCACCTCCCTCTTTAGCTAGCCTTTTTGTCTCAGAAGACCAGGTAGTGAAGTGAGTCTAAAGTCTTTAAAAAAAAAAAGATGTGGTTATTCTCTTCAGAAAGTCAAGTCATTCTTTTCTTTCCAATTGCTTTTCTTTGTCTTTGATTCGTGTTCAAATGTTTCTCTCATTAGATAAACAGTGGCAAAATGGTGGTTCAGTCCAACTTTCATCATTTGGAAATCATTTGAAGTAAGATTTTTAAAATCAAACCCCAAAAGAATCAGGTAGGTTTCCTTAACAATGTTGAGGGTCCTTTTATTCACTCTGTGGACTCTTACTGTGACAGGTTGGTGGCATTCTGAACTTTATGAATAGAGAATTACTGATCTAATTAAATAAGACACATTACCAATACCAATTGAATGCAAAGAGGTTAGAAAAATATTTAAATAAATAGGATAGCAACTTATATTTACATTGATCAGCCTGGTTATCCTAATATTTGTTTCATGGCCCACAGAATTTGTGGAATCTTTTATGAATCTCTGATATTAGAAATCAATGTTTGGAATTCCATTGGATTTCATAGGCTATTCAAAGCAGGTTAGAAGTTTGTCATACTGATGTTATTTCTGTATCAAGATAGAGATAGCAAGACAATCAAGTGAGCTGAATGAACACATTTCAGGACCTGGCAGCTCTTGTCCATTGAACTATGCTTGCAAGAGAGGGAGTTGAAATTCAGAGCATTTTGATGTAGAAACATTACCTTGTATTTTGGATGAATGAATGAATGAAAAACCATTTATTAAGCACTTATGATATAACAAACACTACACTGAGGGCTAAAAAACAAATACAAAAATAAAAGTTGTTCCTGTTCTTAAAGCACTTACATTCTAATAGGCAGATACAAAGCATACAGGGGTCTGTGCATGGAAGTGCAGGCACATTCCTTCCCATCACAATGGTCAAATTGATTTGCTCATGGCATCAGAACTCTAGGGGTTGGGGTGGGTGGGAAGGTAGGCTATTGTAAAGCACCAAGATGTTTGAGTAGAATTGTGAGAAGATGGGCAAAGAGGAAAGAATGTATTGGCCTGGGACAGATGCAAAAGCCCCAGCAACTGAGAGGGGGTTTGGGGGAATCATTCACATTCATTAAAGGCAAACCTTGGGCAATACATTGCACTAGATGTTAGAGAAATAAATGCAAACAACCAAAATACCCCTACCCTCAAAGAGCTTACATGGTCCTAGGAGAAAACACAAGCACAGAGAAGTCAAATGTACACATGCCTGGATCAGCCATGGGGGTATTCCCTCAAGTGGTGCTGAATTTCCACAGGTCTTGTACATGACCAGGAGAGTGCATCCCTCATTATTCCCACATAGCCTAGTCAGCCAATTTCTCTTCCTATTATATATTTTCCTGATGTCATCTTTTACCCCGTTCTTTAGTTAATTTGTTCATTCATTCATATGCTGCTCTGTACTCATAATCATTCAGCACATCTCCAAATGATATAAAATTTTAGAAGAGTGTCTGACACATAGTAGGCATTTAATGAACGATTATTTCCTTCTTCTACTCACCCACCTCCATTGACCCCCATGTGATATTAGTTTTTAATCCTTCAGTGAATATTGTCCCCTCTTGCTCTTATTCAATACACAACACCACAAGTGGAATGTTGAACAATTTGGAGAATTAAGTTTCTGGAAGAAATTTGGGGCCATTAATGAATCCCTTTAATATCTTGAAGGACATTCAATTTTCTTTCCTTCTCCCATTAAACTTTGACCAGAACTTTCTGTCTGTTTATACCATTTGCCATAGATAAATATGAACAAGCTTTGTAGGGTATTGGGCTCTGGGGGATATAAGTCTTCATCCACTAGGCCTTTTGTGTATAGATAAGTCAGGCACTTTTGAGTGATCCAGGGGGCTTGAGAAAATCTCAGGGTTTCTGTAACCAGGATATTATAACCCACAAACAGAAATACCCACATGACCTCAGCATCCATTGAGTGTTCAGTGTGAGGTCAGAGGGAGATCACAGACTGTTTTGACAAATACATTTCTCTCTTTGATGTCTTGCCTACATATGATCAGAAAGTTGCTAAATTGTTATTTCATTTTTTTGTTTGTTTTTTTGTAAGGCAAATGGGGTTAAGTGGCTTGCCCAAGGCCACACAGCTAGGTAATCATTAAGTGTCTGAGACTGGATTTAAACTCAGGTACTCCTGACTCCAGGGCCAGTGCTTTGTCCACTACGTCACCTAGCTGCCCCTAAATTGTTATTTCTGCCTTGGCTTTTCAACATCTTGAGTGATTCTGTTGTCTGTTCTATGGTCTCCTTACTGGACAAAAATCTTGAAGGTGATATCATGCTTTACATGAAAAAGAAAAAATTCTTTTTCATGGAAATAATTATGTTAACTCCTTTTTTGCCTCTTCAGGCATCCCTGTGAGTCACTTGTCCTTCCTTTTAACTCTGACCTCTTTTGTGTGGTTCTATTTAGAAGAAGAATGCCACCAATGTGAGTCAGTTCCTCCATAAGCATATCCACACATTGTTCATTGGATAGGAACCTCACAGTTAGAGTAGCTAAGTCCAATTTTATTGATGGTTTAAAAATTGTATAATTCTGAGAAGCTTCTAATCCCCTTTTCGTAACTCTACCATGGTCCAAGCAGAAATAAGTGGTTCAGTCAAGACTGAAGGACAGTGGGGGTTTTGCTTTGTTTCAGGAGTTGTCAGGGTCAAAATGATTTTTCCCTAAAAGGACAGATGGCCTGTTGGGATGAGCCTCTCCATACAGTATTTGCCTGGTTCTCACTCTGTTACCAGGGCCATCCTTGGAGCCTTTTCAGCAGATCAGAATCTACCCTATCTCATACTCCATGGCCATAACCTTCAAGGCTAGGGGTTGCCTCCATGTCATTGTAAAACATTAAGAAAGGATGTTGGGGAAGTAACTTGGCAAAGGTGCAAAATGCTACTGACATTGTCAACAAAGGAAAGGAGTCAAGTATGGAGCAATTCGCTTTTGACAAAGATGTTTCACCTTGACCTGCAGTTAATTCACCAAGTTCTTTGTTGCAGGCCAGTCATTTTTCAATAACTCTTTGGGACCTTGTTTGGGGTTTTCTTGGCAAAGATACTGAAGTCATTTGATAGTTCCTTCTCCACTTCATTTTACATATGAGGGAACTGAGACAAATTGGATGAAATGACTTGTCTAGGGTCACACAGTGTCTGAGAGGGATTGGAATTTACGCAGATGAGTCTTCTCAACTTATGTCCTGTCACTCTATTCACTGAGCCATCTAGCCACCCAAGTACATTCATCAAGTTCATTGGTATAAAATTTATAGAGAGGATCTTGCATTGTAATATCAATCTGCCTTCCCTCTTCCTTTCTCTCCAGATTCTAATACCCCGAGAGGAACCACATCTGAGTACAGATACTGTAATAAAATACTAATTGATCTAATTCAGTGATTCCAATATAATTCAACATGCATTTCTTATGTTCAAAGGGCAGTGAGGTGGCAAAATGGATGAAGTGCCAGAACTGGAGTCAGGAAGACTCATCTTCCAAAGTTCAAATTTGGTCTCAGTCACTAACCAGCTGGTTGATCCTAAGCAAGTTACTTAACTCGATTTGCCTCAGTTTCCTTATCTATAAAGGAGATGGAAATGGAAAATCACTCCAGTATCTTTGCCAAGAAAATCTCAAATAAGATCATGAAGAGTCAGACACAACAGAATGATTGAACATACATTGTAATAAATAACCATAATAATCTGGTATATGATCCAAACTGTGGGAACAAAAACTCATTATTTGATAATAAACAAAGTAGTAGGAAAACTGGGAAAAAAGTATGACAGAAACTAGGTAGAGTCCCAAATATCATATTATATACCAAGATATCCATTAAAATGGATACATGATTTAGACCTAAAGGGTAATCTGTAACAAATAGAGAGAGCATGGAATAGTTCACCTGTTAATGTATTGATAACGGAAGAATTTAGGGTGAAAGATGATATGGAGAACATTATGAAATGTAAACTGGATAGTTTTAATTAGTAAAAATATTTAATTTTTTTTTACACATGCAGTACCAGTGCAACCAATGCAGGAGGGAAGCAGAAAATTGGGGAGGGAGGGGAGAGAATTTGCAGCAATTATCTGATAAAGTTCAAATTTTTCAAATATAAAGAGAACTAGTGGCAATCATATAAGAATACAGATAATTTTCCAATTGATAAATAGTCAAATATGAATGAGTAGTTTTCAGACAAAGAAATCAAAGTTAACTATAGGCATATGAAAAAGGCCTTTGAATCACTATTGATTAAAGAACTCCTGATCTAGTCCAACCTTTCATTTTACAGGTGGGGAAAATGGAGGCTTAGAGAAGTTTTACAAAGTTGTTAGATATAATATTGGAACTAAGATCCTCCTATCTAAATGCAGTCTTTTCTAAGTTATATATCATCTTGGTTGGAGGGGGATAACTGACTTCCCCAATATCTTCCAACTAGAGGCAAAACTGCTGGGCAGCTATTCCTTAGCAATAAGCACATTAGTATTTTGGGTCTAGCACTGAGTAAATTATAGATCACTGTTCATCTAATGGATGAATGGCTCTGTTGAGCAGGTAGAATTGTATAGTGAGCTGCATTATGTTAAAGAGTATCTGGGTTCAAATTCTGTCTCTGTCATTTATTTCCTGTATAACCAGAGGGAATTCACGTCACCTTCCTAACCCTCAATTTTCTAATCCGCAAAATGAGGTGGGTCTAGATGAGCTCTGAGATTCCCTTCTTCATCCAAATCTCTAATCCAATGACATCTCTAAGTTACTAATAACCAAACTTAAATTGTATAGACTAGGTTCATATTAAGTACATATTTTAATTAAGGACTCGGGCTGTCATAGGATCGCTGAACTTTCAAGCTAGGGGAGACTTCATTATGTGTAATGAAATCCGTGTAGCTTTAGTTTTCACAAAAATGTTTTTTTAAGACTTCATAACTAGGCATGGATTAAAGAGAATTAATTAAAGAAAAACTCTCTCTAAAATAGATGATGCAGGCTAAATCTAGTACATGGTAAGATTGTTGAGGGTAGGACTATGCCTTGGTATTTTCAGTGTTTTGCACAAAGTCTGGTCCAAAGGAGGTCCTAGATAATGTCCTCTAGAATGAATATCCTAATGAATTTAGCTCTCAGTGAAAGATTCTCTCTTCCACTCAGAAACCTCCATTCCCCTTTCAATCTGTCACTGAGTCATATTCTATCTAGCTCATTACCTAGAATCACTATTTGTAGCCTTCTCTCATGTCATTTTTCTATCTTGACCTGTTCTAGAAGATGGGACTGAATCATTTGCCCTCATTTGCTTGACCTTCAAACCTGTGTGTGCGATTCTCTGTGTGAGGGATGTTTCCCATCTTATTTTGTGTCTGTTGAAATCTAGTTCCTTGATACTTCAGTTATCACTATAGTATAAAAGGAACATCCACAATTTAAGGTTCAATAGAATTCAACAGGTTTTTATACATTGCAGTCTTTGATTCTATGAAGCCTCTATCCTATATCAGGTTAGACACAAGGTATATGAAAACAAAAAAAAAATAAAGTAAAATAGTTCATATCCTCAAGGAACATACATTTTATTGGTGCAAAACAACATGTCCATAGTCAAGAAATAAAAAATAGTATATTCAAAGAAAATGTCATTTCTGGTGAGTGAGGCACCAGTCACTGGGAAGTTGAAAATAGGAAACTGAGGCTTCTAAGAGATAGGTGGTAGAGAGGATAAACAAGTAGAGAGTTCCAGGAATGGGAATGATCATACAAAGGCATTGGGTAAGAGATGGACAACAGTGGACTGGGAATAATAATCAAGTCAATATTATTAGAATGAAGGAGAATGTTGCATACCTGAGGAGGTAGTCTTGGAGGTTGGAAAAGATGATAAATGCTCTCCAAACAGGAATTTGTATTTAATCCCAGAGGAAACAGGAAAGCACTTGAGCTTTCTGAGCAAAGGAGTGGTATGATCTGACTCATCATTTAAATATTGTCATTTAGCATGCCTAAGAGCAGCAAGAGACTGAAAACTGGGAGTCCAATTAGAAGGCTAGTATGGTAGTCCAGATCACAACTTGAACTAAGATCATTTTGTCAGTACAGAGAAGGGAATGGATGCAACAGATATTGCAGAGGTAAAACTGTCAAGATTTCACAATTGAGTAACATGGGGGTGAGGATGGAAAAAGATGGAAAACTCTGGGTTTGCAAATGTGAAAGATGGTGATACCATTAACAACAGCCGAGATGTTAGGAAAAGGGGAGGGGCTGGAACAAGTTGGGTGTGAGGGGGTCACAGAAATAGAAATTTTGAGTAGGAATGGACATTAGCAGTCATATAATACAACTCAACCCCCCAAAGGAATTTTCAATATACACACTCAACAAATGTCCATCTAGTCTTGCTTGAGGACCTCCTTTGGAAAGATAATGAGTTACATTTTGGACAAGTTTATTTCTTAGCACCAATAGAACATTCATCAGTAATATCCAATAAGCAACAGTTTGCCATATGGAAACAGAACTCAGGAGAGAGTGATTGAAGAAGATGATGAGATCTGTGAGATTTTTTAAATAGAGGTAATAATTAAAGTGATTGGGAGTTGGTGACATCATTGATGACATCAAAATAGTCCAAAGAGAATAGGACACAGGACAAAGCACTGGGGCTCATCATATTTAAGAAGTGAAATATGGATTATGATCAAAAAAAGAAACAGAACAACTAGGGGAAAAAGAGAGAAATGTCACAAAAATTGATGGGGTAGAGTTACCCGGGAGGAGAGCGTGGTCACCAGTGTCAAATGCTGAAGAGATGGCAAGAAGGATGAAGACTGAGAAAAGCTCATCAGATTTTGCAATTAATAGATTATCAGGAGCCTTACTGAAATCTTTCATTTGAATGATGAGCTCAGAAGCCAGTTTAGAAGAGGTTGAGGAGTAAGAGACCAGAAATTAGAGGTAGAATATAGACAGTAATTTCTACAAGTACGACTATGAAATGGAGAAGAGATACAGGCTAGATTAAGGGAATCATGAGAAGATTTTTAAAGATGGAGGAAATCTCAGAATGTTAGGAGTCAGGTAGCAGCAGCCAATGTAACAATACATATAGGAAGATACTGGGTTTTAGGGAGGGAAGGGAGTACTATTGCACTTTACTTAAATACTCTGATGAATTTATAATTAATCATTTTGTACTATACTTAGCTGTGTTTGTTATCATCTCCCTCCACTAGACTATAA
The DNA here is from genome assembly GCF_037893015.1 of Macrotis lagotis. Classification (NCBI taxonomy): domain Eukaryota; kingdom Metazoa; phylum Chordata; class Mammalia; order Peramelemorphia; family Peramelidae; genus Macrotis; species Macrotis lagotis. Next base: position 6,282,338 of record NC_133664.1, read on the forward strand.
CTTCCATCAGGGCAAGAGTAATTTCTTATCTAAACTTTAGTTGTCCTTGTACTCCTAGGATGGGGTTCTACCAACAGGATTTAATAAATATGGGTTCAATTCAAATTGAATTCAACAGAATCCACAGTGATATCAGTGACCATTAGTCAATTAAACATAAGGATGTACATATAACCTACTAATCTGCTAATTATTTATAATCATTTATAGTTATTTATGTGTTTTATTTGAAAATTTAATATATTTCTCCAATAACATCCTATTCTAATCGCTCATTACAATGGAAAGGTTACCTTGAGTTTTCTCAAAACTTCCTTGAGGAATCCAAATTCTGAAATTTTGGTCTGGGTCTAAGCATTGTCACCTTTCTAAGGATAAGGCAAACAAAATTGAGATTCTCATCTTCATAAAGACGAGTCAAAGGCAATGACTAGTCATAACTCATGATGGTCTTCTGCTGAAGCATGGAAGGGTCACAAGCTGAATCAATGGAGGAAGTGCTTACCCCAGGAAGGTCATGGGGAATATCAAATCTGGGATCCAAGAACAAGACTTTTTCTTCCTATGAAAATGAATCTGTGCTTTAGAGAAACAGCAACCTCTGCACTGGGCAGTCATTTGCTTGACACAAAGAGGTAGAGAATCATTCTCAAAGCTAGAAGGACCTGGATTCAAGTTAGGCCTTGACACATATCAACTGTGGATATGGGTAAACCACTTTAATTCTCAATACCTTTGGCAACTCTCTTAGAATATCAATTGAAGACTTGTTGCTGATCTATATTAGTGAAGGGAATCTTCTCACTGGAATCTCTTTACCCCAATGATATCAGATCTTTGTTAATAAACAAAATGATAAGAACGATGACTGCACTCAGAACTATAACTAGAAATCTTGACATCTGGAACAAACTTCACAAAATGCATCATGAGATATATTTTCAAGTCAAGTTTTTAAGGATTAATTAAATAAGTCATTGTGGAAAGGATGAACAGAGTGTTTCCAGGACATAAGACTCCATAGTGAGAAGCAGCCCAGTATAATGGAGTACCTATTCTGTCAGTGCTCTCAATGGTTCAGAGGTTTAGGACCAAGTCTCACTCCCCCAGTCCTCATTCCAAGTGCATTTAACCATTCTCAAAAATCCAAGTTCTGTGATGTAGGCAGTTTTGACTAATTGAGTCACAAATTATTTAAAGGATTCCAACAACTTCCAATGGACCACTGAAATAAGATCGGTGATGATGCCCATTTTGCCTGGAAAGAGCTAGTACAGAAACAGTTGGCATGAAACTTTAAATAAAATCATACAACTCTCTCCACCTTTCCACTCTCACTGGGTGACTGTGAAAGTGCCATAATTCATGCTGACAGTTATTGCCACTTCTATTGGCACACGGTCAGCTGACGTTTGAAAAAAGTTTTGCAGCCTGGCTAGCGCCCATCACCTGCCTCTCCATCCTGCCTTACAATTTATTTTCACCCCAGCAGGCAACCCCTCACAATGTCATTAATTTGCCAGGCAGTGGGGGCCCTTCTTCCACATACAGCCAACTTACTTTCCAGTGGCCTCTTACAAACAGCTCAGGGATGACTGTCCAGGCCTTCTACAGCCAGAAGGAGAGTGCAAGTCTAAGAGAATTAACCACAAACTCAACAGGCCATGGAGGCTTCTTGGGCGCTGCCAAGACAGCAACGTGACTAGTTGGGTGAAGACCTCCTCTGCACTGAGGGTTGCTTGCTTGCATGGGTTCTAGAGGGCTCAGGACAGCAATCACTGCCCTGGAGGGAGAGAATTAGGAGGTGAATAAAGGAGTGGGACCGAGGGGAAGAGCCAAAATAAACTTCCTGCCGTCCAACCATAATGCAAAACAAATAATAGCTCAGAACAAAGCTCAGAGTCATGAGCCCACACAACAGAAGGATGTTTTAATGAGTGAAAATACTGGAATCAGCTTCTGGGATTTTTATCAACATACTTCAGGCACATTTTCTCTCTCTCTGTCTCTCTGGTCCTTATCTTGAGAAGTTTTGATAAATAATTTATTTTAACATGAGGGTAGTTTAGAAAGGAATTGACTCCAATGATCCATGTTTTTCGATTCTGTTCATCTTATTTTCGAAAAGTAATAAGGCAGAAGGACCTTCCTGGTTTATCCTTTGTGCTATGTCCTGTGAATGAGTATTATCCCAAGATATGACTACATAAGTCCCTCTGAGATATATCTTTGTGGAGAAGAAGTGATCTGGAATTCTCTGAGGCAAACACCATTAGACCACAAACTCAAGAGATCTGATTACACTGGAAAAATTTTGAGCAAAAATTCTTAAAACAGAACACATGTCTTTTATGAGGACCTAAATAACTAAAGTTAGAGAAGATCTTCCCCAATTGGACAATAAATGATGCTGCTGCTGCTGCAGAATGATGATGATCGACAAAATGACTCATTTTTCATCAATTATCAGTGCAGGTAGGAATGATAGTGATGAAATCAAAGGACAATTCTAGCAAACATTTAATTAACATTTTTTTATTTTTGTAAGACAATGGGATTAAGTGACTTGCCCAAGGTCACACAACTAAGTAAGTATTAAATATCTGAAACCAAATTTGAACTCAGGTCCTCCTGACTCCAGGGCCAGTGCTCTATCTAGTACTCCACTTAGTTACCCTTATTTAATGAACATTTAATTGCAAAACTATATAAACTATTTGCACAAAACAGGCAAAAAAGAATTCTAGCAAATCTTTTTTTTATGACATAGGAAGAATGAAAACAGAGAAAGAAACTACCACCATTTCCTTAATGAATATTGATGTAAAAATTTAAATTAAGTACTAGCAATGAGATCCTACACTATAACTAGGTAAGGTTTATACTAGGAATGCAGGACTACTTTAATATTAGGAAAACTATCAGCACAATGACCATACAATATTAAATCCTACAGAAATAGTATTATCTCAAAGAATGCAGAAAATGGTTCTGACAAAATACATTTCTAATAAAACAACTAGAGAGTACAGGACTAAATGGAGCTTTCCTTAAAATGATAAGTAATATTTATCTAAAATCATCAGCAAGCATTATCTGTAATGGAGATAAGCTAGAAGCCTTCTTAATACAATAAGGGGTGAAACAAGGAGACCCATTAACATCTCTATTATTTAATACTGCACTAAAATGTTAGCTGTAGCAATAAGAGAAGAAAAAAGAAATTAAAGGAATTATAATTGGCAATGAGGAGAGAAAACTATCACTCTGTGCAGGTTATATGGTATACATAAAGAATCCTAGTGAATCAAGGAAAATCTTAACAATTTTAGTAAAGTTGCAGGATACAAAAGAAACTCACATAATTCTTCAGTATTTCTATAAATTACCAACAAAATCCATCAAGAAATAAAAAGAGAAAATCCATTTAAAATAACTGCAAACAATATAAAATGTTGTAGAGTCTACCTGCCAAGACAAATCCAGGAACTGTAAGAACACAATTACAAAACACTTTTAAGACAAATAAAATCAGATCCAAACTATTGGGAAATATTAATTACTCACGGGAAAGCTGAGCCATTATAATAAAATGAGCATTCTACCTAACCTATTCTACTCATTCACTGCCATATCAAACTACCAAAAATAGTTTATGCCGCTAGAAAAACAATAACATAATCCATATGGAAGAATAAAAGGTTACGAAAATAAAGGGAATCAATAAAAATGTGAAGGAAGATGATTTAGCAGTACAGATATAAAACTGTAGGGAGAGTAAAATCAGGGACTCAAAATTTAAAAGACATTAAAAATTAATTTTACATGTACTTGGGGGAATAGAATATTATTAAAAATATGAACTCAAAGGATAATGGATTATGAATTTAGAAAAGGCTACAGGATATCAATGGGTTCTGATCGATAATCTTTGAATCTTCCCAGGAGTTGGATCTCTATTCCACTTTAAAGTCATTTCCAAACTGTTCTGCCTGTATTTTGGGCATTCTCCCTTTCCACCAGAACCACAGTCTCTGGATCTGAAATGGAGAGCTCTTATAAATAAGCTTTCCCTTAACTTAATCAGAACCAGGCCTCCACAGCACTTCCTGACTATTTACAAATGAATCCCTTTATCCACTAGTCCTATTTTGCCTCTGAGCCAAGCAGAAGCAGAAGAAAGTCCAAATTCCACATGACTTTTTTCAAGACTTCCATGGATTTCATTGATAGAATGGTCCCTCCAACCATGCAAATTGCAGCCTACTCATATCCTCCCACAGATCCTCCAAAGAGAAATCCCAACCTGTTGGCAGCTTGTCCTAGATTCTTACAAATGAAATGGATACCAATGGAACATATGAATCCTTATCCTTTGCTACTGTTATGTTATCTATCAACTTTCTCTTTCAACGATGACATCCTTCATGCTATTGTTCTAGCGTTAATGTTCCACTAGTAATGTCTTGTGATCTGCACACCCTTACCATGCACCTTTCCATTGGTGTTTATGTGACTGTCAACTTTGATTCTTAACTCCATGAACTTGCACTGACAGATAAATACAGGAAGATCCTTTGTTTTTAGGGAGAACATGAGGGTCAATAAAAGCCCTGCATGACTACCCAATGACAATGAAGCCTACTCTTCTCCTGAATGGTTCTGTTTGTATGTGCCTTTGCTAAATGAGTCTAGGTATATGCTTTTCACCATCTGAATTATCTTCATATAAATCCTCTACAAACAGTGTCTTATTGATTATATAGAACCTAGAGATGAATGTGTAGGACGTGCACAATGGGGAGATACTTCAGTGACTTCAAAAAGTTAGAAATGGGATTCAGGATCAGAATAGAGAAAGAAGGGAATTGAAAATAGGAGAATAAAAAGGGAAGAAGACATAGGTCAGTAGAAATGGAAATTTCCTCATTATTCTGCACACCTGTAATTCATATGTATTTTATACCCTAATTAACTTTTCATGAAAATAAAGGAATTGCCAATACATGGGTGATAGAATGTGTGGTTTGTACAACTATGGGATGATGAGAAGGCAAAATAGGAGAGAATAGAAGGAGGTGAAGTCGATCCAGAAAATTTGTTCTGTGTATTTTTTTGTTGTTGTCAAGTTCAGGAACCTTTGGGAAGCAGATCCCTAAACTCTAAATACTCTTTCTCAATTGAGAAAGTAAGGGAGGGTGCTTTTGAAAGAGTCCTGATCTCTTCTACATTTTCTTCATCTCCAACATTTTCAATCTGACCCATTGTTCTACCTGTTCCTTTCCTTCCACCTTTGCAAGTGCCTACACTGTTATCTATCCTTCATCTTAAACATAAACAAAACGAAATAAAACAATAAAAAATGCTTCCTCTGAATACCTGTCCTTTATTGCTACCAGATTGTTCCTTTCCTTCCTTTCTGTGTCTAATTTTCATAACCAGGGTCTCCACTTGACTAACCTTCTTCCAATTTATTCTTTCCTTAACTTCCTCAAAACTCTCAGAGTTTATCTCTGCCTTCATTCTCTATAATACCTAGATGCTAATTGCCTTAATATCTGTGGCACACTACCATTTTTGGTTCTCTGTCTTCTCACATAGTTCTTATTTCTCCTTCCTCCTTATTGTATTCTCTCTTGAAAAGCTTTGTATTCTTGTGGCTCCAAATCCCTGCTCTCTGGTCTTGTCTCTAGGAGACTTCTTGAGTTTTGTCCTATATTTAAAATCTTTAAAGTTGAGATCCCCCATACATAACTCAGGTAATAATTCTCTTGTTTCTGTCAATGACACTAGCATTCTCAGAAACACACAGAGATGTCCATTTTCAACTCCTTCGTATCTTAGCAATCTAGTCCAGTAGTATCTGGATGACTCAATACTTCGAAGTAGCATGATGTCTTAGATCTCCTCAGTAGAAGGGTGTGAGTATATTGTTATCTAAACTATTGACTGGAGGACCTACACCAAGGCGACCATAGATCTTCTCAAGAACTGAGGAATTACCAATGAAGAAATCTTCATCCAATGAAGACTAGCAATGAGGTGAGAGAATTTGGATTCTTGATGAGGCAAACTTCATGCTTCAAATATGACATCTGATTCATATCTGTTTATAGAATACTTCCCTGACTTGCAAAGGAAGTTGAATTACCATTTCAACAAACAACTTATTCTTTCCTCTCCTTTGAAAAGAAAACACTTGCTATAGTTTCTTGTTAATTACTGTCTTTTGTGTAGGCATTTGGATGAAAAGTCATGTTTAGAAAGATAATTTATAAATGAAAATATTCAGACACAGAAAAGTTAATAATGATGATGATGATGATGATGATGATGATGATGATGATGATGACAACAGCAAGCCAAGTAGGTTATCCAAGAAAATAACAGATTAACATTTAAGAGGTAAGGGCTCATTTAAACATTTTAAAAGATACTTTCTCACAAAGAAATGGAAAGAAATAGAAAACACATTGATATAAACCTTTTACTATATATTGAAATAAAACATCCAGAAACAATTACAACTTCAAAAAATATAACTGTTTACATAAGTGCTCATCCTTATTTCTACATTTCTCATAAAAACAACATCTTCTAACAAATCTCTGTGATCCCTTTTAACTCTACACAGATAATAATATACTAGCTAAATTTGAGTATTTTTCATAATTGGAATTTTTTCAGCTAGAAATCATAACTTTCACTTTATTAGGGATAAAATTCATTGAATTCTTACTTCCTGTTAGATTTCTAGAAGAAACTGTTTACCATAATATTCCATAATTAATAGACTTTCAAGTTTTAGGATAGTAAGAACAGAATAAGGATTAACAGTTACTGTAATCCACCAAAAGAAAGAAATTGGTAAAGAATAAAGAAAATAAAAATTTAATAAAGTATTATTAAATTTATCTATTAACACTCACTGAATGTCGATGTACTAAGAGTCAGTGACGTGAATTGAAAAAATGAGATGGTTCCTGGTCTCTTATTGTTTTCAGAAGAGCCAACACAGAGCCACAGATTATGTGAGATCAAAGAGATCTAGACAGTCATATAGTCCAGGGTATGGAAAGAATATCTCCTATGGAGTATACAAAAAGTATTCCTCTAGTCTCTGAAAATCCAACAGCATATATAGGAGGAAGACATATAGAAGTAGTCTCTTTAGGATTTAGATTAGGGTCCTACAAGGATGGTCAGAGAGGTCAAAGTGCAATCCCTTTCCAGTAGTAATGATGCTATTTATTTGATTATAGCACAAGATGTAGAAAAAGGTGGGGGGAAGGAGAGAACCTCAATGTGTACCAGTAGTTTCTTATTATGTCTAGGAACAAATAAAAACTCTTCTATATGGCATTTAGTGTGCTTCTCCACATACTCTCTTATGTTGGATATTATTCCCCTTCATGTATCTTACAAGATCAAACTGACCCTCTACTGTTCATTAAATGTGACTCTAAACAACTCATCCTTGCCTTTATAATGGATGTTAATCATTCTATCTTTCTCATCATTGTCCCTTAATATTCAAAGTCTGGTTCAAGTAGCACCTTGTAAAAGGAAGTCTTCCTTCATTCTCAGGTGCTGGCTTCTTCTTCCATAGTCCCCTTATGTCCATTTGTGCATCTTGCTTTTTGTCACTTTTCCCCTATCTCTCTCAATCTCTGTTGGTCTGTCCAAATACCTATATTTTCTTCTCTGACTAGACTTTAAACTCAGTGAAGATAGAGATTGCCTTTGTCTCTCTTCAAAACTTAGCACAAGGTCTGGGCTATTGCAGATACCTCATTGATTCTCCTTACTCTTCATGTCGATTGATAGAATAAGACTGGATTCAGACACTTGACCATCTATCATATACCAAGATAGACATTTATTTTAATTCCAAAAAGAAAGAGAAATGATTATCAAAAAGTGATCCAGGAATACATATTCCCTCATATATTTAGCTTCTTGGAATTAATAGTGAGCTCTAAATAGCTCCGACATAGCAATATGATTTAATGGCTTTTTCTTTTTCCGCCTCTTTTTGTGGTATGTAATTATAAAGTTTGTCTTAAAAATACCAATTTGAGCCTAAAGAACCAAAAAACACCCCAAACACTTAGAAGTGTCATTATCCTAAATAATCCACCTTTACTTCTTCAAATGAAGAGCTGAATGTACATATCATGGTGGGTTATTATATATTGCAGCCCTTGGTATAGAAACACCCACCCCTGTCCTCCAGTGCTTTGGATGGTCACTCAGGAAAATGGAACCACTCTGAAAGCTTGAGGTCCCTGAAGACATGTGCATGGAGATCTCAGTGCTTAAGAGAGGAGCGCACTTCTTCAGGGCATTGAATCTTCTTGGAATACACTGTTGACCATGCTAGGTTTCTAACTGTGAAGTTAAGAGTTCTGTAAATAGCTGTTGCCCCTTCTCTTTCCACTGACCCAGACTACCCTGACTTGTCTCACTGTTACTAATGGATGGCTTCGACATGGTTAAAAAGGGGGATGATTCTGAATAGACCTGTTGAAATGAGTGGCTGCAAAGGAAAATGGGAGTTGGTCAGTGCTACATTTTCTTTCTGTGGATCTGTGAAGTAGGCCATAATTACTCTCTTTTAATGAATCTCCATCAAAGAGGAAGAGCCTCTCAATGATGGAAAAGAAAGCTAGAGTGATTATAAAAACTCCTTTGTTCATAAAGTGCGATTTATTTTCACACCTTCATGTAGGATAACAATGAGTTGTTCATTGAATAGTAGTGAAAGAGTTTCCTGAGGCTCCTCCTATACACAAGTCCAGCATATACATATGGTGTTTTTCTGCTTCTTTTGAGTGACTGACAGCTGGCAATACATGAGCTCCTGCAGGGAGCCTTCCTTGATAAATAGCCAATTACATAAAGCAGCTCACAGGTATTGCCTCAAGAGGTCACAAAACAGCTTAATTTGCAAAACTCCAAATGTATCCAAAGGAAGGAAGTAGCAGATATTATTATTATTATTATTGAATAACCTGGCACTTTGTCACTGGGCAAGCCACATCTGGCTCTTTGAATCGGGAAGCCCAGCAGACCATGAGCCATGTAGCGGGTCAGCTCCAAAGCTAAAAAGGAGAAGGACTTCAAAGGGGAACCCTGGACCTGATGAGGCAGATGTCATACCCTATTGCCTGGACTTATTAGGTCAGGTCCATCAGGTTTGTTCAGGTCAAGGTTGTGGGGTTGGTTGTCTCAAGGAAGAGAGAAAGCTGTCTGGTAACAGTCAGGAAGAAGAATTATTGGCAATTTTCCAGTGTTCTAAGATTGACAGATAATGCCATCCTTTGGGCTTACATTGTCCATCATATAGTAGGTGCTTAACAAATTAGCTTATGGAAGGCCTAGCTATCACATATATGCATTGTATGACCAAGGTCAATAAACAAAGAAGAAATATTATAAGGCTTTTAAATCTCAGAAAAGTTGTTGTTCTGTATTGGTGGAGGGAATTTTCAAACTGGGAATTCAACATCCTGATGAAGTCACAGTTTTAGACCAAATAACCATGATGATGATGTTGTTTGTCCTTCATTCTGGAAGAAGACCATGACATGGGGGAGGTGAGGCCACAACGAATGAGTGAGTTGGATTTAAGTGAGGAGGGACTGGGCTAAGTCACCAGCATTACTTTCTCCTCAGGAACCATCTGGGTCCAGTGGTCAGATATGGATCAGAATGATTGAAGATGACCCTGCATGCAAGGCAATCAAGGTTAAGTGAACTGTCCAAGGCCACACAGTAAATGTTAAGTGACTGGGGCCAAGTTTGAACTCACATCCACTTGATTCCAAGGTCAGTGCTCGATCTACACTGCACCACCAAACTGCCCCTAAATAATCATTATCAGACTTGGAAATCTGTATTACATGTCTATCAAGAAGCTAGCACACTGATGACTCATTCTTGTAGTTCTTTTAATACTGATAAAGTGGCCTTTGCCCAGTCGCCTTGTGAAATAAGTTTCAAGAGACCCATCATTTCCATTTAATGGAAGGGGATTTTGAGGCTCAGCTACTTTAGTGTAACCATATAGCTAAACTGCCCCTCCCCTTCTTCTAGTGAGCAAGAGCCAACAGCAATAATTAGTTGCACACTGTACCAAAACAAACCAATCATGGTCAAGCAGAAGGCATCTGATCACTTCCAATTTCATCCATGTCTGAACTTGGACTTAAGCTCTTTGGCTTTTTGAACTTTATTTCTAATTAGCCACCGGACATTTTTTTTCCACATATAGATACACATTCATCCATCTCCATACACACATACACACACACACACACACACACACACACACACACACTTTCTTGCTTCATATTAAAATGCTTTCTCCTCACTTGTCTGATTGTATAGGCTTAATTTCCATTATAAATGAATATTCTTCATATCCTGTCCTTGACTGGAGTGAACCCTCAGTCACTCTGCTAAGTTCTCTTCCATCTCTTTACTATCTCTAGCTGATCTTCTCAGCTTCCATGGATTCTAGTACCTTCTTTGGAGAGAAGTCTTAGGTTTTCATATCCATTCTTATTCTTTCTCTTGGGCTCCTGTATCATCTTGCAGTCTTCCCTATATTTGTTAGAGGTATCATCATCTTTCCAGTACAATGTTTGAATCCCCTTTGACTCATCCCTCTCCCATATTCTCCATATAGACTCAATGGCTAAATCCTGACTCTTCTTCCTGATTTTCATCTCTCCCAGCAGGCATTTTCTCCCCTCACCCACAACAATTCCCTTTGTTCAGATTCTCTTCACCTCTTACCTAGACTCCTTCATTAGACTCCTTTTCTGTCTCCCCCCACCTTCAACAGAAACCTCATAAAACCACCAAAATAATCTGACCAGGCCATTTCCCTGTAAACAACTGTTACTGGTTCCCTTTTATCTTTAGGATAAAATACAAACTGCTCATACATTTACAATCTGGATCTAGTCTATGTTATGAGGTTTATTGCTCATTCTTTCCATTAACACACTTTCTGTCCCAGCCAACTGGCCTCCTTGGAGTTTGCCTCGACTCAGCATCACACATTCGACTTCTGTGCCTCTCAAGTCTGGCAGAGACCCTTTCCTCACATCTCCTTCTTGAAATCTTGAGTTTCCTTCAAGACTCAGCTCCTTTGCTATCCCTTACAGGAAGTCTTGCCCATCTCTAGTTCCTTCTGACAGAACTCTGGCCCCTTCCCCAACTAAAATATAAGCTGCTTAAAGTCAGAGACTGATTTCCACTTTCTTTGTGTTCTTAGTCTTTTCAAGTTAATTAGATTAACAGACATTTATCATCTAATCATTATTTCATTCATGGATTGATAGACTTTTCTCTTCTGGGTCTTCAGAAATCTCTCCAGAGAAAGCTTGCAGTGTTCTGATCCTTGATGCAATCAGATTTGGAGATGAAGGAATCCAGAGGATCTCACCAGCTTGGAGCAATGGCTTGGTCTTTGCACAGGATATCCTCCATGATATTAGCCAACATCTTTGCTGTAGAGCACATATCCTTCATGTTAATCATGATTGATGTTAATTATCATTGGGCCTCTAAACAAAGATTTATTTGCATTTATCATGAGATCCTTTAGTGGACAAGAACCTTTTAATATGCATTTTCATCACTAAAAAAAAAGATTTTATTTGCCCATTGATATAAAGAAAGTTTCTAGATCAATGGGCAGTATATCAACATTTCATAGTCATAGGACCCCACCCATTCAATAAAAGGAGGAAGGTACATTTTTCCCCCCCTTTTCTCTATAGCGATGCTTATGCAGTATAATTATGGTTTTATTGCAGGTAGCGAGGGGGTGTAGTAGATGGAACACTGGGTCTAGAATCAGGTAGATAGTTCAAATCTGACCTCAGATACTTAGCTGTGTAACTTTGGACAAGCCATTTAACCTCTATTTGTCTCACTTTCCTCAACTATAAAGTGGGGATAAAATTCCAGTGTTATTGTGAAAATTGGAATAATTTGCAAAGTACTTAGAACAGTGTCTGGTTCATAGTAAGTATTATTTAAATAGTGGGCATTTTGTTTTAACATTTTTATTTAAGGCAATGGGGTTAAGTGACTTGCCCAAAGTTACACAACTAGGCAATTATTAGGTGTCTGAGGCTGGATTTGAACTTGGGTCCTCCTGACTCCGGGGCCAATGCTCTATCCATTGTGCCACCTTAGCTGCCCCAATAGTAGGCATTGTTACTCTCATCATTATAGTCATTGTTCATGTTGTTTTCTTGACTCTATGACTTTATTCTTTATCAGTTCCTAGATGTTATTCCATCTTTCCCTGGATTCCTTACATTTGTCATTTCTTATGGCTCAAAATACCACCATTCATTCTTCCAGAAAAGGAAAGGTTAAGTTTGTTTCACTACTTCAACTAAAAAAAAGTTAACAAAATATGAATCCCAATGGGATGTTGCCTCCTCAGCATCTATCAGTCAATAGCAAAACTGTGAAGATGTAGTCTGCTATGGAAAATCTTTTGTGAGTCACTGCTGTTTATCCCTTCTCATGTTTTCATCAAGAATAAGCTTGACCCTGGAGAAGATCATTCTTATGATGATGAATTGAGAAAGTCTTCCTTTCTTTCCAGAATTTTCCCTCCCTGAGATATCTTGCAAATGGTCCCTGCTGTCCTCAGGATCCCATAGTCTCCAACATGGGTTTTCTTGGTGGACTCCTGGGCTAGTGCAGTCATTCTTCTCCCTTTTATCTGATTCTCTTCCATGCCCTTTCAGTTACTCATATTCAGCAGTGGGCACAGAAATGTTTAACACCTGCCTCTCCAGAGAAAAAGAAATGAATGGATGGACAGCTTTTAAGTCTAATCTGCATTCATACTTTTTGGATCACTTTTAAGTGATAGTCATCTTCAGATTTGTAGATGTTTGTAGAAAACTTAACAATCAGCTCTCCTGTATTCCTGATTAGGCTTCAGTATTTATTTAGCTGACCCAGTGTAAATATTAGACCTTCAAATGGTGGGTATAGGAGGGCCAAAGAGTGTAGAACAAATATAGAAGTAAAAAAGCAAATTTAAGGTTGTTGCAAAGAGGGTCTTCTTACCAATTGGAGCTACACATGGCCTGGAAAGGCAAGGACTTCCTCCTCATTGAATGACATCCATCAAGGGCTCTGGGTGACCACATGTGCACTGTAGCAAGGATTCATTTTCAGGTTAGACTAGGTGACCTCTTAATCCCCCTACCACGCTGAGTTTCAAATATCTGTGATTCCATATAAGGAATTTAAAGTAATGAAGGTCAATCTGACCTCAAATTCTGAAAAATGATAAAATGTCAATTTTATGGACAAGGTCAATATCTTGTTTGCTCCAAGTTCCTATTCTTTAGGTCTTTCTTCAATTTTAATGAAATTATTGGAAATCCTCTTGGGGGTGGAGGCAGGCAGAGGGGTGGGAGGAGTTATATCAAGAAACTGAAGACTGTAGGCTGATTCAGTTTTCAATATAAACCAGTAATTTTGTGATCCAATATGTTTTATTAATAACATGCTACCATTTATATGATGAACTGATCATTTTCAATGTAGATCTATTTTAAATATCACAGATGGGGTGGGGGAGATAAAAGGGAAAAGTTTCCTTTAAAGACCGTATGATGGAAAATATTTGAATTAACTTCTATCCAACCCATGTTCTCAAAGTAGCACTAGTAGACACTTTGATTTTTCTTTTTAGAAATGGGACAACCAAATTGCCATAATCTTTTTTTCTCCCTAATTTTTGCATCCAGGTAAAATAATACAGTATGCAATGCTTTTCATGCTTCTAAATGTAATTGATTTAATCACTGAATTTAAATGCTTGGAAATTGTGTTTGAATGCCAAATGTATCATCTTCAGCTCTAAAATGAAGATTGCATTTCTATTTAGCCAGTTCTAAATTACCCCAAGTAACCCAGAAAGCATTGAGTAAAATTGGTAATAATGGATAACAAATGTCCATTTCTATCCCATTTAGATTAAGTCCATCTTCTCCAAGCCTAGGAAGTGTCAGGCTCTTAGCTATTAAATGCCATTGAGCAGTAGTCTGGGTGATAACAAAGTTCAGTATTTTCAGGTTCTGAAACTATAAAGACATTAATGAACCCTCTTCCTTTCCGAGTTCACAGGCATATTCTCATAATCCCTGGGGAGGGGGATAGTTAGTTTGAGAAATTGAAGCCAGTAACTTGTCCCCTTCTTTAAGGCTCTCCTCACCTCAAATCTAGCTCAGGGATTTTCCTAAAGTGCAGGTCTGATCATGTTTGTCTCCAACTCAATAAACCTCAGTGGCTCCCTATTGATTTCTGGATCACATGTAAACCACTTTGTTTGTCCCCCCAGAAGACAGTCTTCACTTTTGTCTTTAATTCCCAATAGCCTAGCATAGCTCCTGGGCCACAGAAGGAGATTAATAAATGGCTACTGATTGGCAACATTAACATACACTCCCACCAAAAGAGATCTCAGGCAAGAAGTGTAGCATCAAATTTTGGGGTCAGATCAAAATATTTTAGTGTTTTTATTTTGTCTTGTATACATACACACATATAGGTATAATCTCTCTCTCTCTCTCTCTCTCTCTCTCTCTCTCTCTCTCTCCCTCCATACATGTACATGTATCAGCATGGGGAATACTTCCTTCATGAGGAACTGGACTAAATCTACTTTCAGTATTTCCATCACATGAAAGGAGATGTTGATCCAGTCCCATCTGAAGAGTGCACTTCAATTTGCCCAATTCTTTCCTTCTTTTCTGAGTATTCTGATAATGTTTGTCCTTCATTCTCACAGGAGGCCATGACATCAGGGAGGTGATGCTATGACAAGCACATGAATGGGATTGGAGTGGTGGTGGTGGTGGGGCTGTGGTAAGTCACCAGCCTCACTTTCTCCTCTGAGTCATTTGGTCCAGTGGTCAGACAGGAATCAGGTTGACTGGAGATGACCTTGGATACGAGGCAGTCAGGGTTAAGTGTTACACAGTCAATAAGTGTTAAGTCTCTGAGGCTGGATTCGAACTCCCATCCACCTGACTCCAAGGCTGGTGCTCTATCCATTGTGCCACCTAGCTGCTCTTTAGGGTTGGGGTTGTCTCCCTAGCCACTTCCTGGGTATAAAGTTGTGTCTGGGTTAAGCTCTGGCCTGGCTAATCCAAAACGTGTTCATTAAATACATTCATGTTAGCGGAGGAGCAGCCCGCAGAGGCCTGGGCAGCACAGGAGCCGGCGGCGCAGAGCGGAAGGCACAATGAAGCTCATCATTCTAGAAGATTACCTTCAGGCTAGTGAATGGGCTGCCAAATATATTAGAAATCGAATTATTCAGTTTGGTCTGGGACCCAACAAGTATTTCATTTTGGGACTTCCTACAGGGAATACTCCTCTTGAGTGCTACAAGAAGCTGATCCAGTATTGTAAGAATGGGGACCTCTCCTTCAAGTACGTGAAGACATTTCGCATGGATGAGTATGTGGGCCTCCCACGTGATCATCCTGAGAGCTACCATTCTTTCATGTGGAACAATTTCTTCAAGCACATTGACATTTGCCCTACAAACACCCATATCCTCGATGGAAATGCAACTGATCTGCAGGCAGAATGTGATGCTTTTGAAAAGAAGATGGAGGAAGCTGGAGGGATTGAGCTTTTTCTTGGAGGTATTGGTCCTGATGGGCACATCGCATGCAACGAACTTGGCTCAAGTCTGGTGTCCAAAACTCGAGTGAAGACTCTGGCCATGGATACCATCCTAGCCAATTCCCGGTTCTTCAATGGAGATCTCTCAAAAGTCCCTACGATGGTTCT
The DNA here is from genome assembly GCF_037893015.1 of Macrotis lagotis. Lineage (NCBI taxonomy): Eukaryota > Metazoa > Chordata > Mammalia > Peramelemorphia > Peramelidae > Macrotis > Macrotis lagotis. The sequence goes on from NC_133664.1 coordinate 6,298,193, forward strand.
GACTGTGGGTGTGGGTACAGTCATGGATGCCAGAGAGATTGTAGTCCTAATTATGGGAGCCCACAAGGCATTTGCATTGTACAAGGCCATTGAGGAGGGGATTAGTCATATGTGGACTGTATCTGCCTTCCAGCAGCATCCCTGTGCAGTATTTGTGTGTGATGAAGATGCTACACTGGAGCTTAAAGTGAAAACTGTTAAGTATTTCAAAGGGTTGATGCTTGTTCATAACAAACTAGTGGAACCACTGTACAGTATAAAAGAAACTGAGAAAAGTCAATCTTCAAAGAAACCATAGAGTGACTAACTTGCCCTTGGAACCAGATGTCTAATCCCCCAAAGACATATAGACTTTGAGGGAACAGGTCTTTAGGGAAAAAAAAAATTATTTCATTGATCAATCCACTCCAATGTTTTATCTGCCTTTGAAAATGAGTGTACATGAATATTCTGTATTCAGTTGTAAGGGTTGAAGCTTACAGAAATGGGTGTTTTATACTGTAATTTGATTTCCTCTGAAGTAGGTTTTCCTTATTTTCTACCTAAATAAAGGAAAATGACTAATACAAGTACCCCCAAGGCACAGGGAGAGAGAAAAAGAATGGTAACATGAAAAAGTAGACCCGGAGAGAGTGGGCATTTTGGACCTCAACAGGATTACAAGTATAGGTAGGCTGGGCAGTCTTGCTTCTCTTTCTTTCCCAGCATACCCTTCACTTCTTAGAGTTGGGTTTAGCAGAACAACAAGAATGTTTCGCTCTTAAGATTTGTGACTACAAGGCCAACCCTTTCCCTTTGTGGTCATGTAATATTATAGACAATGTATAGGGCACTGTGGGAGATATGACCATAGACCGGGTAGACTGTCCTCTGCTCCTTAGGATCTTTCTCCATCAGGTGTGACTAGTCATATACCCCAGTGTTATTTCTCTCTTCACTGTTGCTCATTCCACTCACTCTTATGTGCCTATGACAAGTTACTACTGGCTCCTTTTCTGGGGGAAAAAAAATTTGTGAGTGATTCAGGTGCCTCTGACAGAACTTTTTGAATACTATATTTTCTACTTGTATTTCAATTTTAGCTAATATGAGATTAGAAAAATTCTGTTTTAAGCTGATGGATAAATGGATTTGTTTATAATGTAATATTTTCTATTAAATTTAATATTTTCAAATAAAAAATACATCCATGTTCAAGGTCCCAGGATAGGGGGATAAAAATGATAAAAAATGAAATAGTGCTTGCCCTCAAGGGGCTTGTATTCTATTTCTCTGCACAACGTGGACACAGGTAAGTCTGGACAGGTCAGTCTGATGAAGGGGAGGTTAATACCCTTTAAAGGAGGTTGGGAAGGTTTCCTTTCGGTGGTAGCTCCTAAGTTGAACTTTGAATCAGGACAGATATATTAGGAGGGAAGATGAGCAGGAAGCATGTTCAAAATAAGTCAGGTGGGAGACTGGTACCTACCAATCCATGCTCCAGAAAATGCCAAAGACTTTCCCCTAAAGTTTCAGCCTGTGCATGGAGCTTTGGGACTCAACAACATTCACTGACTTCCTGGAGCTTCTAATATAAAATAGAAACTCCTTAACTTGGGATTTAAAGTCTTCAGACTGCTTTACTCTGTTTCCCCAGGCTGATCTCATGTTACTTCCCTTCACCTGGTTGGGGCTCTAACTAACAATTCTGGAAGATGTCATTTTTACATCCTCCCTTGCCTACCACCTTCATACAACCCCCAGCCACACACACACACACACACACACACACACACACACACACACACACTCCTACACATAACCCTGACCTCCCAGCTACCATGCTTGGAACTTTGCACTTATCTGAACTGACCCCTCCCCAGAAACTGATGATGAGGTCACTTCCACTGGAGACAAGATGTGGCAAGGGTCTGAACTAGGGGGGATGGGGCACCTGTGGGTACTGAGAAAGGTTTAGGTCTGAAGTGAGAGTCAAGTGACTTTGCAAAAGTCTGATGGGGGAAAGGCAGGATTTATTTAGACTGAAAATTGTGATTCTTTTGATGACCATTGAATGCATTACCACCATTCAAAATGCCTGGCTGCTAGTACCAATGGGAGTGGGGTATGGGGGGGGGGGTCTTCTGGGCACATCTTCCAAAGAGAAGCAGACATGTGACCTACAACTGAAAGTCAAATGTAAATCTCAGGATCATCAAAGACCCAAAGCTCAGAGCAAGGGTTCACTTGATTGAAGCCTTGCTGTGTCCTTGAGAAATGTGTTTGAATGAAAATATTGCTTTCTATTAATAAACTAGATAACAGTGACAAGAGCACAGATGCATATTGGCCTCATCCCCAGGTCAGGGACCTTATTCAATACTGTGAGCCAACTTCCCTTGAAGTAAAATGTGACCTTGGCAGCTAGGTTGTACAGTGGATAAACCCTGGAGCCAGAAGGACCTGAGTTCGAATGCATCTCAGACACTCAACACTGAGTAGCTGTGTGAGCTTGGGTACTTAACCCTGACTGGCTTTCATCCAGGGCCATCTTCAGGCTGGCCACTGGACCCAGAGGAGACGGTGAGGCTGGTTGATGTAGCACAGCTCCCCGACTCATATCCAATCCACTTGCTTATCATGGCATCACCTCCCTGATGTCAGGGTCTTCTTCGGGCGTGAAGGCCAACTGGCCTGGCCCAGGAATGATTCATGGAGCCTGAGTTAGCAAAACCATCATGTCTATTGTTCATTTCTGACCTGATTCTATCCTTTTCAGAGGCTGCTTCTGCCTCTCTCATCCCATTTGGAGATGGGAAAACAAACAAATAAACAAACAATCTAACACATTCCTCCTTGGCAGCCTCCATGTGCATCTGCTCCCTTGGCATTGATAGGATTAGAGTAGGCTGGGGGGGGTCTCTTCTCCAAATGGGAACCTCCAGTCTTATGTCTGGGTGCCCCCCTAAAAAGCAAGACACATCGAGGCCCTGAGCAACTCAGGGCCAGTCAACAAGCCAAGATAGGCCAGGCCTGGGATAAGGACTGGGGATAATCTCCCCCACAAAACATCAGGAACAATCCACTTCCCTTGAGCAGCTCACAATAAGTGGGGGAGACACCTGAAAATGCAATGCTATGGACAAGATCAGATCCACCCACCAGATTGAAGATCATTTTTCCATACCTGAAAAGAAGGTTCATGTTTTGGGGAGGTAGAGGTATATTTCAAGATAGTATTTGGATATAAAACTCCTGCAAAAATCAAAATAAAACAAAGAAAAGCCCTGAAACAGGTCTGGGTGGGGGGTGACCACTGTCCTCAGAAGGTCCCATTATATAGCCACCAAGCTCTGGCAACAGTCAGGAGTGTGCCTGCAAGAGCTACAGAACCACTAAATACATACACAGAGGAAAATGAATATTCCCAAGGACTATTCTTGGATAACTTTTACCATGAGAGCAGGAAGATTCATCTTTCATGAGTTCAAATCTAGCCTCAGATACATCCTGATCAAAGCAACCCTTGTGGCTTCAGTTTGTCATCTGCATAATGAACTGGAGAAAGAAACAGCAAACTGCTCCAGTATTTTTGCCGAGAAAATCCCAAATGGGGACATGAAGGGTCAGACATAACTGAAACGACTCTACCACTGGCCTCTCCTTAGGAGGACAGTCCTTCGAGCTCTGGTTGAGTTCACCCTCTGGGGGACCTCTTGCTCCTGACTCTCTAGGGTCAAAGAGTTCAGTGAACAAAGGTCCAGGAGAAATTTGGCATTGGGAAGGATAGTTTTACACCCAGGACCCAGGGTCCCCAATGAGGGAAGGATGCCAGAACTCCCAGATTGTTCATGTCAAATATGAAGGGAAACATTTTTCTAGGTGACAAATAGCCACAGACTTAAGGATTCTCTGAAAAGGAACAGAAAGGTCATTCTCAAAAGTAAAATCACTTAGGTTAAAAGATAGGTTGGGTTGTTGGTGGTGGTGTTATTTTCCATTTTGAATATTGCCTTTGATCCTGAACCATAGTACTCTGGACTTCATGCTTGTCCAAGCTCAGGGACCACTAAATGCTGGCAAGGAAGTAATTCTGGGATTTTCCTGGGGCTGAGGTTATCCAAGGGGAGCTCGACCAGAATGCAAAGGATCTTTGTTTTGCCAAGCCCAGAGCACAGCCTGTTAGCAGCGACTCCAAATATCTTGACACCAGCCCTCACCTATTGTCTGTAATACTTCAGGATTCTGATAGATAAATGGTAGAGATTCCATGTTTTTGCCTCAACTTAAGAGAAAGCCAGGAAAAAACTCATGTTTCTCCCATAACTCTGCCTGTCTTTTCTCACCTCATAGATTTATCCACGTTCCCCTTGATTCTTGGGATGCGGCATCTAAGCCGATGCCAACAGAAAGAGAATATTTTTCTCTACTTGAGGTTCATTCAATTTCAGATGATTACTTTGTTCAAGGAGTATGGCAAACATCTTAATAGCAGAGGCTAACATTTTATTATCTAAGAAATCCTCACATGAATGTGACCTCCTTGGGGGATGAGAAGCCTTATCCCCTGTTGTTTTACCAGAGAAGAATAATGGAAAGAAAGAATAAATGACCAATTTAGTCTAATTTACACGATGTTTTAAACTTCTATTGTGATGTTCTATAATCACAGATGCTATTCAGACAATATGATGATCAAGTAAACATGAATATGTTATTTATTATGAAACATTAAAAACTTCTCAATTAGAAAAGTCGGTGATGCAGACGAGTAATAAATTACATGCCGATTCAGAAGAAGCTTGGAAAACTTACCTTGAATTGCAAACTTTAGCTCCTTGACATCAGTGAGAGCTGTTCTCTTGTCTGACCCCTTCTTTTCAATTCGGCGATGACTGCGCCTTCTTTTGGTCTCTCCCCAAAGATTGGATCCTCCATGCATGCTGGGAATATTCAAAATAGCAATTCCTTCCAGGGAGATGTTTATTAGGTCTAGCTGCACGCCATCACACTGATTGGAAAAAGTGACAAAGGGAAAAGGGAGAAAAAAATAGAAAAGCCTGAATTTTTGATCTGTATTCTCAGTTTATTTTTCTTCTGCTATCCTGTTTTCATTATTGTAACGAGACAATTTTCATCCATTAGCTTGCATTTCAATCTTTCAAGACCATCTGATTATCCAAAATGTGAATTGAAGAAGGATCACATTAGCTTTGAGATGAAATTTCTTTGAATTCAATTGCTCAAATCTGGCTGTCCATTCCCCCCCCCCCCACCCCATCTCCTCTCCCCATCCGATGGCTACCAGGTCATAGTCTAGATGAACTGGCCATTATCACCTTCCAGCCTTTGGGCTGTCTGGTTTTGGGCTTCATCAGAAGCTTTTGTTGAGTATCAGTTGGATACAAAGCAATGAGGAAGGGGTGGAATGAGGATGATTCTGCCAAAGTGCTCAGGGAGCTCACACTCTGACTAGCGAAGCATTTACTTCTTCAGTCACTCATCCTTCAGTAGACTTTTTCGGAGCATGTAGTGCACACAAGGCAGTGGAATAAAAGCAGTGTGAGATACAAAGATGAGTGAAACAAAGGCTAGGGCCCTGGCCTCTAAGAGCTTACAGTCTAGAAAGAGAAACATAACAGAGACAAATAATGAGTAAGGCGTGTAGACTCAGGATCCTTAGAGGGATCCACCCAAGGTGCCATGGTAACTTCCATACATAAAGAAGTTTTGAAACCCTTTTCACTGACTGGATCAGGGGGCATTGCTTGGAGGGGCTTGTATTGGACTAGACTGGTACTTAACCCCTGGGGAGATAAGGTAAGGAGGAGGGAGATGGTATGTCTCAGTCAGAGGGAAGAGCACAAAGGAGAGTCTCAGTCATGTATATGAGGATGATTCTGCCAAAGTGCTCAGTAAAGTAAATTAATTCAGGTAGCTTGAAATTAATTGAGCAGAACAAGAAAAAGTTCTAAAATACATTCTTATTGAGTTTTGAAGGTAAAGGACAGAAGGGGTTCTTGATCTTCTTTTGGGTATCTGATAGGTGGATGAAGCCTTCTCAGAAAAGCTGTAGTATAAACATAAAATCAAATGTCTTATGTGACAAAGAAAACCAGTTATATGAAAATAATGCTATTTTCATTCTATTAGTTCTTTTACTGTATCTATCTATCTATCTATCTATCTATCTATCTATCTATCTATCTATCTATCTATCTATTCATCTGCTTCTCTAACATGTCCACAGACCCCACATAAAGAACCTCTCAAAGCAAATTAGTTGGAGTTAAGGATCAAAAGATGTAAAATTTTAAAGGATGTTAGAAATCATCTGGTTCAATTACAAAATTTTATAGCAAAGAAACCCGACCAGATTTGGGAAATGACTTGCTTCAGTCCCAACATGGAGCCCTAGTTCAAAGTCAGATCTTCTCCCCTATGAACCAGTATGCCTTTTATTAGCCCCCATTACCTTTCAGGGACCCTAATCTAGCCTTGCAATGCAACAAGGCAAAGCAAATGGCTCTGTTGTTTTCATAATATGTCTTTCCCCCCCCCACTTGTTTGATGCTCAGAATGAATCAATTAAAGAAGTTTGGAATCTCCCTCCCCAAAAAAGATGATTCCCCATTTATTCAGTGCAAATGAATTGGAAACATTCTTTTCAGCATATCATGTTTTGCTTTTAACTTTTCGGGAATTCTTCTTTGTTAAACCTTGAGAAAGAGGTTACCCTGGGGATGTCCCATGCACATATCACATCTCATTTGTGTGATGCTACTTATTTCTCTTAGTCTTTAAAAAGAACTCCTGCTTAGATTCAAAAGGAAAAAAATGTTCAGTGTTCCAAGTCTTCCTCCCTTCTCTATAAAAAGAATGCAACAATCCCATCATGCTCCCCAAACCCAAAGTGGAGGCCAGAACAACCCATAATGGACCCCCTTGGCAGAGGTGGGAAGAGACAAGTGAGAAAGTGCCAACTTTTCATTCCATTTGTTTCAACAGGGGTGAAAGTAAGGTCTTTGCAGGTCTTTTTCAGAGGCCAAGTGATTTTTCCCCCCTTTTTATGTATTAAATGAAGATGATTTATTTTACTAAAAAATTCTCCTCATGTGTATCCTCACTTACCGCTATACATTCTAGATAAACAGATATTAATTTCATAATTAAAAGTAATCTTGTGTAAATAGCCTGCAGGCCTCAAAGAATCAAACACATACTGTGTGTCAGACCTCCCACTGGCTTCAAGTGGAATGTACTGGCTGGATAATTAGATAGTACATAGTTTTTAACCTTATTTGCATGCATATTATATCTTTTGCACACTGACAAGCAGCAGTAACAACAAAAGTCAGATTACCACAGGGAATTCCCACAAAGAAGTCTTCATTCCTTATAATTTGCAGCCTAAATTAAAATAATTTGATCTTTGACAAGGATGAAATGTCAAGCAGAAGGGGGTCCTCGACAAGCTCCGGCCTGTGGCTTCTGAAATCTGCCTAATTTATGTCAGTCACTTCTTAATACATATTTAAGTGTTACACAAAAAAGATGATAAATATGCAATCTGACACCTTTGGTATTTCCCTGCTGTTAATTTATAAAGGTCTGGCGTCCCCCAAACCAGTTCGAATTATTTAAATAACAGAGGAATTGTGAAATAGGATGGTTCAGGGGCCTGGCTTCCATTTTCACTCAATATTGAGCACAGCAGGCAGGATACTAAGACAATTATTTGACTAGGCCTCCCACCCCTGCTGGGATGAGTTACTTTCAGAATTAGTAAAAGAGGGTTTCTTTTGTTCATCCAGAGAGGAAGACTCTACAAAGACAAGTCTCTGCCCCCCTCCTCCTTTGACAGTCCTAACAGATTGAGATGTGAGAGTTGGAAAACATGACTGTACACTGTGACTATCTGTTTTCTCTCTTTTGGGTCTTGCTTCCTTCCAAGGCTTTGAGTGGGCCGCAAGACTCCAAATGAGGCAACATATGACGTCAGAGTAGGCCCCAAGGTGGATGGATGCCATCTTTGTTGGGATGGAGCATTTAGCATGAGGGAGGTGATGGTCCCCTTGTCCCTGGCCCTGTCCAGATGTAAAGGACTGAACTCCTTCCTGGAAACCATCCTTTACAAATATTATTCTCAACTAAAGGAAAGTATGCATGGAGGGGAAGGACAAGTTCATTCTACTTGAAAACTGATGAAAAGAAAATAGTGGGGTTTACTCTGGAGGAGACAAGCCTGAAGTAGAATATGACATGAAGCACAATCATGATCTTCAGTAAGGTGGAAAATATTGACCTTTGTCTAGATCCCATAGGGTAGAGAACCATGACCAAAGGTGGAACATTCTAGAGAGTTTTGTGCCTTTCAACATGGTGATATGCAGGGAGCCTTAGACAACAGATCACATTTTAGCTCAGTGTAAGGGCAAACAAAGCTGTCTCCTTCCTACGAACCTTTACGGCTAATACCAGTGGAATAGGATTCCTCAGGAAAGAGAAGGTTGCATCTTGCTAGAAGTTTTCAGACAAAGGTTGGAAAGTATGGAGGGGTCTCCCATTCAAATTGGAGTCAAACTCATTGATTTCTGGGAATACTGCCAACTTTGATTTTCTCTGATTCTGCTTTCCCTCAATCAAAGATCTGGCCTTAGATCTAGGGCTGGAAGGCAATCTTGGAGGTCATCCAATTCAAACTTTTATTTAAAGATGAGGAAATTCTGGCCCAGAGAGGTCATAATAAGCAGTTTTCTTGGATTTGAATGAGTGATTCTCAGAGAAACAAGGAAATTCCCTGAGAGTTTCAAAGAATACAAGTCCTCTAAGAAGACGATGAACCCCAGGACATCAATCTTTCTGAAGGGTTGGTTCCCATTAGTTGGTGCCCCCAGGTTGCTTTCTTCTCTCTTGGTTAATGTTATGCTTATTAGTCTTGTTAATGTTATGCTCATTGCCATCCCATTTTTTGATGGAGGCCAGGCATCACTACCACCGTTTCAGTGAAGAAACATCATGCTAAGGCAAAGGCATCCTTTCCTCAGATTAATGCTTTTATAAGGTAGTGAAGAGGCACAAAAAATAAAAGTTGGGAGGCTGATGACCAGAGAAAGTCAATAAATTCTAAGCATTATGCAAATATCCAACAAAAACGGGGAGACTTACTCTAAAACTGACCATTGCTGTGAATGTCTGAACTAGTGCTACACCACAGAGTCATCAATCTTGTTTCCTCATTCTGTTGACAAAGTTAAAACCAGCAGGAAGAAGGTGGATCCATGTGTAAAGAGTGGGAGTCATTACTTAACCAATGTGCACCTTCAATTCCTTGTTCATTTTAGTGGGCAAGAACAATCCAAAGTTATCTGAATATGATAAGCACTGTGGGCAGAGGCTATAGTCTTGGACTTCTAGTCCATGAGAGATGGCCTCAAATGAGCAAGTATGGGGGAATCACTATCTCTTCATGAGCCTCAGTTTCCTCATCTCTGCAACAGGATAACAAGAAATGCTGTATCTGCATAGTAGGATTGGGGCAAGGCTCCAGGAAGATACCCTATGCCCAGTGCTTGTAGAGCACTAGTGAGTGATAGAATAATGTCATTATTATGCAAATATAATATATTATAATTATAATTCCTGCTATTCAGTCAGTCAATCAAGATGCATTTATTAATACACTTTCTATGTCCAGACTCTGTCTTAAAAGCTGGAAATCCAAAGAAAACCAATAGCATTATTCCTTCCCTCAGCGAGTTTATATTCTAATAGGGTTAGGCAGCTAGGTGGTGCAGCGGATAGAGCACCAACCCTGAAACTCAGGAGGACCTGAGTTCAATCTGATCTCAATCACTTGATATTACATATTAGCTGTGTGACCTTAGGCAAGTCATTGCCAATTGTTTTGATTCATAGCTGGCCACCAAGCTCAGATGGCTCTGGAGGAGAAAGTGAGTCTGGTGACTTAGCACAGCTCCCTCATTCCAAATCCAATTCATGTGCTTGTCTAGACATCACCTTCCTAATGTCATGGCCTTCTTCAAGAATGAAGCACAAATATCATGATCAACAACATAATTGTCATTCTAATAGAATAGACAGCTTGCCCATAAGTAACTACATACCTGATGGATGGAAAATAGTAAAGGAAGGGTAGGCACTAGTAGGAGATAAAGGGAGCCAAATATCAGGAGGGACTTATTGGGGGAAAAAAGGGATTTGATTTGAGTTTGTTGGGGGTTTTTTTGCAAGGCAAATGGGGTTGACTTGCCCAAGGCCACACAGCTAGACAATTAAGTGTCTGAGGCCAGATTTGAACTCAGGTCCTCCTGACTCCAGGGCCAGTGTTCTATGCACTGTGACACCTAGCCACCCCTGATTTGAGTTTTAAAGGGAGCCAGAGGAATTAAGAAGAGGAGCTAAGTAGGGGGAGCATTCCAGACATGGTGGAAGCAATGCAAAGTCATAGTGACAAGGGGATGGAGTTTTTGATTCAAGGAACTTCAAGGAGGCCAATGGAGTTGAAGGATAGAATATATAAAGGGAGAGAGAGGTAAACAGGATTGTAAAGGTGGGAAGGTGAGATTAGAAAGAGCTTTAAATACCAAACGGGACATGATATTGGATTCTTGGAGTGGGAAGGAGATGATGATGATGATGTTTATTAAGTATAGAGAATGGCATGGTCAAATTAGCAATTTGAGAAAATCACTGGGAGATAAGTGGAGAATTAACTAGAATGAAGAGATAAGAGTTAAAGGAGCTAAGGAGTTATCCCAATAGATAAATAATAGATATGTCAGATAATAATATATATAGTAATATTAGATAATAACAAATAGGTAAAAGATAAAGCAATTTTAAGTATGTAGTTGTAACAGAGAAAATGAACATGAGAGGTTCTGTGAAGGTAGATATCACAAGATTTGGAAACAGACTGATTATGAGAGAGAGAGAGAGAGAGAGAGAGAGAGAGAGAGAGAGAGAGAGAGAGAGACAGATAGACAGAGACAGAGACAGAGACAGAGACAGACATACAAAGAGAGACAGAGAGAGGAGTGGAAGAAGGAACCTATGTTATAAGTATGTGTAATTGGGAGGATGGCTTCCATAGTAAAAGGGAAGTTCAGAAAAAGTGAGAGTTAGTTGTTTGGGGGAGTGTGGGGCAGTGATCTTGAGTTCAGTTTTGGACATGTTGAACTTGAGATAGCTATGGGACATCCAGGTGAAAGAGCCAAAGAAGTTGTTAAGATATAAGCTTGGAGGTCAGGAGAGAAATCAGGACTCTCTATCAAAATCTGAGACTCATTGTGCAGAGATGAGAATGGAATTTGTGAGAGAAGTTAAGATCACTGATAGAGAAGGAAATGATCTAGGACAAAGCCTTAGGGGACACTTAGATTGAGTGGCCATGACTTCCTACAATTCCTAACAATTACGAGAACAAACAAAGTATGATCTAAGTGGCATCTCTTATATGCAGATGAGAATAGGGATTGCCATTTTTGATTAGGTAAGACATCAAAACATTAAATAATAGCAAGAATGTATATTTTTTCCCCATAGAAGCCATGAGTATAGTCCTAGTTCTAGATTCAGGGAAATAAAGCTTTGCCCCTGATGTACCTTGACCCCCCATGCCTATCTACTAAGTTTTGATTTATTACTGAAAACTAGAAATACTTAGAAGACACTCAGATTCTGATTCAGAGGGATTTCTGGTAGAAGAAAAATAGAAAATGATCAATTATTCTATAGAATAAGCAGAAAGACCCATTAAAATATAAGTAAAGGCTCAAATAAAGGAAGAAACACAATTGGAAATTTTTGCTAGCAGGACAAAATAGCACACACAATTTGGGGGAAGTGGCACAAAACAGGGTGTGTGTGTGTGTGTGTGTGTGTGTGTGTGTGTGTGTGTGGTTGACATCCCTGAACAAGCCAGTGGGCTATTAGCATAGTCCAAGCAGGAGGTGCTAAGTGCTTGCATCAGGGTGGGGGAAGTTGAGAGAAAGGGTATACTCAAGAGATGCTGCAGAAGTAAGATCATCAGGCTTTGGCAACTGACTGGATTCAGGGGGCAAGAGAGTAAGAGGGTTTGGAGCCCTGATGTCCAGAACCTGTGAAACTGAGAAGATGGTGGTATCCCTAATAGTAATAGGGAAGTTAGGAAGAGGGAAAGGACTGGGAGAAAGATAATCAGTTTTGTTTTGGACATGATGATTTTAAGTTGGCCATGGAATAACTAGGTCAAGATCCCTCAGCACCTGGGATAGTGCTTGACCAACAGAAGGCACTTAATAAAACTTGTGAATTTATTATCAAAAAGTACTTAATCTTAATTCATAAAATTTAGAGCTAGAGACAACCTCCCAAAGTCCATTTCCCACTCCTGCCACTTTAGAAATAAGGAAATGGGCTCATAGAAGTGAACTGAGTAGCAAGTGACAGTCAGGATTCCCACTCAGATCATCTGTCTACACAATCAGGGATCCATCACAACCCATTGGTTTAAGTCAACACAACATTATTTAAGTGGCTTTTTTAGGTTAATTTAATTATAAAGTCATCCGGAAGGCAGCAACGTAGCTGCTGAAATGTTGAACCAAGTTCAGAAACTTGGAGGAAGGCTTAGCTCAAATCTTCACAAAGAGAGTCAGGTCTGGACTTTGATCCAGGAAGTGTTGGGTTCAAATGCTACCTCAGATACTTATCAGTTATGTGACTGGAAAAAGCAATGAATCTACCTGTACCTTTATTTCCTCATCCGTATCATGAGGGAGTTGGATTAGATGACCCCTAAGTTTTCTTCCAACTTTAAATTTACTATTACTTTTGCAGTGAAGGTCATTCTTCTCCTCACTAGGATATACAGACTGAAGAACTGGAGGTGAGAGAGAAATGTTCCAGTTCCTGTCTATGTTTCAGAATAAATAACTGATGAGGAACCAGAGATAGAGTCCTTGAAGTGGGAGATGAAGCCCCCTTAGCATTTAGTCAAAACTTATGCCAATATGACCATGTTCTAGAAGAAAATGGTAATAATATATTTAGGTGAATGAAAAAAACATTTTTTTTTTAGGGTTTTGCAAGGCAAATGGGGTTAAGTGGCTTGCCCAAGGCCACAAAGCTAGGTTATTATTAAGTGTCTGAGGCTGGATTTGAACCCAGGTATTCCTGACTCCAGGGCTGGTGCTTTATCCACTACGCCACCTAGCCACCCCCCAAAATGTATTTTCTTCAAGAGGATTCATTGTTTTAATGAGTGGATGCTCTCTCCACGTTCTCCAGAGAGCTGGCTAGATGTTTCAAACATGATCAATAATTGCATAGGACAAGATGTTCCTCAGGAGGGCAGAGGTTCTCCCTCACTGGGTGTCTACAATTAAAGGCTAAATGAAAGATTTTTGAGTGGGTCCTAAAGGGAAGTCTCTGGGTTGGCCAGCCATTGACTGACCTCCCAGCTCAGACCTTGGAGGTCCCTTTCCACTTCAAGTTTGACCTTATACTCAGGCACTTTTGAGTCTGAAATATGGAGGAAGTCTGGACTAAGCTAGTGAAAAAGAGGAACTACACAGGTAAAAGGAGTGTTTCACCAAGGTGGCAAAATTTTTTTTTTTTTGCTTAAAACTGTCATATTTTTCAGTCAAGGTTCTGGTTTTATTATATATAAAAAATTACAATTGTTGATGTTATGCAAATGATATTTAAAAGTTATTCCCCTGAAAGTTTGGATTTGCTATTGAATCAACTGAGGTATACATAAGGATCCATCCCATTCTGTTGTGGCAAAAGTCAAATATCAAAATGCTCAACCCAGATAATGATTGTACTTTGTTCTCAAAGAAGACCATGACATCAGGGAGATGATGTCATGACAAGCACATGAACTGGATTTGAGGGAGGGAGGGCTGTGTTAAGTCGCCAGCCTCACTTTCTCCTCCAGAGTCATCTGGGTCCAGTGACCTGATATGAATCAAGACAACTGGAGATGATACTGGATGTGAGGCAATCAGGGTGAAGTGACTTGCCAAAAGTCACACAGCTAGTTAAATCTGAGGCCAGGTTTGAACTCAGATACTCCATGACTTCAAGGCCTTGGTGCTCTAACCACTGACACCACCCTGGTGTCCCATGATATAAACTTGGATATATGATCAGGTTTGCTCAAAGGAACTTTTACTGCTCAAACAGGTATCATGAAACAGCAGCATCTCAGAGTCAATTTCCTATTTTCATATCATTTCTCCTTGGAATATAGTTTATTATACATTATTTTTATAACTCTATTACCTCCATTTGGCTTCAAGACTGAGAAATGCACTATATCTTTAAGCCTCACCTTTCTCATCTGACAAATGGGAATAATAGCATCAGCTACAGAACAGAGATGAGAGAATCAAATGAGATAATTTTGTAGTCATTTAACCACCATCAACCAATCAAGGAACATTTATCAAGTAACTTACTATATACCATAAAGTTTTACAAAGATATTGAGAGCTAGGGGCGGCTAGGTGGCGCAGTGGATAAAGCACCGGCCCTGGAGTCAGGAGTACCTGGGTTCAAATCCGGTCTCAGACACTTAATAATTACCTAGCTGTGTGGCTTTGCCCAAGGCAAAAACCTAAAAAAAATATTGAGAGCTAGAAAACATCTTTAGAATTCATTCTTTAAGTCAACATTTCAAGGAATGCCTGAGATTAGTAATGGTGATGGTAGTGGTATTGATGATGATCTGATGGCGAAAGAGCACCTTATAAATCTTAACTGATCTTCATGTTAGTCCTGGGAAGCAGATATTTTACAGATGGGAAAAACAAGGCTTCTGGATGAGGTAATGACCATGTTTTCACAACTAGTAGGTACCATTCGGAACACTAGGTGAGGGGGTCTCCTCCCTGCCTCATGTTGCTAAGAAGTTCTGGTGACCCAGACTGGGAATTTGATCTCTGCTCCCTGGTCACAGACTGAGCAAATTGTGAAGGGGTGGACTTTGACTCCAAGCTTGCAAGAGGACCAACCTCTCTCCTCTTCTTGAGAGATACCTGGAGCCTCTGGCAAGACAGTCAGCAGCGAAAGTAAATTAACTATTTAGGGGGATAAAAAAGCCTCTATGTGGCATAATTCAGTTCTAATTCACTCCTATTCAGCAGAACTTATTCAAAGACAATCCAAAAGCTTGGAGTCTGGGTTCCAGTGTTGCCATTGGCACTCTGGGTAAGTCCCTGCAACCCCTAGTGTCCCTAGAAGCTCTCTAAGACCATAGTTACCAGATTTGAGGAGGGACTTTCCTCAAGGGGAGTTACTTTTGTAGATTAATAGTCTACCTCTAGATCAATCAAACCCAGCCAAACAAATGATAAGTCTTATTGATAAATAGACTATATATAACCTGTCCCCCAACCAATCACCTGAACTTAGTTATTTATTGCGATTAAGTCAAGGGAGGGGAGGGGAGGAGGGACCAATTATCCTTTTCATTTTGAAATAAATTGTTAAAATCTAAAATTCATAAGAATTCATTGTGGATCAGATACTAAGTTCAGATTTTATACCTGCACCTCTAATTTGCTCATTCCCTAAGAAGTCCTCTCCCCTTTTTTCTTCTAGCCTCCCAACCTCTCTGAGTATAAGTAAGCCATGTGCTTTTATCCATAGCCTCTCAGATGCCTGTGTCCCACAGTGCCTATATATTTTTGTAGACTTGTTTGCTCTCTGACTTTTGAAAGTCTCTTTTTTTCTCACTAACTTTGCTCTACTTCTTGGCATTTCCACTTCCTACATGGGTAATGGAAACATGGCAACCTTGGTCACCGAGAGAAGCTATTTAATGAACGGGAATGAATTGGCAAAAAAGTGTATTTTTTAACCTTTATTCTGGAAAGTAAGTACAATTTTAGTGAATTGGGTTTTAAAGGTTATAAAATATTGAGACCTGGAAATAATAAGGTTTTTTTTCTTCTTTTTTTGGTATCTTACAGGATTTTTCTCTCTTTCATTTAGCTTACAGCTTTCTATCCACATCAGGCACTGGCACTGATCCATTGATTTCTAGAAGCAATGCTCCACTTCTTACCCTCTAACTCAGTAATGAGTCTTCACTAATAACCAGGATGAATTTCATACCAAAATTTAGGGCAACCCCATATTGAGGCAGTTTGACAAAAATAACATTTGAAACTCTCTGCTTGCCATTCTCTGCATGGCTCAGAATCTCGTTCATCCAGGTCCTCCCCTGCCTAGGAGATGTGTGAACAGTCAAGCCAAACTTGGCTCCCAACTCCCTAAAGGAGAACTTTTTCCTTACTTCGATCTCCACTGATTCGTGCAGCCTCTTGCAAGTAGCCGAGAATGTCTCCGATGTGCCAAACTCAAAATACCAAAACTTGTTCTTCATTCTGAAAGAGGAAAGGGAAGAGAAGCTTAGGAGCATCAGTAACAGACAGGAAAGAAAAGAAATGGGCCCAGCCTGTCGTCTGCCAAGAATGATGGGGAAGGTCCGGGCACATTGGACATCCAGTGGGAAATGAATGAGCCCATAATTTTCACAGCTTAAATGTTGGTGTCAAGTTGCATGATGGCCCCTAAAGGGATAACGAAAATGCATTGCATGTGACAAATTCAAGCCACCCCCCCCCTTGTCTTTTCTGTCTTTGGCATTATCATCCCTTCTCTCCCCCCCTCCCAACTCCACCAGCTGGCAAAGAAAGAAGCCTAGTGTGGGTGGGGGGAATTGCCTCAAAATGAGGATGAGGGTGCTTTGAAAGACTAAGTACCTAGAATTTTTCAGGAATAGATGTCACTGAAGAAAGATAAATCTCCATTCCAAAGTTATTAGATTCGAAGATACCCTGGGATGCAATGGAGGTAAGAAGCAGCAGCTTAACTTTTACCAATGAAACCAGAAGGCCCCAAGTCTCGCAGTGACAGTCCAGTGCTTTGTCTCCAAACAGAGCCCAAACTTGTTAGAGGGAATTCAATTAAAGAGACAAAAAAAGCCCCGGAAATGGACACATGGACTTATGAGTGGATTTATTCTGGAAAGCCAGTGGTTTTGCATTTATCATCTCCAATTACCCAATTTGAAAATTTTCTAGTTTCCTGCCTTGGTAGGGGTTGGGGCTGGTGTAGGTGGATGGAGGAGGACCAAGTCAGATGAAATCACATATCTTTGCAAGAACTTTGACTGCCTGTCTTTAAAAACAATGCAAATAGCTCTACTCCTGGGAATGAAATGTAATTTCATGGAAGAAGACAGGATTTTTAAAAGGTGTAGTCATGTGGTTAAAAAAATCATAGTGTGATAAAAGTCATTTTTGACAAAGCTAAACCATTTATAATCATTCGTTACTCATATCAGAAATCCCGAATTCAGTTTGAATAACATATATTTACACACACAGACACACACACACACACACCACATATGCAAACAAAGGTATAATTGGAAAAGGCATTTTTCCCACTGCCCTGGCCAACACCGATGGTACCAGGTGATGAGATCTGATTTGTAAATCCTGACATCTGTATCTTGGGCCAGGTACACACTGGCACCTCTGCCATAGACTAGAGTACAACCAATGATGTGTCCACTAAAGACAACCAACCCCAGGGAACATAATGAACACATTGCACCCTGTTTCGATCACTCCAAATGCCATTGGGATCAATCCTTCCCATGGGGTGATGTTATCCAGAAAACACATCACAGATCTTAAGTTCTAAAAGCCCTGACAACATAAAACAGCTTCACAGATAAGCTCCATAAATCTTCAGGACCCACTAGAATTTCTGAAGGTTGTTCACTGCTCACAAGTCCATTTCTTAATTACTATTGTGGTGAGAAAAACAAATTGAACATCATTAATCTGAAGGACTATATTAAGTGTAGCACTCTTGATTTCTCAAAAGATAGTTAATTTTAGATTAAAACATTTTTTTAAAAGTTGTTTGGTCTTTAGACCTATGGTAAAATAAATGATCATGCTGAGAACACAGATCTCTTCGTCTTTTTTTTACAGAATTCTTATTTGGGAAGAAGTAGGTACAAAGTGAAGCTGCCTAAGAGTTACCTTCTTTGTAACCTTTGGTTACAAAGTTCCATCTGGTTGTATCCTGCCTGATAGGAAACATCCCTTACCTCAATGCCTAACTTGTCTTTGCCACACTTTTTGTCAATGGTTGGTAATTGCCTGTTTATCACTCCTACCTGGCCCCATTTGATCACCAATCCTGGACATTCCCATTTTTGCTCTGCTTTCTATTTATTTACAATAGGTACAATGAATGGCTCCACTTTGCTGGGTGTTGCTGTCCAGCCCCTTCAGGTCATCTATGAAGGTGGCTAGAAAATGGTTAAGTTTCCAAATCCATTCTTTTGACAGTCAAAGTTCCATATGGCATAATTGGAACGGGGGCTACTTAAATTGGACTAACAAATGTTTGGTACCCCTGTTAACAAACAAGCACAATCACTCTCTTCAGCTCCTCAGGATTCCACCCCAGACCACATTCGCCATGTTGGTTTACATCCCAGTCCATGGGCCAAAGCTCCTTTAAATTCTCAGTTATTACAGCATTTTTATGTTTCACTTAGAGAAATATATGGAGGTGATAAAGCCCACATAGAATGTGAGTCCACATGACAAATTAAAGGTTGTTAAATTTTATTTTTTTATACTAAAACGATCTTTGGATTGTAGGAATGCAAAAAAGCACGTTTGAACATACATACCATCTCTTTTTTATGGTGCACATTTGAAAATAAGCTGGTACATTCCTAATCACTTTTGACAGGGCAAAGAGATAAATAATCTCGGCCTAAAATTTAAGCCTAAAGTTTTAGGCTCTCATGAATTTTTAAGACAAGGATTTCATGTGCCTTTTGCTTCCAAAGGTCCCATGGCTACTGGTGTGAGGGTGGATCTGGGACCCTTGCTTAAATGTTCAGGTCTTTATTCTTTTTTTTTTTGTATTTAGTTTGCTCTAATTGTAAACTTTCTAATTCCTCTTTAATATTCAAAACCCTTGGTTTCCAGGTGTTCAGATGAAGGTGGAGGGGACAATTTCTATGTACACAGCATTTTCTTCCTGACTATCATTTCTGTTTCTCTCACACAGCAGTAGAGATGAAGAAAACTATTGAGCTTTCTTTTTCTTCCTGTGTTTGAAGAGAAATCATTCTTTTTTTCAACTTAGCAGCTAATAGGTATCTCAGTTTCCTCATACCTAAAAATGTAGCCTGATTCTTAAGCTATAGATTTTGCTTTTTCTTTGATGAATTCAAATGTTTGACTTTTGAGGTGCTAAGGGGCATCCTTAAGTCAAACAGAAAATAAGGCTGGAGGTAAGTGGAGGGAACAAAAACCATTTGATTATTTCTTATGGAGAAGACACTGGGACTTAACTCCTTCTGAAACTCCTCTAGGATAAGCTAGTTAGCAAATCAAGGACATGGGAGAAGCTGCAGAATGAACTCTGATGCCCAATTCCAGCATTGTGGAAATTACAAATCTCTTGCATGGTTTTAAATCAGTCGCATCATTTAGAAATTAAATTAGATCCTTGTGTATTTTGGGTCTTTTCTCTTTGCCTTTTCTATGACTTTTCCTGGGAGGAATATTTGGCTATGGTTGCTTCCAACTGAACAATGCATTAGAGGTGATAATCCTTTGGCTAGAGCCATTCTTTCATTCAGGAATATTCTTGCAGAAGTTGACTGGTTTACATATTCAACAGCCAGAAGCAGACATTCTGAGGCATCTGGGCTCCCTAAATAATGTAGGAACATAATATTAGAGATAAATTTAAATTCATTTCTATTTTATGCTAAGTCATGTATTTAAAAAAAAGAAATAAAAACAAGCTAACCTATAGGCTGAATTGATTTTTACCTTTTACCTATTAGAGTGAACCCAGAGCCCAGGGTTGTGGCCCCAGAGGATGGTGACAATTATTTTAAGAGATGGCAGAAGATTCTTAAAAAAAATTAAAGGTTTAGCAAAAAGAAAAGAAAAAGACAAGAAACAGAAGACAAAATGAAAAACAAAGCAACTCATATTACTTGTACCTGTAGAAGAAGGATCACGGACAGAACCAGGCCATAACCCCAAGCTAGATTTGTAATATTGAGAATTCAGAATTATAGCAGCAGGATCACTGATTCCAGGGAAAATGAGCAATGGGTCATTTGTATTCAAAGAAGCTGGTTTGCTTTTCTGGCTGTGTCTGGACAAGGACTTTCCAATAATGACCATAATGTTCATTATCCTGATTATCTGTAGATTTTGCTAGGTGACGCTTAAGGAAACAATTCCCCTCAGTAGACAAACCTTTGCTAGGCATAATGTCTTCTTCCTAATTGGCAATAGGCTTGGACTCTCAGCATGTGGCAGAGTATGAGGGATGGTTCATGAGCTTAAGGAGATTGTCTTGCTAGCCCTGGGTCCACTTCATCTTCTCTCCTCCCCATTTTGCCATTCAGTAACTTTGACAATGGTCTAGAAGGGCACCCATTGCTTTTCCAAGTTCAACTTATCTCCAGAAAATGTATCTACTATCCATAAATCATATGGTTTCATAAATTTCTTAGAAAACAAAATTAAAAACCCAACAACTTATTTTCTAAACTTTTCTAAAGGAAACCACTCAATTCCAGTGAACAATCATTTATTAATTTTTTTTCTTCATGACAAGAACCATAATGAAAATTGAAGATGCAAAGGAAAATATAGCCCTTCCCTCAAGTAGCTGTTACTTTAATTCCACACCATTTGTTAAGAGCCTAAGGATAGCTAGGTGTTCAGTAGATAGAGTGCCAGGCTTCAATCAGGAAAACCTGAGTTCAAATCCTACCCCAGATACTTACTAGCTATGTGGCCCTGGTCAATTCACTTTACCCTGATTGCCTCAATTTCTTCATCTGTAAAACAAGTTGAGGATAGACAAGGTTTAAAACCAATCCAGTATCTTTGTCAAAGCCCCAAATGGGGTCATGACTGAATAATTACTGAACATAAACAATTCAGGGTCTAATGTATGCCAGATCCTATGGAAACAAAGACAAAACAATGAAGTCCTGAATCTTAAGGAACTTGATCTGTTCTGGGCTTTGATGTCCTCTTCTACAAAAAGAGACAGATGGACTCCACAACCACCAGGGTTACTTTCCAGCCCCAAATCCAGAATCCTCTGAAAGTAACTCAAAAAGTCCTAAGAAGGAATTTCTAGGGAGAAACCAACAGAGAGGACTGAGGAAGACTCCATGCAGGTATAGGAGATGGTCTGCATGGACCTACACTGTGAAGGAAATCTGGGGCTGTTTCAGGTGGACAGAGAAGTCAGGTCCTTTGAACATGGTAGATCATTGTCTAAAGGGATGAAGGAGATGCAGTATCATGTAAAGGAAGGAACTAGCAGCCCCCTTTACTTACAACAGAGAATGAGGAAAGGGAACTATAAGAGGATATAGTTTCCAAAAGAAATAGAACCTGATAGTGGATTTTATTGTTTTTTTTTTTTTGGTAAGGCAAATGGGGTTAAGTGGCTTGCCCAAGGCCACACAGCTAGGTAATTATTAAGTGTCTGAGACCAGATTTGAACCCAGGTACTCCTGACTCCAGGGCCGGTGCTCTATCCACTACACCACCTAGCCTCCCCAACTGATAGTGGATTTTAAAGGACTGCATTTTATCTCAGAAAAGCCACTAAAGCTTTGGATCTGAGTTGACATGGAAAGATCTCTGTGTTAGGAATATCACTTTAACATTGGCATTCTGGAGGGATTGGACAGGGGAACAACTTGGGGCAGCAAGATCGGTGACAAAGTTATAAGGATAGTCCTTGTAAGAAATGCTGAGGACCAGAACTGTAGAGAGTGTGTGAGGAGGTGAGGAAGCAGGTAGGGGAGATACTTGGAAGTGAAGAGCAAGAGCCAATGAGAGGAATGGAGGAGGGAGAAGGGTTAAGAATGGATGACCCAAACTGGGCAACTGGAAGAATGATACCTTTGAGAACTATTGATTTTAAGTGCATCCAATATTTTCTGGGAAGAAAAATATTTTTGGCAAAGGTGGCAGGAGAGGACTCTGAAATAAATCATATCAAGATGAAATTCTCATTAATTTGTTACCTTGCCAAACTGTCTATACTCTATGATCTGCAGAATGAGAAGGGATTTAGGGCCCAAATTCAATTCTCAAAAAAATAAGGAGAATGCTGTCCAAGTTGGTAAAATACCCTTATATTCTATCCCATAATAAATGAAGAAGAAAACTACAGAAATAGGGTGCCTAAAAGCCTGTGTCACTACTTTCCAATACTGATCAAATGGAAGATTAATCAGACAACTCTCTTTGACCCCAAAAGGGAAAATGATCACTAGGAGGAGAAAGCTGCAAAAGATACAACTTTAGGCTTAATGGAGAGAAAACCTTCTAACAGTGAGAGCTCCCAGGAATGTGCATTGAACTTCCCATGGAGAATGAAACACTAAAGACCTAATCAGAGGCCTGGAAGCAAAGGGTGGAAGGCCACTTGGCTGATGCATTGTAGTTCAGAGATGGGTGACCAGCGGTGACCAATGGTGTCCTTTTTAACTCTAGAATTGGTTTGATGACAATTCCCACTTTTCCCAGAGAGAGAATTCTGCTCATGTGGATTTCTTCATGGAGATTTTGTATCATGGCAGTCCCCTAGTGAAGTCATTCTGTATTCATACCAAAGAATACAAACTCCAGGTAGAAACCAATAAATAGCAAAATGCCAAACAAAAATGCATGTATCTTCCTGCTTAGATCATAAGATATGTGACCCAAATCCCAAGGAGACAACAAAATGGGCCATTGAAACCTCAGAGTGCATCATATCATTCCATCTTGGTTTTGAAGAGAGATGGATGTATTCAACAAATTATTTTTTACTCTAATGGCTTTTTCAGGTACAAGGAAAGTTTCTTATATTCTTTAAAACACAAGAGAAAGACATTTTGTCCAATGAATTAAATGCTTTTATCCATAACTCCCAATTGTCAGTGATTTTCTTTGCAAATTTAACCTACGTGCATATATTTCAACAGTAAAAGAGCTACTGAAAATTGTTTTGGTCTCATTTTGGTTTTCTTCGCTTTTCACCAAAACAATAAATTGTGATCTTTAAAGAAGTCAGAGACAAAATGAGGAGGTGGGGAGACCTCTCAGAGCTATGGTTATTTGGGGGGGTCATAGAGGGATAAGAAGAAAGGACACACCAAGGGCAAGACCCTGAGACTTAACTCATGTTGCATAGGATGACTTCCTATGTTTAAAGATGAAGCAAATGAGTCTCAGGGGTTAAGGGGCCTGCCCAGAGTCTGTCAAAGACTGAGGATGGAAGCATGAGCTCAAGGCAGGAAAGGTCTCAGAGCTCTCAGCCTATTCTCTGGGCTTTGGTTGAGAGCTTGACATGTGCCTGATCCCCAGATGGCACTGGCCATCCCGTGCAACATGACCTTGAAGAGTCACTGATACTTCCTGTGAATCAGTCTGAGTGCTGGAGATGGAAGGATGAAGAATGAAGCAATTCCTAATTGCAAAGAGCTGACTAATGATGAAACCAGCCAAGGAGCATTAGCAGAACTCTCAACAGAATAAGAGGAAAAGTCTTCATAGGTATCTGGAGCAGAGAGAAACCTGCTTCTTCCCATTCCTCTCCCATGGCTTAGACTTCATTTTTACAAAATGAAGTCATACATTCATTTATTTCCTCCCTCCCTCCCTTCCTTCCTTCCTTCCTTCCTTCCTTCCTTCCTTCCTTCCTTCCTTCCTTCCTTCCTCCCTCCCCCTCCCTCCCTCCCTTCCTTCCTTCCTTCCCTTCCTTCCCTCCTTCCTTCCTCCCTCCCACCTCCCTTCCTTCCTCCCTCCCTTTCCTTCTCCCCTTCCCTCCCTCCCTCCCTCCCTCCCTCCCTCCCACCTTCCTTTCTTCCCTGCCTTCCTCCCTCCCACCTTCCTTCCTTCCTCCCTCCCTTCCTTCCCTCCTTCCTTCCTTCCTTCTCCCCTTCCTTCCCTCCTTCCTTCGTTCTTCCCTCCCTTCCCTCCTTCCTTCCTTCTTTCCTTCCTTCCTTCCTCCCTCCCTTCCTTCCCTTCCTTCCCTCCTTCCTTCCTCCCTCCCACCTCCCTTCCTTCCTCCCTCCCTTCTTTCCTTCTCCCCTTCCTTCCCTCCCTCCCCTTCCCTCCCTCCCTCCCTCCCTCCCTCCCTCCTTCCTTCCTTCCTTCCTTCCTTCCTTCCTTCCTTCCTTCCTTCCTTCCTTCCTTCCTTCCTTCCTTCCTTCCTTCCTCCCTCCACTTAAAGGACTATTGGCTTCCCTGATCACAGTCATGAGATGGTTGATCTTCCTGGTTTTTTTTAACCCCCCCCCCCATTCAGGTTATTTGTCTGATTTGATCCAATTCTTCACTGATTGGAACATCCTGCTACTGTGGAGAAGAAAGCCAGGAAACTAGGGTCTGAGGGCAAGTCCTGAGCCAGACTAGCTGTGACTCTGGACAAGTTCCCCCTTGCTGGTCTCTAGTTTTTAAGAAAAATGACAGTCATTCTCCTCATAGCCTCTCCCTGCCCAAATTGGCATGGGGGAGATGTGCTGTCAATGTGAAGCCCTCTGGGCCAGGCTGCTTCCTTTTCAGAAGCTTCAGACTTCTTCAAAATTGTTCAGTGGAGACTCTTGGCTACAGAATTAAAGGAAATCCATCACCTTGCCTGTGTCAACACCAAGTCTCAACAAATCCTCCTCTGTACACAGAGAAAGCAGTCTGTCCCAGTAATCTGAATAAAGCTGGCAGCTCCAGCCCAGGTCACATATCATGGACTCAGAAACTCATTGTATACTAAAGATTGTGGGTCTTTCCAAGCCTCAATTTCCCCATCAGGAAAAAGAAAACATATCGTGTTCCTATGAGGAAGAATGAGAGGAACAGAGAATTTTGCCAAGTAGAAGCCCTTCACTGTCCCAATGTCAGCTCTTACTTTGGCTGGTAGGGGAGGAGCTTCAGACAAGGTGGGTGAGCAGTCAATCTCCCCTCCCTTTTTCTGCAGGGATGTGGGGACCACTGGTAGCGAGTACTGGACACATTGCCAGATCACATCCGTTATATACCTGTTTAGGGAGTTCCATAACTGTTCTTTCTTTATTAAAAGGGAGAATTCAATTTAAAGGAGCTTGTAAAATTAAAAGGTTACAATAAGACTTGGGGATCCTAGGCAGCCAGATCCCTTCCTCATCTTCCTTTAAAATACTTCTTTTTTTGTGTGTGGGGGGAAGGTTTAAACTCGTGATCTCACTTTTGGAAGGAATTCTCAGGGTGGAAATTTCTTCTCTTGACAAAGGTCAGCAGTTCTACGACTCATTGCATTATTGTTGACCACAGAGTTGCCCTGGCCCCTGAGAAGTCTAGGGCCTCCCACCCCATGCAAGACTTTGTGCCAGGGACAAGGCTTGAAGCCAGGTCTCTGGAGTCCAAGATGAGCTTCCCAGTCACTCCTGGGTGTCCATAGTTTTACTCATGTGTGAATGTGTCTATGAAGATATTGAAATTGAATTCCTAGAGAAAACTGAAGGGAAAAGCAGGAGGTGAATGTCTGCTTGCAAACCTATATTAAAATGAACTTCCTGGTCTTGGAGTGAGCCTGTTTCCAGCTGAATAGAAAGAGCTAGCTAGCTCATCTGCATCTGGCTGTTAGAAAAGGTACATTTTGCTCCAAATATTGCATGTAATTTATCGTGACCCCAACTGAGGAAAACAAAGGCAGATGATGAGATTTCAGGGAATATTCTGTGTCCCTCATGATACAAATCAATGACGAGAACACAGCCCAGATACTCACTGCTCATTGATGAGCTGCATTGTCTGGTAGATGACATCATCCTTCATTTTGATTTAAATATTAACATTTTTTGATCCATTTCAACCAGTCTCATGTCAGTCCTCTGTGTGTGTGTGTGTGTGTGTGTGTGTGTTTATGCTCATGAAACCACATTTTAGAGGCACTGACAGCTGAGACAAAGTCTATCCCCTTCCTCCTTTTCTTAAGAGAAGATTCCAGATAAACAGAATTTCTAAAATACAAAGTTGTAAATCACTTTACCAGACTGGAAGAGATCTGTAGATGTGTGAAGGGAAGGAAGAGGGCTTGACTCATTTTTAGAGAATATAGCAAGATGGATTAGGACTCAGTATGTGAAAGGTGTGAAGCTGTGGCGATCTTCACAGTGCACAGGTAAGGGGGGGTGAAGTGTGAACTAGGAAGGCGGGAGGCAGAAGGGAGGAGGTGGTGGGGTTTTGTTGTTGCTTGTTTTCTTCTTTAAATCTCAGCAGATAATATTCAAAGTTTGATGGAGAAGGAGCTGAGAACAAGCACTGACGGCTACTCCTATCCTGCCAATTACTGTTTATGACAATTTTAGACAAATATTCTACGTGGTTGAAACCAAGAGCTGGGCAGTTCATCAGTACAGGGAACTTTTGGCAAGGGAAAGTCCCACTATCACTGTTGCTGGGCACTCTCCCCCTCCCCCCTTAGAGAGTCCCTGAGGGCACAGAAAGCTGAGATGACTTGCCCATTGTTACCCAGGCAACTGCAGTCAGAGCTGGGAATAGAGAGGAGATCTTCCTGGCCAGCTTCAGATCCTCCAAACCAAGTTGCCCCTTGGCATATGGAACTTAACCTCCAACAAATGCAAAGTTTGAGAAGACGTGAGAATATTCTGTTAGAACATGCACTTAAGCCATGTTAGCCAAGAGGGCACTCCCTGGAGTCTTTTATTCTTAAACATATAGAAATGTCATGGCTTCATGGACAGTGGGGTGATGGGTCCAAGTCCTGCCTTTAATATTTACTAGTTATTTAACTGTGGCCAAGTTACCTGACCTGTCAGGGCTCTAGATAACTCCCTAAAACTGGAAGCTACTAAGGAGTTGCACGTCTATATTTGTGAAGGGAGTTTCTACCCAGGGAGATCCACAAAAACCAATAAATTCATATCTAAAACAAATCTCTCTGTCTGTCTCTGTCTGTCTCTTTCTGTCTCTCTGTGTCTCTGTCTCAGTCTCTGTCTTTCTGATTCTGTCAGTCTGTCTGTCTCTGTCTAGCTGTCTGTTGGTCTCTGTCTCTCTGTTTCTCTCTCTTTCTTCCTCTTTCCTTTTCCTTTCTTCCAGCATACAAATTTGGTCATTTCCACCTTTTCAACCTCTCTTGAATACATTGCCTTCTCTACTCTGACATCACTTCATGCCTGGATTATTACAATAGCCACTCTGGCAGGGGTGATGGTGATCTCCCTGCCTAGATTTCCCCTGCAGTCCATCCTTCTACTCACAGTCAATGTGATATTCCAAAAGTACAAATATAACCAAGCCATTCCTTCCCCTCCACACATTAATTCTCAATACACTACAATAAACCTCTCACCTCTAGACTTAATTCTAAAATCTTCTGTTGGCTTTTAAAGACATTCACATAACATGATCACTTCCTACCTATCTGAACTTTATTTCTTTTAATATTTTGGTTTTTGTAAGGAATAGGGTTAACTGACTTACCCAAGGTCACATAGCTAGGTAATTATTAAGGGTCTGAGGCCATATTTGAACTCAGGTCCTCCTGACTCCAAGGGCCAGTGCCACCTGGTTGCTCCCCTCCACCAACCCAAACTTCCTATACCTTATTCCTTTCTCTGTACTCTGTGATCCAAAGACCCTGGTCTCTTCACTATTCCTTATATAAAATACTCCATATCCTAATTCCCAAATGTTTTCATTTTCCTATCCAAATTATCTCCTGTTTCCTCTTTTCCTTCAAGTCTCCTCTGAAGTCCTGCTTTCTATAAGAAGTCTTTTTCAGTCCTCCTTGATGTGAGTCCTTTGTTTCTAAGACTAGCCCATGTAGAGCTTCCTTCATAGATCTTGTTTGTTCATGACTGTTTTCATGCTACCCTTCCATTAGATGGTGAACTCCTTTGGTCAGAGGCTCTCTCTTGCCTTTCTTTGTATTCCTCACACTTAATATAATAACTAGCACATAATGGATATCTAATACATGTCTGACTAACAGAACAGATAGATACGTAATCCGTATAGAAATATATATGTACAACTAGTTGTATTTCTATACATAATGCTTACAGATACAAAATTGACAGCGATTTTCATTAGATGAGAGATACATGAAAGCTAGAACATCGATGTCAGCTTCAGAGCTCCCTTGATATATGCATGCACAAATAATACACATGCACACATATTCACATATGCCAACATGTTCTCTTCACATAAAATCTTTAAGAGTTGTCGCTGAAGGTTAAATGACTTGACCAAGGTCACTCAGTTAATATGGGCCAGAAGGAGGACTTGACCTCAGCTCTTCCTGGACTCCAAGGACCATTCTTTCTTCCCTGTTGTCTTCTGCCCCCCCCACACACACACCTATGTCTACACACACCCACATTCTTAATATTCTGGAGTGTCTTGTCCTGAACCAGAGTCTCAACTGTCAGCTTCTAACTTGTAGCGATGGATTTGACTTTGAGAACTCAGTTTCAAAGAAATGTGATGCAGGCAGTTTCAAAACCTGTCATGTAAATCCACCATTCCCTGACTCACTGCAGCACTCTTCTCCATTAGAGCCCCAGTGATGTTCTCTATCACTTTCCTCTCATCAGATAAACAACTGATGTATGTTTCCTTTGAGGCAGTCAATGAAGTCAACCTCTCATCACAAAAGTGCTGAAAGCCTGTCCTTAGCAGAAAAATGTTTCCTTATTAGAATTTATGCTATTTCCTGAAATGCATCAAACAGAAAGTGGTTCTAGGAACCATCATCTTCCTTCTTGAAACAGACCACTTTGGGGAGAATGTGCTACTTTTAGGTACTCTCTGGCTTATACCTGGATTTTTATTTTTTTTAATTTAATACTTTATTTTTCTTCAGTTATATGTAAAAATAATTTTCAATGTTTGTTTTTAAAACTGAGCTCCAAAATCTCTTTTTCCCTTCTCCCTAGAAAGCAAACTTAATATAGTGTAAAATATGTAGTCATGAAAAACATTGCCATAATAGTCATGTCATGAAAGAAAACAGATCCCCTCCTCCAAAATAAAAGAAACCTTAAGACAAACAAAGTAAAAAAAAAAAGGATTCCTGTTCTCTGAAAACCATCAACTCTTTACCTTTATCAATTCTTTGTCTTAAGACTTCAGATATTTTGGGTTATTGAAATGCTGAGAAAAGTTAAGCCCTTAACGTCTGGTCATCCTAGAGTTTGGCTGATACTTTGTCTACAGTACCTTTCACTTTACATCAGTTCATCTAAGTTTTTCTAGGTTTTTCTGAGAGCATCCTGTTCATCATTTCTTATAGCAGAATAGCATTTTATCATAATCACCTACTAAAATTTGTCCTTCTATTCCCCAAATGATGGGTATCCCCTACATTCCCATTGCTTGAAACCAAAGAGAACTGCTATAAATATCCTTGATCCTTTAGCTCATTTTCTTTTTTTTTTGTTTTTCATCTATTTGGGTTTAGAGACCTAGTATTGGCATTGCTAGATTAAAGGATAGGCTTGGTTCTATAGCCCTTTGGGTATAGTTCCAAATTGCTCTACAGAATAGTTGAATCAGTTCACAACTCCACCAACAATGCATTAATTTTCCTTACATCCTCCAACGTTTGTCATTGTCCTTTTCTGTAGGTATAAGGTAGCACCTTTGTCCAAATGACAGTGAATTAGAACAGTTTTTAATAAGGCTACTGATAACATCGACAATCTCATTTGAAAATTATTTATATATTTAGATCATTTATCAATTGGGATAGATTTTATTTTTATAAATTTGACTCATTGTTCTAAATGCTTGAGAAATGAGGACTTTATGAAAAATATATCAAATTTTTTACAGTTACTATTGCTAACTGTATTTCCTCCATCTGTTTTCCCTTTTGTCCAAGTTAATCTATTCTCTCTCCTTTCACCCTGATCCTCTTCAAAAGCGTTTTTGCTTTTAACTCCTCCTTCCAAAATCTGACCTCCCTTCCATCGCTCCCCCCTCCCTTTTTCTTATCTCCTTCCCCTTTTACTTTCCTGAAGGGTAAATCTCCATAGACTTCTGCAGGATCTATATCCAGCTGAATTTCACTCATACTACCCCTCACATCCCTCCTCTTCCCCTCCACTGTAAAAGCTTTTTCTTTCAAGTAAAAGAGCTTGAGATAATTTACCTCATCCTACCTTCCCATTTCCCTTTCTCCTTTCTTTTCCTTAAAACATGTAGATTAGTGGGTAGAGTGCTGGTCTTGAAATCAGGAGTACCGGAGTTCAAATCTAGCCTCAGACACTTACTAGCTGTGTGACCTTAAGATAAGTCACTTAACCTTGACTGCTTTGCATTCAGGGTCATCTCCAATGATCCTGATTCATATCTGCCCACTGGACCCAGATGGTTCTAGAAGAGAAAGTGAGGTTGGTGACTTTTCACAGCCACCCCCTTCACTCAACTTCAACTTATGTGCACATCATAGTATCTCCTCCTAATGTCATGGTCTTTTTTGAGAATGAAGGACAAACATTATCATCATCATCACCATCATCATCTATCATTGCTTAATTTTATTTTTTAGATATCATCTTGGCTTTTCTTTTTCTTAGATTATCTGATAATTTCCAATTAGATTGGGTCTCCATTGGAGTAGGAGTAGGAGGTGTGGTTTAAAAATTGGACGGATGAAGAATTTCAAATTTCTTATTTAGGCTACCACTTCTATGAGGCCTATGTGTATTAATCTGCCCACCTGAAGGGTATTATCAAGTTATAAAATTCCAGAGTTAGCAGAAACTTTACATGACCATCAGCTATCCCAATGATAACAAAAGAACCAAATGAATCTTGTGGGGAAAAAGAAGAGGTAATCAATTGGGATGTCCTACCAATATCTCAAACTTAACCTGATCCAAACAAAACTCATTAATATAACTAGGCCTGATTAATGAATTAATGAATCTTCTGAGGTGGTAGCATGTATATTAATTCTCATTAAGTTATAGTTAAGTAAAATATCATAACTGCTTCCAGTCCAATGGAAATATGCAATGAAAATTTGAATAATGCAACAATTTCATGGGATTCATTATTAGTACAAACTAGAGTGTATTTGTACTATTATTCTCCAAAGATAATTCTGGGGCCAATTTAAGAAGGGAGAAAATAAAACCATTTTCTTCTTAGGATTAGGATTAAGGGTATTCATATCATGGTCATTGAATCTCACATGAGATAAGTAAATAATGATATTGACTGAGAAAAATCTCTGCCTAGCCTATGGGCTCTCACATCTATAACTGAAGACTGGGGAAAGAATTGATCAAACATTGCTTAGAGATTATTCTTTTTTCAACTAGTAATGCATTTATTTATTTATTTATTTATTTATTTATTCATTCATTCATTCATTCATTCATTCATTCATTCATTTATTTATTTATTTATTTATTTATTTATTTATTTATTTCCCTCAGCTACATGCTAAAGCAAATTTTAACATTTACTTCCAAAACCCTGAGTTCCAAATTCTCTCCCTATCTCCCACCCCACTCCCCACATTGAGAAAGCAAGCTACTTTGTGCAGATTAAAATATATAGCCATGAAAAACATGATTATAACAGTCATGTTGTAAAAGTAACCCCCCCTCCCCCAGACAGGAAGAGAAAACTCAAAAACAAAGTGAGGGGAAAAAGTATTTTTCAGTCTGTACTCAAATACCATGAGCACCATCTTTGGGATGGATAGAATTCTTTATCATAAGTGCATCAGAGAAGTTGCTTCAATATTTTTTCCCCACAGAAATTATTACTAACTGTATTTCTCTCCATCCTATTCTCCCATGCCATTTTCTCTATTTTTTCTCTCTCTCTCCTGTCACCCTGTCCCTCCTCATAAGTTTGTAGCATCTGACTACCCTCTCCAACAATCTTCCCTCTCTTCTATCACCTACACCCCCCTTCACCTTCCCCTGTTTCCCTTCTCCAATCCCATTCTCTCCTATTTTCAGTAAGGTAGATTTCTATATCCAATTAAGTGGATATGTTATTTCTTCTCTGAGCCACTTTTGATGAGAATGAAAGCTCACTCACTCCTCCACCCCTCTCCTCCCCTCTTCTACTCCACTGCAAAAGCTTCTTCTTTCCTCTTTTATGGAAAATAACCCATTCTACCTTTCTTTTCCTTTTCTCCCAGTGCATTCCTTTCTCACCCATTAACTCCATCTTTATAATATATTGTACCTTCAAAATCTACTCCCTCCTGTGCTTTGTCTATAGATGTTCCTTCTAACTGCCCTAATAAATAAGAAGATTCATATGGGTCATCATTATCTTCTTCCCATGCTGGAATACAAATAGTTCAACCTCATTAAATCCCTCATAATTAGTCCTTCCCGTCCAGTCTCTCTCTATGCTTCACCTGAGTCCTTCAACAGAAAAGTCTAAAAGTCCCTTATTTCATTGAATGCCCATCTTTTCCCCCTATAAGGATGTTCAGTTAGACTAGGTAGCTGATTCTTGATGTAAACAAAGCTCTTTTGCCTTCTGGAATATTATATTCCAAGCCCTATGAGCCCTTATTGTAGAAGTTTCTAAGCCTTGTGTCATCCTGACTGCAGATCCATGATATTTGAATTGTTTCTTTCTAGCTGCTTGGAATATTTTTTTCCTTGACTTGGGAGCTCTGGAATTTGGCTATAATATTCCTGGGAGTTTTCATCTTGGGATCTCTTTCAGGATCAATTTCTTTTTTACTCTCTGCTTCTAGGATATCAGAGCAATTTTCCTGGAGAATTTCTTGAAAATTGAAGTCCAGGCTCTTTTCCTAGTTATGGCCTTCAGGTGGCCCAATATTTTCAAATTATTTCTCCTGGCTCTGTTTTCCAGGTCAGTTGTTTTTCCAATGAGATATTTCACTTTGGCTTCTAGTTTTTTATTCTTTTGGCTTTGTTCTATTGTTTCTTGATTTCTCACATAGCCAGTATTTTCCCCTGAGCTCTATTCTATATTTGAAGGAATTTTCTTCCTTCAGAAAACTTTTGTATTTCATTTTTCATCTAGCCAATCTGCTTTTTTAAGGCATTCTTTTCCTCCTGATCTTTTGGACTACTTTATCCATTTGACCCATACTGGCTTTTTTGGTTTTGTTTTCTTTTGAGTAGCATCTTTATTTTTTTCATTCATATGCACATGTATATTTTTAAGATACAAAATTTCCTTCCAACCTCTTTTCCCAACCATCCCCCCTTCCCTCAGCAGTGAACAGTCAGGTTAGCATTGTACACATATATTTTTGATGAACATGTTTACAGATTAATCATTTTCTATATGAGGAATTAGGATTAAGGAAAAGAGATACATAAGAGATCATTTTTGTAAAGTGTTCATTAGATTCTGAATGTTTTTGTTTTGTTTTTGTTTTGTTTATCTTCCTCTGGATGGGGATTACATTGTCCATAGCCAGTCAAATGTAGCTGTCCTAGCCCAGACTAGTTTTTAAGATGTTATTTTCTTTAAAAATTTGTCGTGTCTCCTTCATTAAGTTGCTGACTTGGTTTTCATGATTTTCATTTCTCTTCCCAAGTTTTCCTTTGCCTCCCTTACTTGATTTTCAAAATCTTTTTTGAGTTCTATTGTAGCCTGAATACAATTCATATTTTTCTTGGAGGTTTTGGATGCAGAAGTTTTGACTTTGTCACCTCCTACGTGTGTATTTTGATCATCCATGGGACCAAAGTAAATGTCTATGGTCAGATTCCCCTTTTTCTGTTGTTTTCTCATTTCCCCAGCCTAGGACTTGATTCTGACTCTTTGTTAAGATGTCACTTTGTTTCCGGGGTGGAGGGCACACTGTCCCAAACTTTTGAGGGTTTTTGCAGTTGTTTTTAGGGCCCATTCTCTGGTCTGTGGATGACCACAAGCACTCCCCTCTGCCCTGGAGACTTGAGGAGGGTCAGTGCTCCACTGCAGGCCATGAACTCTGATGTGTTTCTGTTCCTTTTCCTGGGGTCCCAGACTACTATCTAGATCTGAGATGGGCAACGTCACAGAGTGTTTCCCCAGGGATAATGAAGAGACTCCTGGATCTCCCCTTATCACCTTATCATCTCTGGGCTGGATGGTGGAAGTGGCTCCATGGTGGGTGACTCCCCAGGTCTGTTCCTGGCTCCTGGGGCCAGGTCCACACTGAGGTATGAGCTGGCCTGGGCTCTGTGCTCACTCTGGTGTGGCACAGTATTCTGACTGACCTTCCAAATTGTCCTTGGCAATCCCTGGACTGAGAGGTCTGGAAACCATCATTGGTTTGATCTGAGATGGCCAAGGTTGCATTGTGTCCCTTTCCAACCCCTGTGGAACAGACCCTTTCTGCATATCTTCTAAGTTGTCTTGGTCTGAAAAATTGTTTCATTCAGGCTTTTTATGGGTTTTGTCACTTTACAATTTGGTTAGAATCATTATTTAAAGGTATTTGGAGTGGTTTGAGGGAGAGCTCCTGGGGGTCCTTGACTTTACTCCACTATCTTGGCTCTGTCCCCTTTCAGCTCTTATACTAAGTACAAGAGACATGTTAGAAAAGCAAAAGTGGTGTCTTTCCACAAGAAATTTCAGGAGACAGGGTTCAAACCCACAGCTCAATAATTATAAAAGGTCTAGACTTCTCAAATGAATGAATCATTTAAATATGTAAACTTGGTCGAGACGGCTCTATTAAAGCAACCTTTCAAGTTATTTTAACTAGATGCTAAGATTTTTTAGTAATTTAACCACCAAAAAAAACTTTGATTAATTTTGATACACCAGAGGCTATAGAATGAAGTAAAATGAAAGAGTACATGCATTGGAATTTTCTAGGAAGAAAAGAAACAATCGTACTTTGTAGATCTTGTTTTAAAAATGTAAAACAGTTTAGAACTCAGATGTTATTAACTGAGGATGGAGTAGTCCAATTAAAATCCTGAAAAGTCTTATTTGGTGTATGTATTGGGGGGGGGACAGAAGAACAAGAGCCTGAGTCTGATCCTTTCCTGTGCCACAGATGAGGACCACCTTGGCAGTGAACCCAGAGTAGAAGGGAGCAGCTGTAATACCTGCAAATTGGCACCTGAGATCAAGGTAAACACACTAAGGTGAGGTAGGCAGGGCTATCTATGACTAGAGGCTCATGCTCCCCTAGATTCTCTGGATTCTGCTAATAAAATGTGCCACACATTTTGTGTGTGTGTGTGTGTGTGTGTGTGTGTATGGGTATGTGTGAGTGTGTGTCATATGTGTTTGTCATGTGTATATGATATGCACGTGGTATGTATGTTTGACACATGTGTAGTGTGTGGGATGTGTATATGTGTGTGTGTGTATATGTGTGTGTGTGAGAGAGAGAGAGAGAGAGAACAATCGTTCTAAATACCTCCTCTCTAAAAGCCCAGGCAGACTGGAGAATGAGGAAGTGAGGAAGAAGTTAGGGAAAGCTTTGAGGAGGCTTCTGACTATCTGCAATATATAGAAAAGAAAAGAGTTCTCAACCAGGAGGTCAAGGAAATGGGGAAAAGGAGAAAGGAATACCTAGCTCACCCCGGGCCAGGCCTCTTTGTGCCAAACACAACCTCAGAGCCTAGGAAAACTCTTCAAATGTCAGTTAATTTAATTAAATTAGTAACAATGGCAAAATGAATTGCAAATAGAATGAAAATTCCAAGTTCTTCTCTATATGACTTGTTATTTCACTTAGAGAAACAAAGACTGGATTTTTTCCTTGTTTTCATTAATCAGTCTTAGAATAAATGAAAAAAAAAATCAACTCTTATAAGATTCGAGTTTGTTAGACGATTTTGAGATTTTTGAAAACAAAGATTTCTCATTGTTTTCAAATGTTTCTCTCATTAGGACTTCCCATGTTCAAGGAAAGAACATTGTTTGGGCTTTGGTGACCTGGTGGTCTTTACATCTCATCCAAGCAGACATTCTGTCCTGGTAGAAAACAATCCAATGAGTTGACCCTATCACAAATCTCTACAGTGGATGTAAAACCAGCAATATTCCTAAACTCCTGCACATGCTGCCTTCAGTAGT
Source organism: Macrotis lagotis (assembly GCF_037893015.1). Lineage (NCBI taxonomy): Eukaryota > Metazoa > Chordata > Mammalia > Peramelemorphia > Peramelidae > Macrotis > Macrotis lagotis. The sequence continues at coordinate 6,334,309 of NC_133664.1, forward strand.
GCCCAGCATAGCCATCTATATCCATAGTGCTCTTGGATAGTCCAGCAAGTGAATTCTTCTTAGAGGGTCCATCCATGGGTTGGGGCTTTTCTCTTGAATCTCTTGACATGATACCAAGATGGATGGAGTGTCTGGGGTAACTGTCCACTATTTTTGTAGTCTCACCAAATGTCCAACCTGCTTCTTGTTCTGGCCATAACTTTCCAATGATATTCTTTTAACTCCTTTTTTGACATGGTTTTCAGGTGCCAATATGAAGGCCCCCAATCACGCCTACCATGATTGTTTACATTGCCATTCAATTGACACTCCATCTGAATTCTTCAGAGTTTGGGGAGATGGGTGCTAGAGTACCCAGCCTTCAGAAAGCAGTGGACATAATTGAATCTCTTTGATAAAGGACTTTTGGATATCCTCACCATTAGGACACAATCAAATCAAATAGTAGCACTAAGTAGAGATGGAAAAGTTTTAAAACTATTTATAACCTATAAGTGGATTTTTCTTTCAAAATGGACTTATCAACTTTACTTGGAAGAAAGAAAATGAGTGGTCCCTTGAATCTACTCATAAATGGAACCCAGTTCAGGAAGAAAGCCAGCTCTTCTATGGTCATCTGAATCTTGAGGACTTAGTCACTAGAGATCTGAAGTTAAAAGCCACCTCAGATGCTTTTATCTGTGTCCTTGCAGACAAATCATTCTACCTTTCAAGCCCTCAGTTTCCTCATTTCTAAAATGGAATTTACTAATGATAAGTATTTTTTTTTGCAAGGCAATGGTAAATGACTTGCCCAAGTCATTTGGCTAGGTAACTTTAAGTATCTTAGGTCGGATTTGAACTCAGGTCCTCCTGACTCCAGGGTCAATGCTCTCTATTCACTGTGCCACCTAGTTGTCCCAATAATAAGCATTTTAATCCTGGGGAAGCACTTAACAGATTTTATCTAGTTTGATCCTCACAACCATTCTGGGAAGCAAGCACTATTATTTTCTCCACCCATTCTATCCATAAGTTCTTGGAGTGGGATTTGAACTCAGGCCACATCCAGAAGTCTTACAGGCTTTGACACACAGTTCCTCCCCAAGGAGGATGCAAGCTCCTGCAAGATCAAGATTCTTTTGCCTTTGCCCCTTGTTTCCAAGTAGCCAGCTCATAAGAGTGGGTCCAATTAGAAGGGGGGGAGGGCTAGGGGCTGGGTCAGGAGCATGCCCACCTACAAGTGACAAGGAGGAAGGGTTCCTTTCTGAGGCCAACAAGCTTGGGGTTAAGCAGGACACACAAAAATAGTCAGGGATTCTTTTGGTTATGCTTTGTCGACGCACTCGAATAATTTTCTGTCTTTCCTCATCATACATAAATCTATCATCTTGGTAATACCTTGGTAAAATCATTTCATTGTAGCACATAATCTATATTAATAAGCTACTATGACTTCTCCTAATATCCTACTTTCCTTTCCACTTCAGCCTTAACAATCCTATGATAATCACTGTTCTGCTTTCGAATGAATCATCAGCAATGGTGAGGAAATAGCGAGGGAAGAGATGCACGCCCATGAGAGATTTAATCAGAGGAAATGGCTGACTTTTTATTTCCAATAACCATCTGCACCCATGGTAAATCAAGGTGCTAATGAAGGAGCGGCCCAGACTGCATAGGAGCATAAATCTCAGGAACCAAAAGTTGTGAAGGAGCAGACCTCAAAATAACACGGAATCCGAGGGAAATGCACCAAGATTATCACACAGAAGGTCACCATCTGCAAAGATGCCACACAAAGGAATACATTTAATGGTCCTAATGCCATCTCATGGGCTGGGCTGTCAGGCATCATGGAAGAGGGGAGGACAGACTTCTAGAATGTAGATGATGAAGATGCAGAAGGGACTTGGGAGGTCACAGTGCAGAGCACCGTGTAGGAAATGGAATCAGACCTGAGTTCAGATCCTGACTGTAGGAAGTGGGTATGGTAATAGCAGCTACCACACTGAGGTTTGTGAATCAACTAAGAAAATATATGGATAATACATGTAGAATGTGGTATGAACTTTAAAATGCTTATAAATATTGGGCATTATTGGTGGGCAGCTAGGTGGTATAGTGGAGGGGCCAGGCCCTCAAATGCTTCCTATTTGGATGACTCTGGGTAAGTCATTTAACCTTATTTGCCTCAGTTTTCTCACCTGCAAAATGAGCTGGAGAAGGAAATAGAAGCCACCCCAGGATCTCAAAGAGTCAAACATGATGAAATGATTGAAAAATAATAATGCTGTTGCTGTCATTATTATTATCTTAAAATTAGTTTAACATTTAGACACAAACCCATTACAGGAATTCCTGTGCTTAGGACAAGAACTTTAGGTATCTTTTTAATTGAACTTTTCCAGATGTATCTCATCTATAAAAGTGATAAGGATGTCTTCCTTCAAGGCAGTGATAAAAACATTCAAACATTTAAGAATGAATTCAAGTTCTTGGGGCTCTCTTGCACCCTTCCTCCCTCAGTCAAGAATTCTTTCCAACATCACATTAAATCATGAATGACCAAACTCTGGGCCTGAACATTCCAGAATTTCCCAGATCATCTAGATCACAGAACCTAGATCACTTTGTATTCCCCTTCCCCCAAATTCGAGATTTTATTGAATAGTTTGCTAAATGCATAAGTATGTATGTAAATAAGATCTCATTATGTAAACATTCATGTATGTGCAGGTGTATGTGTATATATCTACATAAGCATATATATTATATAATAAAAATGGTTCTAGGAAAAATATTGGAAATGTGGCATGATGAAAGTATGTTCTTAATGAAATCATGCTTGTTTCTTGTGATTACTGCTTCCATTTCTACAAGTTCCCTCATCATCCTTTTAATAATATATTCCAAAATCTGCCCATATTCATTGGCTTTCAGTTTGAAGGCTCAATTATTTGTCTTAAGACAACATTTGTTTTTGTTTTGTAAAATTGCTGTATTTTTCCAATTCATCACTTTCTTTTTTTTTCCCTTTTTTTTGTTCTTTTTGGTTATTTCAAGGCAATCGGTTAAGTGACTTGATCAAGGTCACACAGCTAGGTAATTAAGTGTCTAAGTCCACATTTGAACTCAGGTCCTCCTGACTCTAGGGCCAGTGCTCTGTCCACTGTGTCACCAAGCTGCCACCCCCCACCCCCATCACTATTTTTCAATGATTTCTGTGAGAGACTCATTATACCCCTTTAAATTTGTAATCATAGGGTTCTTCTGAGCCTGATAACATCAAATAGCCAAGGGCAGCTCAATTTTACTATGTCATTATATACCAACTTTCCTTAGTCATTATGACTTTTCCTTTCCAAAGAAATTTCTTTTCCATGTGATACTGCTTATAGCTAGCATTTTCACTAAGTATTGAATAAGAATGATGGCAATGGACCTCCTTGCTTCACCCTATCCATGTTACAGAAAATACTTGTTCTTGATTGTAGTGTAGATACTACTTTATGTTTGTCCTTCATTCTTTAGGGACATCAGGGCTGTGAGGCCATCACAAGCATATGAATTGAATTTGAGTGAGAGGGACACTGTGCTACATCACTTTCTCCACTTGAGCCATCTGGGTTCAATGATTAGACATGGATCAGGATGATTGGAGATGGCTCTGGATGGAAGCAAGTCAGGGTTAAGTGACTTAATCAAGATCACACAGCTAGTGAAAGTCAAGTGTCTGAGGCAAAAATAGAACTTGGGTCCTCCTGATTCCAAGATCAGGACTCTCCATTCCCCATTTATCGCTCTAAGAAAGGCTTCACTTGTCCCTATGCCTTCTGTTGTTTTTAAAAGGACTGAGTACTACTTTTTCATCAAAGTCTTTTTCTATATTGATTGCTATAATCACTTGATTTTTGTTGATTTTGTTATTGATATAGTAAATTAAGTTGATATTTTCATTATATTGAGCCTGCAAGCTTGGTATAAATTATAACCAGTCACATTATATTATCTTTGACTTATATTGCTATAATCTCCTTGCAAGTTTTTATTTTATATTTTTTGCAACAATTCATTAGGTAAATTATTCTATGGCTTTTTTCTGATTTTGCTCTTTATTATTAAGGTATCAGAATCAAATTTATGTCACAAAGAGAATATGGTAGGACTCATTGTTTTCAAATAGTTTATGTTGTATTCGGTATTCATTTTTCTTTAAATATTTGGTAAAACTTTCTATTTCCTCTCCAATTAATCTAAGCCACTTCCATTTTTTGCGTATATTCATCCATTCTCTTTATCCTATCAGTTTCATTGGCATATAATTGGGCAAAAATATTTTAAATTTCATTTTCATTCTTTCTCATTTTCAATACTGTTAATTTGATTTTCTTTCTTTTTTAAATTTAGTCAATTTGACTACTTTTATCTATTTTTCATAAACCAGTTCTTAATTTTATTTTATAGTTAAATGATTTTCTTACTTCCAACTTTATTAATCTCTCTTTTGATTTTTATAATTTCAATTTTGGTTTTAATTGGAGACTTTTACATTATTCTAGTTTTTTGATTGAATGTCAAATTCATTGATCTACTCTTTCTCTTTCTTATTGATATATACATTTAGAGTTCTAAATTTTCCTCTAAGTACTGTTCTGTCTGAATGCCACAAATTTTGGAATGTTTTCTCATTGTTCTCATTCTCTATAATGAAGTTATTGATTATTTCTGTGATTTGTTCTTTGCCCCACTCATCCTTTTGTATTAGATTATTTAGTTTTCATTTAACGTTTAATCAATGCTTTCATAACCCTTTATTAAAAGTAATTTTATTACATCATGGTCTAAAAGGGAATGTTTTTAATATTTCTGCTTTTGTGCATTGCGTCGTGAGTATTTTATGCCCTAATTCATGGTCAGTTTTAGTAAAAATGACATATACAGTTGAGCAAAATTATCCTTTCTATTGCCACCTAATTTTATCTTATCACTTGCAGAATGGATGCTGAGTGAAATGAGCAGAACCAGAAGAATATTATACACATTAATAATATCTTGGGGGCAATGATCAACCATGATGAACTTGTTCCTTTTAGCAGTACAATTTTTAAGGCACTTGGGATAGAAAACACCACCCATATCCAGAGAAGGAACTGTGGAGTTTAAATGAAAACCAAAGGTTATTGTCTTTAATTTTTAAAAGTTGTCTTATCTATTATGTCATTTTGTTATCTCTAACGTTTTCTTTCTTTTGGATCTGACTTTTTTCTCATAACACATCCATGTATGTTTATCATGGTTACAAATGTGGAGACTGTATCAGATTGCTTTCTTTTGGGGGGGAGGGGGAAGGGAAAGGAGGGAGGGAGGGAGAAAAATTGTAAAACACAAAACCTTGCCAAAAATGATTGGTAAAAACTATCATTTTATGTAGCTGGAAGAACAAATAAATTTTTATATAATTAAAATAGTATCTTATTTAATTTTCTAATGTTCTATTCATTTCCTTAACTTCTTATTTATTTGAAGGATAGATTTATCTAGCTTTAAGAGAAGAAACTTGACATCTCCCACTAGCATAATTTTAGTGTATAGATATTTTTATAATTCACTTAACTTTATCTTCAGCAATTTGGATTCTATGACACTTGGTGTAGATATGTTTAGTATTAGTATTACTTCATTGTTTATGTGATCTTTCAGCAAAACATAATTTCCCTGTTTTATCTCTTTTAATTAGTCTATTTTTGCCTTTTTTATTTTTTATTGCTTATTTTTTGGAAGGAGAACATTTTAAGCACTAGACAAATAAAGAGAAGGTTTAGAGTTACAATTTAAAGTGTCAAATATAAGGAATAATCCTTTCTTTTTTGTAAGTTTTATTTATTTAAGGTAATGGGATTAAGTGACATGCTCAAGGTCACATAGCTAGACAATTATTAAGTGTCTGAGGGCAGGTTTGAACTAGGGTCCTAGTCACTCCAGGGCTGGTGCTCTATTGACTGAGTCTAGTTGCCCCCATATATAAGGTATAACAAAATGGAGCTATTGTCATGGAGTACAGATAATATGTAAGAAAACTAAAATACTGGAGATTATTATGGACTTTTTTAAGATAGTATTATCATTTTTATTATTAGCTTGACTTATCCATGAGCACTTGCTTATTACCCAGTCGTTTATTTTCATCCATTTATGCATGCATATTTTCTTATACATTTCTTATAGATTTTATTTATTTTGACTTTTTACAATTTTTTCCCTAATCTTATTTCCCTCCCCCACTGCCCTCTATTTTTGCTTTGTCTGAAGTCATATTTATCATCCCTACCATTTTTAAATTTAGCTAAATTTAGCTAAAATATAATAGATTTTGCTCCAGTCCCTTATTTTAATTCTGGTCTGTCTCTTTGTTTCAGGTGTACATCTTGCAAATGATATATTATTGGACTCTGGTTCCTAATTCATTCACAATTTGCATCTGTTTGGGGCTTTATTCTATTAAATTCACATTCACCTTTATGATAATTAACTGTGCATCTTCCTCTAAGATATTTTCTTCCATCTCTCCCTCCTCTAAAATCTGCTTTGCTTCTGATCATTGCCTACTTTTATCTATCCTCCCTTTCATCATCCCCCCTCCTTTCTCTTACTTAAAAGATAAAAATGTCAAAAGAGATAAAACACACCCACACACAGCTACACACACAAACTCATTACTTCTCCGTTTAAGAGAGATTTCTAGTACACCTATATCTACATCTATAGCTATAGCTATCTATATTTATCTCCATCTCCATCTCCATCCCCTTCTCTCTCTCTCTCTCTCTCTCTCTCTCTCTATCTATCTATCTATCTATCTATCTATCTATCTATCCATCCATTCATCTATCGATCCATCTATTCATCTATCCATCCATCTATTCATCTATCTATCTTATCTATCCATCATCTATCTATTCACCTATCTCTCATCTATCTAGTTATAGATAAACACACATACATGCCTGCATCTATATCTATATATCATCTATCTATCCATCTATATCTTTCCTTCCCTAAGACAGTATAGATGCATGTAGTTCAAGGGTTGCCTGCACCCCCTCTTTCATTTTCCCCACCACTGTAAAGGCTTTTCCTTATACACCTCTTTTATGCCTGAAACATTTTATGTTTGACATGAGAACTCTTGAGTTTGGCTCTAAAATTCCTGAAAGTTTTCATTCTAGGATCTCTTCAGGTGGTGATTAATGATTTTTTCCAATTTCTATTTTACCCTTTGGTTGTAGATTATGGGACAGTTTTTATTGATAATATCTTGAAATATGTTGTCTAGGTCTGGCTTTCAGAAATTTCAGTAATTCTTAATTTATCTCTCTTTGATCTGTTTTCCAGGTCAGTTATTTTTCTGATTAGATATCAGTTATTTTTCTGATTAGATAGATCAAATTGTCTTCTATTTTATAAAAAAAATGACTTTGTTTTATGGCATCTTGAAGTCTCATGGAATCATTAGCTTCCACTTGCCCAATTCTAATTTTTAAGAAATCATTTTCTTCACTGAGCATTTGTAACTCTCTCTTTTTTCAATTGTCCAATTCTGCCTTTTATTGGGAGATTTATTTTGTGCATATTTTTTAATCTATTTCAACATTTTTTGACTTTTTAAAAATTTTTATTTATTTAAGGCAATGGGGTTAAGGTCATACAACTAGGTAATTATTAAGTGTCTGAGTCTGGATTTGAACTCAGGACCTCTTGACTTCAGGGCTGGTGCTCTATCCACTGTGCAACCTGGCCATTCCTTATTTTTTGACTTTTAAGGAATTATTTTTTTAAATTTCTTTTGCCTCCTTTACCAAGTTGTTAACTGACCTTTAATACTTTTCTGTATTTGCTCTAATTTATTTACCTAATTTTCCCATTACCACTCTTATTGATTATGACTCTTCCAGAAAATTTTGTTAGACTTGTGTTCAATTCACTTTTTTCCCCTTTGAGTCTTTGCTTTTTGCTCTTTTGAATTCATTGTCTTATTCTGAGTTTGTGTATTGATCTTTTCTGTCACTATATAGATGTTTGTAGTCAAGTCCTTTGTCATTATTTACTCATCTTTTCATCTGATTGTTTTTGACCTTGATGTTAAAGTTGGGTTCTATTCTCAACATAGAGTGTACTGTCTTAAGTGTCAGACCCTTGCACACTGTTATTTGCAGAGGTGGTTGTGGGCTTTGTTTTTGTTTTTTGGTGTTTCCAAGATAGTGTAATCTGGAGAAAGATGTGGTCACTGCTATTCTGGTTTGTAGGCTGGTCCACCCTTTGTGACCAAAACCAATACTTCCCTTGGGGCTCTCAACCCCTTCTAGATGCATCTGAACTAGGACACAGAAGGGGAGGTGCCACGGGACTGGTCCTGCTACCAGTGCTAGCACAGGGGTCACCTCAGTCTCTTTCTGACCAGTCACCAGATCCCCTTTCCTGTCCTGGTTGGAGCATCTAAGGCTGCGTCTGTTACCACCCTTGCATGCCAGGGCCTCATTCACAGGGGCTCCAGGCCAGCCTCCAGACATCTTCTTCCACCTCTAATGTTGACCAATGTTTCATTATGACCTTTTGTTGGCTCTGCCACTCCAGAATTCCATTTGAGGCCTTATTTTAAAGTAATTTATAGGAGAATGTTGGGAGAGCTCAATGAGTGCTTTCTCTAAATCCTGATTCCACCCCCAAGACCAGAAAATTAAAATATACTGATAAGCTGCCTTGATTGGATCCTCCACTCAACTGACAGTGGCAGCTCCCAGGTGTAGGTCTGACCTTCCTACTCCATGAGAAATAGTGACCTTTGGGAGGAGATGCACATTCTCCTCTTGGAATTTACAGAAAGCTCTTTGAATTAGGGGTCCACTTTGCTCTGCATGCCACTTCTCAGTCTATCACTCATTTCTTGTCCTCATCTCTGCACTAATGGGCTCAGGCCTGAACCCATCCAGTTTTCACCTTTGCTCTCAGGCACAGCCCCAGCACCAAGGCCTTCCTCACAAAGTCTTTCCTGCTCCCCCCAACTGCTGATGCCTTTCCAGCAGTAGCACCTTGTATCACTTTTATACATTCCAACATGAGCGTCTGTTGTCTTCTTGGCATGTAAGCTCCCTGGAAACAGAAACTGTGGCATGTGGTGCACAGTAAGAGCTTAATCAAGGTGCTCTGGTCTTCTTTTGTTGTCTTTGTGTCCCCAAGATCAACCGTGGTGCAGGCTAGAGGATGTGTGCTTAATGGATATGTGCTTAAGAACTTCTTGTGGAGTGATAGAGGACATCTCCTTCCTAAGAGTTCCCTACATTGGTGAAATCATGGGTCAGATGTGGCCTGTGGGGTTGGCTGTGCCTGAGCATCATCCCATGTGCCTTCTCTTGACGATCCGTTCCTACTATATGTAATGGTTGAGGGCTTCTTTTGTCCATCCTCAGGAGACTGGGAGAACAGCTTGTCACTCATTCACTATTACTGCATCATAAATTAGGGGACTGACACTGTCAATCCTCTGACTTTTGTTCTATAAAATAAACTATCCGGTGGAATAATAAATTGCTGTCAGCTGGAGCCCATTAAAATTCTTGAAGAAAAATGTTGTATTAAAAATAACAGAGTAGGATTAATGCTCACCTTCAGTGTGGATCCATGTCTTATCTTCATATTCAGTGTAAGGAAGACTGTTGTCCAATTTTGGTTTCAAGATTGCTTTGCTATTACTCTCTCTGTCTCTGTCTCTCTGTCTGTCTCTGTCTGTCTTTCTGTCTTTCTGTCTCTCTGTCTCTCTCTGTATCTCTGTCTCTGACTGTCTCTTTCTCTGTGTCTCTCTGTGTCTGTCTGTCTCTCTCTCTCTCTCTCACCCCCTCCCTCCCTTCTTTCCTCTTTTCCCACCCTGAGAAGAATGACATGGGAGAAATGATTCATTTGCAATGAATAGTTGTGGAGAAAAAGGGCCCAGGATTTTATGAGATTATTGACTCCTTTGTTCCATCTATCATTGTGCTGTTCCTTCTTTCTTGACTGTGAAGATGCCCGGCATAAAAGGAGAAGCCCAGAGGTGTTGACTAGAAGAGGAATCCATCCCTATCTCAATTCTAGCTTCCTTGGATCATGCAGCCTCAGAACTGAAGAATCTTAGAATCTGGACCTTCAGGTCCTGCTTTGGTGAACATGTTCTTTTCCTAGAAGAATGGTTTTTGAATTAGGGATTGTTGTGGCAATGGCAAGGTTTAAACACACTGTGCTTAGGCATAGCCTAAATATTCAATATTTGTATCCATTCTCCTTTTTGCCCCTTTGAGGTCAGTATAAAGGCATCTGAGGGGAGCATTTCCATGAAATAACATTCATTAGTCATTAATGGTGCCAAAGCACTCTCCTCTCACAGCTAGGAAAGGGGTCATTATCTTTATTTTTTCTTTATTTTCCATTACATTATCTTCATTTCCGATGAAAAGCCCAAACTGCATAATTAGTGGATTTTTCTGTAGGTTCATAGTTGGTGATTGTCAAAGTTGGGATTAGAACCCAAATTTAGAGTTTTTTTCCCACTCTGCACAAGGGTCAAAGATAGTTGGGAAATAGTTTTTAATGAAACCTTTCTATGCAGCAGAAACAAAGAACTCTATGATTGTATAAAATCATAAACAATAACATTATAAAAAAGAAAACTGTAAATATAACAAATGGATTGTTAGTTAATTTATGAAATTATGAAATGGGTTAGGATATTTGAATGTTCACTGGGAAAGACCACAATAGCAATGGGAAGTGAGGTTACAATCACATTTTGATGAGGCACAGAAGATAGGAGAAAGGAGGGGAAGGCATAGAAATCAGGCATGATGGGGAAGAGAATTGGGAGGGGAAGCTTTGAGAATTACTCACTTGACCACGGATTAGATTTTGGAGCACTGGATGTTATAGACTCATATAAGGGCTTGTGGGGAAGTAGTATGGGACTTTTTAAAATAGGTTTTCTTTTGGGGGGAAAGACAAATGCTTCTTTGTGTCATCTTGGGCTAGTTTATTCACATATACAAATTGTCTCAGCTTACAGTTCATATGTCCTTGTCATCTGGACATTATTAGCCTCATGTTGGTGTCCTCCTGGAATCACTGCAGATGCCAGAAACTGCTCTGAGTTTACAAAGCCCAGCAGCAGAAGGCCCTGACAGCAAAGCCCATATGACCAGGTTGAGCGGTTTGGTTGTATTTTAGGCCCCTTTGGTTGAGACATGACTTTCAGGTTCCTCTTTGCAAATTTAGTTCTTGCTATTGCCCCTGAATCCTGGCTCCCTAGAAACATGTTGTTGTGTTGTCTAACAGGGAGGACAAGGAGCCATTTTAACACACCGAGTTTATTCAATTATCTTACCTGACATCTTACACATGGTGATTCAGGCTTAGAAAGGACAAGTTCTTTTTCTCTTAGATAACTAAATGGGATGCAAGGCAGGAAGGAAGGGAGGGAGGGAGGGAGGAAGGAAGGGAGGGAGGAAGGAAAGGAGGAAGGGCAGGAGGAAGGTAGGAAGGAAGGAAGGAAGGAGGGAAGGAGGGATGGAGGGAGGGAAGGAGGGATGGAGGGAAGGAAGGAAGGAGGGAAGGAAGGAAGGAAGGGAGGAAGGAAGGAGGGAAGGAAGGAGGGAAGGAACAGAGGGACGGAGAGAGGGAGGAAAGAAAGGAGGAAGGGCGGGAGGGAAAGATACAGATCATTAAGTACTTATATATAACTAGGAATGCAAATATTAAGAATATGAACATAAAAAGAAAAATTCCCTATCCTCAAGAAGCTTATGTTCTCATGGGAACAGGAGAACATTGGTTTGGAAAATTACAGAAAAGTAGATCTACCCCTCTTATTCATGAACAGTGATAGAGCTGATTTGATCACAGTTCATGGAGTTATGATGGTTGACTATGGAGGCTATGGAAAAAGATTCCTGGAGAGTGAGGGGGGGTGAAATGTTGTTGGGCATTGTCTGAAGTAATGGGGGAGGAGGTCCCAAATCAGTTTAGCAAGGACCTAGAACAGGATTACATTTAGAATGAGTACTGTGCATAGTGCTAAGGATAAAAAGACAAAAATAACATGTCCTTGGAAGCAATCTCTATTCTCCCCAAAGATTTCTTATGGCAATTTCAATTTAATCAAGGGAGAATTTTTCTGAATGTTCCCAATTACCATCATAAAACCATAGACTGTAGGACATCCTTCTTTCATTGGTATTGCATCAGATGGCCACTGAAGTCCCTTTCCAGTTTGATTTCTGGGAGACTCTATAGGAATTATATTACATCAAGATTTCAAAGGAGAAATAATTCCTCAGATTATTCAGGGTATTTGTTTTTAATTGTAGGAATAATTTGTAAATATCAAAATTTTGACACAACTGGAATCATGCAATTTAGTTGTTTAGAAGAATAAGTGTTTCAGTAGAAACAATCAATATTGTCAAGTAGATAGAAGGCTTCCTTTTGGCTGGCTATTCACTAATGTTTTACCCTCCCCTATTTTTAGCCATTCTGAGAAGACTTGAGCTTTTGATTTGGTTGTGGGCTTAATAATAAGTGTATGATGAGCTAATCAGTCCTTTCTCTAGTTACTTGAAGCTGAAAGAAAGAGGTCCCCAGGAAGCAAGTGACTTGGTCACTGACACAAGACTAATAAGTGAGTGGGGGAATCGGATTTTGAACACAGTGCTTCGGGCTCAAAGTCTGTGTCTTTTCTTTTATATTATCTTCTCTCTGGATAATTGAAACATCAAAAAAATCTTGCTTTATATAAACAAATATCTTGACTTTTCAATGAACTGAATTCAACAAAGTTGTTTTTTTTTAATGTTCTTATGTGCAAGTGAAAAGGAAAAGATAAATGACTCAGTCTCCACCTTCAAGGAACTTAAAATCAGAACCACTTACACAAAGAAGAGTGTTACAAAACACTGGAGAAGGGCAAAGAAGGAATAAAGGGGGAATACTCTAAGACCAAATGAGGAGGGACAGAGAAATTCAACTGGAAGAATTCTGGGAGATTTGGAAGAAGTGGATTCTGATCTGGGCTTGGGACTAATAGGGATGTTATAAAAGGAGAAGTATGGAGGGAGGGGTGGGTTTTAGATTAGTTTTAGAGAGATGGCCTCCAGGACTGAGGAAGATTGTGAAGATCAGGGAGGGTAGGACAATAGTCTGGTCACTAGCCCGTTGTCCAATTTGAGATGCAGGGAAGTAGAGTCTTAGACCCAGAAGGTCAAGTCCTGGGGATTTTGAGTCACAGGATTTCAGGTGAATGCTGCAGCTGACCCCTCAGTGAAAGCTTCAGAAAGTAGGGGTCCTGAGGCTAGCCAATGGACCTTGGGACTTTAACTTGTTAGGACCAGTGCTATGGAAAAATTTAGGTAAACTGTGAGCCTTATTCCTCTACTTTATCATGAAGTATTGAGTAAAATATGTGTAGTTTATTAGTCTTTGTAGTAAATATTCCTTTGTAAAAGGTTAAAAAATTTCTCTCCAATCTCTTTTAAATCTCAAAGAAAAACCCTATCTTATGCAAAAAGTCTTTCCTAGTCTTCCATAATCTTAGTGTTGTCCTTCATTTACTTCCAATTTATCATCTGTCATCTTCTACTCTGTCTATCCATCCATCCATCCATCCATCCATCCATCCATCCATCCATCCATCCATCCATCCATCCTTCCATCCATCTATCCATCCATCCATCCATCCATCCATCCATCCATCCATCCATCCATCCATCCATCCATCCATCCATTTGTCCCTGTATCCATTCATTTATCTATCTATTCCCTCATTCATCTATCCATCTTGTTTTTCCAGAGTTATTTGAATGTTTTCTCCCCATTAGATTATAAGCTCCTTTAACAGCAGGGCCTGTTCTCCCTCTTGGTATCGCTACACTTTGAAGCATTCATGGGACATAATTGGTACTTGCCTAATGCCTGTTGACCAGAAAGAGAGTGAGAAGATGTGTAGAAATGTAGATTGATGGCAAAGTGGGCATGGGAGTGTTTCTGGAGACTCTTGAGGAGGAAGGGGTCTGCTAAGGAACCTTGAGAAATGCCACCATATCACTCAAGGTTTACAGAACCTTCTACATTTATCATAACATTTATTCCTCATAAAAATTTCCAAGGTAGATGCTTTGATTATCCCCAACTTACAGATATGTTAACTAAGGTAAGGAAGTCCAAGGGATTTGTCTACCGCCATATAGCTTGTAAAAGTCTGAAGTGAGACTCAAACTGCGGTATCCCTGATTCCAATTCCACCATCCTATTCACCATATTTCTTAGGCAATTTATTACTATTTTGACAGGTTTGTGAAGAAATTAGGGAAGGAGAGGGGAATTTACTTGTTGCTTCACACATACCAGTTCATTTGATCCTCCAAACAATTTTGTGGCTAGGTCCCTTATTTATTCCGATTTTATAGTTGAGGAAAGTGATGCAGGCAGAGGTGAAGTGACTTTCTCAGGGTTGTTTAGCTAAGAACTAGTTTCTGAGACTGAGTTTGAACTCAAGTATTCTTTGACTCCAGGAATAGCACCCTAGCTCTTCCATTAACCAAATACCACTCAAAGAAATGGATGAAAATGCACTTTAAAGAGCCTCCAATGAACCATCCACAAGGCAATTCAAAGGCAAAGATGGGTCCTGGTCTCAAAGAACTCATGTTCTCTGTACAGCAAAGAATGGGGCCAAAGGACACCAGGACACCATTGAGACCATCTCATGGGAGATGCAGAGGACCTGATGGAAGATTGCAGCCGTAGGAGAGAGTGAAAATAGGGGAGGCCAATGAATGAGAACAGCAGAAACAGAGAAGAGAGGAATGGAGAGACAGAAACAGGGAGAGAAGGATGAGAGAGAGACAAAAAAACCAGTAATGGAGAGAAACAGAGATGGAGATACAGATGAATATGGAGAGAGAGAGTGTCAGAGAGAGAGTGAGACAGACAGACACACACACACACAGAAACAGAAACAGAGACAGAAAGACACTGAGAGAAATAGATACAGTCAGAAGAACAGAGACAGAGACAGATAGACAAATAGAGATTGTGGATTAAAAATCATTACGATCTATCCCATAAACACCACCTCCTCAGTACTAGGAAAACAGTTCTTATGGTAGATGTGACTTTTCAGTAAAGGGGTAAGTACAAAAGTTAACACTCTAGGTATTTAAGAATTTTACTTTCTAGATCATCACTAATTCTAACCCTTCGTATCCCTTACATCTAAGCAGCTCTTGCTATATTTTAAATTCTTTTGCTCTTCTTTTCTTCTCAACTAGGATGGAAACATGAATTACCATTAATATTATATATATATATTATATATAATTGTATATGTATATATATATATATATATTAATAATGTATAAATCTATGGGTAAAATCCTTCATGGGTGTAGAGGGTTTTCTGCTCAACAGACAAAAACGTTCAGCAAAACCAAATTTATGCTAAATTCAATCACAGGGAAAAGAAAAAAAGCAATCTCCCCTCACCCCCAGCGCATTGTAAAGGACCATGTGTGAAATGTAAATCATTGCTGCCCCTGAGACTGTCCCTCGAAGGGTCAGGGACTCACTGAGAAGAAACCTAACGGTTCTAGTTTGTGCCACTTAAAGTACAGCTTCTCAGAAACACCAGATGCCATTCTTTTCCAATTCCTACTTGAGTATATACAGAATGGTAACCCAGAGAGCTGTCCATCTTCTAGCCAGCAATGACAGACCCCACTGGGGAACAAATCTCAGCCTCCACAGGCAGAAAAAGCCACCAGGGGTTGGTCTCAGAAGCAGAATTTTCCTAACCCTTCAACTGAAATTTGTCTTCTTTCAGCTTTTTTCTAACTGTGCCTTGCTTTGAGACCATCACAAGTAAGGTTTGCCTGACTTTGCCATTAGCTTTCAAGGCCTTCCTACAGCAAGCCTTGCATGACCTAGGATCATCACATCATCTCCTAATTTTTGACTTTCCTAAGGGTCTCTGGTAAATGGACCTGGGAATGGAGCAGTGCTGTGCCACTGACCATTAAGGGTAAGGAGTTCAACCCTATTCTTACTGATTCCCTTGGAATTCTTCCCTGGGTTCAGTGAAAAAAGAATACCATGGACCTTATCCAATCCCATCAATGGGTGGTGGGTAATGAGGCTGTATCAAGTGGGGTCTCCGTAGTTTGAAAGCACATCTGGGAACCTGGTCTCTGACCTCTCTGACACCTGCTGGGAACTTGTACCCAGGACAGTCAAATCCCCGGACAGGAAGGATCAGGTAACTGGGAGCCTTTGCTCCTGGCTTTCTATTCCACCTGGGCCTCAGTTGTAAGGCGCTCTGGCACCAAAAGTGCCTTTTTATGAATGTATCCCTAAATTCCTAGAGAACAGTAACAATGGCTTCATTAATGCTGCGATCAATCAATGTCACTCTGCTTCTAATGGGCAAAGCTCTTAAGAGAGAGGAGAAGGAAAATTGTTTTATTCCTGTGATTTAATTTAAAATGAAATATGAACAATGGCAGAGAGGGTTCTCCTGTTAAACTTCTGAATTTGCCTCGTGATTTAAGGACAGCTTTCCTTTTGTAAGGCTTTTGTGTTTTGGCCTAATTTTCAGTCTTGGGGAGATTGGAATCTTTGGAGCCATTACATTGGGGGTGAAGGCTGTGCAGAGAAAGTGGAGGAAGCAGCAAGATGAGGGCAGGAGAGGAGTCCGGCTTCTGTGTTTAAGGTCTGTTTGGGATTTGGGAAGTCACAGACTCTCTGGGAATCCCTTCTATCTATTATTTAATGATTCAGTGACAAAAGGGCGATACAGAGATGGATATGGAAATAATGCAGACCTACATTCTGGCTAGAATAAAAACAACTCGGCCCATCCCAAAGTTACGACAACTGGACCCGTATGGATATTGGATGCCTCAAGACCCTGCCCCCCCCATCTCCCCCCATAGACAGAACTGACTTGTATACAACCTCTCCATCACTCTTCCAATAAGATTTCTCACTGGATTGCTTCTTCCTAACTGCCTTTCCAATAAGTCAACTCTGGCTAGCAAAAGTGAAGGATTAAAAGTGTCTAAAAACATAAAGGAAACACATAAAACAAGGGCAGGTAGAGACGGGGAGAGACAGGATTCAGGTTTCATGAGTGAACCTTCCAGGAAGGAATAGAGATGGACAACTATGGCCTTGGCCACTGCACACTTGGCCACAATGCTCCTAGTCTACTGACCCTGTTCCCAGGGAGGCTACCTCTTGTCACAGGCCTGCTCTCAGAGGTTTCTTGGTCTTGTGTCTTGTGTCTTGTCCACCCATCTCATCGAGACCTGGTTCCTTTTTGAGGCAGATTCTATCTTACTCCCTTTGGAAGCAGTGAGTGCCTCCCTCAATTAATCATGTCCTAAGTACCACTTTGTATGAGGCTCTAGGTAAGGCAGTGAGGTACAAGGGATGAAACAATCCCCTACTTAAATGACCTTCTAGGAGAGATGAAACTAAGCATACTATACATCTGAAGGGAATAAACTCACATAAAGGAATTAACTTAAATTCATATTTGGGAGAGTGGGCACAGGCAAGTGGAGGCATCAGAAACAGCTTCATATGGAAGAATTGCACCTGAGAATCTTCAAGTAAGGGAGAAACTGAATGGGACCAAAGGAAGAAAGGCAGGAAGGCACTATGGGCAAAGTAGATGGTCAAAGCAAAACCATAGAGTCTGGAGATGAAGTATCATAAGTAGGGAACATTGAAGACAATTGGAGGCTAGAACAGAATTGGTGGGAGGGGGAGTAACCTCTGGTGAAACAGGAAAGATGAAGGGGATCTAGGTTGTGCAGAACATCAACAACTAGGGAGAGATATATTCTTTGTCCCAAAGGGTACCAGAGGCCCCTGTAGCAACTGAGTGGGGGGACAACATCTGGTCACATGGGAGCTTTAGGAGGAACCCTCCTTTGCCAGCAGAGAATGAGATAGACCCCAGCAAAATTGGAGCTGAAGCCAGGAGACCAGTTGTGATCTAGGTGAGATCTGAGGAGGGCCCAGGGTGGCCATTCTGCAGGTAGAGAAGAGCTCAGAAGAATCACTTCCCTCCATCAAGGAGGAGGCAATGCCTGCTCTGCCACTCTGGGGTCCAATGAAGCTAAATGACCTTCCAAAGGTCTCATAGACAGTATGTGTCAGGGGGAAGACTTGCCAATGTTGAAAATGACTCTCTCTCTATCCACTCAACCACACATTATCCTGTGTGAGAACAAAGTAGTCATTTTACAAAAGTTGCTAAAGAATCATATTACTAACTCAGGATGAATGAATAATAATAAAAGGGGGGAAATTCAACAAAGCTAGCCAACATATCAAATAATTCTGACAGTATATTTTATATACATATATATGTATATAAATATACTGTTCTAAACCCATAGATTTCTAGTTCTGTAAAAAACTGGGAGAAAGTACATTTTCAATATCTTTTTTTTGGTCATTCTAATTTCAGAGAAATGCCTCCACTTCTACCAAGAGGCTATCTTTTAATGATCCTAAGTGTTTGTGCATTCTGATGAAAAAAGAAAAGATTTGTACTTTTTTGTTTTTTTTAAAATTGGATGTAGGAAAGAAAAAACGAGGGGGGGACATGAAGCAAGTGAAAACACATTAAACCCCAGTGCCAGGGAGGTTTGGAATGGCAAGGAGGTGGTTGGGGCCACACTCAGCCCTCTGGGTGATTTCAAGAGAACTGTCACTGTCTTATTGCAGCAATTTGCATATCCTCTCATGGCACTGTGATTATGAGACCATTTCAGGTATTTTTCCACAACTGCTTTTGGTAGCTCAAATTCATTTCTCCAGCTTCATATTTTGTCCTGCTTTGGCTAAATTCAGAGTGTTTGCTTTCAAACTCCAATCCTCAGATTAGACCCCAAAGGCTTTTCCTTGGTTATCTACAAGTCTAAAGGAAATAGAAGGTTGTCTCTGTTGAACCAGTTTTCTGCTTGGAGCATCAGCTCTGTTAGCACCTCAATTAGACAGTGATCCATCATGAAGTTCAGGAAAGAAATGATACGATTATGTGTTTGCCCCATTCTCGTTCTTCTTTCTGTTCCTGTGAACACTGATTGGGGGGGAGAGGAAGAAGGAGGGGGCTGGAGGAGTCTTTATTGCTTTCCGGGGAACTGATTGATGACTGTGTATCTTTAAATCTTTGCTTCTAATGCAATAATCTGGATCGGTCTTGAGGCTTCTAGAGAGGATTTGTTTGGGGAGCTAGTAAGTGGACCTGAAACTATGGCGGTGGTGGGCAGCCATAAGCTGTGTGCTAACAAGCTATTAGCGGCTATTGGCTCACTTTGGAATTGATTCTGTGTATGGCACAGTGTTTAATTAGCTAACCCTAAAGCAAGTAGACATTGACCTGAAAAAACAAAAAACAAAAAAACAAAAAGCAAACACTTATCGTGGTCTATGTTCTGAGAAGCCTTTCAAAGAAAGAAGGCCATTAAATGTTTAACCCAAGGAAGCCATTTGTACATTTGCAAAGGGTTTGAAATAATTGTCTGTTCTAAAAATGAACTTCACAAGTTTGAGATAGCTAAGAAACAATTTGTATAGACAGGGTTTAGTTTTTTATTGGCAGACAGTTCAATATGAGGCAGCCATGTCCCATGGCTGCCAATAAATGAAAAAAGACCAAGCAGGTGACACCACCTTGGTCTGCCCTGGAGAGGCATGGGAATCAAGAAGGAGGGTGGCAGCAAGTTCTACTATCCTCTGCACAAGGTTGACCACTCCCCTGGACATCAGGAGGAGGGATGGAAATTCTGTCTCTCCAGTCTCATTCTCAGTGTCTTCCTAAGCCCTATTGGTTCAATGATTATCTCTGTGTATCTCACCAGTCTCTTGACCTCTGGAATGTTAGACATTCTGGGAGGGGGCATAGGAAGCTCCAACTCAGCATGTCTAGAAGAGAGCACACCATCTTTCCCCAATCCTAGGGAGGACACAGGCACCAGGTGAATCAAAAGTCATCCTCAACTCTTATCTTATCCCTCATCTTTCCCTCCCTCGAGAGTTTTATTGATTGACCCTCTGTAAGAGCTCTTATAGCTACTCCCCTTTTTCTCGCTCAAGTTCCTCATTCAAAAAACTTCAGTGGCTCCCTATCACCTCTAAAATAAAACGTGGGCCATTTAAAGCTCTTCACACACTTGTTCCAAATGAACTTTCTAACTTACTTCCTTTGATTTCCCCCCCACTTTCTCTTCAGTTGAGCAGACGGCCTGTGCTTTGAACAAGATTGGTTTGGAATGCTCACCCTTCATCTGCATCCAATGAAGCCAGGAGCATCCCTGAAGGCTCAGCTCGGGGGCTCCCCCTTAGAAGAGAGCTCTTGTCTTGCATCCCCACTGTCAATGCTTTCTTTGCATCTCCAGATGCTGCATGCATGTGGCCAATCACAACCCTAA
This sequence comes from Macrotis lagotis, assembly GCF_037893015.1. Classification (NCBI taxonomy): domain Eukaryota; kingdom Metazoa; phylum Chordata; class Mammalia; order Peramelemorphia; family Peramelidae; genus Macrotis; species Macrotis lagotis. The sequence continues at coordinate 6,354,807 of NC_133664.1, forward strand.
CCCTTGGCCACCACATTCCAGACACAGCACCTTATTTTAGTCTTGAAACATCAGGTTCATATGATTCTTCCTCTGATGTTCTATACTATTCACATTGGAGAAAATTTAGTAGCACAATTACAATAGTTCAGAGCCCCCAGTTAAGAAAATTCTTAACACTGAGGAGATGACTTGGATTTTTGCACTGATTGGAATTTTTGTTGATGTTTAAGCAACCTTGGAATCTAATAAGGTAAAATTCAGGATTCAAAAAAATGTTTCATTATAAGAAATGAGTAGATTCTAATAGAGTTTCTATTACTGGATAGTTAGAGAGGGGGAAATGGGGAAAAAAGCAGACCTTGGTTTTTTTTTTTTGGTGGGGGGAGGAGGAACTTCCCTCAATCTTTGAAGAGGAAGGTACAATGGTGTATCAGAGAGGGCTACTGACCCCTTCTTCATTTTCTGCTTTTGACTATTTTTCCTGGGTCTCCTATTCCTTCAGGTTCACCTCAAACAACAGTAGCTGGTCCAGGCAGTCTGAAGATATTGAACTCCACTTTTGCGGGGACTCCTTCTAGGCCTATATGTAATGTTTATATCTCTGGGGTATGACCCATTCTGCATCTAAAACTCAAAGACCTCAATGGTACCAAGCATTCTACCAGCTGAGGGGAATGCTTGTCCCTCAGAATAACAAATTCCAGGATTCTGGATCAGTTCTTAAATGTCGACTATATCGACATATGTTGTTTTCCTTGAAAAATGGAAGTTTCCTGAAGGAAGCAGTTATTTTGATATTTTTGTACGCTCACTCCCTAACTTGAGAGGAAATAATGATGCAATTCACAATCACAGGTAAAGTAACTAACATTTATTTAGCACTTTTAAGTTTACATCACCTCAATGAGACCCATGGAAATCCAGTGAGGATGACTTCTCCTTATTCCTATTTTAAAGTTGAGGAAATGGACATAAAGAGAATGATTCACCAAGACCGTATAGGCACGATCACAGGTATGTGAGGTGGAGCTCGCCTCCAGCACATCTGTATCACATTGTTCTTAAACAAAATTCTTTGTAAATGATTTTATTGTTTCATCATCCTTTTAACCAAGATTCTCAAAAAAAGAATAAAAAATGGCTAAAAAAATGTAAAAACAAGCAAGATTCAATTTATCTGACCCTTCTAACCAATATGCAATTTTGCTTATATTAATGCTAATGTTTTAATGAACAGTTTGCTTCATTCATAAAAAAAAAAAAAAACCCTGCTCGATGGTTTGCCGGGAGTTTGCAATAAGCACCAGGGAATTTATTTTACATGTGACTTCTAAATTGCCTAATTCATCAATATTATCATAGACTGAAAACAATCCCAGACTGGAAGCACTAAATGCTTGGACATCTAAAGTCCATGTCATAGGATGCAATCCTATAAAATCAAACTAAGCCTGAGGCAAGTCAGTAGCACAATGGGTAGAGTGACTAGGAGTCAGGAAGAGCTGAGTTCAGATTTGACCCTCAGATACTTAACTTGTTGAGTGACCCTGGTCAAGTAGCTAACTTATTTGGGACGTAGTTTATTTATCTATAAAATGGGCCTGATGATAGGGTCTTCCTCCCCAAGTGACTGTGAGGAACGAATGAGACAGTTTGTAAAGTCCTCGAAAAGTTTTAAAGAAGTGTATGAATTCTACTTCTTGCTCTTGTTCGGATGCACAAACTAATGGAAATGGTTGCAACATAGATTATCACTCTGCAATCAGCTGAAATGCTCAATGTAGATTATGTGAAAGGGTTGTGGGGAAATGAATGTCAGAAAGACTGGAAAACCAAGGAGATGAGATAGCCATGTATTGTGAGAGAAGGAGAGGAACAGCCTGAACTGACCACTGTCCTGTTCCCCAGGAACTCTCTAGAGGAAGTCTGTCAGGACCCTGAAGACTCTAAGCAGCACCCCTCTAGACCAAGGTGGGCTCCCATGGCTTTCATTACTCATCAATCATTAGATCATCAATTCTTTAATGTGGAACAATATGTCTTAGGAAGAATACCAAAAGGGTCCAAATGATGTGTTTTGTTGAGAGGTGACAGATGTCTTGAAGAAAAATAGAAATACATCATCTCCTCTAATACATAAAACAATCTCTTGATGTTAGGCTTTTTTAATTATTTGAAAGTTTGAAAATCATTTTGCCTGCATGATGTGATTTCATCTTCTGGACTAACTCAAAGTTTCATTTGTGGAATCCCTGAGATAGCTGGATGAGGCTCAATGAAGCTCTAGGGGCTGAGAAGCAGTGCTGTGGAGTGGACAGACTGCTGGCCTTGACACCTGGCAGAGCCAGGGTCCAGTCTGGCCTCTTCCACACCAGTGGGTGATACTGGGCAGGTCCCTTCATCTCTCACCTCTCAGATGCAGAGAGGGTGATGACCTGCACTGGTAGAAGGTGTTATCCACTAGAGGATTTCCCAGGAACCTCAAGTTCCCTCTGTCTGCATCCAACCATACACCATTGACCTGAACCATGTCCCAAGAGCCTAAGGAGTGGCCATAGCAAGGGTACTGGCAATTCCTCCTGTGCTGAGCAGATGCTGAAGAGGGCTCCCAGAGTTTTCCTTTCTGTGTTTGGGACATAGGGAGTTCTTTGATTGGAGCTTACTGACCACTGCTTCCCTAGGCCACCCCTTCCCATCTGAATCCAAGTGCCCAAAGCATCCCATGAATCCCTCAGGCTGGTCTGCAGGTAAAGCCAAGCTATAGGGATGTCCACTGGGAGCTTTCCAGTCCTCTCCAGGCTCCAGAGCTGGGCTTGCTCCTTCACCACATCTGCCTCACCCCGTTTCCCTCTCTAGACTTCTCCCACTGTGTCTCCATATTGCAGTTCTCCTCATTACTTAGCTCTGGCTTTTGCTAATCGATTCTACCAGCTGTTGTTTCATTCCCTTTCCACATTTCACTTTCAGGAGGAAAAAAAAGAGATGCTGTCTTCCTGGGAACCTCATCCCTATTCTCTGCAAGTCCCTCTCTTTAAATTCTTAAGACTGAAGGAAATGGAGTGGTCTCCCACCTCCAAGCAAAACATGGGATGCCAGGGGAGCAGTGCTGCCCTTGTCTCTCCACTGACATCTGACTCCTTTCTCAGAGATCATTCCTCCCAATTGTACTTCCTTATTCTTTCAAAAGGAAGACCTATAGTGAAAATGGGGATCTTCGTCACCACCACGCACCAACACCAGTTGTTAAAATAGTTGCACAGGTTTTAGGGAAGAGTAGGTGAGACTGGCAGCTCATGAATCAGGGCAGCCCTGGACCTGACATCATAGGACAGGCTGCAGGAAAGAGGCCTCTGGTGATGCCCAACATGAACCAGGGGACTTTAGCTCTTCATTGCCATTCCTGGTCTCTACTCCTCCAAAAGGCTGAAATATTGAGAAGGAGCAGGAAAATGGAAGAGATGAAGCCAAAGAAAATGAGTACATGATTGTGTCCCTTAACCTATCTTAAAACAGTCATTAAAATTCTGCTTCATGTACAATGGTTAAAACAGGGATTTGAAAAAGAAAACTTTCTATGAAGTCTCTGGCCACTCACAAGATGTTGCTCTTCTATCATGATAGGTAGACAACTCAGAGAAAGCCAAATCAAAGTCACCCTTGAAAGCAGAAGTCAGAGACAACTGAAGGAATTTGAGGAATCCACTGGCCTTCCCATTGCCTACCAAGCTCTTAGGAATTCTAATTGACCTGTCAGTGCATCTTAGGTTTCCAACACCTGACCACCCTCCTGGAAGTTGAACCTTTAGGACCACTGGGCTCTTCTCTATGTGCTGCCACAGACCCCCTCCTTCGTTAATTGTCTCCCCCCAGTTAGGATGTTCACTCTTTGAAGACTTACTGTTTGTATCTTCAGTGACTTTGTTCTTAGTAAATGTTCAATAATTGTCCTTTAAAATTCTTTTGATTTGTCATTTACATTCAGGGAAAGAACTATGGAGCCTAACTGCAGATGGAAGCATGCTATTGTCACTCTTGGTTATCCCTTTTGCTTTGTTTCTTCCATCACAATATGACCAATTTGGATATATGTTTATGATTATACATATGTAACCCATATATGGTTGCTTGAAGTCTTGGGGTATGAGGGAGAAAAATTTGGAACTCAAAATCTTATAAAATTTTATATGAATTGAAAAAATAAAATGCTATTTACAAAAAAATAAAATTATCATTATTTCATTCATTCTGCCTAAGGATTATTGAGTTCAACCTAGTCCAGTTAGTATATTACAAATATGGAGTCCAAGTTCCAGGGCAACTCTTTGGAAGATCTGAAGGAAGAATTCTTTTCTCTCTCTACCATCCCCCCCCCCCACCTCTGGTGAAGTTAAGTCAGGGCTGTCCTGTCTGTAGGCCTATGTCTTGTCAGACTCCACACTTAAGTCATTGTCCTACTCCCTGCAGTATTCCCGATGAACAAAACTGTTCTTCCAAGTAAATGTCTCCCCAGACCCCAGGACTCCAAACCCCGTTCTGTTTTGTCTCTGTAACATGCTAGTGATTGTACCACCATGCTGCCTCTCCCTTAACTTCTGGGAACCTTTGGGACTTATTGACATAAGGAGGTATAATTTGAATTTTTGGGGACAGCCTCTTAATGGGGATATCCAAATGCTTCATAAAGCATGGGCTCTTTGCTTATTTATTCTTTTATAACAAAAACAAAAATTAAAACAAGAGAAAAAAGTGATACACTGTATGTTTCAAGCACTTAATTTAGTTCAAATATTTGAATTTTTCAGGAAGTAAATTTGGAAAAGCACATTCTGAAAGATAGAAGGACAGTTCTACTTGAGAAAATACGAGAAGAGTCCAGTGGAGACAGTCTCAGAGGTGCATTAGCCTCACAGCATGGGGGTGCCCTGTCATAATGACCCCTTTGCTTTTTTGCATTGTTAGCAGCTCCTAAATCACATGTCCTTCAACATCACCTTCCTTCCTTCTCCCTTCGGCCTCCAGAAACACAAAGCAGCAACATCTGGGAGGTGAGCTATAGATGTGCAGGTTTTCAATTAGGCTTTATATCCACCAGTCAGCCAACTTCCAAAGCAGAAGAGCAGGATACATATTCTTTAACCATCCCAAGATGCCATTTGATGGTGAGGTAAGATTGTATTTTTAAAAATTGGTCCAACAGGGGACCATGGGTCAAGGGCTTTTGGACTGTTTTTTTAAAAATTTATTTAGAATCGGCCTCATCTTTCTGTCAGCTCTCCCACTCTCTGTGTGAGGGGCTGAGGACTTATGGAAGATTGCCACTTAGGCGATCAATGACTGTTTTCCCCCATCAAACACTGAAGTCGCTAACCTTGAGCGCCAGTACGTGGTCCCCTCCCAGGACCCATTGAGTGTCATCCACAGGGCACATGGGGCCAAGAAGTTGCTTGTGAAGGACACTGACCATGCTGTGTCACATCTTCAGAGGGGCTGGACATCTGCCCACTCCTCACTGATCCCATCCTCCAAAGCATCTCCACTTAACATTTCCTCTCAGGGAACCTGAGCCGTGGACGATATTTATGAGTTGCTTTCAGCTTAAAAATAAATCACCTCTAATTCCTCTAAGCGAAATCAATCAAAAACCTGTAAAAAATGGACTGGTTGTTTGGTCGATCCTGGCAGAAAAGTAAACATCACTCCAGCTTTTCTCCACCATTAAGGCCTAAATGGCCTAGAAAGTAAATCAATATCTCTAGTCAGCCTTCTGGCTATTGTTTAGCCAGTAGATATGGATTTTCTTTGGCTTCCTGCACTCCTTGGGGACTAACCTATAATCCTGGGAGAGTAATAATAAGTTCGTTATCTAGTTCAGCTCTCAGTCGTGCATTTAAATGGACCACATCCATCAGTCACACATGTTCAAGTTAAAGGGGTATGACAACCCACTTTACGGGGAAACGGCTTTCAAGCACTGGAGAGGAAACAGGACTCCGAGGCCCATATGATAGCCAACAGCCACCATTTTCCCTAAACCACAATAGACCAACCCGAGCAGGTGCCACTAGCCAGGAGTCTGATGGGGGCATGTCACAGGTTTGCTTTTGAGAGAGGAAGCTCAGTCATTATTTTGGGGTTAGTGTACTCTTGGTCTGTGCATCTTGAAGGGCATTTTTTTTATCATTATTCATATAGATACCTTCCAAATGTTTTTTGCTAAATAAGAAAGGATATGAACTGGACCTGTGCTTTCATGAGTAGAAAGGATTCCTGAGTCTACCAATACAAGTATGTATTTTCACTTCAAGTTACATACAGTCTTAGAGAGTGGCCTAGAACATTGAGAGTTGAAATACTGTCCTGATCATGCTGCCAGTGTGCCCAAGGAGGCCCTCTGTTCCTGGATTCAGCTACAGCTCCATCTAATGACTCAGGCTGCCTGTCTTTACTCCAGCATGGTGGTCTGGTACTAATAGAGCTCAGGACCAACTGGTACATCCATAGACAATCAGATGTGTGACTTGAACCATTATGCTGACCTCTTCTCATTCTCTGTGAAAGGAAGGCCTTCTCTGATCTAAGCTCTTGAGACGCTGGGACAAGAAAAGCAAGACTTTCATTCTACTATTGACTTTATACAACTCACCTCAGAACTTTTTCATCCTGATTGGTGCCTCCTTCCCCAAAGTCTCTAATTAAACTAAACATTAAATATGAACCTTATTCTTTGAAATGAAAGTGCGCATTGAATGGGGATTCACTAAGATCCCCATTGGAAGCTAGAACTTGGGGACCAGAGAAAAATTAATTAGAATTCTTCTTTCTATCCATAAGTCTAGGGAGATAAAGTAAGCTGTGAAGCTGCTGGGTTAGGTTGTTATTTTCCACACTAATTTGAAAACTCCAATGTCAGTGGATTTTAAAAAGGTTTCTGAATCATGGAGATAGGCCCTGTGACTCATTTGGATTCAGCTGATTTGATTATTTAAGCAGCAAATATGGGGACCATCCTTCAGATCAGTGACCTCAAACACAAATAGAAATGGTATCACTAATCCATACATAAGCCCATGCATAGGCCGCATACTGAGTTTTAAAATATGCTATCAATATTTTACTGTATTTTTATTTATTTTGTAAAATACTTCTCAGTTCCATTTTAATAGCAGAGATGTTATGCTCTGCATACATCCCCCACACACTGGCTCTGTGTTTGACATCTAGAGGCATGTGGACAAAGAGGATGCCCATCAGTTTCCCTCCACACACCAAAATTTCTTTACTTTGCTACAGTGCTTGGGAGAGTGTCTGTTCCATATTAGGCACTTAAAGATGCTTGCCAAATTGCTGAGTTGCATCTGTTTTGTGCATTTTATTGATGTATGTACTTTCCTCCCTGATCAAGTGTAACATCTTGGAAGGTGGAAATTGTTTCATTTGTGTCATTTTGTGTACAAAGGCCAGAGACATTCCCTTAAAAATAGCAACACAACAAACACATACGTAAAGCAGCAACATCAACATGCCTCTTCATTGGATGATTAGTCAATCATCTTTAGAGTCAAATTACAAGCAAAATAAAGCAACCCTTGTTTTTAAGAACTTTATGTTTCACATGAGGAAAACCCCCCTCACTCAACACTAAAGACATATGGGAGAGTAGATTTACATTCCATGAGAACTTCAGCCCTACATAGCTGATCCAGGAAAGAAGGGTCCCTCAATGGCCAACACTGCTGTTGGATTCATGGCATCCTCAATGTTGGGAAAAAAGTTCTCTCTATGGAGCAATTTTTGTTTTCTCATGTCAGGAAAATATGATTGTGAAGAGTAGCAAATGTCTCTAGATAAACATGGTTGGTTGGTTCTTGTCCTTTGTTATCAAAGAAGACTAAAATGACAAGTATATACACATATATTTACATGTATACATATAAAATCTGTTAGGATATGCATACATAAGGCAAATTAGTGGGGCAGTGGAGAGAGTGCTGGGCCTGGTGTCAGCAAGATTAAATTTTCTGAGTTTAATGTGAACTCAGACACTTACTTGCTGTGGTTATTGGGAAAATCACTAAAGCCTGTTTGCCTCATTTTTCTACATCTATAAAACTAGCTGGAGAAGGAAATAGCAAACCATCCCAGTATATTTGCCAAGGAAACCACAAATGATATCATGAAGTGTTGGACACAACTGGAAAATGACTAAACAGCAATAAATTTGAATATGTGTATTATGTAAGACATGGCTTTGAACTCATACAAATATATGTGCATATATGCTTCATATAAAAGATCCAGCTAGAGAGTCAATAGAATTATGTGAAGATCAAGAAAAGAGATGTTTGTTAGAGGGGACAAAATGGGATGGACAAAAGAAAACTTCTTCATATTCAATTTAATCCATTAAGTGGCCTTTTTTTTTTCTGAGTTAGAGTTTTGCCTATTTAAGAGAATGAATTTATGGAAAGGACAATGAGATGAACTAGCTTCTCACCAGCACTAAACCTTAATAAGTTTGGGAAATTTTGCTGGAAAGATGTTAACTCGGTTGGCTGTGATTATATTAACTGTTGCCTAATTCCATACATTTTAGAAGAAACTGTTCTTTTTAATGCCCTTTAAGACTTCTTTTATTCTTGATATTGAGTGAGGCCCTTACATAGGTTTGCACCTATTCAGAAGATTAGGCTGAGGGGGTACATTGCTTCCCTTCATTTTATGGAGGAAGTTTCAGGTTGTCAAGTGACCTTTGAAAGACCATATAGGTGGTGAGTGTTTTGACCACATTTGGATCTTTTGTTAAGGGATATGGCTTGTGGACCATAATAGCAGCATTTGACAAATTACTAATTCAGAGTATTTTGCTTACAACAGGTCTATGAAGTGGGTAGTATGTTATTATTTCCAGTTTACAGATGGAAGAACTGAGTCAGACCCAAATATTCTAAATAAAGTCATACATTTATCAAACCAAATGGGTTCTCAACAGTGAACTGTTCAGAGGATATCCTCAGTTTTAACACAGCACCTACTTCCTGAGTGAATAATTTCAAATTCAAACTTAAACTGAGCAATCCAACCTGTCTGAAAACAGCAGTTTGGCAACCAAGGGATCATGTTTTCCTATCTTTCTTGACTAATGACACAAAAAAATCAGGTGATATTCTTTGGCCACCCTATTTTGTCCTCATTACATCATTTTTTATGTGCAGAATTATTATCTGATATCTATCTCTCTATCTATATAAAACACCATGATATTTGATACTAGGATTGAACAATCTAGCCATATTATCTTTCTCTTTTTTTTCTTTTATAGGTTTTTGGCAATGCAATGGTATTCAGTGACTTGCCCAAGGTCACACAGCTAGGTCATTATTAAGTTTCTGAGACCAGATTTGAATTCAGGTCCTCCTGACTCCAGAGTCAGTGCTCTATCCTCTGTATCACCTAGTTGCCCCCTAGCCACATTCCTTTGACTAGAATGAAGTGATATACTGTTGCTGCTATTCAGAAACATCATTTACTAAATTATCAAGAGAAGTCATTGGTAGACTCCATCAAAAATCCATTCATAGGATCAGTGGCAGAGCATAATCAAAAAATATTGGCCATGGGCATTTAGGGCAAGAAGCTTCCATCCAGTCCCTATGGAAATTCTTACCTTCCCATGTGATATTATAGCACTACCTTCAGGGCTAGAGAAGGAGGGAGGAAGAGACAAAATAAAACTACCTGCTGACATGAGAAGAGAAGAAACAAGTTTATGAAGATTTAGATGAATGACCCCTGGGGGAAAGAGGCCACAGGAGGCACAACATGGTATCACAAAGCAATAGTGCCCAATTAACAGAGACTGTGGTAACCCCGATTGGTGTCTTAGAGGTTGACCAATCAAATAAAACTATCAAAAATGAAATTAGCTTAATAAAATAGGACATAACTTGTTCTTTAAGAAGTCACGTGGGGGTGGCAGCTAGGTGATGCAGTGGATAGGGCACTGGCCCTGGAGTCAAGAGTACCTGAGTTCTAATCTGATCTCAGACACTTAATAATGACCTAGATGTGTGACCTTGGGCAAGCCACTTAGCCTCATTGCCTGAAATAAATAAAATTCAAAATAAAAAGAAGTCATGTGATCGATTTGCGATCATTACTTCTTATTCTAAATGCTAACACTCTGTTTCTACTCTGGTCATGGCCAGGCTAGGAATACCTTTGCTCCTTCCTTCACCTCCACAGCAGCTTTCTCTTCCCAATTCCTCCATTTTCAAGTGCTTGCTGTCCTGCTCCAAACCATTTATTCACACCTTTGTCTTTCTGTCTTCCTCCCTCCCTATCCCTCCCTCCCTCCCTCCCTCCCTCCCTTATTCCTTCCCTCCCCCCTTCCTTCCTCCCTCCCTCCCTTCCTTCCTTCCTTCCTTCCTTCCTTCCTTCCTTCCTTCCTTCCTTCCTTCCTTCCTTCCTTCCTTCCTTCCTTCCTTCCTTCTTCCATTTCATTCACTCATACAACTTTTGACATTTTACATCATTCCATGTGTTCCTTCAGTGCTTTTGTTAATGGAAGTACAACTTCCTGGTATAGTCTAGCATTGGCACAATAGTAGCACAGAGTGTGAGGCCCCACTGAGCCTGATTCTGGGGGTGGTCAAGGGGAGTTAGATACATCCATGGGTGGACCAAAGGGTCCTGGGGTTACCATTGTACATGTTAAGTGAATCTATGCTTCAAGGCATGAAAAAGCTGAGATGTTTTGTAGTGGCCCTATCTTGAGAGCTGAATTTTCAAATAGAAAATATTGTGAAAATATTGAGGAAAAGAAATCCCTTTTTTGGTGAGCTTTAGCTATCTGATTTCAGGCAAGACAAAAACCACTATATTAAGATAGGGTGACTATTTTAAATACCTTGACCCATCTTTTTTTACTGACCACCCATTGAGCTGCCCTACCTAACATTTCTCAAAAACATCTCCTACTCTCTTTACTTTCAAGTGGGAATACAAACTGCTTCTCAGTTCTCTGAGTTCCTGAAAAATGCAAATCATCCCTGAATATGGGGGTGCCTGGTCACTACAGTGACCTGATTGAAACAGTCTTTTCCTGATGTTTCTATCCTGTAGACACAGCCAGGAAGAGAATAAAAAATGTAAGCCCTTGTGAGTTCATTTCATTTCTTTTCATCTTAAGTAGCAAAAATTAACCTTTTTCATTTAATTCATACTAGTATCCAGAAAATCAGAGATGGAAAAGAAGATCAATTAGGTCATTTAGGCCATTTCCAAGGTTCCAATTTTCTCCTTTAGTAGATTAACTTTGTCCTGTCCAGCTCTAAGTGACTGAAGAGATGGCTTTCGTCAACTCCGTTGGAGTCTTTTCTCAATCAAATTTATCTGAACCAAAGCATCATTAAAGACTTTGCTATTAGAGTCAAACTAAATTGTCCTTTGCTTAATTGTAGCTCATTTGTCCTGTACTCCTCTTGCTACACTAAGCAAACTTTTTTTTCCTTCTTTGATTCTGTTATTTTAGACTAAGTCTTCCTAGTATATTCTTGACAAAGGCTACATACATTTAGATTTTCCATTTAAAGCAGAGGAGATCCGTCATCTATTAAGGCTTTTTTTCTCCAAATTTGGAAACTAAAGGGAAAGGAATGAATTGTACTATTGAGGGGATCTCCCTAAGTAATGTCCAATTCTTAAAGTTCACAGACCTAACATTTACAATTTGGATGACCTTACTACCCAACTTCTGCTACCAGCACCACAAAGAACAAGGAAAGAAGAAGGGAGGGTTTGGGACCCTTCAGTTCTTTTTGTTTGTCATACACTTTAATTTCATTTTTAGACCTCCATTCCATTTTTATTTTACTTTCTTCTGGCAACAATGGATAATTCTTACTCTGTGAATTGATTCAACCAAAGCTCAACCAAATAGCATAACAAAAGGCTGTCTTTTAATAAACAAACAGGTCCTTGAATGGATGGATTAAAAAAAAATCAGAAAATCCATAGGGATTGTTGGACCTATCAACCCAGGTAGGACATTGCCAGGTAGGGGCAATATTCTTGCCAGAAGGCAGCAACCCATTTGACTCTCCATGAGAATAACACCAGGGAAAGCTTGGGAAGAGCAAACATTCCCTGGTGTGGTCAAGAGACCGCTAATCAGCACATTATTGATCCTTCATTTTTGTCAAGGTCATTAGAGTTTTTAAAAATGATCTTACATGAACGCTTTAGGAGAGGAGATGTGGACTAATTTGATTCACAGAGTAAATGCTATTAATTATGAAAGACAGTCAATAAAAAAGCTTGGTCTTCCAAAACATAAAGGCAAATCCTACAGGCAATTTGATTTATGGTGATGAATACAATGATGAAATATGTCCACTTGCAGCTTCTCTCTCCACCTGGCCCCACTAGAAAATCCATACAAATCATCTGCACATTGTCTAAAGAAAGGCTCAGATTCAGAACATTAGATACCACTGTAATTGCTTTTTGTTCTTCACTCTTCAAATTGGTTAGAAATGGAGGTAGGAGAGCAGCTAGGTGGCTCAGTGGATAGAGCACTGGCTCTGGAGTCAGGAGGACCTGAGTTCAAGACTGTTCTCAGATACTTATTAATTGTCTAGCTGTGTGACCTTGAGCAAGTTATTTAACTCCATGGGCGGCTAGGTGGCCTAGTGGATAAAGCACCGGCCTTGGAGTCAGGAGTACTTGGGTTCAAATCCAGTCTCAGACACCTAATAATTACCTAGCTGTGTGACCTTGGGCAAGTCGCTTAACCCCATTTGCCTTGCAAAAACCTAAAAAAAAAAGAAATGGGGGTGGGGGGAGGAGTTGTACAAAGTCAGGAAGGCTTGGGTTCAAGATTTGCTTTTCATGGACATTGGCTGGAGGAATGGCTGGGGCCAAATCATTTCACCTCCTTAAGGCCATAAGGTAAGGAGAGGTAGGTGTTGCCTTGGTGGGAGTCCCCTTCAATAATGAAATAACAGGTTGGCCTCAAACTATGGCAGCATGTACATGGTGCCCATACGTGCAGGTATCTACAGATATACACGACTATCTATATCTAATTAGACAGATAAGTCTCTCTATATATACAGGTGCATTCACAGATGTATCAGTAATTTTCCTGGGTATAGATTTCATACCAACTTTTATTTAAAATGGATGGAACTCTTTTAGAATTATAAAGATAGAGAGACAGATCAGTAGAAAGACAGAAAGACTGCTATAGATATGTTTTGTATATAGGTCTGTATATTTATCTCTCTTTGTTTCCTTTCTCCCCTGTCCTCCTTGTTTCTATCTCTCTCCTCTCTGTTTCTCTCACTGTGTCTTTCTGGGTCTCTCTGTCTCTCCCTCTCTCCTCTGTCTTGGTCTTTCTATGTCTGTCACTCTTTCCTTATAATCCAAAAGAATTTTATTCATTTGAAATGAGAGATGTTATGATACAATATACATAAACACTGTTTTTGGAGTCTGAGAGATTCCTAACCCGCGTCTGCCATTCATCAGATCAGGAAACCTCACTTTTCTTGGTCTCTGGGAGAAGGGAGGCGTCCACAGCCAAGCTTCTTTTCTGCTCTAGACCTCTGACCCCTGAACCTCTTTAGGAGATAATTGAGGTACAGGGGACTGTTGCCTCCTTTCAAATGCAAAAAAGAGAAGCTGGCATGTGCCATCTGATAAACCCTAACATTCTGATTCCCAATTAATTAATATAGAATTCTCAGTGAAAATGGAATGTTATCTCCAATGTTTTATTCCAAAGAGCTGAGATAGGATCTACCTCAGAACTCCCTTCTCACCTTTAGTAGATACTCTTCCCACCAAAATTACTTTTAAACCAAATGTGTAGATTGAGAACAATAAAATATGCATTAACTAATTGCTGAGACATTGAATAAAGGGGAGAAAGGAAAGAACTAGTCAAAACCACTTGTTCATTCAGAAAATGCTATGTTTTTAAGTCCCCTGTGGCTTAAAAGTATTGCATCAGTTGGCTTTCGCAGAAGCCCTGGTCCTTCACAGTCCAGAACTGTAGCTACAGACAGTTCAATTTTCAGCAACTTCCACGCCCTGAAGCTTCAAGGTTATCCAATGTCCATTTGCAGAGCTGCCCTCAGTACAAGGCGTCCCATTGTGAAGCATCCATAGATCAATAGAAGGTTACTTTGCTCACTTGTAGTTAAGGGTGCTGCCTGTGCAGGTTAGTGGAGCCTGTTAAGAATCGGGCAGGCTGAAGGATCCATAGAGGACACCAGACTTTTTTTTTTATCCTATTAAGAATGGAGGTAAGTCATAGAGTTTAAAGCATTGCTTAGCAGTAATATTTTATAGCTAAAACAATAAATAATTAGCCTAGAGCTATTCTAGGCCATCACACAGATAGCCACCTCACTGAGAATTTGGTCCTTCCTAATTCACACCTTCTCCTCTGTGGCAACCCCAGCATCCTTTAAAGAATAACTCAGGACCCCTTCACCAGTAGACACACACACACACACACATACATGGCAAATATGGACACACACAACTTAGGTCTTCAGGATTTCTCAACACCCTACTGGTTTGTACACTCTCCTTTCTGAAGTTATTCTGTATAACTTTGGAAATTCTTTGTCATTCTTTATTCACGTAATTACAAGCTCTATTTTTCCTTTCCCATGTGAAGCCTGTGAACATCAGGGTGGTTTTGTGTAAATGGAACATGTGAGTGTCTGTATATGTGAGTGTGTATGTGTGTGTCAGTGTGTTCAAATGAGAGCGAGAGCAAGTATGTTTGAATTAATGTTCCTATGAGTGAATGTCTGAGTGTAAGTTAATGAGTATGTGTGTGTGTGTGTGTGTGTGTGTGTGTGTGTGTGTGTGTGTGTGGCTGGGGGAGTGAATGTGTGTGGAAATGAATGAGATATGTATGAGAGTGGGTTTATCTTTTTAGCTCCCCAACATCTAACTTTACTATACTGGGTGTTCAATCAATGGTTTTTGTATTGAATGGAAACTATCATTTTTCAGAAAATCCCCAAACTTTGCTTCATGGCGAACCTAAGCTTTTCTTGTTTTGATGCATCAGCTAT
Source organism: Macrotis lagotis (assembly GCF_037893015.1). Classification (NCBI taxonomy): domain Eukaryota; kingdom Metazoa; phylum Chordata; class Mammalia; order Peramelemorphia; family Peramelidae; genus Macrotis; species Macrotis lagotis. The sequence goes on from NC_133664.1 coordinate 6,369,884, forward strand.
CTCTGGTTTCATCTCCGTGATTAGAATGAATGGAAATTGAAATAGAGTTGTGAGGACTGGATTCAAATTCCAGTTTTGTTTTGTTTTGTTTTGTTTTTCTCCATAAATTAGACATGACCTTGAGTATGTTGTTTTACTTCTGTGAGCTTCAACTCTGAAATGGGAATTTAAAAAAATTGTTCTGCTTTCTGCTGAGGCTTATATAAGCCCATTCGAGAAAGTGCTCTGTAAATTGCTATAACAATGTAAGGGATTGTGATTATCAATAAAGTGGTTCAAGAAGCAAAGGAAAGGGCAAAAGACCAGGAAGCCTTGGAGTCAACATCATGCGAAAGACCACTAGTCCATTGAGTGTAAGTCACCTGGGCAGGCACCCACCAGACCTTTTCTGCCAGTTGCCTAAATAATCCCAACGATATTTTTTAGCAATATGTAACCTTCTTGGCTAACCACCAGAAACAGCATTAAATTTGGACTCACAAATCACCCTTTCTGGTGTAAAACCTCTGGTAATAGCTTCTAATGCCTCGCTGATACTTTAAGCTGCCTACAAAACAGCAAGGACCATCTGGCTCTGAGGTTTTCAGAACCGAACATTTCAAACCCACACCCATTTGTTGATGGGTTTTCTGCAAAGTATCGGATAATCAATATTAATTAATTATGGAGAGATTAAAGCAGGTTCCACATTTACACTGAATTTCTGTCTTCATTTAGCACAGCAAGCCAGTTAGTGAAAAGACTAGAGGGCCTTGATCCATGAAGACTGAGTTTCAATCCCAAATCTCCCCCTTTCTGTGGTTCCTGGAGCAGATCATTTTGGTGTTTGGAGCCTCCATTTTCCCTCCTGTGACTCTTTCCCCAGTGGAACTCTCAGGGCAATCCAGGGAATAAAACAAGAATGTGTATCACCTAGTGCTGATCCTTTGTCCAATAGCTCCCTTTGCCAGTCTCTGACTGGGGCATCCCCTCTGACCTTGAATGGCACCTGCTACTTGAAGCTCTCCTTTCCTCTGGGTTCAAGTCCTTCCCTATTCGGGATTCTCTGAGTACTTTGTATGCCACAGAATAGATTAAGACCTGGAAGGATCTGCTAGGAACCAATTTGGTCCATGCCTTATTTCAGAGAGAAGGGGAGGGACCCAGGCGCTGGATCAGAGGTGCTTACACAATACTCAGCACAGAATGGGTGACCCATTGAACACTGCTGTTGAGGATGTTCCAGTTCAGATAACGATTGGATGGAGTGTTGCTGTGCTCCTTCTATCTCAGTTTTACTGGATTTCTGATTGTATACATCCCATTGCAGCTCCTCTCCTGCACTACATTTTATAAATCTCCAATTCTTTCCTAAAACAGAACTTCCCACATATTATTTTTTAAATGCCCAGTGAATGCCCAAAGAGTCATTGCTTTGAAAAACTCTTCAGTTAGCCCTAGTTCATAAATGTCAACCCACCAGTGCATAATTATCCCCAGGGAATACACGGACCTGTTTACATTTCTAGATAAAACAATACAACAACCAACAGCAACAAAAGAAACAACCCTAGAAGAACACTGCTACCCCTTTTTTCTTAAATTTCCATTCATCCAGGGGCTGTCACAAACTGTTAACCAAAGCCAAGATGTCAGTAGAGACAAATCCAGGATACATTGAACTCCCTGGAATTAAGAGTTTGGAAAAATAGGGGCAAGATTTCTTGTTTACTTGGGTACATTTGTGGTCCTGAGATGAAATAAACTCTGTGAGAGCTGGACAGTTTGGGGTCTAACTTTTATGGTCATATGAAATTATGTGTCCTTAGGGAAATCATGGAATCTGTCTAAGGCTTAGTTTCCTCCTTTGGAAAAGGGTTTTGCACCACATGACCTTTAAAGTCCCTCATGGCTCAAAAATTCTGTGGTTGCAGTCACTGGGTTTGCTAATGGATGGGACAATGTTCGGTCCATAGCAAACCCTTTACTGACTGAACTAAAGTTAGGGTAAATAGGCAATGTACTGATGTAGAAATCCTTGTGCAGGACATGAATGACTGCAAGTCACCAAAGGATGGTGCCATTCCAACAGAGAGAACCCAAAGGATGCCTGGGTACCCTAGTAATATGGAAGAAAAGCCTGAATGCATTACTCATATTCGTTCTCTCTCTCTCTCTGTATGTCTTTGTCTCTATCTTTCTATCTCTGTGTTTCTCTGTCTCTGTTTCTCTGTCTCTGTTTAATGGGGAAATTTGAAGAATCATTTAGGATGAAAAAACATGAAAGGTGATGAACTTCCCAGGGGGCTAGGCCCATCCAAGTCTGGTATCTGGGGTGACACAGGGCTCAGCCATCACCAGTAAGCCTTGTCTAGAGAGCTCTCCATTGAACTCTTCACATCCGAGCAAGGATTATTGTGTGCACAACATGAACCCTATACAACACATTTTCAAGAACCCATAGTGACAAGGCCAAGGAATATCTTCTTCGTTGTGGGACACTACAACAACCCCAGATCACATGATGTTATTTGGAGTGACATATATAGGGTGGGGAGGGGACAAAGAAGGAAATAGAGGAATCATGTAAATAGGAAATAGGAGTTAAAGAATAAAAGATTAATAAATGCTGGGCTATTCAAAGGAGCTGCAGGGGCAGGCAGAGACAGCCAGATCAACTCCAGACTATTAGCATGGCTAGACTATGGGGAAGGGAGGGATCTTGAACCCAGGAGCATCCTTAGAATGTGTATAAGCCCAGACTTGGGTCAGGGAGGCTTTAGCGGCTCTCTGCCTCCCTAGCATTCCCCACCTATTGCCATGAGGAAGATGGTACTGGCACTCAAACTTTTAACACTGGGACTTGAATTTAGAAGGAGCAGTGCTCCTTTCCAGCTGTGATAGAGATACATTAGGAGAATGAAGAACAGATGATAGGATGAATGCTTGTTTATGGAAGCAATGAATGACTGCCCCAGTGGATTCCCTTGTGTTGCTACTTGTGTTCTTATTGTGTTGCTATTCTTATATCTTAGTTAAATGCTTTTGCTGTTGGAATTGTAGCTGACCTGGTCTATGAATAGCCAATATTGCATGGGTGGAGATCTGGCCCAAGCTCTACAAAAGCGATTACTTGGGGTGGCGCAGTGAATAGAACCTGGAGTCAGATGTACCTGAGTTCAAATCTGGCCTCAGACACTTAAATAATTACCTAGCTTTGTGGCCTTGGGCAAGCCACTTAAGCCCATTTGCCTTGCAAAATCCTAAAAAAAGTCATTACTTCCGACAACCCAAGATGAATCAAGGAAAATTAGCAAGGTCTCCAGAGGCAACAGTTTAGAGACCTCAGGACAATGTGTACTCTGAACACTTAAAAGAACATTTTGATAGTTTTCTCAGCATCATCCCTGTAGTGTGTTCTCTGTATGACTAGATAAGGGTGTAATTGGTCTGGGATGCATTCCTTTTTAAAAAAAAATATTTATTTAATTTTGAATTTTATAATTTTGCACTAGGTCTCATTTCCCTCCCCCTCCCCCTCCCACAGAAGGCAGTCTGTTAGTCTTTACATTGTTTTTTCCACGTAATGATCTAAATTGATTGATCTAAATTGAATGTGTTGAAAGAAATCTTATGCAATTCGTTCTTGAATGAATGACTGGATTTCTCCTCTCTGAGTAATGAGAGGGCACATGGCCCTCTGGACCGCTGATGTGGGATGAATCCACTTGTAGCATCGAGAGCATCTAAATACCCCTGCCCTATTCTCGTGATACTCAGTAATTTTCTAGAGCTTCATTGGCAGACTCAAAACCCAAAGGAACTCATTCAGTAGGTTTAACACTATGTAATAGGTATTGGAATAAGAAGCAGCTAGGTGGTGCCGTGGATAGAGTACCAGCCCTGCAGTCAGGAGGACCTGAGTTCTATTCTGACCTCAGATATTTAATAATTACCTAACTGTGTGACATTGGGCAAGTCACTTAACCCCACTGCCTTGCAAAAAAAGATATTAGACTCATACATTGAGATTGGAAAGAAAGGAAGCACTATGGTAGTTGCCCTCAAGGACCTGACATTCTTATGAACATAAACACAAAGCATTAAAGTATGGGGGATGGCAATCTCAGAAGGGGGATTAATTCAGACTGGAGTTCAGATGCTTAGAGGAAATGATCTTTATCAAATATTAGGGATCAGGACAAGGGGGTGGCAATGTACACAGTACAGAAGAAAGTATTCCGAATTTGCTTGTGCTCCAACACCAAAAGAAATGACTATATTCCGGTGTGCGTTTTTACCCCCATCAGTAGATCTCGATCTCTCTCTCTTCTGGCAAACCAGAGAGGGACTTAGGAATGAAACTGAAAAAGAGGAAAGACTCATGTCTGGAAATAAAAGAGGATGGAGATGACTTTCTCCTTGGGTCTACCATTTCAATAGCTGGCAGCTACTTCTATCTCCAAGTTCTCTTGTTTGGCAAAGAGGGAAATGGATTACTGGGCTATGTTCTGTGAACAAGGCAGCTTTCATTTTGGCCAAAGAAAAAAGAAAGCCTAGAGATAAATGTACTTTAATTGGGACAAAGTATGGGAGAATTTCCAAAATGGGGTTTCCTGATATATCAAGGCAAAGTGCTTTTGATGGGGTGGGTTTTAAAATTGTCATCTCCCTTTAAGTTCCCCATAACAGACAGGATAAAGATTGTCACAAAGGGATTCTTGATTCTGCCCCATACTGAATCTTCTTGTTCTTTCCATAGGCTGCCAGGCTTTTTCTTTTGACAGAATAGATGCAGAAAGGGTGACATTAACCAAATTTCCAGATTCCTATGAAATCTACCCTGGGTTTTGGCAGGAAAGTAAGTAAAATTCTTCAAAAGACTTCTAAGGGAGGAGGCCTCTATAAAGAATTAATAGTCAAGGAAAACTACCATTTATATCCTGGAGAATAGATGAGAACTATGTCTGCAAATCTACTGATAATACTGTATCCTTTTATGGACTTCACTTACGGATCTAAGGAAGACTGATTACCTCAGTCTCCCTGGGACAAGAGGTTCCACCTTCTCTAATTGCTCTTCCCCCTTCTACTAAGGGCTGGAAAGGACCCTTTGAGCCTTTAGCTGTTTATACATAGACAAACCTGTGGCACAGAATTAAGTGATTTGCTCCATGTCCATATAGCCCACAAAGCCACCTCGACTCTAATTTCAGAATTCTTTACTGGCACTGACTCAGATTTTCATCCTGTTCCTTGATTTGTGGCTCTTTGAGTACTTCTCCCCGATTCCTGAGAAACATGGGGCGCCTCCCTCAATCCAGAGCTAGCATCACTAGGGTCTCATGCTCTATCCACTTTGGCAAAGAAAAGTCATGGTTCTGGCATTTGGGAATAAGATACTGTCTGCCATGAAGACACCGCCTTCTCCAGTGTTCTGGCAAGGAATACATTCTGTCTTGCCAGTGTAGAAATGGCATTAGACTAAGACTAATGGCTGGAAAGGCCATTGAGAAAGACTGGTACAAATAGTCCCACTTTTCACTGGGACTATTTAATACATTCAAATGGATTTTATTTCCAGTATTTAATAGAGATCAAAACATTTCCTCACTCACATTTCTACCATGAATGAATTTTATGCTGGGTAGCTATTTCCTTTGGTTTGAACTCAAATAATAATAAAAAAAAAACCAATTCTGTCTAGACATACCATGTTTGTCCCTTGCGTAAGATGAGGTTTATTAAGCTTGAAATGGGGCTGCAGGAAGCTCTCTTTTATAGGACAAATGTCTTATTGAATAGGGCAACAGCTGTAGAAAACCCTTTTCTGTGTAGTCTGGACATGAAAATCTGTCTGCTGATAAATATCTCTAGAGAGAGGGTCAGTTCAGGAGAAGCAGTAGCTGGTACTGCCCGCCCTGTTCCCACTGCCATCAGTTGCCCTGGCTCCACAGGGCTTGTTCTGGCATCTCGGGTAACTATTTGCCCCTTGTTATTCTCACCATTTGTGCCAACTCAGAGGAGCAACTGCTGGCATCTTTTGGTGGACCTCATCCCACCCAGTGGCAAAATTCAGAATCCAAAGAGAGGTTTTGCTATGAATAATTGGTCCTTGCTCATGCCAGATTCTTATGCCAACATGCTCCTCTCCAATCCATTGAGAGCTGTAATCTCAATGTGAAATGCATTTCAGGGGGCAGGGATAATACACCATTATCTACCAGTAGTCCATGTTAGGTTGAATCAAGCTGTCCATTATTGATGTCCTCAGTGATCAGATCAGCATCATTGTTTTCTGTCCAGACTTTCCTTACCTACCCTCCCCAGGGCCCAAAGGAAGATGATCTGGGATGGCCAGCCCAGAAAGAACACACGTCACCTCAGTGAAGAGAAGAGAAATGCTCAGAAGGGAAAGCCATGTGCATTGCTTGGCATTCATTCAGTTCACTGTAGCTGAAAAATCACTGTGAGGCTCTCTCGCCCATTAACACTGTGTTAATTATTGTCATTGTCTCGTCAGCCGCTTGTTTATGACAGCTCTGGGTGACAGGGATCGGGCTGTTCTGACAAGACCATCACCTGATGGGGTTCATATTGGCATGAGATCTTGTTTCCCTTTACTCAGCGACATTCAGGGGATTAGTGCTTCATTAACTCCAAACAGAATAGTCGGCATTAGGTTGGATTTAAACATTTCAAATAATTGGCATAATGGTCCCTTTCCAGAATAAGAGTTAACCAGTTCACCATCCAAAAAGGAGAATCATCCATCTTTGTTCAAAGAATTCTACTTCTTGGCTATCAAATGAGGGTAGAGAGTAAATGCCCGCTTTGGTGAAAGACTTAACATCAAGACAGGACCTTGAATTCTCAGGGGAAAGAAATCAAGGCTGGTAACTTTTCTTATAAGATTGAAAAGGTGATCAATATTAATGGTGGAATATGATTGATGTGCATTCAGTCATGATGACGAGGGTCAAGTTTTGGTTTCAGAGTCAGCCTACAGTAGTGTGTTGAGGCTTCCCTTTGGAGTCGGGAAAAACAAGTTTAAGTTATTTCTCACTTAATAGGTTAGGTGACCCTAAATGAGTATGTCATTTAGCCTCTTAACCTCTCAGTCATTCCCAAAGTTCTCTAATACTTGATAGACAAATTAATCACCTTCAATGAAGATCTCATATGGCAAATTGCCTGCACCAATGGAACCACAAAGAAGACCAAAAGAAGAGGGGATGGGGAGGGTAGGGAGGTGTGTGTGTGTGTGTGTGTGTGTGTGTGTGTGTGTGTGTGTGTATACACATTCTGCTTATTTAGGTGGAACTACATGTTATAATTCCTATGGCCAAAAATCAGAATTTCAATCTTAACAGAAGGCTTGGTTTTAACAGTGAAGGCAGCAGCATTCTACGGCTGAATGAAAGAATTCTGGGTATGGAGTCAAAGGCTCAGCTCTGCCTCTTACTGCTTGGGTAACCTTGGGCAAGAGTCAGAACCATTCTAGAATTAAGTGACCTTTTTCCTCAACTGAGAGTAATGGAACGTAATATCTCCATGGGCCTTTCTACATCAACAGCTGTGGAGTAGAGTAACTTGATTCCTCTCCACCCCCAATTTTTGGGGCAATAGGACCCTGGCATCCAGTTTGAGTACTTTTCTTTATCCTCCAGGAGCAAAGACATCATCAATTGGCAGCATCCTTGGAGTCTGGCTTGGCTTCAAGACTACATCTTTCCCTGGCTAACCAGAATTGAATCTGAGTAATTGATCAGTAGTGAGAATTCAATTTTCTTTTTCTTCTCTTCCTCTATTTCTCCTACAATTTATGTTTTCTACTGGGAATCATTTTGCCATAAAAGGGTCCCAAAATGAAGCCTTTTAGAGAATCAATCAATTAATTCATCTGTTGTCCTACAGTTTGCCAGAGAACCTGGAACTGCTGTTGGGGAAAGATAATTCCAACTCAATCATACAGAAATTGTTCTTTATCAACCAGGAAATGAAAGGTTCCTGGCAAGATCTCTTAAATGTTGACCTGGGATTCCTTTTTGGTCCACTATTAATCGTTTCTTAGATCTGTTCATGAAAGTGGTGCATATAACTAGCAAATTCCTGAAGGACTGTGGGGTTTGAAGGTGCCAGATGGGGGTGTCTAGCAAGGCAAGAAAGGCAATGGTGGAACTCATGATATTGCCTGGCTTTCACATGTTAACTCTCTTCTGTAAAGACACAACTGTAGAATAGTTATGTATCTGTTAAGCACATTTCCAATAAAAAGCAAACAAACAAAAAACTTATGATGGTCCTAGAAGTAAGTGAAGAATCCTTAGAGAAATTAAAAAGGCCACACATGTTCCTCTGGATGAAAGCTGGTAACTTACTCTGGCATAAAAGAAAGGATTATAGAGCTCTATGCAAATTGAGAAGTCAAGAGATAAACGCATTTGGTTATCGGTTTTTCTCTAACAATAAGAGGAAGAGTAGATTCAAAGTAACAAAGTTATAGTGGGTGAAGGTCAACAGAAAAGCCCTTCTACTTTCTTTAAAAAGAAAGAATAAATAAATCAAAACAAGAAGGGGGACAGCAAGTTTTTACTTGATCATATCCGTGACTCCCATTCCTTTTACTTTCACTATCCAACTGTTAGAACAAGTTGACTTTTTGTCATTTCCACTGGAAGAACACGACTGTCCATTTTGCTTTAATTAGCATGAATTACTCGTGTCCTCTGGGAGGAATGACTTGCCCATATTGGACTCTACATAAAATGACAGTAGGTTAGACATTAGGATTTCGGAATGTTTTTGTTTTTCTTTGACTTTCATTTGTATTACCATGCTGGGGGAGAATGACCACTATAAAGGGACAGCTCAACATATGTTTGGTGCCAGACTAATACTTTGTCAGTTTTATGATTGTTTTGGATTCTATTTATTTTATTCTATTTTGTCATCTGCCTTGGCATTCTTCAGACTGCCAGACCCCAGACTGTCCTGGGTTACAGATTCCACTTTTTGGGAAAATCCCTAGTTTTGGATGAATCACTGTGTCCTTAAACATACACGTGTGCATACATGTGATTAACAGTTGGGAGCAAGTCCAGCAATATGCTAAGGGGTGAACTATAAGAGGGCAACTAGTATAAATTTGGCCAGAAAGATGACCACCATACGCAAAATGGCACAAATAGATCACAGATCTCAAAGGTAGATCAGCCTGCTAATTGACCCATTCCTAACTTTAGTCACATCATCTCAAATTGTAGGGTAAATCCCAGGGTATTTTTGGATGTTTCCTCATTACTTAATACAATTTCAACATCCTTCTCAATTTAAAAAGTTTGCTCAGACTTTCCATTCCAGTTCATCCAATATCAATTAAACTAGCCGGAAAGTAAGCATTTTAAAAAATATTCACCAATTGTTGTCTGTACTTATGATGCTAAGTAATAAGGATCATAATACAAGCACAAAGGGAAAAAAATAGCCCCTGCCCTGGGCAGAGTTGCCGCTTTGGAATTTCTAGTTTATCTAGTTTAAAATGCTAATACAATTGGAATACACTCATGATGCCTAGCACACCAATGGACATGTGCATATTGGGAGTGAAGTACAGACAGAATTACCGATTAAGATGCCTAGACAAAAATGTCTTGGAGAACTCTGTTTTGTAATTGTATTCTCCCTTTCACTGATTTTTCAGTAAGGAGACTTTCCTCCCAAGAGACAGACAGTTCTTTAGGGAGAGGTCTGGAAATCTTTCTTTTTCCAAATCCTCATTGTGGGGCATAGTATTTTCCATCTCCTTCATTAAATTGACTGATGATAAGTGAAAAGACAGGTGGAGAGGGAGAGGGAGGAGGAGGGAAGTGGCAGCAGCAGCAGCAAGAGCAGAGGTGGTGGTGGCTGGGCTAGTTGTAACAGAAGCAGTTAGAAGCTAGTATTTTTCAGGGGTTTGAAGACTTGCAAAATCTTTGGAACCTCAAAAAAACCCTGCGAGGACAGTTCTGTGATTATACCCATTTTACTGATAATGAGACAAGACCTTCCATTCTGCTTTAATTAGTATGAATTACCCATGTGCCCTGGGACAAATGACTTGCCCATATTGGCCTCTACATAAAATGACAGTAGGTTAGACATTAGGATTTCATCCAAAACTAGGTGTTTTCCCAAAAAGTGGATTATGTAGCCCAGGACAGTCTGGGGTCCAGCATGGGGTCCAGAGTCATAGGCAAGATCTGAACTCTCGCCTTCCTAATTCCACACACAGCTTTCTGGGTGATGCACAACTTAGCTGCTTATAACCATGCCCCAAGTTACAGTGTTTTGCTCTCAAAAGCTTCAAATGGTAAGTAGTGAACACATCATAGGATTATTTGTACTTCTTTTTACAGATGAGAACACTGAGGCTCAAAGGTGACTAGGGTCATTTAGCTGACCCAGATCTTTATTAAGTGCTCTCCATTTATTTGTGTTCTTTTTGGATTTATTTTGTCCATAGGCACTTGTTGAATTTCTGGGAAAATGGGAACTCTTTGTGAGGAGAGTTGGCAGACTTTGGGCTCACAGGTGCTTGACAAGTACCTAGTTGTTTTTAATTGATGGAGTTCCCTGTTTTGTACATGCCATTTTCTTATCATGTTTTTAAAAATAAGAGGGAAAATTCCAAATTTCAGGAAAAAAAGACATTACAAGAAACCAAATGAGCTTTTCAAGGTTTTCTCATTTGGTTTCTGGGAGGGTCTATAACTAAGCATTGGTCTAATCTGAGGGAAAATTCCTGCTTTTACTTAGATGGGAGAGGGATGGAGGGAGGGAGGGAGGGAGGGAGGGAGAGAGAGAGAGAGAGAGAGAGAGAGAGAGAGAGAGAGAGAGAGAGAGAGAGAGAGAGAGTTTTTATAATGTTGGTTACAGAATGTCACTGTGTAATCACCAACTTACTTTTGCTGGAGAAAAGAAAACCACCAACTTACTGAAGAAAGGAAGAAATTAGCAAAGGAGGCAGTTGCAAAGGGGTTGATATCAGGGAGTCTGTTCCTAAGTAGCACCTGCCTCGCACCCACACCCTCCCTTTTTACTTCAAGTACAGTCAAAGTGACAATTGGGGACTCAGCATGGTCTCTTTGGGGAGGAGGTGACAGAAGCAAGCCTGGCAGGGAACTCCTGGTCCCAGACTTGGGAGGGTCAGAGGGAAAGCGTTCCAGGCTTGGGAGACAGTCTGGGTGTCGTTTCCAGGGAGCTGAGAGGAGAGCAGCCTGACTAGAAAGTCGAATGTGTGTGTGTGTGTGTGTGTGTGTGTGTGTGTGCATGTGTGTGTGTTGGGGGGGGTATGATATGAAATCAGCCTGGGATGAAAGGCTAGAGCCAGACTGTGAATGACTTTAAATTCCAAACAGGAGAGATTGGGTTTCTCCTAAAGGCGCTTGGACTCACAGAAGCTTCCTGAATAGACATCACTTGAGAAAAGAATCTAGGAACCTGGCTCAGAATGAGATAATCCACTTTTCCATGAAGTCCACATCTGAGTGACTGTCCCCACTGCAATGGCCCTCGATGGTGCCCATTACTTCCTCTCCTTTCTTAGATACAGGGCTATCCAAGGGGACAGGGGACAAGGCCATCTTTTGGCACTTTAGACCTGACTGCTTAAGGATGATAACAAAGATGAGCACAAATAGTTCCATAGTATTTTAGGGTTTATAGAGGACTTACCACACATATAAAATAAGTATCTACACATAAAGATAAACTCATTTGAGTTGACAAACAACTTGGTGACCAAGGTAGCCCAGGAGTCAGAGGTCTGTATGGTTAGTGAACTTCATCCATCTCTTTCAAGCTATAGACACCAAGACACAAGACAGTCCAAAGACAACCATGGCAAGAGCTTCCAGGGACAAGGAATGAGGCGACCTTGGATGTACTTGCTGGGTGTTTCTGGACAAGGGTGAGCTTCTCCAAGACTGAGTTTAGAAATCTATCAAACATGAAATTTGGATTACATCAAAAAACTGTTAGAACATTTTCTGTGTCCTGGCTCGCATTGTCAATCTGCTGAAATATATGGGCCCCTCTTCTACAGCAGCATTTTTAAATAAAGGAAATGCTAAAATTTAGGTAGAGTTTCCCCAATCATCTAAAGAGATCTCAAGAATCCCTTGACGTCAGTGAACTTCAGGTTACAAACCACTGCGTGAGATGATCTCAAATCTTCAGGATAATTATTTTTGGGATTCTTGTTGATGAATCTAATGAGGAGATATTCTTTTTGACATTTCAAGTTTGTTTTTTTTTAATTTAATATTTAACCTAAATAAAACTAATTTAACTTGCTTCTGGCACAGTTAGATGGGGTAGTGCATAGAGTACTGGGACTAGAATTAGGAAGATCTGGGTTCAAATCTAGCCTCAGACATTTAATAGTTGTGTGACCCTGGGCAAATCACTGTACCCTGTTTGACTCAGTTTCCTCATCTATAAAATGAGCGAGAGAAGAAAAAGGCTCCAGGGAGTCATTAGGGTGGGAGCACATGAATTAGATTGGAGTGAGGGGAGGCTGTGCTAGGTCACCAGCCTCACTCTCTCCTCCATAGTCATCTGGGTCCAGTGATCAGATATGGATTAGGAGAACTGGAGATGACTCTGGATGGGAGGCAATCAGGGTTAAGTGACTTGCTCAAGGTCATACAGTTAGTAAGTGGCAAGTGTCTGAGGCCAGATTCAAACTCCTGTCCTCCTGACTCCAGGTCATGATTGCCATCTACTATGGAATCACCAAAGTGGTATAATAAAAATCTAAAATAACATACAACATACCTTAGTATGCAAACACAGTACAATATAACACAACATAACATGATATATTATTTATAAAATATTTAAAAATCATTTTTAAAAGAAACTATAAGACTCCTTTCCTTCTAACTAGGAGAAAAGATTGTCTTTAATCAAAACAATTACTCAGGAATAGGAAGTGGTGCTATTGGTCTCTGTCTCTATAGCAGTGGGGTCAAGGTCATTGACTTATGCTTTGATGCAAGTCTCAATGTGCGATGAGATTCAAAAGAAAGAAAGCGATCAATAGACTTCACCTTCTCCTTTAGGGACAGTGTTCCCCATGTGGGAATTACTGGGCTCCATATACTACGTGTTAATCACATCTGTGACCAGAGCTACAGGGAAGAAGACTACTATTAACTCCGAAGAGACAAATCCAAGATGGAACCCTTAAGGACCTCAGTTTCCTGTTCTGCTGATAATTATCAATGAGGTGAATAATGTTAAATCTATTTAAGAGCCCATGGACAATGTAAGTTAGTTTATAATGGTCCTACTTAGGGGTTTTATATTATGATTTTGGTAGATTATTTGTCAACAATGCTTCCTATTAGCTTTTCTACTGTCACTTTTTATGTTGGAAAAATCATACACTTCCATTGCTTTCTTCAAAATATTTGGTAATGATAGTGGTTTCTTTGTGTGTGTGTATGTATACACACACGCATACACAGTATCTGTTCACATGTGTTTATGCATGCATATATATATATACTGTTATTACTGCCTAATATTTTAATATATATAATTATATATAATAAAATATATTATTTATACATATTACTTAGCATTTGAGTATTATATATGATTACAGTAACATATTTAACATGTTTTATACATCACATATATATATATATATATATCTGTCTTTACAGCATATAAACAAACATGTTAAGATCTCAATTAGAACTTTTAGGAAGATGCCCTATCAACATATTGACATGAAATCACAGGTCATGATGATAAGGATGATAATGATGATGACGATAATGACTCCTGATATCTAGCCTACACTTCAAAAGTTTCATAGAACTTCACATATATTATCAATTCTGGTCCTCACAACAACTATGTGACATCTGTGATATTATTATACCCATTTTACAGATGAACAAATTAAGGCAGAGTGTGTGGGTTGATTATCTCTATATTAGAGAATGTTTTTCAGTCATATTTAACTTTCTGACCCCATTTGGTTTTTCCCTTAAAGGTATTAGAGTGGTTTGCCATTTTCTCCTCTATCTCATTTTATAGAAGAGGAAACTGAGGCAAACAAGGATAAGTGATTTGCTCAGGGTCACTAGATAATAGGTATCTGAGGTTAGATTTGAATTTAGCAAGATGAGGTCCCGTCCTTTATTCATGGTTTCACCTAGCTACCCCTAATTCTCAGGGATTTTCTCCTTTATCCTTCCTCCTTTCAAAATGATATTTATAATTTTCTAGGTTCTTGGAAGGAAAATAAACAAATGAGCTGTTTTGAATGTCTGAAGAGCTATCCCAGGGGTAAAATTGAGAGACTTCCTACTTTAGCTTCAGGAGGTGACTTCAGGCACTTCCATGATTAGGTGGAATTTAAATTTTTTTTCTTTTTAGGAAATGGGATTGAGTGACTTGCCCAAGGTCACACAGTTAAGTAAGTATTAAATGTCTGATAGTGGACTTGAAATCAGCTCCTCTGGATTTCAGGTGTTCTCTATCCACTCTACTGCCTAGCTGTCCCTGGGTGGAATTATTTCCCCAATTTTCCTTTTTTTTCTCTATTCTATTCTATATAGCTGAGCTGATTGTCTAGATGAATTCGAGAAAAATCTAAATATTGCCAAAATAGAGTTGTTTATTTTAAAACTTTTGATTTTTTGGCTACCATCTCTTTGGAAAATAGAATTAGATTTTTATGAAATGGAAAACAAATCTTTCTATTGGGAAAAAAACAAAAAGCAAAACAAAAATAAAACTCTTCTAACAGGCGGTAGTCTTGTCTAAAAATATATTCCCTATCTACTCCTGAGTCTACTGCCTCTCATGTGTAACCATTGATCTTCTAGAATTGTCATTGAGTTGATTAGTCCTCTTAAATCTCTCATAGTTATTTCTCTTTGTAATTTTGCTGTATAAATTTTTCCCTTGGATTCTGTTTTTCTTTTGCACCAATTCATATAATTTGCAACCAAGTAGCCTTCTGTTACATTCGTATGCCATAATTGGCTTAGCTAGGCCATTTCTCAATGGACGCCTCCCTGGTTTCCAATTCTCTGTCATCATCGGAAGAAATCACGTAGGGAGTTTTGTATATATGTTGCTTTTCCTCTTAATATTTTTTGTGTCATTGTGATCTGAACTTTAATAGGGGGGTATTTTCAAGTCCAGGGGTATATACAGGTTAGAGTGTTTTGAGATACAGCTTTCAGCTACTTTTCAGAATAATTGGAGCATGGATTATCACTATATTAAGGGGAAGAGGAAAGAAGAAAAGAAAGAGGGGGAGTTAAAAGAAAAAAAGGAAAGATGAAGGAAAGGGAAGAAGAAGGAAAACTAATAAAAAGGTAAAATGAAAAGGAGAAGAGAAAGTTATGAAGGAAAGTTATGAAGGAAAGAGAATGGAAGCATTTGTCATCCCATCTCAAAGGACAACTCTTTATATAAGGGAGGTAAATCACTTTCCAAAATGTGAAGTGATTTGACACAGAGAGGAGAGGAGAGAGAGAGAGAGAGAGAGAGAGAGAGAGAGAGAGAGAGAGAGAGAGAGAGAGAGAACAAATTTGCACAGGAGCGCTCTGAATGCAGTTGCTATTTCTAAACAGAATTAAAATATGTCTTTCCATGATGATATTAAATAACTGACCATGTTTCCATTACAAACTGTTCCATAAGGGGTTTCTAACTGGACCATAAAAAGTTACTTGAGGCATCCATGAGGCCTGCAAAAGAGCCATTAACATATCTGGGAAAGAAGAAGCATATTTATAGAATGTGCTTATATATGAAATATTGATATACTGTGTTTATATGTTTTAAATGTCTTTGGGACAACGAATCTCCTTTATCAATTTGCTGAATCTTATTACCCACCTCAGTTCCATTAACCTAAAAGGGAAAATAAAATTAAATTCAATGTCCTTTCCATTGTTTTTGAATATGATGGATCTAGTGGCCGCAAAAGATAGCAGCACTTTCATGGTTTGCCAGCATGGTTTAGAACATGAAGATGGTCTGGAAAATTCTCATCAAAAGAACAAAGACATGTTTATTTAATCTAAAATGTGTGTTTTCAATTGTGAATTCCTATGCTCCAGAGGATACTGAATCAAAAGGCTATCATTTCAAGGAAAAAATAACTTTATTGAACTGGTCCATGACATTGCACAGAGAACCCTAAGGGAGAATTGGATCTAGCTTGGGGTGAAAGTAGAATAAATACAAGAAGATCTGGGGTCTTTGGTTAAAAAAAAGATTAGGGGACTTTTACACCTCACCTCCCTCAAGAGGATTAGAAACTGAGGTAGGAAGACGAATCTACTTTAGAGACCTTCACACAGAAGAGACCATGCCCTTTGGCACTTTGACATGCACACATGCTTTTTCCTTCTAGGAAGTGGGGATTCTGATCTTTTTTTTTTTAATTTTTGTAAGGCAAATAGGGGTTAAGTGGCTTGCTCAAGGCCACATAGCTAAGTAATTATTAAGTGCCTGAGGTCGGATTTAAACTCAGGTAGTCCTGACTCCAGGGCCGGTGCTCTATCCACTGAGCCACCTAGTTCTTTTTCTTAAATATTCACTCACATAAATTCTAGAAGAAGGAGGAGGAAGAGATTTAATTTAAATATTTCTATTCTAGCCACAGAATAGTTTAATTATGTGGATCTCTTCTTATCTATAATCTTTGCCAATTGAATTGAAAAAACATGTATAAAATTCCCTAACACCATGAGAGACCATCCCTTACACCACGAGAGACCTCCACAAATTTGTTATGTCTCTGGCAGTCAATATCAGAAGGCCCATAAGGGAAAATTGAGAAGACATTTCCTTCTTTTTTTTTTCTCAGAAAAGAGAGGATTTTAGTCATCAATCTCAATGTCTTTGGAGAACAGGTCCAGTCCAGTCTAAATTTCTGTGAGAGAAGAGTTTTCCCCCTCTAAAACTCTCTCAGAAAAAAATGCTATTTACCTTTTGAGATAGTCAATGGAATATTAATTACATGAAAATGAATAAAAATATTTGACATTTAAGAAGTTTCAAACTGCATCATGTCTCTTAGGCATTTCAGTCCCACTTAAATATCATCTGGCCTGTAATTAGTACACAAAAGCTAATGAATCCAAGTACATATAAATTTTTTATTTAACTGTCCAATTATTGCTTAGTAGTTCATAAAATTGGTCTTTTAGCACATTTGGAAAGCCTAAGTGACAACTACATAGCTACTTAGTTTCTTAACTTATGAGACAATACAGTAGGGTCTCATGCTTGAGTTTGTAATGGGAGAGTATGCTTTAAGTAAAATATTTTCTTCATATATGATTAAAGCATATATTTTATCTGTTTATTACTGTATAACTTTCTACTTTCTTTACATATAAAATCATGGGGCTGGACTAGATAATCACCAGGATCTCTTAGAAGTGGACATACAATGATTTTATCAATCTGCAAATCAACCATCATTTTTAATCACCAGTTATGTCCCAGGTACTATTTTTGTTTTAGTTTTTGCTAGGCAATGGGGTTAAATGGCTTGCCTAAGGACACACAGCTAGGCAATTGTTAAGTGTCTGAGGTTGGATTTGAACTCAGGGCCCATGCTCTATCCACTGTGCCACCTAGCCACCCCTCCCCTCCAGATACTATGATGTTAAATATCGAAGAAACAAGTACAAAATGTTAGTCCCTATCCTTAGAGATCTTACTTTTTTTTTTTAGCGTTTTGCAAGGCCCTTGGGGTTAAGTGGCTTGCCCAAGGCCACACAGCTAGGTAATTGTTAAGTGTCTGAGATCAGACTTAAACTCAGGTCCTCCTGACTCCAGAGTTGGTGCTCTATCCACTTGCTCCACCTAACCACCCCCAAGATCTTATATTCTAATGAATATTCGAATCACTTTATTAGGACAAACCCATTGAACACAGTTCAATTAAAAGTATTCTTAGCCTTGTAGAAAGTGGTACATATAGGAGAATAATTAGACATGAGGGCAAAACCGAGAAGTGGAGACTTCAATGCCGACATGAGTAATTTGGACCCTTAGCTCTACTAATCAAAACTTCTGGCTTCAATTTGTCCTGTAAAGCTTGTTAAGCACTTCCCAACAATCCTGACAGGTTACTGAAGGCCAGGAGCTCCTGCAGATGGATTAAAACCCAGCTCTTCTGTCTCCCGGGCCAGCAGTTATCTGTTCCCTGATGCCTCTGTGCCCATACTGGAAGCCACTGACTAAACTGTCAGCTCTGAAGAAGGACCACTTGCCCAAGAGTCAATGTATTTATTCATTTACTATCAAAGTCTTCTGCCATATTGATCTATTTACACCCCCCACACACACACACATAAGGCAAACAGGTAGGTTTGTGCAAATTGTTTGTGAGTGTGCAGGGCTGTACTAGAGCCAGTTCAAAGCTGGCAACATCAGTTAATTGTGAAGTTTTCATTGTGTGCATTTATACCTTGGTAATAATTAAAGAGTATAAACCAGGGTTTCATTTATGGTCTTATTGATTTCTAAATTAAAAAAAATACTAATGTAAGTTAAACTTAGAAGTATGTATGCGTGCATTTGAGATGTTCAATGTTTCCTAGGATCTTTGCGGACTTACATATTCTTGTCCAGAATAGGAAAGGAAAGAACCGGAGAGGGTTAATTGTTTATGGTCCCAGGTGCAGCCGTTGTCAACATCAAGAGCAGAATGACAGTGAAAAAGAATAACAAGGAAGAAGTTGAATTCAATTCAATAAAAATATAAGTCATTTGGATTTGATCCAATATATAGTTTTGGGTTTTTTTCTTTTAGGATTTTGCAAGGCAATGGGGTTAAGAGGCTTGCCCAAGGC
The DNA here is from genome assembly GCF_037893015.1 of Macrotis lagotis. NCBI lineage: Eukaryota > Metazoa > Chordata > Mammalia > Peramelemorphia > Peramelidae > Macrotis > Macrotis lagotis. Next base: position 6,388,750 of record NC_133664.1, read on the forward strand.
CACACAGCTAGGGAATTGTTAAGTGTCTGAGGTCAGACTTAAACTCAGGTCCTCCTGACTCCAGGGCTGGTGCTTTATCCACTGCGCCATCTAGTCACCCTGATCCAATATATAGTTAGAAGAATCATGAAGCATTGAATAAAATCTCTGGGCAGGTCCCTTATTATTGCCAAGTCACAGAATGGATCCCTCCTTAAGCCCTCTGGAAGTTCAGAATAAATAATATGTCATGAGGCTTCCCTTTGGAGTCTTCCCTGGCCTTGGAATTTCATCTGTGCAGGTGTATAGCCATGGAATCATATCTGTGTAGGTGTATGACTATGAAGTCACATCTGTGTAGATGTAGGATTCTTGGCTTCATTCACGCTTCCTCCCCATCCTGCATATCATAGACATAGACCAGAGGAAGGACATCAGAATTTAATTTTGTGTCATTTAGATGGAAATATGGTAGTGATCCCTTTTTCCCCTCTCTTGAATCTCTATTGCTCTCTTTTATCTCTAGCAAAAAAAAGGATGATTTTTTTTTTTTTGTAGTATTTTAGTTTAGTGATGGAATGAGAGTCCAGGAACGGAACTTCTTACCTGACTTCACATGGAAGAACTGGCTGCAGAACTGTGAACAATCACCATACCTGCATAAGCCTCAGTGAGTCCATCTGTATAATGAGTAGGTGGTGCCTCTGTGGGCATCCCACAAATGCTTCAGTTAAGATGTTCAAAAAAGCAAACAAGTCCATTTTAGCTGGACACAAAATTATCCATTTAGTCCTGATGGCACCACAGAGGGCAACAGGAACAGAGTCTTACTGGACAAGTTATTTTTAGATACTATTCTATTTACAACAGGGTTGATAACAACTTTTTTTAAAGTTCTGTAAAATATCTTTTGCCCAGAATTGTTTTGGGGAAAGCTGGCCCATCTAGAGGTCTGATCACCAGAAGAGTATAGATGTGCTTCTTCATCGGTCATTCTGCAGGTCCTTAGGAAGAGTCAGGAATGAAAGAGATGGCTAAAAATAGGCCTCTGTTTTTGATCTGTTCCAATATAATCCTGAGATAAGAGGCACAACACACACCAGCTTATCCGGTGGCCAAGACAGCCACCCCAGTTCGGGCACTTCGGCCTCCTTTGGAAAGGTCCATTAAACTAAAAGCTATAATCTCATCGCCGGTATTAGATCTCAGGTCACTGAAATAGCACACGGTGGCTGGATCAATATTCCTGCTTTGAAAATAAGCGTTTCAGTTTTGCCTTCAAGTTGATGGAACAGCAGGAGAGAGAAGACAATGACCCACTAGCAGCGTTCCGTGGATGTCATTGACATTATCTCGTAATCAGCCTCATGGTAAATATGACTCCAAGTGTCTCTGCCGCCTAATCAGCACAGCCCCATGTCAGCAGAGACAAAAAAAAAAAAAATTGAAAGGAAGAAACATTTTTAGAATACTCGAGGCCAGGACTCTTATTAACACTTTGGGGGCACTTTTCCCCCAAAGAACAATGCCATCCAGTTTAGTTTTCAAATCTTTAGTATTGTCATTACCCTAGCTGAGTTGTTTCAGTTGTGCCTGACTCTCTTTGAGCCTGTTTAGGGTTTTCTTGGCAACAATAAAGGGGCACTTGCTGTTTTCTTCTCCAGAGCATTTTATAGGAAGTTTCTGGGGTCAGAGCTAGGAAGTATCTGGGGTCCAATTTGTACATATGGGGAGAATCTTCTTGATTCTAAGCACAGTCCTCTATCTGTCCACCAGGTCATCCCGCTGCCCCCTAATTGAGAGCTATTCCAGCAATACTGGGATTGTATTCAGAAAGATATTTTACCAAGTTAAATCCAATCTTGGATTTTTGTTTTTGGGTTTGTGTGTGAGTGTTTCATATAGAAATAAGTTGTAGTAGAACAGGAGAAATGAAACATGAAGAATACTTGAATGCAATGTTTTTGGTCAAAAAGCATATCAGCGGGTTTCCACCACCTCTTACAAGAGCAGTTTCAGTAGAATGGGACAGCGAAGGTGGGCAGCACATGGCAGACTCTGAGGACAAAGATGCATTGTGAAGTGTGGCACTCTGTTTCAACAGAATTTGACAATTAAAAGTAGAGAGCAGTTTGAAAAAACTGAAATGGGCAGGGCAGGCTTTGGTGGGCATCCCTCCTTTTAAAGATTGCAATTGACCACTGTACCAACCTGCTAAGGTCCACTAACAGACTGCTGTGTGGCAAATGGGATGGAGCAAAGGGACTTGTGGTCAAGAAGGCAGGAATTCAAATCCTATACTTTATATACTTTCCATCTGTCTGACTCCAGAAAAGAAATCAGGTCCCTTAAAGTTTCTTATCTTTTGTTATCTGTACAAAGGGGGATTTGAAAAAAAGCACCTTCCTCCCTAGGTTAATGTGAGAATCAAATCTATTAGACTTAGTTCTCTATATCCATAATGCTGGGTAAAACTTAAAGTATTATTATCTATCACCTCTTATTAATATTTCAAAATTCATCTTTTTCTTTTATTGTTCACTCATCTTTTTTCCAAATAAATTGCTTTCTAATTCAATCAACCAATTACTATTTATTTAGCACCTATTATAAGGCACTGATACCTTTCCTGTATTGTAAGTATGAAGACGCTTTCTTGAACTCAAGTGGAAAACTTTATACTGATCCCTATTCAGTTTCATTGTCTTGAATTCCATCCACTCTTCTAGCTTTCCAGTTCATTTTTGCATCCTGCCTCTCAACCACTTTAGTTAGAATCCATCAATATATTCTCTCTCTCTCTCTCTCTCTCTCTCTCTCTCTCTCTCTCTCTCTCTCTCTCTCACACACACACACACACACACACACACACACACACACACACACACCTTTCTTTTCAAAAGAATACCATGAGATATATTATCAAACACTTTGCAAGATTCTGGGCAAATTATATCCTCAGTGTAATAAAATAGTATTCTTTTCCTTTTAGCTTATCTTCTCAGATCCCCATCTCCAGATAGTCGCTCTCTTGGAAAGCCCATCCAAACTCACAGCTTTCACTCTCCCACTTCCATTGAGCAGGCAACCCGCTCTTTGTCTCCAGTCTTGGTCTTCCTTCTGGCCACATCTAAAACTCTCTTCAGACCTATAATGCTTTGGGCACCTCATACTCAATATGTCCCAAAGTAAAGGTGTCAATCTCATTCTCTCCCTTCTGGAAGAGTCATGCCCTTTCAACCTGGTCCCTATAGGAAGTCTTAATATAATCTTTGTCTTCTCTCTCTCTCTCTCACTCCCAGCAGGTTGACAGGAGTTATGGTAGGCTGATTCTACCTCAATGGCATTCATTCTTTCTATTCTCATTGTTACTAGTCTGGCCTAGGTCCTAGCTAGAATACATTTTGTTCTCTAACTTTCATTTTCTCCCCCCACATTCCAAAGAATTTGTACATCTGCCAATTTTTTAGAAAAAAAAAGATTTAGTCATGTCATTCCTGTTCTCAACATTTTCAGTGCTTCTCCAATATTTACTAAAAGTTCAACCACCTCCGCCAACACTTTGAAGCCTTCTATGGTGCATTGCATTTTTTTTTATAGGCCTGTATCACAAGACTTAGGATACACTTATACGCTTCTCATTTATTCCTTGGTCAGATATGGCCAATTACTCAACATTCCCCAGATCTGTCATCTTCATTCCTTCTCCTTTGACTTCATTTATCCTAGTTAAATGAAGCCACCATGTTTCTAATGGATACCAGTCATCTCAGATAATCCAAAGAATTCCTGCCCTAGAAGGACAGTCCATAACACCAACTGGGCAGCAGCACCGAATGGGGCAGGAAGGGTGGGTAGTGAAGGAAGACTGTATAGGTCATGTTGGATGACTGCTGCACTCCCTTTCAGCTCTCAGATTCTGAGCTTCTGGGTGTTGAGCTTGAAGTCTAGAACATGTGATTTCAGAGCCCAGAGCTACCATATGGATTTGGAAGATTCTATTCTCTCAGTGGATTGTAAATCCTTCAAGGTAACATCTAGTTCCCCTCCTTTGTCTATGTATACACACCACTAAGCACAGTGTCCCTGCACACAGTAGGCATTTAAAATATTTTTTGAAATGAATTTCATTGAATAGAAATGAATCTGGAAGTAGCCAGATTACACAGTGGTTAGAGTTCTGAATTTGGATTTGGAAAGACCCAACTTCAAATTTTGCTTCAGACTCTTAATTGCTATGTGTCCCCATGCAATATATTTATTTTTTTTCTCATGATCACTTTCCTCATCTGCAACATTAAGGTGCTGTTCTTGATTTTCTGTAAAATCATAATCAGTTCTAAATTTGTGATCCTTTAATTCATGCCATTTCATATATGAGTCATTAAATGGAATGTATGATGTCAGACCTTTTATGTCATCTTGTTACTATACATATGAAAATAACAACAATTTTGAAGTGTGGCATTACATTTCAATAAAATTTGACAGTGCAAAGTAGAGGGATAGTTCAAGATGGTGTTAGAAAAGGCTGAAATGGGTAGGGCAGGCTTTAGATTCCATAGAAATGATGAAATCAGGGTCTGGATGAGAGTTAAGAGAATTTTAAAAATTTGATGTCTTAGAGCAATGAGTAAGAGGGATATGAAATCTGGTAGTCTCAAGCAATTTTTAACGTCTTGATGTTATCTGGATAATTATTTTAGAGGTACAATTTAATTTTAATAGCATGAAGGGACAGATACATGATTATTGGTCTCTACAAGGATTTAACTTTGTATTTTCTCCTTTTTTCGTTGCTAATAAAACCATGTTCATCATTGTAAAATGAAAATTAGAAAATTCAGAGAAATCAAATATAGTTTAATTCTCAACAAGCACTGTAAATCTCTAAGCTTTACTAAAGAATGGATACCATTTCCCAATTTGAAATGATTTTCTCTTCTAGACCTCAATTTCATCAGTAAAAACCATGATGGGTCTAGAGGTGACAAGCTTGTATTGAAACTCACAATTCTCATGTTATAGAATATTATTCTAATGGGAAATTCAACTTCCAGGGTTTCTGATATGATGGTAGAGTCAGAAGCTGAGCATTAGTTGGGTTAATGTAGGAAAGCTACACATCCACCCACCCACCCACACCCACATACACATACATACATACATACACACAGACACACGGTCAGAAATGGCTGATTGAATAAATAAATGAAAAGCCCTTATTTAGCATTCACTATATAATAGTAAGACTATCCCTGCTCTCAAAGGGATTGTATTCATTTTTTTAAGGTTTTTGCAAGGCAAATGGGGTTAAGTGGCTTGCCCAAGGCCACACAGCTAGGTAATTATTAAGTGTCTGAGACCGGATTTGAACCTAGGTCCTCCTGACTCCAGGGCTGGTGCTTTATCCACTGTGCCACCTAGCCACCCCTGGGGATTGCATTCTAATGATGAAAACTGGGAAGAGGAAAGGAGACTGAAGCTATGAAACAGTCTGCAGATGCACCTTTTCCAGCATAGATTAAATTATATTTGCCAGAGCAATAGGTGGGAGTGACATTGCCGAGGAGGCAGATGAGATGGGAAAACAGACTATGTCTGGGGTGGGAGGATAAAGAGGAGGACTCATAGTGTTAAGAAGTCAGGGTAATTTGCTTAGCTCTTCTCAGGAGTGGGTTGGAGGGTAGAAGAAAAGTTTAAGCAAAGAAAAATTCCTACTCCAATTGAAAAATAGTACAAGTTAAGAAAATACTGGGAAAATTCTCTAAAACAAGACAATAATTCTGCATTAGCTGTAACTAGAATTCTAGAAAAGGCAATGGGATAACTATAGGAGAGATAGGAAAGTATTTTTTAAATTAAAGTTAGCAATCTTAGACTCTTGGTAAACCTCCAAATGAAGACTTAAGAGCTTTGAATAGAGGCTGACAAACTCATGGGGAATGAAAGGCACTTTAGGATGAGAGGAGCATGGGAGAAGCTCAACTAAAAGTTCAATGACTGAAATCCAATATGACCCTGGGAGCTGGAGAGGTGGTGGTGATCTCAGAAAAGATAATAACGTTTATAAGGGGGAGCTATGGATTGAGAACAAAAAAGATAATGAGTTCAGTTGTGGACAAGTTGAGCAGTCTCTGGGACATCCAATTTGAAAAATTTAATGGGCAGTTGATGATGAGGAACTCAAGTTCAGGAGAAAGATGGTGGATGCATGAGTACATCTTAGAGTCATTTTCATGATGATAATTAAACTTGTAGGAGTTCAAGGGGTTATTAAGTGAGAAGGTATAGAGAGAAGAGGCTCCAGAATGGAGTCCTAGGAATACTCATAGTAGTCATGGTCTTCCAGGAAAGGAGAAGTACAAGGAGCAGTCAGACAGGTGAGATGGAACTGGGATTAATCTGTCCCACACAGCTACAGAGCAGAAAGAGTATGATCCAAGAGAAAAAGATACTCAAATGCTGACAAGAGATTGAAGAGGATAAAAATTGTAAAAAGGTCATGAGATTTGACAATTGGGAGATTATGGATAATTTTGGAGTTGTTCATTTCTGTTGAATAGTGAAACCCAAAGTCAGGTTTCAAGAGCTTGAGAAGAGGAGGGAAAAGACAATGAATATGGAAAGCTGTTTTCAAAAAGTTTGGGAAGAGAGATATAGATGTTGGTGTGAGAGCATGATGGGGTCTGGAGAGGGTTTTGTTTTTGTTTTTGTTTTTGTTTTTGTTTCTAAGGATAGGAGAGAAGGGTGAAAGGAACTGGTTGATAGGACATTTTACTGGACAGGATAGGAGGTGATGTGATCAAGGATAAATGGAGTAGACTGATTTGGAGAGGGGAAAGACTCACTTTTTTATATCAGAAGTGACAATAAAAGAGGAGCAGAAAGAAAACGGCAATGGAGCTGTGAAACACAGAAGAAGGGAAGATGGGAGCTCATGGGAAAAAAATTTCTATTTTCTCGGTAAAATACAAGGTGATGTTCTTAGGAATGAGGATGTGAGAACTTTAGTAGAGAAGACTTGTGCTAGCTGTTGTGGGGAATGCTTAATTAATGGTGGAAGGTAATTACAGTCCAGTTGATATGAAATAATATGTTTGTTATAGAGCTGGTCAGAACAGTTGCATGACCTTTAACTTATGCAAAGTACACTTCGTAGTATTATATAATTGCTATCTTGATGTTTATCACCACCATCATCACCACCATTTAGCAGCATCAATACAGGATATGATTGGGATTGGAGATGACAGGAAAGTACATGAACTAGATAATTACAGGGTCAGGATTGGGAAGAGGTGAAAAGAAATTCAGAGCATGAGTGATAACTTGGAAAAGTCTTGAGCAGGGGAATAATTGTAGATTCCAATGAGGATGAATGAGGATTTTGTTTAGGGGGAGTCAGGCATAGGATGAGATAGACTCGCTGGAGGGTGTAATCAAACAGAATTCAGAATTCTTTAGTATAGAAATGGACTAGTTTTGAGTAATGACAAAATTAGAGTGAAGAATCACTATCCTTGTGTGTAGCAGAGGTCATGGGATTAAAATAGGTAGAAAGGTTATGGGAGAAGAAATTCAGACTACCTGAAGTCCCCATTCATGAGAACAGTATTGTGAGACAAAAACTGAAAAATAGAAAGTGAGGGGCAGAGCTCTCCATGTTTTCTTCCAGGCTCCACCTGAATGGTGAACACCATGAGAATCCTGACCCTTCCTCATCAGTTGCTTCTTCCAAGGGTCTGGCTCTGGCATGAGGGGGACAGAGTGGGGAACTCATAAGGTCCCAAAATGAAGTCTTTCATGCTCCCTGTTTGTATGGAGAGCAGTCTTGCCTTCCAGGTGTTCCTCTTAGAAGTCTGCTGGGGGTCCCCAAGTTCTTTCTCGCCCCCAATTCAAAGACTATCTATCCTTGGTCTATGGCAACTGCCTTAACATCCATCTCACTCAAATTCCCCCTGCTCAAGCCTATCCTTCTTTTAGCACTCAAAATGATCTGCCTTCAGTCCAAATCAGGCCCAACCTGATTCCATTCTCCCCTTGAGTGGTCTGACTTGTTCTTTCTCTCCTCAACCTGTGATCCAGAGACATCAGCCTCCTTGCTGGTCCCTCCCAGGAGATCCCCCTCCTGCTGGAGCAGGGACTTCCCCTGGCTGTCCCCTAGACCTGGAAGGCTCTCCTTCCTCCTCCTCTCTGCTTCCTGGCTTCTTGGATTCCTTCCCATCTCAAATAAAATCCCACCTTCTACAAACCTTCCCTCCCCCCTTAATTCAAGGGTCTTCTCTCTGGTGACTCTCTCATTTATCCTGTCAAGAGCCTTTTGCATATTATTACCCCCACCCCAACACTGGGCTGGAATCAGGGTGAGGACACTTGCCTGCTTGGCCTCCCCTATGCTTAGGACCTAGGAAACAGTAAATGCTTAATTAATACTTGTGGATCAAGAAACCTCAGCTGAATTTCATTTGAGGAATCTTTCTTTCATTCCCATTTTCCTCTTCTGAACATATCAGAGCTTTCTGTCCCTTTGAAAACATCTTTATCTTACAAAATTAATGAACTTTAACTGAGGGGCCTGGTGGATATTTGTTTCCATTAGTTGCACTATTAAAAAGTTTTATGTGTATTTTTTTTCAAATGGAAATTTGAAATGGGGGGTGGGGCTCTGATGAGAAGAGGAGAGGAGAGGAGCCACCTCCTCAAAGCTGTGCCTAGAGGTTTGCACCAGTCAGGCATTAATTAAGACAATTACGTTGACTTTCTTTAATGAACTTGGCTCAATTGATATTTGCATTTTTCTTTCTTTTTTGTTTATTTTCAGGTTTTAGCAGGAAATAGCTACAAACTCAGCAAATTATACAAGCCTATAAACACATATATCTGAGTGAAAAGAGGAGATGGTGCGTGTGTGTGTGTGTGTGTGTGTGTGTGTGTGTACGTGTGCATATTTATATGGAAAGAGAGAGGGGTGTCATCTCTTCTTTTGAGGGCAGGTGTTTCTACATGCGTATCGACATATAGACACAGACACATATACACATATAGATAGATCAATCAGTAGATAAATATTCTCCCTCAGAGTCAAGGCAGCCCATTTTTCCCCTTTTCCATTTGAAGTTCTTATGAGAATGCACAACAAAGCTGACCCTTCTAAGTGTCCTCAGTAGCAAAGGGCAGGATTTTGACGATTCAGCAGGGGACAATCAGAGAGAAGCTGCATGTTCTAGGCAGAGCAATAACTTTAATATTCTAGAAGGTCTGAGACTTAGCAGCCCAACAGTCTATATTTATGTCTGGAAGGGGTCTTCCCTGGTCAGAGGAGGAAAGTGCGGTCCAAGGAGATCAGGGGAAGCCAGTGGTAGCCAGACTGGGATGCCAAAGCAGGACTCTTTCTCCCATACCCTATCTCTGAGCCTAGTTATGTGCCCATGAACAGGCCCTCCTTAATCTCTCTGCCCCTGGTGTCCTCATCGCTCATGAGGGCAATGTCCGCCTCACACTCAGAAATGATGACACATGTCAAGTGCTTCACCAAATAGTCAAATCCTATGTAACTTGGCAGTTATTGGGATGATAGTTTGTCTTTTATTACTTCTGGCAAAGCAAGCACGATGGTTTACACTCTTGTTGTAGAAATATTTAAATTATTTCGGGAAATCAATCTTTGTACAGATTTACCTGCATGGATGATGGTAGACCCTCCTTTTTCCCTGCGGTTGGAAAAACCAGAAGCAGCAGAATGACCACAGACCCAAGAGGGGAGGGATCGCTGCTCCCCTGGAGGGCCCTGTGTCTACAGGGGCACAAGCTCCGATTACATGTAAAAGGATGCTAAACAAAATCTTTTAAGTTTCTCATTAGAGATTATTCACTTACCCAATGTGATGATTGCATGTGGGGGCTTTATTTAACAGCGTTATTACTTTGATTGCATAACTCCTAAATATGTTTTCAGCTAAGGTAATTGTGTAATTTGCATCTTGAAAGGGCAGCTCTGAGAATGCAGAGAATTGTCTTCAAAGTAATTTCTAATGAAGAATAATTAATAATAATAATAATAAAGCACCCAACTCAAATAATTGTTCTCAATGATTAACTTTGTCCGGTTTCCATGTCAACCCCCTGCTTGGCCTGCCACCCTCTGACACTCCCTTAGGACCCAATCCCATTCCCCTCCTGCTGGGATCTGACTTCTCTAAAATGAAATGCTGTGAATGCCACATAGGAAGCAACTTCATAGAGCTTTAAGAGAATTCTGAGGAAGGGGTTTTAAAGACAGGCCTCATCACTGCCCTCTGAGCAATGGAGGAGGAAATAGGAGGAAACATGTATACCCCAGCATCCTAGATTACAGGAGGGAATCGTGGGGAGATAATAAAAACATAAAGGAAAACAAAACCAGGGAGGGAAAAAGATGGTGGGTGAAAGAGCTGCTTGGCCCCATCTGCATTCCAAGCCTGGGGAGTAAGGAGCCCCAGTGTCTAAAACTGATTTTTCTGACTTCTAGCTAAATCAAAGGGCTCTATCTTCCAGAAACTTATCTACATGAGAATGTTTTGCCAGGGTATTGATCCCACATGCAAGTATAAGCAAAGCTTCATTGATTTTTTCCTTTCACTTTCTAGCAAATAAAATAATAACACTATAGAGTTTCACCAAGCTTGAAGATCCATATAAATGTTAGTGAACAATATTGTCTCCTCTGTGCTAGAAACTACATTAGATACCATAGAGCCAAAGAAAATAAGAAGCGCCCATCACCTCAAGGAGTCAACCTTTTGTGCCAGGGAGCAGTCAACCAGGATGGATTAGGAGATGTGTGAACTATAAGCAGCTTGGTCAGAGTGGAGGCCTGGACATCAAAAGTTGGAGCATCAGGGCAGGATTCGTTTAGCAAGACAAGGTCTTATTCATAACTGCTGAGAAAATGTTGCTAAGATGAATGTGTCTGTGCCCATTGGAGAGTGAACGTTAGCAGTACCAGATCTCAAATAGATTACAAAGCAGTAATCATCAAAGCAATCTGGTACTAGCTAAAAAAATATAGTGATGGGTCAGTGGTATAGGTTGGGCACACAATACATAGTCATAAATGACCATAGTAACCTAGTGTTTGATGAAGTCAAAGATATAAACTTTTGGGACAAGATTTCGAGATCAGAAAAAGATTGCTGAGAAAACAGGAAGAAATTATGGATCAATCCACATCTCATACTATATATCAAGATAAGGTCAAAATGGATAATTTTTTTAGATGTAAAAGGGGAGAGCATAAGAAAATTAGGGAAGCAGGGAAAAATGTGCCTTTCAGATCTATGGATAAGTGAAGAGTTTATCACCAAACAAGATATAGAGCAAATTGCAGGAAGTAAAATGGAGATTTTTGATTATATGAAATCAAAAATTCACGTGAAGATTACATGAAAAAACAGTTTTGCAGAAACCAAACCAATGCAGCCAAAATTAGAAGACAAGCAGCAAACTATGGAAATTTACTGCTAGTTTCTCTGATATAGACCTCATTCCATATGTTGAAACATATGAAACTATTCCCAAAGAGTTATAAAATTTCATACCCTTTAACCCAGAAATTTCTACTACTAGATCTGTGTTACAAAGAGATCAAAGAAAAGGGAAGATGGACCTTTGTGTATACACACACACACACACACACACACACACACACACACACACACATACATAAACACTATTCATACATAGCAGCTGTTTTTGTGGTTGCAAAGAAATGGAAATTGAGGAGATACCCAATAATTGGCTAATGACTGAACATATTGTGGCATATTATTTGGGATGGAATATCATTATGCTAAAAGAAATGACAAAGGGGATGATTTCAGGCAGGGAAGATTTATATAAACTGATGCAAAATGAAGTGAGCAGAACCAGAAGAATATTGTATACAGAAACAGCAATATTGTATGATAAGCCAATGTGAATGACTTAGCTACTTTGTGCAATTAAAATGATCCAAACCAATTACAAAAAGCCCATGATGAAATTTCTAACTATCTCCAGAGAGAGAGAGAGAACCATTGAACCCTGAGTGCTGATTGAAACAAACCCTTAGCACTTTATTTTTCTTGGTTTCTTTTTCAAGTGGCTAATGTGGAAAAGGTTTTGCATGATCTCAAAAGTATATTTAGTATTATATTGCTTGCCTACTCAATGGGGATAGGTAGATAGGAGGGAAAGAATCTGAAAGTCAAAATATTGTTTTAAATGAATGCTAAAAATAAATAAATTTTAAATTTTAAAAAGAAGAATGGTCACATACCAATCATGCTTTATAGGGAAAGATAAAGACAATGAGACTTTGAACAGTCAGCCTGCTCTGTATTATGGTGTCTATAGTCCTGCTTCTTAATAAACTGTAATGGAGTTATATTAGGAGCTTTCAAACACCGAGCTATTCTATTTTTTACATTCTCATGAAAAAAGACATTCAGAGAAGGTCTTCATATGAGCAGATGAGACCCCATTGAGTATGTGCTTTTTCTCTTTTTAAAAAGAAAAAAGGAAATAAAATGAATACCAACTCTCTTATTACAAGAAAGCTCTCCATGTCAGTCTCTGGATTCATGTTTATTATGTGTAATTTGTTGCCTTCCTCCTCAGCTTCCCCTTCCCTTCCCCCCACACATAAAGTCGAACATAATGATTTGGATAAAACCAGAAAGAAGAGTGCTATGCCTCTGGCTTCCTGGAGAGACAAGGGTTGTGCCATAGGTGAGATTTCAATGAATTCTTCTTGTAAGTGGCCATGAATTATAAATGGCTGCATAGTTTGGTGCATTATTTTATCTCAAATTAGACTCAGGTCATTGGGAAGGAAGGGGAGGCCCTTGTAGCACTGTGCAAGTGTTGGCAGCCAGGGGTGGGTTGGAGCTGGTAAGATCTCCCTGGAAGAAACAGATAATTAAGTACCACCTAATTGCCTTGCTTCTCTAGGCCTTTTGGAAAGGTTAGAGCTTACACATTTTAAAGTCCAGGTAATAAGAAAAAGATGTACTGACCTGAATAAACCCTCTAACCTTTATCATTCTCCAAGATCTTTTATTTTATTTTTTACATTCAAAATTCTATAATAGCAGAGCCAGCCCTTACAATCTGGGCTTTGTGAAGTCCAGACTCTTTCTTAAAATGACTCATTTTTCATTAATCATCATCATCATCATAGCTGACATTTACATCCTAAGCTGAGTACCCTACTTACTGGTATCAATGACCCTGTGAGGTAAGTACTATAGGTACTACAGGGATAAGGAGGAAATAGGGACTCAGGATGGCCAATGACACATCCCAGATCACACAGCTAGTACTGGCCAGAAACAGGATTGGAATCTGGCATCCTGATGAGGAACTTTGCTCTGCACTCATTTTAGTGCAAAAAGAACAGCTGATAAAAATTCTTCATCACAGATGTAGATTGTAAAATATAAAAAAGGAGATGACACATAGGGAAGGCCAGCTCCAAGGGGCCATTGTTTATCTCTTCTTCCACAACCTGTAACCCCAAAGCTCTGCTCAATCTTCAGATTTTGGCTCTGGGAAAGGACATGAGATTCAAGTTTATTTATCTTGTTGGACATCAATGCCCACCTTTGACAAAACGTTTACCTTTTCATTCTCTAACTTTTCATTGAGAGCTAAGACATGTAAAAACTAGGTGCTCCTAAAATTGCAAATGAGGAATGCTCTAAGCTGTTGCAGATCAGGAAGATCTGGGTTCAAAACTGCTTCTTCTGGCTACGTGGAATTTAGTTTTGGCAGAGTTAGGCACTAACCAGGAGCTCCAATCAATAATGAGATCATTGTGGTTTAGGAAAGTGGTTGTTTGACTGTCACTTGTGAGTTGGATTTCAAGAAGAAGACAATGCAATAGTGGCAGCGAGACCTGCATTTCCAAAGGGTTAATGTAGTTCTGTTGGGAGGGAAATTTCAGAATCAGCCAGTCCACAGGATGGTCTGACTTGTGAGTCACATAAGGGAAGGCTTAAATGCATGGGTAAAAGGTCTGCCTCTACTTGTCCTCACAAGCAAAAATCCTAGTTTGCTCTGTCCTTTTAAAATTCCTCATCCACCACTTTTGGACTCCTCTGGACTCGGCATCTTATCTTTCTTCCCCCAAATATACATCAGTGAGAAAACTCATTATGTTGCAAGATTGAATTTGCCAGCTCCTCCCATCTCCTCAGGCCCCTCTGACTGAACCCTCTGGCAGGAGGGCAGGGCCAGGGGCTCCAGGGCTTCTGTTTGAAGAGGGGGCTCACCACCATCTTCCCCTTTTCCATCAGTTACAGGGCTTCTGGACTTCATCATGCTCCCATCTGGGTAAGATTTATCAAATGGACAATTTTCAGGGGATCATATCAAACACAATATTTAGTAATAAGAATGTTGCTGCAAGGCAAAACTTGGCACTTGATTGACCATGGTGGTAAGGGTGTGAAGAATTGACCTAGAGAGATTGGAAGAAGAGCCCAATGGATGGACTAAAAGGAGGATTACACTGAAATCCCAACTCCAACATTCACAGCTGCATGATCCTGGACAAGTCACTTAACTTGTGTTGGCCTAAGTTCCTGGAACTATAAAATGAGAATAATGGTCCTGACTTCACAGGGTTGCTGTGAGGATTTAGTGTGAAAGATTAAAAATCAGTTTGAAGCCCACAGAAATGCTATTATTTGTTATTATTATTATTATTACTATTGTGGTTGCTATTATGTAGCACACTTTGAAAGCCTTAATGTTCTAGATAAATGAGTAATTAAAAATTGTAAGATGTACCATAAATGTCAATAGAAATTCTACAAAGGAGGAGCACAAAGTGGTGTGGAAAAAATGATAGAATAAATTGTCCCAAGAAAGCTCACTAAGCTCCTGAACTATAATCCCCATCTGGGGAAAGAAGAGCAAGATGAGAAGTAATTGGTTTAAAAATACCAACAATGAGAGGAGCCTCTGTTTCCCACTCTGGTCCCTGAGGAACTGTCTTCTCCATCTTAGGTCACATGCTCCAGAGAGTCATAGTAGGTACTCAGTTCAAGAATTCTTTGCAGAGAGTGGTCAAAAGATAGATCAGGACCAGGAGACTGTTATGATCCTAGTTAATAACAAAGATAAATTAAACGTCTCCATGAATAATTGAAAAGGGCTAGTTGGCAGATTAGCAAATGACTCTTCACAGAGTAATGAAACATATATATATATATATATATATATATTTTAAGTAAAAAAGCCCAGAAAAAAACACTAAGATTTCTGAGGTGGAACATTTCTAGGATGAAACTCTTTGCAAGCTGGCAGTGTGCATAATGTGAAGTTGGAGATGGAGGTGACAGTTCTCAAATGTTGAGCCACAGCTTTCTCACTTGATTTCATCATTCCCTCACATTCTTTCCCTTGGCTCTCTCCTTGACCTGAGACTCCACAATAGGCTAAAGTTAAGGCATCAGAGGAATTAATCCTTGTGGATTCCACATAGAAAAGCCATAAGTCACTCTATTGCTGTCACATGAGAGAAATGATTCATTAGATAGAAATTATTTTGAACCTTTAGAGATCTCACACACACTCGTGTACACACACTCACAGATATTCACACACACACACACACACACACACACAAGTATCTGACTTTGATGAGATCCTTCAAAAGTCTTCAAAATCTGGCTCATGCTGAGGCTTACGTGGGTGATCTCAAATCCCCAACACAAGGAATTCTCGGGCAGTGGCCAGAGCTGAGCTCTGGGATCACCATTTCCGCTGTTGTCAGCATTCTTTTCCTAACTAGATGTTACAGCCTATTGAATTGAAGCCAGCCAGATCCTATGAAGAGTGGCCACTGACCCTCCCCAGGGCTCATGGGATGAGTTGGGGGGGGACTGGGGAGGGGCCAGAATTCCTTGGACTCAATCTAGATTCCAGCAGAGGAAACAAAGTAGGAGATTTTTACATTTTTGGACACTGATAGTCTCACTCTGGGTGTCATCATTCCTCACAATTCAATCATGCTTTGAGTCGATATCAAGGGGTCATCTTCCTAGAGTTAAGGAGATCAAGATTACAGACATTTTTAGCCTGACTTTAGAGATGAGGAGCAGATGGGCAGGATTATTTGAACCCAAGTTTCTCCTGATTCTGAGTCCCTAATCTGTAAAAGACCAGAAGCTCAGGTGAGCACCAACCTGCCTGGGCTCTGTGGGAAGGCCATAGATGCTTTGCTCAATCTCATTTGCTGCTCTCCTCTATTTATGGCTTGAGTTAGGGCTCTTTTACTTCTCTTCCCAACAGCTTCAAGCACATCTAACTTCAACTGAGTCTTAAGTTTTGCCATTCCCCATTCTCATCCAACAGGATAGGAATAGACACACCAGGACAGCTATCCTGGCATTAACAACAAGTGTCCTGTTCTCTATCCAGAAAGGTCTAGCAAGATGCAGGAGGTTCCTGCTAGTAGATAATGAAGAAAGGCCAAGCTGAACAAGAACTCTGAGTCTAACCTGGATAAGAATAAGATGCCTCTCCTTTCCTCACTATACAGCGACATCTTTTATGCTGAAGAACTCATACGTCATGCCCCATCCTGCTCCACTTACTGATAGCTCTCATAGTTGGAAGGGTCTTCTCACTCACCCTCCACTTGGTCCCTTGGACTGAGAATAAGCCTCTGTACTGCACCCAGAGGTGGCTTCTACTGATGTCCCTGGTATCCAGTAGGTCCTAGCTAGACCCTTTTCCTTGGGAAAGTCCTTCAATCCCTTGAAAGCAACTCAAATAATATCCCTGGAGAGTTTAATATCCTCTAGGATCACCATCCCCATTGCTTTCAACCAAGCTTCAAATGTCATAATCTCAAGGCTTTTTGCCCTCCTGACCATTAGTTTTCCAACAGTCTCCCTTAAATGTAGGTTCAGGAACTAAAGCAGATTCCACCAATGTGGCAGGACCAGGGCAGGAGAGAAATAGATGGTCACTTCTTTATCCCTGGCTGCTAATCCTTTCTTAATGCAATTTAGAAGGCTTATTTTGCCACAACTCTGTACTTTTAGCTTCACTTGAGTCTGAGACCAACTGAAACTTCCAGTTCTCCATATACTCGACCCCACTGACAGGAAGTTAGGAATTTCTCTGGAGTCAACAAGCTTAATCTGATGGGACCTGCCCTTCTAGAGCAGGCTATTCCTTCCAGCTTCACTTTTCTATCAGCAACAAGTTCTTGTGTTAATCTGCCATGCTCCCCACAATTTTGTGACCACTTCTCTCTTGCAAAGACTTTCTCAATAATTGCTCCTCAAACCTTTTTTCCCAGTCATGTAGGGTTCATTGCCAAAATCTTTGAACTCCACTTCGTGCCTCTCACCACGTTTGAAGTTCAAGAGTGGCCAGGCAAGTGGAGAACCTCCAACAGCCTCCTCTATGGCCTTTGGGCTCCCTGTGTTTGGAGAGGCACCTACTTCACAAAGATTACATTTCAACCTCAAGCTTGTCCCTTTGGAGGGAGGTGTTTGCACATCCTCCAAGTCACAGTGGAGACTCTTTAGAAACCCTGCCCAAGATCTTAGGTAAATTAGACTTTACTTTGCCTTTTGTCCAGCATTAACTTGGGTCAAGGACTCTGGAAGGTTACAGACTTCCCATAACTTTTATGGGAAGCCTCCTCCTTCCTTTCTTTATCATTTCTCTACATTGTCTTCTAACCAAGCACAGAGTCCAGTGAATGGAAACCCTAAGTCTTTAATGGTGACATGGCAAAAATCATTACCCTTCAGGGATTCAAATGCAGATTACAATAAAGAAGAAAGAAAAACTAGCTGCTGGTCAAACAAGTGGTAATCAATTCTGGGCTCCAAAAAGAGGCAGGAATTTGCCTTTAGTTTTAGCTTTTTTCTGCTGTTCTCTAGAATGCATCATAACCAACTCTCATGTATGCTCCTGCTTCATCCATCAGGAGGAATCCAGAATACTTAGATCCAGATCCTTCCCATGCTACTTCCTACTGAGAAACTATTTTTCAACCAGTGTTTTTGATAAAGGCTTCATTTCTAAAATATGCAGAGAACTGAGAAAAATTTATAAGAATACTAATCATTTCCCATTTGGTAAATGATCAAAGATATGAACAGTCTTCTGATGAAGAATTAAAGCATTCTAAAATCATATGAAAAATTCTACAAGTCATTGTTAATTAGAGAAATGCAAATTGAAACAACTCTGAGGTACCAACTCATATCTCACACAGAGATAGGCTAATAGGACAGAAAAGGGAAATGATAAATACTGGAGGAAAATCTGGAAACACTAATGCACTGTTGGTGGAGTTGTGAACTGATCCAACCTTTTCGGGGAGTACTTTGGAATTATGCCCAAAGGACAATAAAACTATGCATACTCTTTGATCTAGCAATACCACTACTAAGTTTGTATCCCAAAGACATCACAAAATGGGGAAAAGGACCTACATGAAGAAGAATATTCACAGCAGTTTTTCTATGGTGACATAGATTTAGAATTTGAGGGGATACCCATTATTTGGGAAAGGGCTGAATAAGTTGTGCCCCATGAATATAAAGGGATATTATTGCTCTTCAAGAAAGGATGAACAACAGATTTCGGAAAAGGCCAGAAAGACTTAGATGAACTGATGCTGAAAGAAGTAAGCAGAACTAGAAAACCATTTTAGCCATTAATAGCAATATTGTGAGATGTTCAACTCTGGTAGACCTAGCTCTTCTCAGCAAACCAGTGATACAAGAAAGTTCTAAAAGACCTGTGATGAAAAATACCATCCATATTCAGAGAAAAAACACTATGGGATTTGAATGCACATTAAAGCATACTCTCTTCACTTTTTAATGTTTTTTTTGTAACTTTTCCCTTCTTGTGATTTTTCTCTTTTTGTTTGAGTATTCTTTCAAAGCATGACCAATATGGAAATACGTGTGACCCAACTGAATATGAATATCTTATATCAGATCATTTGCTAACCTAAGATGGAGGGAAGGAGAAATTTTATAAAAATGAATGTTGAAAACTATCCCTACCTAAAAATGGAAAAATAAAGAAAAAAAGATTTTCTAAACAAAGTTGGCTGGAAAGTTAGCAAGTGCTTTCCTCAAAGTTACTTGGGAGAGAGGTAGTGCAGGCTGACTTAAGCCCATTTTACCCAAGGAGAAGCAGCTCAGTATCACATAGGATCAGGGATCCTGGGCTCTCACAGAAAGGAGGGATAGAGAGGAAGGGAAGAACTGGGACTTTAACCTAGGTCTTTCAGTCCCAAGCCCTTCACTCTTTCTAAGTCCCAGGGATCACAGTGGCTCTTACCCAGTGCAGCCCACAGACATCCTGGCTAAAATTCTACAAATGACTTGACTCCATGTAGACCATGTTTTTGAGGCTCCTTGAGTCAATAGACCTAGACAAGTGAAGTCCTGAGAATGAGATTCTTGGGGAAATTATCCTCAAGCTGGATTGGCTTCCAAAATGAACTGATCCTGAAAGTCTGTGACTAACTAACTCAGTTTGTGAATGCACAGGGTCATCTAAGGATGTGAATTTTTTTTTTCATTTTCTCAACGAAACTGGGATATTTCTGGGACCTCAACCAGTAACTTAAAAACATTAGAACAAAGCACTCCTCCAAGATCTTTGTCAACTAAGGGTGTAAATCATGTATGAATTGTAAGATTGTAGAACCTCCCTAACACATTCATTCATTCATTAGACAATTTTTTCATTTTTGAAAGAAAAAATATACTGTGTGCAAAGGACCACAAATAATCCTATGTAACTTATTAAAGCTGTACAGAACTTATTACAAATAAAATTGCTTTAGAGGAAATTACAACATATTTAGAGTTGAGACAAAAACAAATCAATATATGATAAGAGATATATGGCACTCCTAGCAAAGAAAACTCTCTGGTGTAAGGATGATTGGTCCATTGGAGGCCATTCATGATTTGGAGTTAAGAAGCCTGGAGTATGACCTAGGTGATCCTGGGGCTAATTACCCTGAGACCTCTCTTGGCCTGTTTTTTTCATCTGTAAAAATGAGACATTTGGGCTGGATGGGTGCTGATGTCATGGCTAATGATGATTCCCCACCTGGGAAATCTTTAGGAAAGAGAAGGGATTAACTGAAAAATGAAAGACTTGGGGAAATTACCTGAGTAATGTGGTACAAGGGATGTGCTACACCTAAGTATGCTTGGGGGAAGGTGAACAATGGGCACATCAGGGTGGCTAGGTGGCACAGTGGATAGAGCACCGATCCTGCAGTCAGGAGTACCTGAGTTCAAATCCGGCCTCAGACACTTCATAATTACCTATCTGTGTGGCCTTGGGCAAGCCATTTAACTTCATTTGCCTTGCAAAAACAAAAAAAAAACAAAAACAAAAAAGAAAAAGCAAAAGACAAAAGCAAAAACAATGGGCCTATTAGCTAGAGACTGGAGCTTGCTAGAGATGTTGGGATTTAGGATTCCTTTCACACTGAATGGAGCAGGTCAATGGTAGAGGCAAACTCTAAAAAGAGAGTGTTCTCATTTGAGGGAGAAGACACAGTCAAGGGGTTAGGGGAGGAGTGACCAGAGAGAGGCAAAAATTGTGTCCAAGGCGTGGCTAGGTGGCGCGGTGGATAGAGCACCGGTCCTGGAGTCAGGAGTACCTGGGTTCAAATTCGGCCTCAGATACTTCATAATTACCCAGCTGTGTGACCTTGGGCAAGCCACTTAACCTCATTTGCCTTGCAAAAAAAAAAAAAACCTAAAAAAAATTGTGTCCAGATAGTCTACTTCCAATAATAGCTCAGGGTTCTTCCTTGGCAACTCCGTTTCCCAGAGAATGAGCAGATGGGTCAAAGGGGCTACCTGATGATCCGTGAAGTGGGAAATTACTGTCAGAGCTAGACTATCTCCCTCGTAATTATCGTAATAATAACTTGCATTTGTAGTCATTTAAGTGAGCAATGTCCCTTACACACTTATCTAGACAGAACACTAGATCTATGATCAGAAAGCCCAAAACTCTAGAAAAGCTGTTTGACCGATGTTGACTTCAATCTCCTCTTCTATAAAATGAAGACTACAATAGCATCTGTCTTCTGGGAAGGGTTAAAATCAATGAATATTCATAGTTTTTTGTAAATTAAAAGTTTTTTTTATAAATACTAGCTTATCTTATTGTTGTTTTTACTGGTATTAATATCTCAATTCTTATGACCACTCTATGAGGCAGGTGCTTTAATTAGCCCCATTTTGCAGACAGGAAAATTAAGCCTCAGAGATTCTAAATCAATTGATCGAAGTCAAAGAAATAGTAAGCTGGTCAACAGAATCCTGTTTTGTGGTAGTGAAAGATGATAATTATAATTTTCCACAGTTCTTCCAGCCTCTCAAGATCTCCCCTGAGAGGCTCTGCTGCCTAGTGTTGGATAGGGAATTCAGAATTTCCAGCTAATACAGGTTGAATTCTCTGGTGCCACACCCATGGTTTATTTGGCAATACCCAGGGAACAGAGGGACATTGGTGTTCAACAAATATTTGCTGATTTTATTGACATGTTAGAGCCAGATCCTGATTTTCCTGCTTATTGCCTATGCCAATGTGAGTCAATTATTCAATGTCTCTGAGTTTCTGAATATGAAAGGACTGGACAAAATGATCAGTCAGCCTCATAGTAGCTTGAGCTCTTTGAGGTGACAAACCTAGGAATCGAGGACTATTTTGTTTCTCTGATTCCAAAAAGATGGCAAGCTTCAGATGTCATGTACTGCCTCAGTGGGGTAGTGAAGACAAAATCTGGATTTCTGGTTCCAAAGGAAACTGATTTCTAAGAAAATGCCAACATGGCTGCTGAAGAAAGAATGAATAAAGAGCCCATCCTAACCATCTCAGGAGATTGACTTTTTTTAAAATGTGAGAGTAGAAGATGGCTAGAGGCAACAGCAGGGTCAAGGAGAAATTTTTTTCTCAAGGTCATAATGGCCTAGTTAGACTTGAAGGCAAAAAGAAAGAAGCCAATGGAAAAGAAGAGACCTGCTGTGCTGGAAAGCCTTGAAGATAACTGAAGAAGACAAATTGTAACAGAATGCTAACTCAACTGGCCCAGTGATTGCCCCATTAGGTCTGGAATGGACCTGGTGTCCACAGTATAGACTCGGGCTAGGGGAACAACAAACCAGGGTTAATTACAAAGGTTCTCCACATCTCCCCCTACTCCTTTACCCAAGAAGCATCCAATGTATCCTACTGCATCTTCTACAAGGGGAGATCTTTCACAGAAATAGGAGCCAGGAGACATTATTGTGTCCTGACTTTTGAAATGTTTCAGGCAGCTTTGCTCTTTGGAAAAACACAATCAGCAAGTTAGTTTTCCTCAGCCTCTCCTAATTAGAGCTCTTTGTGTTTGGTCAGTGGACAACAGTCAGGCATTCCAAGTGAAAAATAATGCCTGGCTTGGCTTGTTTTTCATCCACCATTTTCATTATTTGTTAAACTCTGACACCAGTTTCTTGTTGCCCCTTTCTGTACCAGCAAAGTATGTTTGTGTGCATTGTCTCATTACTTTCTGAGAAATAAATCTCAGGCTATTTTGAAATTCTGCATGCTACTAGAAGTCGCCCACTCAGGGCGTCATGAATTTTTCCAAACCACCCCCCTCTGCTTGGAACAGCCTCCTAATTAATATACATCAGGACACCTTGCTCTTCTCTTTCAAAAACTCCTAAAGAGCCATCTGTTCCAGGAGGCATTCCAGCTACAAGAGACATTAACAGCGTTACTGTGTTCCTCTTCCCATCTATTCATCCCACATGGACAGCAGTGAGCATTCCTGGATGACCCACTAGTTCTGGACATGGCAAGGTGGCCTCCTACCACTTCTTTCTGATAAAAGTTGCCAAGTTCCTTGAGAGGGCACTCCTCATTTCTAGACTAGACAAGAGTCTAGTCTCGTCACCAAAGACAGAAGCAGCTTCTTTTGTAAACTGTAATAAGATGGAAGGAGCAAATTTAATCAGTTGATTTTTTCACTCGGGACTGGTTCACTGAGTCACAATAATGATTTTTGCCATGAGTTCTCCAACCCAAGAACTCCCATAGAGAGGAGAGTCGAGACAACTTCCAGCTTGGTCCTTGTTTGGAAGATACCATGAATATTGAAAGGCAGAATTGTGTGGTCATTTCCAGCAGACCAGGTTTGGGGTGACTGAGTCTCTAGTTTGATCATGGACCTAATTTAGAAGAACTGTTCTATAGACTTCCAGGACCAGTATTCCTGTCCATCTAGGAACCCATCTTTCAAAACCTGTGGCTACATAATGATTTATTCTCCTGAGGTGCCAGTATACCCCAATAAACTTAAAGACTCAGGCAGAAAGTTCGCATCCAGACTGGGGAAGCTCAGAGTGGATCCAAGGGAGCTTCCATTTAAAAGAGCTTGGAACTTTTTGACAATTTACATTTTCATGAGTAAATCATTTCTAATTATACTTCAAAAGACTTTAAAAAGTTGATGTTTTGCACTCTAATGGTTTAGGGAAATTGATTTATTTTGTTTGAGCAAGGTGACAGTTCTTCCTAAGTTAAATATTAGATATTTTATTTGTTTGTTTGTTTGTTTATTTATTTATTAGGATTTTTTGCAAGGCAAATGGGGTTAAGTGGCTTGCCCAAGGCCACACAGCTAGGTAATTATTAACTGTCTGAGACTAGATTTGAACCCAGGTACTCCCGACTCCAGGGCTGGTGCTTTATCCACTGTGCCATGTAGCCGCCCCAATATTAGATATTTTTAAAAAAAGGAAAAAGAATTCCTCCATTCAATTGGGGGAGACAACATGAATACAAATAGTGACATATAAATATTGGCAGCTTATGGCCCCAGAAGGAGCCAATAGTTCAAAATTCAACCTGAGCATGTCTATTTCTGAAATCAGAAAATACTGTGAATCAGGGTTTGATTTATTGCTTTTTGATTGTCTAGACTTAAGAGAGGAATGGAGAAAATGTTAATAATGGAGATGAAACTTAAAGTACACTGTGTATGCTTCTCCTCTCACCCGAAGAATCAGCTGTTAGCCATGTTCTAAGTATGGATCTGGGGTCAAGATTGCATGATGAAGCCAAGGTTGGGAGTCTGCATAACTGTGGGGTAAGTGGAACTCTCATAATAGGGAAGTTTGGAAAGAGAATGATTTTGAGTGAAAGTGAAATAATTCTTTTTTTGGACACATTAATTTTAAATATCTTGAGACCAGTCAGTTGGAGTGACCAAGAAGTAGCTGGAGATCCCTATTGGCACATGCTTGGAAGAGAGATCAAGGCTGGACACATAAATGAAAGAGGGGCTCTTACTTGGAGATGGGAACTGAATCAAGTAGTCCATTAGATTACGGAGCAAAAAGAGGCAAAGGCAAAGGTTGAGCTACGGGGATGGCTCACAGGGGTTGGATGTACCCAGGGCATGGATGGGCTCACAGGGACTGGATGTACTGCGAAGAAAGAATCAGGAAAAGACGTGAAGAGGGAGCAGTCAGGGAAATGGAAAGAGAATGAGAAAGATGAATGTCAGAAAATCAAGAGATATGGAGATGAACTGAGTGAAATGCTGCCGAAGAATCCAGTGTGGGCTAGGGGCACCATAATGCCTTTAGCACTTGGCTTGGAGTCAGGAAGACTCATCTGCAGATTTCAAATATGGTCATGGATATTTGCTAACCAAGTCACCTCACCCTTTTTGCCTCAGTTCTCCCCTCTATAAAATGTGCTGGAGAAGGAAATGGTGAATCACTCTATTATTTCTGAGAAGAAAACCCCGGATGGGGTCAGGAAGAGTTAGACACAAATGAACTAGGGTAGTATTGGTGATTTTGGAAAGGGCAAAAATAGCTGAATGAAGAGGTCAGAAATAATATAGGAGGAACAAATCACCAATATAGATGGCATTCTACAGTTTAGTCAAGAAAGGGAGAAGAAAAATGAGATGAGAGTTAAAGGGGATATTTGGATTAAAGGAAGGTTGTTTAGAGAAAGAGGAAAAGAGATAGACACAGAGAGAGACAGACTGACAGACAGATAAAGAGGGTGAGAGACGGAGTCCGAGAGAGAGACAGATACAGAGATAGACAAAGACACACACACACAGAGACAGAAAGACAAGGGCGGGGGGAGGGCTTATCTAAAGTATTGGACCATAGCAAGAAGATGGCATGGCTCTTCACCCAGGAGTGAGTTAAGGAAGAGATGGTAGAAGATTTTGGAGTGATGTTACTTGAGAAAAGGCAACCCTCAGTCTTTGATTCTGCGAACTACAAATACAACAAATAAAAATGGAGGTGAGGCCTTCCTCCTGTTCAGCATTGTCACCATTGCCATCATCTTCACTGCCTTGTCAGCATCTTCATAGAAAACTATTCAAAGAAATGAAGTGATTTGTCTAGGGTCATACAGTCAAGCAGTCAGAGGCAGAATTTGAACCCAGATCCTCCTGCCTCCAGTTTCAGTACCCTCTCTATTGCACCACCCTCATTTCCACTCCCACTGCCTGCTGTGCTCAGAAAAGGAGACTATATTAAGCAAAGCAAGTGGTTACCTTCTTCAAGAGACCTTCCTTTGAATCAAAGGGTCAGCTTTACAGCTGCAGGGACATTGAATCACCCCAGTGCCACCCTCATATGACATATTAGAAGACTGAGGGAGTCCCAGGTTGGTAGCCTCTGATCCCATCTCACAAATTCCCTCCCTCCCTTTGCATTGCCCCAGATGCCTCAGTAATCTCTGTTTTTCTGCTTCTCTAAAGCAGTAGGTTAAAATCACCTTGTTGAGTTGAATGAAGTAGATCCCCTGGGAGGAACTTTTCAGATCCTGACTTTGTCAACTGATGCATAAGCTTTGCATCATCTGATCCATGATTTTACTCAAGCCATTGATAGAAATATTATTAAATAGCCAAGAGCTCTGTGTGGATTCTAGGTCACTCCACTGGAGACCTCTTACCCAAGAGTACTGAGCCACTAATGGCCATCCAAACAATTCTAAATCCATATAACTCTCCTTGGTCTTGGTCCCAATGGACTAAGAAGCCCAGAACTCTTCCTTGAGAACTATAGAGTGAATTCTTGAAACAAGGCGACTTTGCCATGACGGACTCTTGTGGGACTCATGTGATGACCTAGCAATTGCTGCTTAGTTTCCTAAAGTTCAGAAAACCCTGCCATTCTCTGGAGACCTCTTTTACAATGGAGCTGACTTTTCATCTCTCCATTTCACTCTATCTCTGAATCTCCTATGGACCAAATCCTTCTTCATCCTATGACAATAACCCAGGAAGAACATTTCACATATTGTGCATCTGCCAGAGGCAGAGAGAGTTTTCCATCTTTGGGTACAAGAAATAGAGTTTAACAAGTATCTTTTTTTTAATATTGTCAGACTCTAAAGGAAAAGGATTTGCCCTTAGCTATGCAAACATAAAGCAGACAGACTTTCAGGAATGATGGGATGGCTGAACAAACTCAGGGAATGTGCTTTCACCAGCCCCAAGGCAACGAAAGGATGGGCCTTAAAAAAATCATTCCGTGTTTATTTTTTTTATAAACTGTGTTTTTACTATTCCAAATTAAAAACATTCTTATTATATGGTGCTCTCAGGCACTCAGATGTGGCGTCTATAAATGCGTTTAATTCGTGTTTAATGTAAGGATAATATTGAAATGTAATCACTTGCAGTATCCTTGACGATATTCCGTGCTCTCAACAGCAATGAAAATTGAGGGTGTTAATTTACACATACAAGATGATTTCATTCGACTTATCAAAGATTAAATGGTACAATCAGTAATGACAGTGGAAGAAATTAAATCAGGATATGAATGAGCCCAGGGTTGGCTTGTAGGTGTTCCAGCAAAGCCTAATCCCCCTGCTTTTACTGATGAGTTAATCACTCCTCATAGTCTTTGTCAAATGTTAACCTTTACAAGAGTCCCGTTGGCTTAAGACGACCGTGATAGCTTAGCAGGGTTCATTTTAAAGACCATGTCGAGAAATATTTTTTACAGGTTTTAATTATTTTGAAGTTTATCGAAAGGGGAAAATATATTTTAACAAGCATCTACCCAAGTGGTGGGAGCGCATCATTCTAATCTGCAAAGCTAATTATCACCTTCTTATGGAACACAAGGAACAGCTTTGGAAGCAAATTAATGTAGCCTATCAGTGGGACAGTTTGTCACTTTATTAAATAACCATCATCTTTGCAAATAAAATTGTGATAAGCTTCATTGTAGGAAGCAAAGAGAGAAGACCCCCTCACACCATTACACATTAAAATTAACTTCCCACAGTTTCTTGAACGGTTTATTAAGCATTCATTGTGTTGGATCATAAAGTACAAATTGCAGAATTAAATGCTTTTTAAACTGTAAGAAGCAAATATGTTTCATATCAATAATTAAAAAAAACCTCTCCCATATGATGAACCATTCCAGAGATGTGTCCAATGAATAGCTCTCAGTTAGATGGGAAAATGGACTAGTCAAAATGATTCTAACAGGTAATTCCAGGGCACCAAAAACTATAGGCAAACAAGTTTTTGTGATGAATTACTAGGCCATATTTTTAATTATAACATTTAAAATAAGCACAGTGCCTAATAGGTCACACTTTTACTGGTGTCTCACATAGAGAACAGTAATTTCGAAATGTTCCAACTTTTGATAAGAATGTGAGGGGTAAATGAACCATCCTCAACCTGGAATCATGAACCCTTTATCCACCCTGTCTTTTTGTAATACAGGAAAACTGTATTACTGTGAGGAAGGAAAGAGCCTTGGGGTCCTGAAGAGAGGTTGGTGGGCCTCAGCTCCGGAGATTCCCCTTCATTTTGGCTCTGCCTCAGATTCTCCGTCTGGAACCCAAGCTCATTAGCTGAAGCTCCACAGTGGAGTCACAAGCCAGTAACTACGTGGGCACTGGAGTGATTGGGAGGAGGGGAGACCCCTGCGTTGGTGTATGCCTGCAGCAAAATGCCTTTCAGATCCCAGATTCAAAGTGGGGAGGCTTAGCAGATGGCACCCTGGGCTCTTTAATTAGAGGGGGTGCTCTGACTGTACAGATGGCCTCTGACCTCCCACTGCACACATACACACACACAGATACAGACACACGGGTACAACGCAGACATGGGCATGCACATACATGCATGCACAGACAGACACAGATGCATACCACACACACGGTTCAGATCGAGGCATTTTCCCTCACATCTTCCTGAGGATGGGAGACCTTCAAAGACAAATGAAGCTCCACTTGACTTAGGAGAGGGATGATGCGTGTCATCAGCCCCCCTTGTCCATGGTGATTCTGCCTCTCATGGAACACACGGGATCACCTTGATGGACATGGGCACTAGAGCCCTCTGCTGGCCCCAGTCCCGGCTTTGCCTGAAGCCCCAGATCAGAAATGCTGCTGTCGTCCATGGTTTATTGACCATAGCTGCCAAGCCCAGGCCTCACTAGGCATCCCTGAGTGGGGAGGGTCTTACACAGATCTGGTCTTTTTCATTACTGCTTCTGGAAGCCTCAGTAAAAAGAATCACAAAATAATGACGACTTTATTAGGATATGTTTTGAAGTTGGGGGGAAATCTTTTTGAGAAAGACACATGGAGAAATAATTCCCAAATGCAAATTATGGTGGTCATTATTTTCTAGTGCAAAATATGCTTTGAGTGGTCATATCAGAGGCTCATTAAATTCTCAATAATTACTTATGTTCTCCTCCAACTCAGAGCATAGTAGAGATTATAAGAAGTCCCCACAAGACCTTTAGAGACGGCTCTGCACTGACCTTTTTCATTTAAAAAATTAAATGTTTTATTAATTACCTAATATTGGACATCAAGAAAAGTTCTTGTTGAATATTTATGTGTAAATTAATTTTAAGGTTTAAAGAATTAAAACTTTTCTGTCACTTCTTGCTGGTTTCCATCAGCTTTCTGTTTCCAATTCATTTCAGTTTTTTATTTATTTTGTTTTTAATGTATGGAATAAAACAAGCATTTTTACAACATAATATGATTACAAAAAGATGATTGCACATGAAACTGCAAATCCATGATATGCAGCTTACTATTATTTTTAACTATATACTGAGGTTATCACGTCATTTTTTCCCTTTTTTTCCCTCTGTCCTCCTCCAGGATGGCTATCAGTAGACACAAATAGGCTCCTGTTCTATGATCTATCATTGTGAATTTTATTATGCTTCTGCTTTCTTTCAGTTCGCATATTTCTGGAATTTTCTGTATTGATCCTACTTATCTACTTGAATAACATCATCATACTATCATACTCCTCTCTTCTCCTTCTCCAGGCCCACCCAGCTCCATGGGTCCGATGCAAGTTGGACCTTCCATCTACCTCCTCTTTTTTGACTTTCCCCCCATCAGCAGATGACTTCCTTGCTGTCTAGTTCCAATATGCTCAGGTTGCTTCATCCATACAAAAATAATAGATATCCAGTTCCAGTGTCCACCCTGAATTTCCCTCCTGTGTGAAAGACTGCTTGCCTAGTAGACATTTTAAATCAGATGGATACACACACTTTTTTTTATATATGTGTGTATATGGATGTTTAAACAAAAACCCATACACATACTTGTTTATATGTGTGTCATATGTATTTACCAATGGTGACTATTTCATACTTTGGTATTTTGTACTTTTATCTCCAGAGCTTAGCACATATATGGTTCTTAATAAATGTTTATTGATCAATTAATGTACCACAAATTTCATTTGAAGCACTCTTCTATTGTTGAGCATTTGAGCTGCTTTGAGTTTTTTTTAATTCTTCAATCACAGAAAATACTACTACAAAATGATTTGATCAGATGATTATTTTATCCCATAACATTTCTAGGTTACAGACCTATCAGGGAATCCTTGGCTTAATGAGCTGGAGTAATTTGGAGCTTTAACTGTAGATTACCAAAATGTTTCCCAAAGATCTTCTACACGTTTTCACTAGAAATCAATGAATTCACCTGTTTGAACCCTAAAAACTATTGATTTTTCTGCTTTTAACCATTTTTGCCAATTTGATGGTAGCATAGTGAGATCTCAAAATTGTTTCAGTTTCATCTTTATGCCTATAAGTGTCTGGATTTTTCCCAAGTGACTAATAATGTATGTTTCTTCTTTGGAAAAATCACACTTGGACCATTTATACATTGTGATCTGGGATTTCAGATGAACATTTTAAAAAATTTTGGATAAAAATATTATGTCATATTTCTATAAATGTTGCTATTTGTTTTTAATGTTAAGTCCATTCTTATCATAGTACAAACTTTTAATATTTAAACTTAATATATTTTTTAAAAAGGACCTATCCTTCAAAATAAAAAAAATGAATTATTAAATGCACTTCCAAATTTTAAAATTCATTGTAAAGATTAAGTTCATTTACTTCTCTGATTTTGGCAGCTACTTCAGTTTATAGGTAAAGTCAAAAAAATCCCAGGTTTAGCCGCTTGTAAATTAGCTAGAAAAAAGCCATAGAAGCATGGAGCCTATTTCTCCCCATCAGACCATGGCTATCCAGGCTGGGCTCTGCTGAAAGCAGCCCTTCACTAGCCCAACTCCCCTCTCTCTGCCTGACTCCTTCATTCCGAGACCAGAGGTGTGTGAAGGAAGAAAACCAACCAAAACAAGCCTTGGTACCAGGAACTAAAGATCTGGATTGAAGTAGAACTACAGTACTTAATAATGCAAACTCTTATGTTCAATTTAAGCCAAACTTTGTCACTGAAAGAGAGAGATAGAGAAATGAATAAAAATAGGGACAGAGATGAAAGAGAGGTGAGGACAGGAGTTGAGAGGAAGGGAAGAGAAGAGAAAAGAATGAGGAGATTGTCTAAGATCTTTTCTGATTTGAGGATTATATGATTTTGAAATTTCCCTTCCTCCCTTTCCCTTCTCCTGGAAGCTAAGACATGTCAGCATCTGCCCTAGGGTATTGAATCTCCCTCTCTGTTTCTGTCACTTACTTTCCCCTACCTCATTGATTCTGGGAGGTTTCCTCCAGCATCAAGATTTTTTGATTTTGAAATCTATAATGATTTTATTTTAATGAAAGTTAGTTTGATGAAATAAGAATCAGTCCATCCAATATTGATTGAACAGTCAGTACCTCAGAGCATTGCACTAAATGCTACATGGCCTTCTGAGCTTGTCTTTTGCATTGTAGAATAAGACATTAGGTGCATATTAATATATTAGTCAGTGCCAAAATAAATAAACTAGCTAAAATTTCTATTCACTCCTGCTTTGAACAAACTTGGGAACTCTATGGGTCCCAGGAAGCATTCATTTTTTTCTAAAGTGAAGAATATTCTTTGTGATCTAATAGCCTGTTAAACATGACTTCAATGAGAAAAAGGGAATTTGCCTCCAGACAAACTAGATTTAAATTTAGTTGTTCAAAGAGGTTGCTAAATGCTAAATGTACAACCAACCATATGTCAAATCAAGGCTGTGTAGGGATGATTTTTCTTTTGGTTCATAAAAAGACATAGGTTCTCAGAATGATAGCACTGACCATCGGCATTGACCTTTCTGGTCATCTTTTCCCAACTTCTCTGAGTGTCAGCATCCCTGGCAGATGGTCCTTCAGCCTCTGCCTCATGCCCCCAGTGGTGAAGAGTCTGTTATCCTATCATTGGAAACTCTGTTTAGACAGAAACCTGCTTAGGCCAATTCCATTGCTTTTGTTTTTGTTTTTTTCCACTGATGATTTATTGTTCATTGGATACAATGCATGTTAACTATGTGCTGATGGAGAAAGAATATTTGGAAAGGCCATAATCTCCGCCTTAATGAAGCTTATAATAGCGGGCAGAAAAGACATAATGGAGATGAATTTAATTATCCATATTACATGGTGAGTGTATTTATCTAATACCAAGCAAAGGGTTATATAAGGTCTAAGTCAAAGGCTCTTGACCAGGGCTCTAAGAATTTTTAAAAAAATACATGTTTTCTGAACTCTAGTTGGTTTCCATCATCATCCCAAATATCTTAAGCATTTGAAAGCACTATTCTGAAAAAAAAAAAAGGTGGGATATTTTAATCAACCTGCCATCAGCATCAATGGTTCAAAACAGATTAAAAATCCTTGGAGACTTTATGGAACTGGGGTCTTATGTTACACCTTAGGTCACTTTTACTGTTGGTCGTTTTTTTCCCCTAAACCCCTGCAGCTAGGGTGATTTTGAAAGTAGCCCTGTTTTGTGACTTCCTTCAATCTTCTCTCTTCCAAGTTATATTCTCCCTCTGACCATTTGTCTGGTCCAATTCTTTATTTCACTTCAATTCCATCAACTCCAAATAGAAGTTAGAAATATTAAGGTAATACATATGGGTTCCATAGAGTGATACCTTGCTCATTTAATCAACCTTTCACTAAGCATTAACTGACACCATGTTAAGTGTTGGGTATAGAGGTGCAAGGTGATCTAGTGTCTGTCTTCAAGGAACTTACAGTCTCCCAGAGAGGTGTCATTTCGGCACGGAGAACACACTTAGTTTCTCCCGAAAGCACAGTCTAGAGCCATGATGGCCACCATCTTCATTGTCCTTCTCTCTATGCTCTGCTATTTGATGATCCCTTCAAACTCAGGCACTCAGAACTGAAAATAATATTCTAGTTCTTTTATGACCAATCCAGACCAAGGAAAGAATGTGATCTCCCATGATGTGAACCATCAAGACAACTGCTAATAACTCCTAATGTTTTCAGGTATTAAGATTTTGCAACAGAAAATCTGTGTATGGGTGTGTGAGAACTGTAAGTGAAACCAGGGAAATATTCACCGAGAAGTCGATAAGGGTATACAGAATAGGAGATACGTAAAAGTAATTGAAAGAAATCATGAGAGATGAATTGGATTTAGATTTAGAAATCACCAGAGATGGTTTGGATTCCTTTTGATTTCTCCCAATTGAGAAGAATCTCATTTTTGACAAAAGGATGATGTGTTATTATTGAATAAAGCTGCCTTATTAAAAATAATCATGGGATATCATTGCTATCACTATTATTATTATTATTTAACATAAATTTATTTTGCCTTTGTAGTAAAAAATCTCAATTGACCTAGTTTCAGGTGAAGTCTAGCTAGGAATCCCATACGTCATAAAGAATAGGACTGGGCAAGTCACTTTGTTTCTCTAGGTCTCAATTTATTCATCTTTAAAATGGGGATAAAAATATGTGTGCATCTCCTAAATCTTTGATGTCACAGAAATTTTAGGTATTAGTCTGTCTCTTTGCTAGTCAACGAAAGCCAAAAATTTCAAACCTGGTGAGTAATGTTAGGTAGTATGAATATTTCTGTCAGAATTCTAGGATGCATTAGTCTTACTGATAAATGATCTCAGGTCAAATTAGTATTCCAGATAAGTATTCTATAACATTAGACATGAAAGTTTATGGGGAAAAAGACCTGGCAAGTCCTGTAGAAAACTGGAGAAAACATGAACTTCAAGTCACAATGGCAGTACCATGTGCCCACCTCCAAGTTTGCCACCATGGAGTCATCCTTGATTCTTCCATTCCCAATTTAAGGAATGTGTTCGGCATTCTTCAATTACCTGGTATTCATGTGTTTCTGTTGTGTGCCCCTCAAAAGAATATAAGACCATTGATGGTGGAGACTTTCCCTTCTGCCTTCGTGTCTCCAATGTCTAGCATGTAAAAGATGCATTTTTTTTTCCTTTCCTACAAGGGATTCCTACCACTCTACAGAATATCTTGATCCCCACACCAAAATGAAGCAACTAAAGGTATTTGCTATTTTATGTATTAAAAACTAGGACAAAAATAAGTCTTTTATATCGTTCCTATAAAAATCTCATTGTGATATAGTTTCTCTTGTATGGTAACTTTATTGATTAGTGATTTGGGACAAATTGTATAAATATGTATGTGTATAGTCACAAACACCTTGCAACAGTAGATAAAAGCATGCGCATATGGAGATAAGTGAAGGGAAATGGACACACACAAAACAGGACAAGGATGCTTAGCCTCCAAGGGAGAAGCTGTAGAGAGGTAGAGTGGATACAATACATGTCTTCAATTATTTATTTAGTCCTTTTGTACAAAAGGCCCCAAGGTTATTGCTGAGACAGATGTGTACAAATAACAAAGAAATTTGGGTTCAATTTAAAGAGAAAGTGTCTCGATGATTTGATCAGTTCAAGATGTAACCGAGTGGGAAGAAGTGAGTTTCCCATCCCTACTGCTATTTAGGCAGGGACTGAAAGACCCCTATGAAGAGAGGACTCCAGACAAGATTCAGGATTAGGTAAGATTGTGTCAGTAGTACCTCCCAAGTCTGAAATTCTAAGGACAAGGGTGGGGAGGCAACAGTTGAGCGGTTTCTCTGGTTCCATTCAACATTTCTATGATAGCAAGGGTGCATCTTTCCAGTCCTCAATGAAACTGAATGGACTCTAGTGCTTGTACCAGTCTCACTGTGCAGTGATGAGATATGATGCATCACAACTACCAAAAACTATGAAGAAGCATCACCCAGAGGATGGATGGGGTACAAGGTGAGATGTGAGTAACTGCAACAAGAAACAACAAAGAACTCCAAAGAACAGGACTAAAGGAGGCCATCCAGGAATTGTGAGTAAAAGATGCTGGGCCACTAAGAGAGACAGACAGAATTCCCTATAGCTTCACTGGTTCTCATGTGACCCAGGGAGAAAGTGAGGAAGGTTTCTAGTGTTGTGTAGAGCCTCTGTAGTAAATGTTTGGTAAAGTGAGAACTAGAGTCCCATAGAACAGGCAGTTGTAGGCAGAGATGGGCTGTGATCTTCATTAGTGTAGGACTCAGAATTAAGGATTTCCCA
Organism: Macrotis lagotis; assembly: GCF_037893015.1. NCBI lineage: Eukaryota > Metazoa > Chordata > Mammalia > Peramelemorphia > Peramelidae > Macrotis > Macrotis lagotis. The sequence continues at coordinate 6,423,680 of NC_133664.1, forward strand.
GGGCCATTGGAGAATGACAATCACATGATTCATGCGCTAAGTTTAACTGTTCTATTTATGTTTCTTTTATTTTTTTAAAAAACTAGAAATTTGCTTTTCTTGAATCCTATAGCACTATTATGATGAGGATGGCTATATTATTATTAGAAATAGTAATAGTAATAATAATAATAATGATAATAATAATCAGAATAATAATAGACATTGGGGCAATTAGGTGGCACAGTGGCTAGAGCACCAGTCCTGCAATCAGGAGGACCTGAGTTCAAATCTCTCAGACACTTAATAATTACCTAGCTATGTGACCTTGGGCAAATGACTTAACCCCATTACCTTAAAAAATTAAAAAAAATGGGGCAGCTAGGGAATAAAGCACCAGCCCTAGAGTCAGGAGTACTTGGGTTCAAATCTGGTCTCAGACACTTAATAATTACCTAGCTGTGTGGCCTTGGGCAAGCCATTTAACCCCATTTGCCTTGGAAAAAACCTAAAAAGAAATTTAAAAAAAGAATTGCTTTGAATATTTTAGGCTTTATAAGATACTTTATAAATATCATCTCATTTTAGGAGGCAGTGAGGTGGCACAGTGGGTAGAGCATTGGTTCTGGAGTCAGGAGAACCTGAGTTCAAATCCAGCTGTGTGACCTTGTGCAAATCACTTAACTCCAGTGCCTGACCAAAAAAATCATATCATTTTATTTCACCATAGAGATAAGAGTAATTTTTTCTCTTATGCTGTTTCTACTAGCCTCCCCTTGAGATTTCTTGTTAAGAAAAAATAAATTCCCAGAAAATCTCTTGGGGACACTCATAGAATTTTCCCATAGAACACACAGTTTCTCTTCATCAGGGGCACAGAGCTTCTTGGGTTAAAGCTCCATTCTGCTCCCCCCCAAACAAGTATACACATACACACATTTCCAATTGATTATAGCACATGAATAATTAGAAATGTGGATTGTGGGTGTGGGCCAGTTGGATGGCAGATTCGGGACCTGCTGTGGCTGCATCCACCAGGGCCAGAGGTTGCTATGTGACAAAGATTCGTTTTGTGCCTTCCAAAAAATAAGTTGCTATACAAATGAAGTTTTTAGTGAAATCTCCTGAGAACTGATCAACTCTTCTAAACAGCTAAGACAAATCATCTTGCTAGGAAAGAGTGTCCCCTAAGTCAATATGAAATTATTCATACAGAATCATGGAGCAGAGAACAGTAGTCCAGATGGCCACCAAGGCACTGTTTCATATGTATTTTCATTACTCCCACCATGAGTAAGTGAATCAGCTGCTAAAATTTTAGGTTTTAGAATTAATTATGACCAATGGAAAAAAATAACCCCAAGCATATTAGTACTGTCATGATTCACATGTGAAGAAGAGCTATTACTTGGTGCCCTAGAGGAAGAAAGAATTGTGACATTGATCCAATTAGTAATTAGGTCCAATTATCCATGCCATGGGATCACCTGAGAGAGAAGACTAGCTTACAGGGCAGTAATTAGCCCTCTGTGGAGAGAGGATAAGCCTAGCCTGACTTACACTGAATTCTGTTCTATGCTGTCTAGATTATCACAGAAACATAGTTTAATTGATGGCAGGAAACTCAGGGTCATTTAGTCCAGCCCATATCTAAAAAAAGAAAAAAAAAGCATCTCTATATTGTAGCTAATAGAGTGTCATTGGGTGTTTGGGTAAAGACTTCCAAGTAGTAGAATGCCTTTCAAGGCAGCCATTTCATTTTGGCAAAACCCTAAATTTTTTTTTTAGTTTTTTTTTTTGCAAGGCAAATAGGGTTAAGTGGCTTGCCCAAGGCCACACAGCTAGGTAATTACTAAGTGTCTGAGACCAGATTTGAACCCAGGTACTCCTGACTCCAGGGCCAGTGCTTTATCCACTATGCCACCTAGCCACCCCAAAACCCTAATTTTTAGTAACTTTTCCTTTTCCTAATTTCAAATGTACCTCTTTAGACCTTCCCTTATTCAATGAACTCCATGCCTTCCATCAAACAACAAGAACAAAGACTTTTTTGGGCTTCTAATACCTATTGTACCCCAAGGACTTAAAATCCAGCTATTCCATCCTTCTTGCAAGAGCATTCCTCTGCTCTCTCACCTTAGTTCCCAAAAATCAGATCAAAGCCACTTCTGCAGGGGGTTGTTTCCCAACCTCCTTCTTCTACCATCACTATGACTAGTGTCTTCTTTCTGAAATGACCTTCCATTTTTCCTACATGTACCTTGTATGTACAGTTAGTTATGTGTTCTCTGTCCCATCAGAATGTCACAAGATCATAGATGTAAAGCTGCAGGAGACCTCTTAATCTAACTACCTTGTTTTAAAAGGAGGAAATGGAAACGGAATAACCCAACTAGTAAGTATTTGAGGAAGGATTTGAACTCTAAGCTCAGAGCTCTATATTTATTCTCCCACCTAGTGGTCAGTTATTTGAGGACAGGAGCAGTGTTTGTTGTCTCTAGAAGTTAGTACAGGTCCTGTCACTTTTCTGAAGAAGATTCTTAAAATTTTCTGGTGACATACTGACCACTTTCTCCCAGGATTTAAAGTCCATCCCCATCCTGGTAGACTTCCTCAGACAATCTCCCATGTACCCATAACTTTTCTAAACCGTAGCACCAGAAAGATTACAGCTTACAGCTTCTCCAGATGCAGCTGAACTAAGGCATGAGGACTCTGGCCTTATACTTCCTGACAGCCAGGCCTCTTGATAGTACCTGGATTCTCTTTTTTTTTAAGTTTGTTGTTTTCTGGCCACCATAGCACTCAGCTGATTCTCCTGCTAAGCAGTTACTTGGTTGGCCTGAGGAAAAACTATATGCCCATTGAGGTTTCTGATGGAACGGGTTGGCTATATCCTAAGACTCTAGCACCTGAGACATAGTGACTTCTAAGCAACCAGCTATTCAATATATATATGTTATTTCATGGGAAATCCAACAGAGGTCAATCATTTCTGGAAAATGGTGGTAGGAGAAGTTTGGAAGAATGGAATGGATCTTGACTGAAAATGGAACTGTGACTGTCAGAAAATTGGGTGAAATCAAAAGAAAATCACTTGATCCCATCACTCTCCTACTTGAACACTTTCTATAGCTCTCTATTGCCTACTAGATAAAATCTGCCTCCTTTGACCTGGCATTTCAACTTCTTAATAATTGGGTTCCTACTCATGATTCCATATTTATTCATTCTCTACTAGTTCTCTTCTTATGTTGATATTAGAGACAAACTCAGTTTGAGGCCTTCTCTAACTCTGGTCATCTGGATGCATCAGTATGAGCAGTCCCTTATTTTTGTAATGCCTCTTCTCCTCCCCCCCCACTCCACTTAAAACCCACAATTTCCTTCAAAACTCAGATTCAGTATTTCTTCTTTCACAATGGTGTCCTTGATCATCTTAGTGCTTAACCTTGTCTGGCTCCACATACTGAATTTCTTTATTAGTGCACAGTCTGGCTCCTAATCTATATTCTTATTTTTCTTTCTTCAGGGACTAGAATACAGTAGGCACTTTATAAATGCTTCTTTAATTTAAATACCAGTTTGACTGAAAAGTGTGGCTGATATAGTATTTGTGACTCATCCACACAATTGGACTCTTCCTCTAAGACTAATTATTTTGAGGGCAATAATGATCCATTCCTGACATATAAATAAGGGGAAATAGTTTCATTTACTTAAAGAAAAACTTTCATGACTGTTTTCCTAAAGTGCTAATGCCTGGACAGCATCTTTAATTATTTATAAAGACACAATTTCTTCACTATATAAGGTAGTCCTAATGGGGGACTTGCATCAATCACCCCTGAATCCACATGCAGCCTGAAGAGATCTTGATGGACACTGAGTGGCCTTATGCACTATTCAAGTTCAACTCCTGTGGTTGAAAGCCTGGTATTCAGGAAGTGGGCAGAATTAATTTACTAGTAGAAAACCTGGATTCTGCTACTTCTTAGCTGTATGAGTTAAAATTTCCTTATCTCCTCTATTTTAGATGGATTTGGAGGAGTTGAGCTTTAAGGTCCTCCCTATCTCAAGACCTCAGTTGGATCCTACAGGAAGTCCACAATTCACTGCTGATAGATGCTTTACCTCTAAAGTTTATTTGCTCCACATGGAAACATTTCCCTTCTGGCATGTAAAGTCATGCAAAGTCATGTAAAATAATGGGCAAACTAGCACAAAAAGTCATCCTCAGGTGGAAGACACATTGGGATCATTTGCATGGAGGTGACATGTACAAAGTATAAGCAAGGGCCTTTAAAATTAAAGGACAAATAGCAGAGCCCTTCCCAGAAAGAGAGGAAAGTAATGGACATAACATTCCTCCCTCTTCTTTATCAGGGGTGGAAATTGTGGGAGTTGAATGGGACATATTTCATAAGATCTGGATACCCCATTGGCAACACACTTACCTGCTTTTCTAACATGGGATGGCTCAAACCTAGGACCAGAGACTTTGAGTTTTAATTACACAATCAAAGAGGTATCAATAAGCATATATTAAAAATCCCACAAATAGAACTTTCTTCTAAATATATTTCAAAGGGACCTCTCCTTCTATCTACCTTTCCACTCCTCAAAGGCAGGCACCAGGCAATGCTATTTACTTTTTTTGTATCACCAGGACACAGCAGAGTGTGGACACAGAAGAGGGGATTCTTAAGGTTCTTAAAGGTCTTTACTCTATTAGCACCTTGGAGCTTCTCAATAGCCCCCATCAGCTAAGAGGCTGTGTGGTGGTTTCAGTCAGGAGGTGGAGTCAGAGGGAAAGACAAGTTGTGCCACTCTCTGCCATCCCCTTCCCTCTGGGTTTGAGTTCCCTCACTAGTTCTAATAGTGCTGAACTCCCTAAGATGCCAAAGGCTGAAATGTGATATTTGTGATGTGCTGGGCAAGTCTTGAAGCATTTTATATATATATATAATATATTTGAAGAAATATAGGTAGATGGATAGATATAATACTGCTGCTGTTGTTGCTTCTATTGTGGCTGCTGCTCCTCCTACTATTATTACTGCTGCTGCTGTTGCTACTAGTATTAAACTAAGGAAACATGGCATGGCCCTAGCTATGTTTTATAAATGGCAGTTTTCCAGAGGTGTGGAAGATGGATGCCTGGAGGAGTGACTCGAGGTTATTCTCTCTATTACTTTCAACCTTCCATGTATTTCATTGTTCTTAAGCAAAATCAAAAACAAAAACAACATACTTTGAATGATCAGTTTATAAAGTCTGAATTTTAGATCACCTTTTAATTGTATGGCTTGAGCATAGAAGCCAGGCAGAATGGACCATATTAGGGAACTAATCAAGTGAGAAAATCCCCTCCTATTCAGCAAGGTCCACTGGGAACCCACCTTCTTCCTCTGACAACCACAAACTGGCCCACCTCTATTTGTGAGGAGTTGTGCTATCCCTGGAGCTAGAAGGACCTGCCTTCTCATGAAAGAGAAACCCAGGGGGTAGGGAGTGCTGGATTAGGTGGTCTGCTATCCCAGGAGATTATTCCAAATAGATTACATATAGTCAATGTTTAACTTTCCCATGAGTGGTGTAGTTTATTGCAGCAGCAATAGAAGAAACAGTTTTTTTTTCTTTTCCATATTGGGGAAGTATGAAATGAATCAAAATAATTGGCACTGTTCAGTAAGGGGGAAACTGTTTCCCTAACAAATATTAAGTTAATTATGTTTATTGATGCAGAAGTAAGGTCAGGTGTCATAACAGGGTGACAGGAACAGAATCTGTTTGAGTTTTATTTGCCTTGTTTGGGGTGGGGGTTAACGTGTGTGTATACAGGTCTCATTATTTCAGATTGATATCACTGAAAAAAAATGATTCCTAGTTAGAAGAAACATTAATGCTAAGTGTCGATGACTTGGTGAAAGCTGGAGATCTCTTCAAAGTATACTGTTGCACAAAATAATACTCTGAGGAAAGCTGTTTCCATGTCTCCTTCTTACAAAATGTGCAGACACAAAACTGAAGCAACAGCATTACCAAAAATGTTCTATGTATCTGAAATAAATATATTTGAAATACTGGACATCAAATAGATCTATAAATATATATTTATGTATATATCCATACATATATATTACACATATTTATATTTATATATCTACATCTCTTTGTGTTTAAAATAAAACTGATTGAAATAGAACTCAAGGCAATCCCTGAGTTCCAGATTCAAATCCTCACAATGTCCAAATATTTAGAGGTCAACATTGAAGCTGAGGGTTTTTGAGGATTTTAAACGGATTGAAAATTTCCCCTCCTCAAATTGAGATTTGCACAGGCTGTGAAAGGTCATCCAGGCCCTTCCTCCTTCTTTAATGCACAAATGAGGTGAAAGGGTGGGCACAAGGCCAAGTCGGCAGCAGCATCTGAGCCAGCATCTGAACCATGTGTTCCCATCTCTAAGCACAAGAATCCATGATGCAATTCCCCTTTTTAACTTTTTTTTATTAGTCTAAATTCAAGGAATTTGCTTAATGGTAAGTGAAAATGTGCGATCATCATCTCTAGCTAAGAATGTGGGACTTTTCAACCGAAACTGGAAGAAATCATTCTTGACCTCATTTCCTACCACAAAGGACCAAAGTGATGTCATAGGTGGGCTTCAAGCATTTGAGAAGCTTTCCTGGGAAGGAATCAAACTTGCTCTACTTAGTCAAGAAGACAAATTAAAGAGCTGATAGAATAATGATGCAAAGTTGCTGTAGAATAATCATAAGGGGAAAACCCAAATGGGAGCAATTTCTATGTCCAAAGAATGGAAGGAGGGAATCACTGGGCTCACTCTTGCAAGTCTTCAATTAAGGTTGGATGACCTTTTGTCAGGATTGTGTAATACACGATCTTATTAGAGAAGACCTTGGATGAGAAGGTCTCTTGAGCCTCTAAATTCTAACATTCAAAACAAAATCAAATGTTATCTTCATTATTACTTAAGACTCCACTCCTTCCCTCCACCATCATTTGATACTTTGATTGGGCTTCTTGATCTTTCACTTCTTGGATGACCTTTTTGCTCTAAGATAACCCCAAAGTAAAGCAATACGGTTTCAATTAATTAAAATTTGCATAGTATATAGAGTTGGCACTTCAAATCCATAAAAAGGTTCATGACCTAATATGAGAAATAAAATATCCCATTTGGGCAGGGGGGAACTATATTAGATTGACATCATTTAAAGAAAATTAGATTGTATTGACCTTGCCCTCCACCTAGCCGTTTACAAGCCTTTGGAAAGATCTGTGCATAATCACCGGATTGTACTTGGGTGAATGAGGAAGCTACACTCTTCATTCCAACACCATCATCTGCCAAATACATCTAAATGGTGAGGTTCTGAATAAAACCCCATTGCAAGCTCTCTCCTGAGTGAGCTAAAAGGCCGACTTGGAGTCCAACCCATACCTAAACCCAACCTCTTCACTGGAAGGGAAATCATTTCATTCCATGGCCATCCTTAGGAAGCTGACGTGTGCCTAATGTTTTCTAAAGTGCACATGCACTTAGAAGCTACATCCATACAGCAAGAGCCTAAATACTGAGAATTAAAAGGTTCCCAGAATGGCTCCCATAGAGGGTCAGATTGCGATAGTTAATCCAGTTATAGACACAAAGTTGTTTGTTTTTTCCTATTTGTCAGTACTACAAATGTCCTAAGTTGTGAGGCTAATCCCATATGGAGAAGAATAACAGATGGACTTATATTTCAATTTTATAAAGTAAACTAAATGTTGCGTGAGTTGGAAAAATGAAAAAGCAAACCTGCTTAACACTTAACACAAAAGAATTGACATAGGAAATCAGCTAAGAAGGTTCATAGCAGGTGGGGACAAGTCAGAGCATATTGTAAATATGGAAATACATAGGGGAAAGCAGGTAAAGGATGATCTTATGACCATAATGCATAATCTATAAAAGGTAGAGAAAAGGGAGAAGGGGAAGAAGAAGAAAAAGGAAGAAAAAAGAAAAAGGAGCAAGAAGAAGGAAGAAGAAAGAAAAAAGTTGTTGTTGATGATGATGAATGGGTTACTTAACAGAAAAAGAGCTCTGCTTTGTGCTGCTTAGGTTAACAAAGTGTTCCCCTTCACTCCTATCCTGACTTTTTCTCCACCTGAGCATGATGAAAATTCTTCTTCCCTGTGCCCCCTTCTTCCAATTGGTGCTTCCCTTTCTGAACCTCCAATTTAAGAAAGTCCAAGCCAGGCATTTACACTCCTTTACTCACTCTGCATTCTTCATCATTCCCTTCTGACATACTTTTCAAGTCCCTTACACACACAGACACACACACACACACACACACATATATACTTACACACATACATACAGGGATCAAGATAGAGTTATAGACAGAAGTGATTCAGAGGAGTATATATATATATATATATATATATATATAATATATAATATATACGTATATATATATATATATATATATATACAGAGAGAGAAAGAGAGAGAGAGAGAGAGAGAGAGAGAGAGAGAGAGAGAGAGAGAGAGAGAGATTCAGTAAGCTACAGAGAACAACAGAGTTGGGGAAAAAAGCTCTTTAGCTCTTTTAACTCTCAAAAGATCCTGGGCAGAAATAATGATGATGTTTGTCCTTCATTCTTGGAGAAGACCATGACATCAGGAAGGTGATGCCATGACAAGCATGTGAATAGGATTTGAGTGATAGGGGTGATGCTAAGTCTCCAGCCCCACTTTCTCCTCCAGAGTCATCTGGGACCAGCAGCCAGATAGGAATCAGGACAATTGGAAATAGCCTCGTATGTGAGGCAGTCAGGATGAAGTGACTTGCCCAAAGTCACACAGCTAGTAGGTGACACGTGTCTGAGGTCAGATTCAAACCTGTCCTCCTGACCTCAAGTTCAGAGCTCTATCCACTCCACCACAAGAGATAGAGAGAAAATGCACTCGACAAACTACCAATTAGACTTCATAACACATTCTAAAAACGTTTCTGGGACTTGGAGTCATAGACAGTGAAACTTGTATAGAGAGAAATGGAATTTCCAGAAGCAGTTGTGGCAAAACCAAACTGCCAGAGTACTTGTTAGATCAATCCAAGTTACAGACATAGTTTGCCTTGATTTTAGCCAGATATCAAATGCCCCAGGATGTGGTAGAAAAGGTAATGAGGTGATGATGACATCTTGGGCCATCCAGTAGATTCAGAATGGGGAGAGAAAGGTACTTGCTCCAGAACAGTAATTAATGCTTCAGTATTCCCTTAGAATCTTCAGTCTCTTGATTCCCATGATGCTTGGTAATATCCCATAATAAATTTCTTTTTAATGAGGAATAATATACATGTAAAAAAGTTATATAAATAAATTATTTCTAGTCTTTTAAATTGATCCAACAAGTTATAACATTTATGTTGTGTTTGGAATGGGATTCATATGGAAGACTTGCATTTGGGTTAATGTGTAAATTAATTCTCTTACCTTTGAACACATAATTTCCCATGTGACATTAAAAATGAGTATTTTTATCAATAACTAAGACAAAGGGATAGATAGTACACCACTGTTCAGTTAATACCAAGCTAATTCCCTGAATGACAGAATAAGGACCAATGAGATCTTCACAAGACTGAGCTAAATTGAATGAAATGAAATTTATTAAGGATAAAGTAATCCCCTCACCACACACACACACACACACACACACACACACACACACAAACACACACACACACACACGGGTTCAGGAAAGAAATGCCACAAGAACAAGACTTAAAAAATGCTTTATAGGGAATATGTAGGACAAAGATCTCAGTGCTTTAGTGCCTAAGAGCTCAGAAGTAGTTATCATTGTGAAATGGTCTCTAAAGAAAGTTAATGGGATATGGTTCTGCTCCAAGAGACTTCAGGAATAAGCAAGTGCAAGCCTTACTATATGCACCCTCATTAGATGAACTCTTCCATCAGTTCTGGCAACACTTTTGAAAGTCATCAGTTACTTGATGGCATTCAGAGAGGGGCAATCAACTTCATGTTTGACCTTAACTACATCTGAAGTGACTGGGGATATTAAATGGTTAGAAAAAATGGATAGGATGGAGGGCATTTACTCCCCCTGGAAATGGTTTTGTATATAATTTATAAGCAATTGATTCTGCACATCTTGTTTACCTCCAGTGGATTATCATATCCTGGAAGGCAGAGATTTCTTGAGCTTTGCCATGGGATAGACTCATCTAAATAGGAGGCAGCTTGGTGCTATAGTAGATAGCACACTGGAGTCAAGGAGTTTGCACTGAAATCGCATCTCATATCAATATGGGTACTGCTGCATGTCTGTATGCTTCCTTCCCAGAATTTCCAAGTTGGAATGAAGTTCAGAGGCCCCATCCAAAGGTAAACCAGCTACTATTCACCATGTTGACTATCCTTGTCTTATCCCATTGCTTCTTATTCGATTTAATTTTATATTTTATCTAGGAACAAAAATCTATTCCTGCTTCCTCTCTTCTCCCCCCCTCCATAGTGGTGGGAGCATGGAGGGAAGAAGATAATCGAGGCCCTTACAACACATACATCCACACACATAATAGAACAATATTTTGTCCATGTCTAGTAAAATGTGTCTCATTCTGCATATTGAGTCCTTCCTCTTTCAGAGGACCAGTAACACACTTCATCATTGGAACACTGAGTTGTTCATTGTTCTTGAGTCACATACAGCAGTTTTTATTTATATTGATCCTGTTTGGGGATAAATTGCACTCCTGGTTCTGCACCAGTGGCTCCTACCACTTTCCAGCTTATTACTGTTTCCACTAAAACATTCAGAATTGACACCAATCCTCCATGTATTGTAGAACCAAGAAAGAGAACAGAAGCCTCGTAATCTCTTATTCCTGAAAATCCTGATGATCTTAATCAGCCCCAAATTGGAATGTGTTTCTTGACTGTGATATCACACAGATGACTCATATTGCACTTTGGAGTACTGCAAATAGTAATGTAGTATTGCATATTGTCATAGATTAAGCTGCCCAGATCTTCTTTCCGTTTTTTTCAGCTGCTGTCTCCCCCGTCTTTACTTGTGAAACTGATTTTTAAATTAAGTGCAGGATAGGACTTTCTATTCATTTCTATAAAATTTTATTCTAAAACACATTGTTTGAATACTAAGTAATAGTTCATGATTTTGTGATTACAAAACAAATTCCATATTTATTAATTAAATAATCTTCCATCATCCTACAAATAGCAACATCTTGGAGTAGAAATTTAATAGAAATTTTGAGTCAGAAATATCAGTACTGTAAGTATCAATATCAGAAATCCAAGTGGGCATGAAAACATTTCAGCTAAGAAAACTCCAACATGCGCTCCTTACAAACAGTTAATACTTAGATTTACATTGAAATTTCTTTGTAGAATATCATGTAATCTATCTCTACTGGAGTTCTCTTAAGCACCGGAAAAGTCATTCCATTTTCCATTTCTTCCAATCTCTCTGTCATAAGAAGCGCAGAGAGCAGAATTCTATATTTTGGTAATTAATTTCCTTAAGATAATGCTAGAAACATCAGGTTCTTTAAAATATAGATGAATTTCAAGGTGAGCCCGCTCCTAGCTGTTATTAATGGCCTATGATTTATTGTGACAAGAAGCCCAATCTGAAGCACCCATTATTAGCAGGGCTTTTTATAAACTCTAATTGGCCTCTGCTACAGCAAAACTGGAAAAGGGCCATGGAGAAAATGGATTCACCTCTGAAACTGAAAAGAATGGCCATCACTAGGTGTTACAGACCTTGTGAAAAGGGACAGAGCGTGTCCTTGGATGGGGAGAGAGAGAGAGAGAGAGAAAGAGAGAGAGAGAGAGAGAGAGAGAGAGAGAGAGAGAGTCATCAGAGAGACAGATAGAGAGACCTTCCTTAAATGTGCTCTAGTCATGGGATTATTTTCATTTTAGGGAGCTCAGAGCACTCAAACCTGGCTAGAAAACCAAAGTGGATGTGAACACAGCCACATTGGTATTATTCCATCCCTTGCTTCCAAAGACCTGCTTTGATCACTCTTCAATCCACTAGAATTGACTGAGAAGCTATATACTCAGCTATGTTGATCATTTGGGGAGCAAGAGAAAAAGAGAGAATGCTAAGATGTGACCCCAGTACAAGAGCCACACAGATTAGCTTAGGCTGCTTTGTAAAACATGTTTAAAAAAAAGGGAGAGGAGAAGCAATGGATTGGGGATGTAGAAGACTTAATAGAAGCGTTTTTGTAAGTAGAAAACCGCTGAACTCTGGGGACTGGGTCCACAACAAATTTATGTTCTCACCAAATAATATCATCTAGACTCTCCATGCAGCAAGGGGAACTTTACACTCTCCTAATCAATTCACTAGTCTATTTATTGTAATGTCTTTCCTAAATCTTTTCATTCTTCTCAGGCCTCCATGGTTCCCCCCCCCCCCCCATCCTCTATACTGAGGACCTTGCTTGATATTTCACTGAAAAAACAAACAAGCAAGCAAACTGAGGCCATTTTTCAAGAGCTCCTTTTCTCCCTACCTCCACTTCTCCGGTTGCTCAGACATCATTACTTACTATTCCCTTCTTGTCCATATTTCACATCAACAAGTGGTCCTTCTTGTTGCCAAAGACCTTTTATATGCCCCTTGATCTATTCTCCTGTCTTTGCAAGTATAATGCCCCTCTGATTAACCTCAATCTTTCTTTAATCTTAATTTTTTCCATTTCGACTGGCTCCTTCCCTTCCCCATACAAACATGCCCTTGAATCCATCATCATAAAAAAGAATAAATGAATGAATGAACAAATTCTTATTGACTATTATCTATCATCCAGCATCTATTTTCTCTTTCATACCTTAAGTCCTTGAGAAAGCACCTTTGCTGCCTCAATTTTGGCTCTTCTCATTCTCTTATAAACCCTGGGCAATCTACTTTCAACCTTAGCCTTTAATTGAAACTACTTTCTCCAAATTACCAGTGATGCTTTAATTGACACATTTAATGGCCTTTTCTCAGTCATCTCTGTTGATCCCTCTTCACCCTCTGGCAATGTCAATTATTCTCTCCTTCTAGAAACTTCAATTTCTAGCTGTCTATGCTGCTGTTCTATCCTGGTTTTCCTCTCTCTTTATTCAACCACTCCTTTTCAGTGAATCCTCATCTAGGTCAAACCTACTGAGGGTGAATGAACCCCAAGATTAGTCCTAAGACCCTTGGCTCTTTTCCCGGCCTACTTTCTCATTTAGTGAAATCATTAGGTTCCCTTGGTTCAATTATTTCTATACAAGTGATTCTCAGACCCAGATTATCTAGCCCTGATATTCTTTTGGAGTGCTAGTTTCTATCATCAACTATCAGGAATCTTGAGGCAAATGACCTACAGGGATCTCAAACTTACCATGTCCAAAAAACAATTCAGCCTTTTTCTTTCAAAATTCTCCCATCTTCTAAACTACATTAGTATCATCAAGAACACCCTGATCTTACTCGTCCCTGGAGCTCACCACCATAGTGTTTTCTTCGACTCTCCATTCATACCCCACAAAAGCAATGTGGTCAGATCTTGCCTTTTTAAATCGACAACAATAGGAACAAGTATGCAATTGCTATGGTTGAGGCATCAGGATAAGAAAAAAAGTGCAAGGTAACCCCATGTGTATATGGGAAATGATATTATAGGACAGGTACTAGCAATGGGATGAATTGGGAAAAGCCTTCTGCAGAAGGGGAGATTTGAGCTGAGTCTATTAAATATGTTGATAGTGGTAAGAAGAGAAAGCATTGTGGGCACGCGGGACAACCATTACAAAAAAAAAAACAGATGTAGGAGTGGAGTCCCTTGTTCAAAGAGGTTGGTGTCACTGTATCACAGAGTGCATTGGGGGAGGTAGGAGTAAGTGATGAGAAAAGCAGAAGCTTTTAAGGTTAAGCAGACGATGCTCCATTGGATCCCAGAAGGAACAAGGATCTCCAACTTCTAGGCATTCATCATTTTTTCCACTCCCAAAGCCACCAACAGCTCCTCTTTCAGACTGCTCTAACTGCCTTCTCACTGGATTTCTCATTCAGTTGTCAGGGATTTTCTCAAAACACCAATCTGACCATGTCTCTGGCTCTCTCTCCTCATCCCCCCAGTAACTCCAGAACATTTAAAACTCTCCACTGGGCTCCCTTTCTACTCTACTCACACATAACTTCCTGCTCTGCACTCTGGAACCCAGTGACAATGGTGGATTTGGGGTTCCTCATACAGGACACTCCCTCTATGTACACCACATCCTCACCTCCACCTCCTACATTCCCTGGCTTCTTCCTAAGAACCCTCCCCAACATGCTCCCAATTCCCCCAGCCCCTTCCCTTCTATATTAACTTCCATTTATACAGACTCTCTCCTGCATATGTATAGTTATTTATGTGCTGAAGGCAGGAAGCATGTATCATGAGCTTTGCCCAATCTATAAGATAGACATCAAAATGCCCTGACTCACCCAAGTTGGTGTCAGTGAGGTTCACAATTGCTACAATTTGGAATAGACGGTGAAAACTTTAAAGTATTTTATAAATGGCAATTATAATAAATGATTCAAATTCACATTTCCCTTATGGACTAAATCTATCAAACATGCTTCAATAAGACTGGCCTGGAGCTAATTCCTCCATACATATATTAGTTGGGTGTTAGTGGCAGGATTACCAGCACTAAAGAACACCTTATCCTCAGGTCTTGGTGGTAAGGTGTAAGTGGTGGCCTCTCCCAGAGCTCTTGTCTGCAAGGACTCCTCATCATAAACTTTTATTCATCATATATCTACCAAATCACTGTGTATGAGAGGCTAGGAGCACAAAGAATAGTGGCAGCTACCATCTTTGTAAAGAGCCTTTATAAAGACAAGAATGGCAATCTACTTGCTCTGACTCTCAATAGCCCATCAGCATCTTCTTTGAGACAAACCTGACATATCTATTGTCTAATCACACACTCAACAGAGGGAGAGCTGGTCATTCACTCCACATTCATTTAGACTGTACTATGGGCCAGGCACTGGGTTAACACAATGGATGGCAATAGGGCAGAATGTCAAGTTGATTACTTTAGTGTAAAAAATCAATCTCACCCCTTTAAAGTGGAGGAGGCCTGGACAGAAAGCAGTTACTCTGAAACAATCTGTAGGGGGCAGCTTGGTGGCATAGCAGATAGAGCACAGACCCTGGAGTCAGGAGGACCTGAGTTCAAATCTGGCCTCAGACACTTAATAATTATTTATCTGTGTGACCTTGGGCAAGCCACTTAACCCGCCATTGCCTTGCAAAAAAGACAAAACAACAACAACAACAAATCTGTAGGGTCTTAGTGACTTGCAGACTCAGTACATGTCAACAGTAGCAGCTCCGGAAGGGCCTGGGGCCCTGGGCTACATTGAGATAGTTACAGCTTCTCGGAAGAGGAGGGAGACCCCTCTGTGGAGTCGTATTATACTCAGTTCTGGGCTCCATGATGGAAAGAGGAAAGTGTCCAGAAGAGGGCTCTAAGAAGAGCAAGCTCCCGAAGATCTCCAATCCATGATAGATGAGGATCCATGAAAGAAAATGGGCATATTTTGGAAAGCTGAGGACAAAGAATTTCTTTTTATTCATTGTCTTCCCAATGCTTAGCTCCAAGTCTGGCTCATAGTAGGTGTATAATAAATCTTTATTCCATTGGTCTGGGTTGGACTGGAATTGATTGCTTGATGGGGAGAAGAGAAGATTCAGGGTAGGACAAGGGAGAGGGTGTGATTTTTTTTCTAGGGTGTCAAAGGGTGAGGCCAGGATCAATGAATGCACTGAGGCTGAATGTTGGAGAAGACTTGCTGACCCTTAGAAGTGTCTCCCAGTGGCATCACCATGGGAGGTGATGGGATCACCCTCTGGGAGCTCATCCAGAAAAGGCTGCCTGGTCACTGGTCGCATACATTCAGTGGATGGTCCCTGAGGTCCTTTACAACTTTCACATCCAATGATTCCACATGCACCACATATGACTTTCTAAGTGTGGTCTCTACGCAGGCTCCAACGTCAGGGCCATGGCTTCAGGCTGAACCACCATATCCAACTAGAATTCCTTCACTTCAGCACATTAGCATCCTTAGGTAGCCTCTGCAGAAGATCATCTTCTACTCAATTCCTGTGCATTTTAGTGACAGTGGGGCCTCACGCCTACACTACAGCTGAGGTGTATCATCAAGACCACACTTCATTTCTAGATGGACAATTAGACACTCTAAATGAAATCCTCAGCAAATGTTTTCAAATGGGCTTGATTCAAATGACTAAGTGAAAATTTTTTTAAACATTATAGATTATTTTACTGAGATGAACAGGAAACTACCCTGTCATCTTATAAAGTGTTGATACATCTAAAACAAGCTCAAAGTATTCCTTTGTGTTGGTTTCCTTCAGTTGGAAGACACAACAGATTCCATTTCTTTTCTGCAGAATTTTCCTCCGGGGCAGCTAGGTGGCTCAGTGGATAGAGCACTGGCCCTGGAGCCAGAAGGACCAAATTTGGATTCAGACACGTAAAAACTGCCTAGCTGTGTGACCTTTGTCAAGTCACTTAACTCCCTTGCCTTAAATAAATATTTTTTTAAATTAAAAAAAAAACAAAATGACTTTTCCCCCAGGTAAGTCCCATGGAAAATTCACACAGGAACTTGAAAACTGTCAGTCCAAGTACTCTAGTAGTGTTTCCAAGAAAGGTAAATCCTCTGGGCTTCTTTTATTTAGACACAAGAATAAATAGAATCAAAGGACCCTGATTCCATTCTGGCAAAATGTCCAGGTAGATTGATTGGTTAAGACTTCTCAGTCATGTTCTATTACAGTAAATGAGTGGCCTTAGATATACTCCAAGTATAGGTAATCACAGGCATCTTAGCTACAGGTAAGGGAAAGGGGATCTGGGATGTCTCACATGAAAATGTCCACCAAAGGATATCCAGTCCCTGAACCAAACCCTGAACCAAAGTTTGCCCTATAAATTAAAAATGATTGTAGTATCTGTGTAAAAAGTTAGAGTTCCTACCTATAGCCACCAATAATAGCATAAATACCACTTGTCAGAGTAGTCTTAGTGCAGTATAAAGATTTTAATAGCTAGAGATCTAGAGATAGACTTAGATATAGACTTCCACACATCACAGAAAATAATAAAGCAGATCCTGGAAGTAATGTGAACCAAGATGGCAAAGGCAAGACACAAACCCCACTCTCTTCTGCCTAGCATGGCCAGGAATTTACCCCCATCTTGGTGAATGAGAGAGAGGTGGAAGAGAGTAAGTTTGTCGCTTCCATATTCCTCTAGAGAAAGTTCTGATTTATTCTGAAAAAACCCTAGAGTCCAGGAAAGACAAGAAGGGGTTTTCTCCTGAAAGTGAGAACAACAAAGGGGGATGCTCACTCCTCCCTACTTTGCCAGCTCCCTCAAAGCATAGCAGAGAGTTTAGCATGCTACTATTCAATTATGAAGATAATCATCCAAGGGGAAGCTCAAAGGATCACTGTCTTCTTCCATTCATTTACAGACACAGACCCAGACCCAGCTCCCCTCCCTCTTGCACAAACTCGCAGAGGCACCTATGATACTTGGTATCTTGTTGCCAATGCACAAAGGTTCAGTCACCACGATTTGTGGCACCTACCGGCTGTTGAACTTCTCTGGGTGTTTCTCTCTCATAATGTGGAATCTGTGGGCGATGGAGGCATCCTAAAAGGAGAAAAAAATCCAACATTAAATACAGTTTTCATAGAGAAATGATAGATTCGAAAGTCAGATTCTCAGTTCCTGGACACCCCTCTATCACTAGACATTGAGCAGGAGAGGATCACAATACAAGGTTAAGATGATTTGCTTTTTAACACCTTCCTCTTCTAAATTAAAAAAGGCCATATTTTCAATCCTGAGATCATCTCTGTTTCAAAAAGAGTTGCAGTTTCCATAGCTTTCAAAATATGACCTTGTTTTCCCAAATTATAGAAAAGCATACAGACAAGTATATTTCAAAAATAAATTTGAAGAGGTTATTAAATGAATATGTCTTGGATTGTCTAAGGAAGGAGAAGACCACATATTTGGAAACCTTTGGGTCTCTGATTTTTTTTTTTATAGAAGGGAAAAAGGAGATCTGGGGATTGGGGAAAGTTTTATCCAACAAGTTATCATGGAATACAAAGAATTAAGCTATTTAGAAATCAGTTTTAAGAAACCAGATAACCACTAATAGCTCTTAAATTGCTTTCTTTTCCCCATTAGAGTAATAGAAGACAATCTACTTTGATTCTTACAGAAGAGGGATACAATCAGAAACTTGAGAGACTCATGGGGTACCCAAGCTCTTTGTCAAGAGAGAACTTTGGCATTGTGAGGCACAGCTTCTTCCCTATGGCACAACACTTTCTCAAATGGATGGGCAGGGAAAGACATGGACAGAACTGACATTTCCTCAGAGAACTCCTAGCTAACCTCAAATAGCTCCTAGAACTTCCTTTGGAGTTTCTTCCATGCTTTATTAAACACTATAGTCATGAATATGGCTACAATGGTTGGGGTGGGGAGGAAGAGGAGGGAAGGACCTTTGTGGATGACTTAGTTGTTAATTTGTTTCTAGTAAAAAAGGACAACTGGGGAGGCTAGGTGGCCCAGTGGATAAAGCACAGGCCTTGGATTCAGGAGTACCTGGGTTCAAATCCAGCCTCAGACACTTAATAATTACCTAGCTGTGTGGCCTTGGGCAAGCCACTTAACCCCATTGCCTTGCAAAAAAAAAAAACAAACTAAAAAAAAAAAACTAAAAAAAAGGATAACCAAAGTTCATAAAAAGAATGAAAAATGCCTTTATTTAGATAAACCCAGAAATACAATTCAAGGGTGATATGATTCAGCTAGAGAATAAAATAAGGAGGTTAATGGTTGCAATTATATAATACAAAATGAATAGGCTCAACATGCACTGGTGCCTACCACAGACAGCAGAAACAACAACAAATAAGGCTTGGTTTTCCATGAAAGTTTAAAGTGGTTGAAAATTTCCTCCAAGATGCAAATTTTTTCTACTTCTAATATAGATCACTTGAATGATGTGAAAGTAATAATGATGATCTGAGACAGAACTCAAGTCAAGAAGAGATGACTTATAGTCTTAATATGCAGATGGAAAATGGAGCAAAATTGTGATTTGGTATTTGAACAAAGTCCTACTTTTTCCATCTCTTGTATGGTTTTAGAATTCAGGATGTAAAGACGGAAATTGTTCATTGTTTTTACAAAAGTATGAAATTAAGATAAATTTTATTGTCTTGAAAATGTTCAAGACAAATCAGAAAATTGTTTATCTTAGTCACAAATAATGTCTGAAAATACTCTTCATGGATATCGTACCATTAACATATCAGGTGAAAAAAGATAACCCACCAAGAGTTGTCTCCATTGTTTTGTAGATGGAAAGACTTTCGAACATACTTAAGTTAGATTTATGTGAAATACCATTAAAGAACCAGCCTTTGGCCAGTCTAAAAGGGTAGGAAGGGTATGAATGAGTTCTATTTCTGGTTTGTTCTTTAAATGAAAGCCCTGCTCCTAAAAACTATTGGTTTGTATAGTGATACACAACATGCACAAAATGAGTTAGCCTCAATATCCGGATGCAATTCAGGATTTCTCTTTTCTTCTAATAAACTTCCTCTGCCATTTTAATTAAGTTATTCTATCTAAGCTCGTGATCAGTGCTGTTGAAATTACATTGTATTGTAGACAAAAGGAAGGAATCTTGAGAGTAAATTAACTTGCATCCTGTCACATCACCCAGGGCTGGGTTCTTCTCAATTACAGGGTGACCAAAGGGTTAAAACATCTTCAACAGCATCAGAGTGAACTCTTGTTCCATTTCTCAACCAGTTTTCATTTTACTATTTTTGATTAACATGGGAGAAGTCATTCAATAATAGGATAGTCACTCAAAGTGCAATATGGAGAACCCTAGGAAATTGCTCTTCAAAAATAGACTTCTAGCACTAGGCCACTGATGTCAACCTCTGCCATTAGCTATGTCTACTGGAGTCTGGGGGCTCAGGTGATGTTTGTTTGAGGCTAGATATGTCTGGGAAGGTAGAATAGGCCAGGCACTGAACCTGCCAAAGGTTCAAATTTTGCTGTGCTTTATAAATTGATTTTAAAACAATAAATCAACAGTATTCATTTAAGTACTTACCGTATTCCAGATGCATCAAAGATAAAAACACACAAAAATTTGGGTCCTGCTTTAAAAACCTTACATTCCACAGATTAGTAGGTGGATGCATATAAACATCTAAGAAATACTGAGGAATTAATGAGGGGAGGCAAGTGATAAGAGATAGGAGTAGCTGGAGAAGCATTAAATTCTTCATGGAGGAGGAAAAAAGGAATACTACAGTAATTACCTTTTTCTGGTATTGGGAAAAATCAGCATTTATTGGGTACCTACTGTATCAGACGCTGTACTAACATTTTTTATAAATATTATCTTATCATGGCAGGGCAGACAGATGGAAAACTTTGTGATTTCTGAAGGGACTTTCACTAATCACAATCCCTCCCCAATATGGCCCAGAGTACTTGTAGGCAGTAGAAAGCTGCCTAACTAAGGACTTATCTGAGATTGATGGACAGTCAGCACCGACAGAGAGGTTGGAACTGATAACCAGGCCAGGACTCTCATCTACTATATCAACTGTAACACTGATTACCCTAAAATGATCAGGTCCTAGGGATGATTGCTAAATATAATCACCCTGCCATCACAAGTCTCAAATCCTCAGAAACACAAAACCTCTACTAGTCTGAGATTTGTTTCAAAAAGGCTTAAAACCAGAAGTAAACATTGGGTAACAGTCTCTTGACAGAGGTCACACAAATTATTGAGAGATCAAATCAAGAATTAGCCCTATTGCCTCTCATTTCAGTGTTTTCTCCACCAATCAATCAGTAATCAATTATAGGATGAAAACCATGTGGCAAGAACTGTGCCTGTACCAACCTTACAAAGACCAAAGGTAGACTCCAGCAGAAGGCCACTTCAGGGTGGATTTTAAATCATTTGCTGGAGGGAAAGGGACAAGTACTGGGGTGATCTATGGTGGTTCCTAGAGGGACCTTTAAGAAGAAAAGCAGCTTAAGGATAAATCTCCTTAATACATAGGATTTTGTTGCCTCTCTTCCTCTCCCACCTTCCTCTCTATATCCTCTGTTTTTGACTCTCTGTCTCTCTTTGTTTCTAACACACAAATACACATATACTCTTTTCCAGTGGATATTGGCATTATTAGAAAGGAATCTGCCCCAGCCTTTGCTTAGGGTTGCTAATGCAGCCTTGGGAATATATGTTGGTAAGAATTAATGCGCTTCTAGTCACCCAATGCAAAGCTTTTGGTGATCAACAGCTCCCAGTAAATAATTAAAATCATTTTGTCCCATTGAACAAACCTGGATAGCCTGTGTATGTATTTATTGAACAAAACCTGGCTAATTATCACCCCCCTCTCCTCCCAGATGCTTCCTCTGTGGAACCTTATTGGAGACTAGGCCCTAGGCCCAGTAACTCAGCAGGATGTGTGATTTAGAAGAATGTCACAAACAAAATCTCAATGATTTGTAAGATTATGGGCATGTCATGTGTCACCCAGAACCCTGCTTAGAAATATTGAGGACAAGGGAGGGGAGAGCAGTATTTTTAAAAAGATTCTGCTTTTGGTGGATTTCTCATTGTATTTCCCTAATTTCTAAGAGATAAAAAAGAATAAAAGTAAAATATTATCCTCATTTTACTCATAGAAAAACTGAACATAATTTACCCAAGTCAGAGAACTAGTCAATCTTAGCATGCACTCAGTAAATGTTTATTGATGAAAAAAAATAAAATAAAATCCTAAAGACCCAGGCAAGATGGCATCTGGCTCCTCTGAGTTCTGTTCATTCTCTGGACAATGAAGGGTTTGGACTATCAGACCACCAAGGATCCTCAGCTCAATATCTGATGGTTTCCCTTAGGTTTATTACAAGAAACAGTACACATACATACATACATACATACACACACACACACACAAACACACACACACACACATGAGGGCAATTCAAAGCAGCGTTGGTTCCTGGGATCAGCGATAAAAGAACACAGCTATAATTTGAGTAGCAAACATGAACACACTTATGTCAGTGGCAGTGCTCTAGGCTTGGCCTTCTGAGGCCCTGCATTTTAATCCTGCCTCTAAGACACTCCCTGGGTCTTGGTTTTCACCTCTCTAAAGTCAGTGGGTTAGTCTAAATGGCCTCAGATAAAACTTCCAGCCTGAAATCTGGGATCCCATGACTTTGTAAAGCACAACCTTGCCAGTACCTGGCAAACTCAGAACAGTCTGAAACAGAACCCTCTCATCTTACCCTGAATGATCACAATTACAAAAGTTTCTCCTTTGGATAGGAAACTGCTGGGAACCCAAGTGTGTACACCCTAGGAAGGAAGCACATGCTTAGGGGAATAAAAACAACCCCTTCTTTCTCTGAAGGTCATGTACTATGAAAGACTGTCCACAAGGAGGATGGCGGAGAGCATCTCCCAGGAAGAAACTATATCTGAAGGACAAAGGTGAATGTCCTGTGAATGAGTTGCCAAAAGGCCCCTGGCATGAGACGATGTTGCCCACTGGTCATTCTCCAGCTTCAGGAATTCAGCCTCAGACAGATTCCCAACAATTACAAGGAAAGAGAAAGCAAAGAAAATGGCCCAGCTCATTGATCGCTCAGAGAAGACACCTATCCAAGGCACAGGTCTCCCTGAAATAAATCTATGGGCATTAACGGTTTCATGAAATTCTAGAAGGTTTGACTCTACACTGTCTTGGCTCTCTGAAAGTGGCACTGGGAGTTAAATTGAGGGCACATTTCCCTAGGACTTCATCCATTCTGCAAATGATGCAGATGTAACCAAAGATATAGGGATAAAGACAGATCTGGGTATTTAAGCATTTACACAGTTTGTACAATGTACTTATGAGAGGGATTTTGGGGGAAGGGCCCGAGGAAGGGCCCTAATGGATATGGTAACTTTTGAGTGAGGTTTGAAGGGACCTAGGGATTCTAAGAGAAAATGTCAGGAAGGAATGCCCTAGAGACATGGAGGATAGCCAGTACAAAGAGTCAGAGAGGGAAGATTAAATATTGCATGTGAGAACAGCAAGAGACCAATGGAGCTGAACTGCAGGAAACAGGGAGGGGAGTTTTGGAGGGAAGGTTTGGGGAACTGTCAAGCTCCACAGAAGGGTAAATTACTGGACCAATGGCTATCTTCCCAACCTATTGGCTTATGTCATCTATTCATTTATTTATTTATTTATTTTTAGGGTTTTTTTTGGCAAGGCAACAGGGTTAAGTGGCTTGCCCAAGGCCACACAGCTAGGTAATTATTAAGTGTCTGAGACCGGATTTGAACCCAGGTACTCCTGACTCCAGGGCCGGTGCTTTATCCACTGTGCCACCTAGCTGCCCCTGGCTTATGTCATTTAACAGAAGGTCTCTGTCCTACTTGGGAACTCTTCATTCTAAAAGAGCTCCAGGGCATGAGTCTGGAGCTAGAAGAGACACACAGTCCAACCCCGTCCTAATTTTACAGCTGCATAAACTGAGGCCCAGGAAAGACATCACGCTAAGGATTATATAGAGAATGCTGCTTGAGATTAGAGCTTCACCAAAGTTGCCCTGATTCCAAACACAGTTCTCTACCTACTATGCCATTCTGTCTCTCAAGAGATGGAAGGAACCATGTTCAGAAAGTCTGGTCTAAATAGGGGACAAAGACCTTTAAATATGCTGTAAGGGAGAGCTAGGTGGCACAGTGGATAGAGCACCGGCCCTGGAGTCAGGAGTACCTGAGTTCAAATGCAGCCTCAGACACTTAATAATTACCTAGATGTGTGGCCTTGGGCAAGCCACTTAACCTCATTGCCTTGCAAATAAACAAACAAACAAAGAAACAAACAAACAAATAAATAAATATGCTGTAAGGCAGAAGTCAACATGGGGAAGGGCAGTTCTTGAAGTGGGGTCTTTTGATTGAAAGCAAGACATCAGCAAACAGACATTAACCACCTGCTTGTAAATGTACTGTGAGTGGCTTTGGTAAAGGTGGAACTCCAAGAGGTAGAGATAGGAAGGAGACCATTTCATGACCGAATTGGGGTGAAGGGAAGAGAAGAAGGAGGGTATGAAAAGGGGAATCGTGGCAGGAAAGGAAGAGTTCATGAATGGGAACAAATGAATATGTAGTAGAGCACAGAGATAAACTGTGCCCATGCCTCTTCTTTGGTTCTCAAGGCTAAATAAACATTTATTTTCAACTGACATTTGTTGTGATAACAGAACTTCAAAACAAAGTAGCTATAAATAAAGTATCAGGTTGAGAACATAGAATTGACTCATTTGTCCCAGAGCTAAAGATAGAAAACCTTGACTCCAAAGCATTTCCGAACACAAGTATTTCACACACAACAATCTATCTGTTCAAAGCCCAGGAAGTTAGCTTATCACTGAGCTGGGGTTCACTTAGAAGGACTCCATTAAAAAGGAAGGTTCAAGTTACTCTAACCAAGGACTTCTGAGTTGGACCCACCTCAATTCCATCAAGACTACTGGATAGCCCAGTGGACAGACAACTCTGATGTGAAAGCAAGAAGTCAAATCCTTCCTCTGACATTCACCAGCTGGGAAGCCTGGGGAAGTCACATACAAGGGTTTCTCCATTAGCAATAGAATATTGCTCCCAGGATTGTGGAGATGAAGAAATGTGATGATCTTTGTAAAGTGCTCATCACAGTACCCAGAACATGGAAATTTAATAATTTCTTATCATCTGATTGATTAACATTATTGGAGGAGGAAAAGCAATTTTGCTTAGAAGAATTAAAAAAAAGACATGCAATTTATTCAGTATCTTATGAAATATCAATTCTTCTCACTGACATAAAAAGCTGCATGTTATATAACTTTAGAAGAGCAAGCTTAGGGTGCCCAGGGAAAGCCATTTCTTCAAGATCTCACTGCTACTGCCAGTGGCAAGATAGAAGCAAGCATTCAAAAGGACCATGTTTGAAACTCTCCACTATAGCCCATTATCACTGCTTCAGAAATATTCTCACATTCAAATCAACCCTCCCTATCTGAAACCATGGCTATGATGCTGAAATACAATCTTGTGACAATCATCTTAATTGTATCAATACTTCTTAATAAAATCCTATGTGGCTGCCTATTTCTGCACAGATGAAGGTCCAAAGTCCCCAGCTCATTATTTAAACCCTCCACAATTATTCGTTAATCTCCCTCATGTACCCTATTACCAATCTAAGTGGTCCATTGAATCTTTCCTCATTCTGCCTTAATCTTTCTATCTTTCTTCTATAGAACTCATTCCTCAGGTACTGTCCCCATCCCTCTCTCTCCTCCCTCCAAATACACACTCTCAGAAACCTTGATCAACTCCAAGCTAAACTAAGGAGCCACTTCCTCTGGGAACCATTTCATGATCTTCCTTCTGAACTCTTTTCTTCTTCCCTTTCCAACTTTCTTGTCTCAAATGACTCAGTTGCTCTATGGCTCTGGTTCTGTCTCCTCATTAGATTAGAAACTTCTGGAAGATAGGAGATCTTTCTGTTTTGCCTTTCCTCTGTGCCTAAGACAGTGCCTGGACCACAAGTAGCTATTTAATAAATGACTGCTGATTCTAAGTATTATTAACATTTTCCCTAAAACAGATTACTTTAGGATGCACAAAAATATGTATACGAGAATAGCTACTTGAATCCGTGCCCCAGATAAATCTCTAAACCCTTGGGAAGTGCATGTGTGAGAAGGAAGATTTGGGGAAATTGATGCCATCGCAGCTTCACATGTAAGATCACAAGTCATCCAAATGCATGAATCTGAACATTAGTCAAAGAAAGCTAAGATCTCAATCCCAGAGATGATATACCTAACTTTGCCCTCACCATGTGTTCTCCCAAGGAAATCAATCTGCCATTTGGTCTTTGGGATTTAGTTTCCTTCTTCATGATCCCATGCACCCAACCATGAGACTTTACTTGGATCCTTCTTTAAATGCTCGTCTCTTCTCTAGATAGCTTTCCTGTTCAGTGATGGTGAGACAACTACAATTAGCTCCTAACATAAAAGCAGTAGATTTAGAATTGGAAAATCATCTTTCTGGTTTGCATTCCCCCTAAGGTTCATATGAATGAGAAATCTAGGATGTTTATGAGAAAATTCACTTAAATTCTTTGTCTTTGCACTAAGGAGAACAACACAGAGGAGACTGAATCAGCAAGGAGAAGCCTCTGACATTTGGAGCTCAAAGGGAAATCAGAAGTCCTTTTACCAGGGAAGGTTACTGGGGCTTAGAAGTGCTGGTGGCAAAGGGAGATTTTGCACTGGAATTCAGGTCTTCCAAGGTCTTTCCATGGTACCACAATGACTTCACATAGTCCATGTGATGATGATGAGAACAGTAGCAATTATTATTATTATTATTATTATTATCATGTAAAATTTGAAGTGGCTCTTTCAGGGTAGCTATCATTGAATGGTGGAAGGAAAAACTGATTTCAGAAGATATGATTACAAACTGTGCTTCACCATTTGGTATGAGTATGACTTTAGGAATTCACTGCTTAATCTCTCTACATAGGTTATTATTAAAATATATAATAATAATAATAATAATAATAATAATAATAATAATAATGCATACAGAGCTTGCTTTGTGCCAGATACTATACTTCATAGTTGTCATCTCATTTGATTCTCATAATAATCTGGGAAAGAGAGGTGTTAATATTATTTCCATTTTACAAATGAGAAAATTGAGGCAAATGGAGGTAAATGGACTTGTTCAAAGTCATACAACTAGTCACACTGCTTGACTAAGGCAGGATTTGAATTTAGGTCTTCCTAACTCCAGACCCAGCATTCTCTCCAGGGCATCATGTTACCTACCAAATATATCTCATTTAGAAATTAAATAATTTGTGCATTTCAATACTACACCAAGAGTAACTATTTGCATTTTCATATGGTTAACTAATACAAAGTCCTCATTATAAAATATACTCTCTTATGATAGCATTCAAAGGTTTTCCTTGAAGATGTGGCTTCTTATTGTGGTTATACTATAGGTTGTTAGAAATAAAGGACTGAAGTTTTAAAAATCCCTTTAGAAATACCCAATAAATAATTTGAACCAATTTTCTTTTGTTAAATTCCAGAAAAACAATCAATCCCAGATGGTCAAGATCATCTTGCCTAACAATTTAAATTTGCCCAAGGTCACAAAGATTTTAAATTGGTAGAGTTGGGATTCAAATTCAGGTTTCCTGACTCCAAGTTCAGAAGCTTTTTCAATGTATAAACTTTATGTATAGGAAAAAATATAGATTCAGAGACTTTAGGATAATGGAAGGGAATGAGTTAAAGGTAGGTACAGTTGAATAAAAAAAAAAATCAAAACCTTGTAAATGTTCTCCCTGGGTGCTGCATTGCATAGTGATAGCAGTAGGCAAATGTTTCCATAAAACTATTCATATGCACTTATTGGAACAGAACCACCTTTCGGTATCTCTGATTTGAATAATTTAGACATGCAAACACTTCTTTTATAAAAAAAATAGAGAGATGGGTAAGTTTCTATTTTTGTTGTAGAGTTTTGACATTAAAAAAAATTTCTAGAAGAATCCGTTGTGTGTTCATGCACATGTTAGGTGGCATAGGAAAGAAAAGTTTTATCTTTGGAGAGAATACAAAAGGAAAGCCTGAGAGGAGTTTCTTGTGTCCACTGTCATTCCTATCTTGGGTAAAAAAAAAAAATCTTAAAAACCTGCCTCCTCTCAAAACATCGTGAGTTTCAATCCCAAGACAAAAGTGAAGGGATCAGAGCCGAACCTTGGCAATTAGCTAGATATTGCCCTCCATCAAGAGTTGATAGATTGGGGTGGCTAGGTGGGGTAGTGCATAAAACATTGGTGTTGGAGTCAGGAGTACTTGGGTTCAAATCCGGTCTCAGACACTTAATATTTACCTAGCTGTGTGGCCTTGGGCAAGCCACTTAACCCCATTTGCCTTGCAAAAACCTAAAAAAAAGAATTAATAATCATTCTTCCCAAGGTCAACTCATAGCTGATAAAGTCTTAATTTATCTGGGAACTAGGTCTCCCACTGTACTAATCTTCTGAAGATCCTTCCCCAAGGGGTGACCTCTCCATCTTTACAGAGGACAGCGTTCTGGGCAATAGCTTATACAGAAGAAAAGATCATTATGGTGAGTGCTGACTAAACCGGGACTAATAAAAAAAAGTTTCTCTTTCAAGGTCATGCTCCTGATTGTTTCTATGTCTTTACTTTGTCAGAGTAGAAACAAAACTAGGGTACCCTGAATGTGGAGGCCGTGGAACAAGGGTATGAACTTGATTGGTTCAAATAGTGTCATTCCTTTTCTATTTTGGTCTTTGTTTCTTATTCCAATAAATGTTTAAACCTGGGGGTAGGGGTGGGGGTGAGGGGGAATGGGGTGGCAGCATGTTACATAAAGTACTAGACCTGGAGTCAGGATGATTCATCTTCCTAAGTTCAAATCTGGCTTCAGACATTGACACCGAGTCAGTCACTTAATCTTTTGTCTCAGTTTCCTAATCTGTGAAATGAATTGGAGAAGGAAATGGCAAACCCCTCCAGTTATTCTTGCCAAGAAAACCCCAAATGGTGTAATGGCGAGTTGAACATGACTGAAGAACAACAAACCAAATAAGGTTTTAAAAGGAGGAATCATAGGATAAAGCTGACCCCAAACACTGGCCAAAAATTTCCATCCCTGGTAAAAAATGCTAAAGGAAGCC
Organism: Macrotis lagotis; assembly: GCF_037893015.1. NCBI lineage: Eukaryota > Metazoa > Chordata > Mammalia > Peramelemorphia > Peramelidae > Macrotis > Macrotis lagotis. The sequence goes on from NC_133664.1 coordinate 6,452,671, forward strand.
TTTAGTAACCCCAATTCAACTGTTTAGGGCAATGAGACTTTGTCAAGTGTTGTCTAGGGTGTGGTAGCTTAGTTCTACCCCAGAGACCACTGTCCAGAATAAATTTAGTAGCTCTTGCCCTCAGGGAGCTTACATCTTATAGAGTGGAAGGATTCAACCTGTACCTAAGTCAATGGACAATATATGCAAAGGATTGGATCCTTAAGGGGGAGAGTTAACCAAGGGAGACAAGGGAGAAAGCCCTTTGTAGGCCTGTCTAGCCCCTGAGCTAAGCCAATGATACTATAGGTGGAAAAAGGAGGAAAAGGGAGGGCATTTCCATGGTGAGATAAAGCCCATTCAGAAGAAGAAAAAAAAAGAAAAAAGAACAAATGTACAAATGTACAAAATGGAAAGTTTTTCAATATCAAATTGGTGGAAAGTTATAAAATATCTTGACTGAGTTGCCAGCGGACTCTGATACTGCTGATGATTCAGAATGAATTTTATTTAACCCATGTGAGGATTGAAATGGGTATTAATTAGTTGAGGCTTCCTGCTGGGCTGATCCCTTTCACAAGGACGCATCTTCCATGTCGTGATAGGACGAGCAACTACCTTTTGTTACATACACCAGTAAGAAAATATTCTGGTTCTAAATTCTGCTCTTAGTCAAAACATCTGACATCAAATACGCAAAACATTCCAAAGAGTGAAAGCTTCTATTATATTTTTTAAATATGTAAATATACAATATCAACGTAAAAATACTCTTGCTTCTATGTGTAGTTAAATAATTTAATTCAGGTCAAATGATATTCCAGCCTCTGCTCCACCATAAACTGGAGATTTGTTGACCCAAGTGAACTTATTTCCTAGAATTCTCTGATCCACCCTATCCCAGACTGGACTCCCAAGGGCAAGAGTAGCTTCTTGTGCCTAACTCAAATCCTTTCAACCAGCCTTTGTAGAGTACACCCAAACTCCAATAGAGTCTTTGATCCTTAAATGCCCACATTCCCTTCCTGGCAAAGATTAAAAGATTACAATCCAAACCTCCCCATTCAGAATGGCTCAAACATATCCCCACTAATGTTATCCCAGAGCGCCACCCAAAACCCTGGGGCCTTTCTTATTGGTTTGTTTGTTTCTTTTCCCTGACATTGAAAGGATATCAGAGAAGTCAATAAGCATTTGACTTGTGATCATATTTATGATTTTTCTGGTCTTTCTAATCCATTAAACTCAAAATGAAAATATCTTCTCTTCTCATTTTACTAGTTTATTATTCATTAACCTATCATTAAAGTATCAGAAGTCAAGAGATCAGACTAGGAAGAGCCATTTCTTACTGAAATAGACAATGGGAAAGTTTCAACTACAATGAATTCCTCACTTCACAAATGAGAGGCTTCCAGGCCTCTCTGCAGACATCTCCTAATGGGCAAAGAAGGCCTCTTGTTCATGCATTATTTGTCACTAAGTGCCTTGTCACTGGAAGAAGAAATCTTTTGTGCCTTAAAAGGGTATGTTTCTTTCAGTAAAATATTTATGCGTTAAGGAATTACCAAATTGTATAGCTCATCTGCAACCATTTCCCTGTTGTTGCCTCAATTGTAAATTGTTTCCCCTAAATTATGAATGCAATTTTTAAAAAAGATTTTCTGGTTTATCGTCCTCTGAAAGGACAGTAAAATGAATAAAAAGTGAGGCTGACAATCTCAGCATTTAAAATCCACGTGTGATAATTCAAACAAATGTTATGACATTTAAGATAATGAAACCCTTCCTTCGTTCTCCTGTATCGTATGAGGCCTATCTCACATCGAAGGAGTTGGAACAGATGTCCAAATATCTGAATACCAAAAGGAAAGTTTGGGTCCAAACCTGATTTATATCTCCTTGAGAAGCCCACAGTGGCTCTTTAAAACCAGCTTGCATTACTCTGAAACATCACTTCATGAGCCATTCTAGGAAAGCCAGCTCGACAAAAGTATTCCCTAGGGAGAGGGAGAAATAGTGGGCTCCAGAGGACCTCTATGCCAGCACTATTGACAGACCCTTCATTGCAATCAGAAAATTATTTATTGCAAATCTGTGACAAAATTGACCACACAACACACAGACACACACAGACACACACACACACATACACACACAAGCCTAGGGCACTAGAAAAAAGGAAAATTTCTGTTAAAAGGATCAGGGACTTTAGGGAGTGGGTTAATTCTAAGCAAGAGTTGTGTTGACAACACACTGGAATAATGCCTTCTTTAAATAGTTGATTTGTCCATTATTGGAGACATTTGAATGAATATTTAACCTCCTGCCTGGCATCTTTTTTAACCTACTGAACTAGTGCTGTTCTTAGCTCACCTCTGACAGATAAAAGATTCATAAATTTTACAAGAGAACATAGGACCGTGTTTGCACAATTTGAAATGGAGATGATTGGAGGGTTAGTGGGTCAAACTCTCAAGTTTATCTCGTCCACACACATTCCTCCCCCAGCAGTTTCTTTTGTGATTGTTGGGAGAGAGAGATGTAGAATTTTTTTGGAGACAATTATCAAGACAAAGTGAGATAAGGAAATGAAGAGAAATTTTTATCTATTTCTCCAGCTGGGGCCCAACAATTTTGAAGCCTCCTTTGAACATAACATTTGGATAAAAAGTACTTGTGAATGCAGGTGCATGTTGCTCTTCACTGAAAATTAATGCCACAATCTACTGCAGGGAAGTGAAGGACAGAGAGTCCCCCTGCCCACCAAAATAAGCACTCCAGAGATCCAGAGCTGCACTTCTTTTAGGAAACAATTGGGAACAAAGCAGCTGTCCACTGATGGGGGGATGGTGAAATTTAAGGTCCCATATGACATACAGGCTCTTCTGTGGCTGGAAGAAATGAGGAGGCTGACAGGTGCCCAGAAGCCCCAAAAGACTTGTAGGAACTGACATGGCATCAGAAAAAGAGGGAATATAAATACATAGATATTCATACACATCTAAGTATATAAAATTCATATACACGCACACATGTACACCTCTAGCCACAACACATACGTAGATGTACTGTGTGGATACATATGATTCTGTATGTGCACATGTGAGTGTTCATGTGTGTGAATATATGTATGCACATGTGTTATGTTTGCTATATAACACTTGTATATTCTATATTCTCTATATAATACACTATATATTCTTTTTCCAAACAAAAAAAGCCATAGCTGAGTTCTGCTAAAGGAGGAATAGAAAATGAATCTCTCTCTCTTATTTGTAGAGGTAAAGGAATACAGGCATTAAATATAATATATATGTTCTCAGATCTGGCTAACAAATGGGGTAAACCATGTCAAACTCTATTTGAAAAGAAACTTTCACAATTCCAAAAGACTTGTGATAGAAAAATTCCATCTACATCCAGAGAAAGAACTATGGGGTCTGAATAGAGATCAAAGCTAATTATTTTCACATTTTTTTGTTTGTTGTTTCCTTCTCTGGTTTTCCCTTTTGTTCCAATTCTTCTTTCACAACATGACTAATACATAAATATGTTAAACATGATTGTGTGTGTGTGTGTGTATGTATGTATAAATCTATATCAGATTCCTTGCTGTCTTGGAAAGAGGGTAAGGGATGGAGGAAGGGAACTAAGAACTATTGATATTCTTAGCAATTTAGTACATTGGAACATTAAATAGATTAATAATAATAATAACAAAACAATCATTCCTCTTTACTCTAGAGAGATTCTATCCCCTCTCAACCTGATTGTCCTTTGGACTTTACTCAGGGCAGGGTTCATGACAGTGACTGACAGCTTTGGTGATTGAGTAATCAATCATAAAGCATTTATTAAGCTCCTACTATGTGCCAGCTCCTTTGCCAATTCCTGGGGATGCAAATGGAAAAGGTAAATAAATAAGCAACTGCTCATCTCAAGGTTCAATCAAACTAAACCCATGCTTGCCAAAGCCTGACTTGTGTCAATATATTGCTTTAGAGGTCAAGGATATAATGACAAAGATGAAGAAACACCTGGTTTTAAGGAACATGGATTTCTTCTTATGCTTTTTGTTTTCACCAAATCATCTCTGGGACCGAAATTGCTGAGGATCATTTGGTACAATAAAGAAAATCTAGATCTGCCAACTTGGATGACATCTGGGACACAGTGCAGTCATCTCCATGATCCTATCTACAGCATCACCCTAGGCAGGTTGGGCAGTACCTTGGGAACTTCCATCATCTCAGAAGATTCAGAATTGCAGGTGACTCAAAGAATGGTGTTGAGAGGCAGAGTGTGTGCACATGAGCTACAGGTTTTAATTAGTGGGAACTTCCAAAAGTGGTGCATTTTCTACTTTGATGTTGTTCAGTCATTTTAGTCATGTCCAACTCTTTGTGACATCATTTAGAATTTTCTTGGTGAAGGTACTAGAGTGGTTTGCCATTTCTTTCTCCAGATCATTTGACAGTTGAGTAAAGAGAAGCAAACACAGTGAAGTGGCTTGTTGAGGGACATACATCTAACAAGTATCTGAGGTTGCATTTGCACTCAGGAAGATGATTTTTCCTAACTCTAGGTTCTGTTCTCTATCCACTGTGAGGTCACCAACCTGCCCACACATTCTTCCAACCTATTATCATATCTCTTCTTCAAGGCTAAAGTCCTTGAAAATTTCATCTATACTTGGTGCCTTCACATCTCACCACTACTACTCCTCTCAACTGAAACTATTTTTTTCCAGAGTTATCAATGATAACTTAAATTACAAATCTGAGAGTCTTTTCTTTTTTTATCCTTCAGCTCTCTATAAGATGTGACCCAGCCAATCACCTAACTCCTCCTTCTCTCATGGATATTCTCTTCTCTTTTGGTCTTTCTGGCTCTCCTGAATCTACTCTCTCTTGCTTTACCTCCTATCTCTTCAACCATTCTTTTTCAATGGCATTTCCTGGTTCTTCATCCATGTGAAGTCCATTGTGGGTATCCTCCAAGGCTCTATTCTCCATCTTCTTCTATTCTTTCAATATTTTCCATTTTCCCCTCATTCCCCTCCCTGCTCTCTATTCATTTCCTTCCTTTTTCTTTTCTTTCCTCTCTGTCTCTCTGTCTCTGTCTCTGTCTCTCTCTCTCTCTCTCTCTCTCTCTCTCTCTCTCTCTCATTGGAGTGGAAACTCCTTGAGGACAGGGATAATTTTTTGCTTTTCTTCTTATTGTCTGTGCTTACCACATTGCCTATTGTGTGGTGGGCGCTTACTGAACTCTTGCTGGCTGCCTGACAAGGTGATCATCATTCTATTGAGTATTTAGCAGCATTATTGGAAATCAGAGAACATGAAAGCTGGCAGTTGGCAAAGCTTGAGAGCCCTTTCTGAAATCAGTTGGAGAAAATGAAAATGTATTGTTGCCGGTGTGACAACAAACAGCACAAAAATATGTTTTCTAAACTGAGAAATTATGTGTGGTGATGTTTGGTATCTGAATGCAAATTTTGTGTGTTGGCTGTACTTCCTGAAGAGATGAATACGGCCTCTGAATCCACCATCATCCCAGAAACAAAACAAATTCACTTGTATTGGGCCCAGCACTGATCAGCCCTTTCAATTAAATCTTTATGCAGATTTGACTTTGTACTCTCAACTTTTCACGAGGTCTCATGCAATTCTGCTGTGTAGCCCCACCAATGGATCTACCACGTGCATCAAGGAGCTGATTGGGTGCCAGCTGGCTTGGCTGTGCGCCTTTCTGATGGTAATGAAGTCACACAGCTGCTAGGACAGTCAGCTGGAGTTCACATCCTCACACATTAAATGGATATCCATTGACTGGCTTCTTAACAGGACTCATTAAATGAAGCAGATTTATTTTCCTCTTGAATTTAGGACCATGAGATCACACACACCAAAAAAGAATAGAGTGGAAAAGGACTCTGGAATTCATAGCCTTCTCCTTGCTTTTGATAGATGAGGAACTTGAGGACCAGAGAGTGACTGGTACAAAATTACAAGACTAGCAAGTGGCCAAACCAGTATTTGAATCCAGGTCGTCAATTATCCAATGTTCCATCTTTCTGATTGAATATCATTCACCCCATGAGGCAGGATACTAACTCATATCTCACTCTCCACTATAAAAGAGACTTCCATTTACAGTTTTGAAAAGCTGGTCAATTCTAAAGCGATAGTATTGGCATTCACCCTTCTGAAACTTTCTAACTTTCACAAAAACAAGTTTTAGAAATACTAACAATTTAACTTGAATGTTTCTTGAAAATGAAATCCAGTTGATTGAGTCTTGAGGTGTAGGTCTAGCTAGAGGGTACTAATCTCTCTTTAAGGCAAGGATCAGACACGCCAAGAATAGAGGATATAAAGGAACAATAACATCCAGAAACTCAAAAAGCTTCTTGGAAACTCAGGCTCAAGATTTTGGTAGAAGCTTCTGATCACAGATGAACAAAACATCATGGTGATCCTGAATCACGAAAAGAAAAGTGGCTCCTTTGAATGACAACCTCTTGATTCAGCTTAGCAAGCTCCATCCAGGGGCACAGCTTTGGATGGAAAAACTTCTCTGAGTTCAAATCTTTGAGAACTGCAAGGAATAACTATTTCTGTTGGATGTAGTGTACCTTGGAATAAAATGTACTTCAAATGATAGTGATCCAGGACAACCAAGATTCACTCCCGAGTTATTCCACACACATGTTTGTGAACTTCCCTAGGAGAATGCAAGCTCTTTTACAGCTGAAACTATTTTGATTTTGTCTTTGTAATGCCAGAAAATAGTATATTTCCTAGCTCATGGTAAATGCCTAATGGGTGTTGATTAGTTAATTAATGTGGCCCTTATTTAGCTATAATTCACTTCCTTTTCTATGCACAGATGATCTCTAACCATTGCTCTAACTGACCCTTAGAGTACATGCTCATCCTGACATCTCTGGATCTCATTGATGTGACTATTCCCTTCAGTGGCATCCAATGGACCCTATCCACACCTGACCCACAAGAGCAGCAGCATGGAGTGGGTATTCTCAATATGCAATGAATAGAGGATTTTGTTTGGCATCAAGATCTGAGTTTAGATCTGATCTCAAAAACTTATTGGCTGTGTGACTCTGGGCACAGAGTCTCTATCTGCCTCAGTTTTTTTCATTTGTAAAATGAGGATAATAGCAATATTTATCTCCCCAGATTGTTATGAAGATTGCATTAAATGAGGTTAATAACTATAAAGTGCTTAGCAGTGTTTGGCATACACTAGGCACACTATAAGTGTCATTATTATAATGATTAATTCTAGACCTTTCTTGAATTCTCTGGAGATTGCCAGAACATGATGGATCAAAAAGACTGCTCATTGGTGACGACTCACTCTTGTTACATGCCTGCACTCATTTTTTAAAATTATACATTTCTGAGATGTCCTATAGTAGACCAGCTCTCCCTCATAGTTCCTTACACAGTTTTAACCCCTGCGTGTCTATCAGGTTCCTCTCCATTGCTTTCCCAAGAAGAGGCAATTTTAATTCCTTGACCACAAAGCAAGGGAGATTCTTATTTCATGATTATCTTTTGTGTACCATTGTAGACCAGGATACACAAACTCATCTCCATAGGATTTCTCTCCCACGCCACAGAAATCCCTTCATCCAGAAGAGGGAAAATGTACCAGTATAGGAGATAGCCAGAGAAAACTTCCAGAGCCAAGAAAGGGGGGTGGGTCCTTCTTGTGTGACAGTCAGGAGGCAGTGCACCAAATCAAAGAAAATATATTAGGGAGCAAGATACATGAAGATTGGAAAGGAAAGAGAAAGCTGTGAATGCCAAATAGAATATTTTGTGTTTAATTCTGTAGACTACAGGGAGTCATTAGAGTCCATTGAGTAGAGGGGTGACATGGTCAAATCTGTGCCTCAGGAAAATTATTTTGGTGACTGAAGGAGGATAAAGTTGAGTGGGAAGAGGCAGACAGATCCACCAGCATTTATTGCAAAAGCCTAGGCATGAGATGATACATTGTCCGAGAAGAGAAGGGGGAACATTTGAGAGATGCTACAGAAGTAAAACCCATGAGAGAGGTTACTGAAGTGCAACTGATAGGGTTTGGGACCATGTTGAATTTGGGGGGTGGGGAGAGAGGGAGAGAGGGAGGGGCTGGGATGGGAGGGGGAGGGAGAGAGGGAGGGAGGGAGGGAGGGAGAGAGAGAGACAAATCTAGGATGATTCTTAGGTTGTAAGACTGAGGAACTGGGAGGATGGTATTGCCTTGTTTTGGTGGTAGTGGTGCCTTCTACTGAAAGAGGGTAAGGAGGAAAGGTAGGGGAGGGCTTTGGAGGAAAGGAAATGAGTTCTATTTTGGACACATTAAGATTTGAGAGATTGGAAAAGGCTTCCTGTAGAAGATGTGAATTTTGTTGTTTGACCACATAGCAAGTAAGCACTCAATAAATGCTTGGAGCCTTCATTTCAGGGAGAATTTTGTAGTTTTAATTTAAAGGAGGCAACACTCTTCTCTTTTAGTTAATTCTGGGTCCAAAGTGTCCATTCTCTGTCCGTGATGGATGTACATACTGATGATTAATCCTATAGATTCAAACCATGAACTTAAACATTTGGGCTCATTCCCTGTTGAATTCTAGAATTAAAGCAGTGACTGTCACATGGGAGGTATTGTTTACTGATTTGACTTGAGTCCACTGGCAAGTTTAAACAGAGTCAAATTGAGAATTTGAGAAGTGGAGGTCACAGGGCATGACTGGAGAGATTATCTTAAATTTCCTCATTTTTACAGTTGAGAGTCCAGAGTTCCAAAGATGACAGAAGATACAGCTTCTAGAATCCTTAGACCTGGGGCTGTGACTCTCAGAAAAGAAGTCAGTCAAGAAGAAAAGTCCTACCAAGTTCCACATAGCTGCTAGCAACCACAGCAGAGAATCCTAGAATTGACCTGAGTCTTTCACTAGCCCATCCACAGTGACAAAAACTAGAGAAATGTCTCATCAAGTTTAATATTTTCTTTTCTCTGGTGACTGAATGACATCCTAGGCTTTATCTCAACACTTATTTCAAAAACAATATCAAAAGACTGTTTCTGTGTTCTCTGGGAATACTTGAGAACTATGGGTCTTTCTGCTCTGTCTCACTCTTTAGAGGTGTTAGAAGGCCATATTCCATTGCTGGACCAATATAGTGCCATTTCTACTCCCTTTAAATTCCCATATAAAGTAGGTTTTCTCAATCATAATCATCTAGTCCCCCCCAGTACTCCTCATCCTACTCATCTATATTCCATCCTGCTGGCACTGTTCTGACCAACTTGGGGGTGGGCACCCTGCCAAGGGGACAGATGGCACAAGAGGAGAGAGCCAAAAAACCATGTGCAGCCACTGTGGGACCCAATGGCACGTTTCCCAGACATGGAGGTCCAAACAGTTGTCCAGCCTGAGCTGAAGGAACATGCTTACAGTTAGAGGGATTTGTCATCAACAAGCTAACTCCAAGCTGGATTATTAGGAATTTTTTCAAAGTAATTTCTTAAAAAAACCCTGGCTTTGAAGACAGCTGTCTGGTATGGTGTGGATGAAAATATATGGAAACTGGGAGCAAAGTCTTGCTCTTTGCCTTAGTGATCTAATCCTCAAAGCACAGACATTTAGACAATTGCTTATTTTGATTTTTGCCTGAAGAATCTTTGATAGTGCTTCAAGGAACAATCAATAAATCTAGACTCTCATTTCTGAAATTTCTCCACAAAATCCCCAAACGTGATTATAAGAATAAATTTAAAATGGCAGCAGTAACAAGTTTGGGCAATGATGCACATGTTGAAAGTCTAGTCTGTTTCCTTGACCCATCAATGCTTTTGTCTGTGGAAATGGGAAGAGAGCACTTAACTCTTAGCTCTGTCATTTCCCTTCTGAAGCTCTTCATTTCCTCATCTATAAATTGAGAATATTGGGCTAGATAACCTTTACTTCATCTTTAGCTATAAAACTATATAAAATAATATGTTTTTCATTTAAGTTAGCAGTATCACTATGACTCAGGCATACAGAGGACTCGATTCCCATTCTATATTTGAAGAAAACAATAACCAGAGAATTTAGAAGATTTGTGTTTAGTCACAGGGTCAGTGGTTAGATTTGGTTATATGTGTATTTTTTGACTCCTGGTAGTCATTACAAAATCTTGCCTAACTCTCTCAGTTTATAGATTAGGAAATGAATGGTTAAAGAAGGGAGGTTTTGGTTGCCTCCTTAACAACATTTTTACCCAAATCCCAGGGCCCTCAAGTCATAGTACAAGTCTGTCTCTCTATTAACTTGTCCTATAGAGTATCCCATGTAGCAATTCTTCAAAGTCTATAGAAAATCATCATCTATTTTTGCAAATTCAAGAAAAAATTCTATTTTTGATTATTCTTGATGTATTTAAAGCAGGAAGAAAACATTTAAAAAGAGGAAGAATGTTGTAAAAGGGAAGGGAACGAAGCCTGCAACTATGGGACATCACACTTTACTCTGATTCCTGGCAATGTTCTAGAATGTATTTCTAGGCACACAGCACTAAGTCATTCACATATGGATGTGAAAAATAGGAATTAAAGACAAAAGATTTGAAGTGGAAGGCAAGAGCCTTACACAAGTGTGTGTGAAAGAGAGAGAGAGAGAAAGAGAAAGAAAGCTTTCTCCATCCATCCTTTTGCCTATGGACACTCAGAGGCTGTTGGGTATTGGAAGGAAGGTATGGCATCTAAAGCCAACACAACCTTATGGTCTCTTGCTGGATTGTGACCTGCCCAAACATAACAAAGAAGGAGGTTTGTAATTAAAAGGGTTTTCTAGTTCTTGGTCAGGGAGAGACTTGAGACTGAGCCTTTCAGTAGGAAGAGATTAGTTCTAAAAAGAGACAAGATGTCTGTGGGTCTGTATTCCAAACATGCTTAGTCTCTGGGAAAGACCTCTCTCTCCCTCCCTATTCCTTCTACTCTCTCTCCATTTCTTCCTGAAAAAAAACTCATGTGAAGGTTCATTTTCCCTCTGTCAGTTCTAAGAGTGATCAATAAATATAAATCCTGGTTCTCTAGGGTATAGATGAGGAGTAGCCTTGCACAAAAATCAAAGGACAATAACTTTAAAGCTAGAGGGAATCTTATAGATGGTCTTGTCAAATTTTGCATTTTATATATGAGAAAAGAGAGTCCCAGAAGGAAAAGTGATTTACCCAATATAGTACAGGTAGTGAATACAGAGGTTAACTTTGAACCCAGTTTCTTTCACTTGAGGCATATCCCACCCCACCCAAAAAACCCTTGGCAGACTCTGGCATGGGATAGTTGATGGCAAATATTTGTTCAATTATTGAATGGTGCTAAGGTAACCCAGTGCTCCATGGACTGGCTGCCTCTCCTAAACCTTCACCAAATGTCTCATGGATCAGTGAGACTCCCTGAAAGGATTTCACTGGACTGAAGGAGACTGTGGCCACAAGCAAAGCATTTGGGGTACAATACTCAGAATTAAAGTGATTATGTAATCTCTGCCTCAGTTTTTGTGAAGAATACTTGAAAGAGATGAGCTTTTCATTTGAGGCACAAAATGACATACATTATAACAGGTGCTATTAATAATAGTATCTTAATATTTAATAAAGCAGAGTGATTAAGACAGAACCTATACTTTATTATTCTATCTTCCACCTATATTAAAATGGTTCAGACACTTTTTTGGCATTATATATAATTAAGAATCAAGCTAGAAGGGTTTTTGTATTATTTATATGAGATTTAGTAACTATTTCTTAAGTTTATACTGTCTCTTCTAATGACCTCCCTTTTCCTTTAAAAGATCATGCATTTTGCACATTAGGTTTATTCTTTTTCCATACTGTTTTATTATAGATTCCTTGCTTAGGAGCAGACAAATAGAATACAGAAGAATTTTTTAAAAAACCCAGTAGAAAATAAGTTCATCAAGGACAAAATCTTGTGTTTTTGCCTTTGTGTCTATCAAATCTAACCTAGGGTCTGGTGGACAGCCAATGCTCACTAAATGTTTGCTAACTTACTCTAAGTTTAAGAGAGAGTAAGGTCGTTACCCTTCTTATCCCAAGGCAACAACAGATCTGGGTCATTCCTAAGAAATAGGACATTTCTAAGCTAATGAGATCCCCATTACATATGTGTCTAGTATGTTCAGGAGGTCCTTTCTTAAGATCCTTTCAGTATGCCAACACGTTGAAGTCTTTTTTTTTTTCTTCTAAGCTGATGTTGCTGGGCTAATTGATCTGCTTCCTACAAATGTAATGCAAGAAAGAGACAGGAGAGTACTGTCTTCGGAATCACAGAGCCTAAATATCCTGCCACACACTGACTGTGTGACCTTGCACTAGTCTTTTAAACTCTCCATTTATCCAGATAATGATTTGGGACTACATTTTAGAGGAGGTATTATTTATCTTCATTCATAGAGGGTATTCCTCAGTGGATCAGCCCCAAAACCAATAAATTCACATCCTTTTTAAAAGAAAAATCTTAGGATATTCTTGAGATAAACAATTATTAGTATCCTATCCTGCATATGGGCAAACAAAAACTTAATTTCTCATCTACCTATTATCTTCACCTCAATTTATACATTTCAAAAATGATACTTAGAGGAATATTAACGTAAATGAGAAATGAGTGTGTTCTAGATACCGCTGAAGGCACTGCGCTACCATCAACTCTTTTTGGGAAATGATGACAAAGAATAAGTGGGAAGCATTGCACAGAGTGGTAGACCTTGTTGAAGTCAAGGTAAATTTTGCTAATTGTTTTTAATTTCTTATTTAATAATTGATGTCAGAAATTCTCAAACTTCCTGGTCTCAGGACCCATTTGTACTCTTAAATATTATTGAAGACCAACCTGCCCTAAGAGCTTTTACAGTAGAAATTAAAGCATTTTAGTATAATGATGAGAATAGTATTGGTCTCATGGATTAACAGGGCTCCCTGGACTGTACCTTATGAACTCCTAGTATATGTTACAAGAAACAGATCTTTGAGTGGGGAGAGGAAGGAAGAATACATGAGGCAGTGAAGATGATAGAAAAAAATCAAGGTATTTATCTTTTTTAAAAAAAAGGAAAAAGAAAATATTGTGCTACCAATGTTTTAGACAACTCAATTTATTTAAAATAGTGCTTGTATGGGCAATGTTAATGGACACCCAGGATATTAGATCACACACAATCCTAATGGTAGAAGGAGTCACAATTTTAGGTCAGTTTTTCACAAGTAGAAGTCTACACATTACAAAATAACCCCTTTTTTCCCAAAGTGATTTTAAAAATAAAATACATAATTGGATACTTGGTACTCTGCCTAGAAAACCCAGCATGCCAAAACAAGGGCTTAAAATGGCCTCATCCCAGCAGGGCTATTGGGTTGCTGTATACGTTATGTCTAACAAGATTATTTGCACTTCATATAATATCACTGAAACTACAAAATATGTTATATGTTTTTTTTTCTTGTTAGATTTGAAGCTGATTAAATTACCACATTTTGATTTAAGTCAAAATCAAGTGACGAAATGCAAATATTTTCTGCTCTCACTAGACCAGATGCCTACGGAATCACCAACAAACATTTCCTATGAATGTAATATGTTCATTGCACTGTTCATTTCATTTAACAACTACTCTGTTTCCCTACATAAAAGTCATAATTTTACATCTTAACATGTAATAGAGTTTATCCTGGCTTCTTATAGGCTATGCCAGTGGACCATAATCATGGAGAGATTTTGCCCAGAAGAAAAGTTTCAAGGAACTTCTTAGTGAAAGTGCTTGTTGCCTGAGGACTAGATGAATGAAGCACTGAGGTGGCTATTCTCCCAGGCTTACCATAAGGTCATGAGTACCTTGGTCATCCATATGGTCATCCTCCCCTCTATATCTGAAATGGCAGAGAATCCAGAAGGGGAGCCGAGAGCAGAAAGGATCATGTGTGTTTAAACTATCTAGAAACATTCATTAATTTGGTTCTAGTAGCATCAGGGTGAATTATTTGTCCAGTGATCATTAAATGTATAGGATTCTAGAAGAATAGGACATTATCTTTTTTTAATATCAAGGAAAGTAGAAGACATAATTAAGTTGCAGCCAATGGGATTTTGGCTACCCTGATTTTTTAAAACTGATTAAAAACAAAGGATCTGAAGTAAAAGATGGCAGCATCATAGTAGTTCCATAGAGTGATAGAGAGATAGAGAAAGATAGAAAGCTAGAGTTAGAAATATTTATCTGAGATCCAATCTCCATATACATCTGGATTTCTTCACCTACTCAATTGAAAATGGACACTGAAAGGATGTTGGGTATTTGAAGAAAGATATGATATTGAGAAGCAATATAGTCATCTGGATTGTTGCTGGATTGTGATCTGCCTAAATATATTAAAAAAGAATGCTGGTAATTAATAGGATTTTTTTTTTGCTCTTAATTAGAAAGAGACTTAAGAATGATATGTTGTGTGGAGCCAAGATGGCAACAGGAGAAGAGCCTCTCCTAGGTGTTCTCTCCATAATATTTCAAAAATCTTAAAATTATGACTCTAACTCAATTTTTGAGAAACAGAGCTCACAGAAAAACCCAGTGAGGCAATTCTCCAGATCAAGGTAACCTGAAAAATAGTGGAAGGGCTCTGCTTCACAGGGTTAGGTGGGTGCCCACCAGAGTGAAGAAACTTCAGCTTCCCAGAGGCAGCCCCAGGGAGCCTGGGAACCATGGCTCATGGTAGTGGGGGCAGTTTCCTGACCTATGCCCCAAGGAGCAAAGGGCACAAATTTGAGGATCAGTGGAAGGGACCTCTGCAAGAGCAAGCATGCAAAGTCCAGGCTCCCAGGGCACTCAGCAAGCAGTGGCCCAGATCCAGGAAAGTGAAGTAGGTGTGGAGGTGGCAAACAGGAGACCCCAGGCAACTGAGTTTTGAGTGCTCAGCCCACCAAAGGTAGGAGAGTAGAGAGAGACTTCCAAGGTCTGTCCTCTGTCCCTGGAACAGGACTCTAGGGCTCTGACCACATTCAGATCTTGATCACTCACAGTCTAGGCCTTGTGGGGGGGTGTCCAAATAATGCTCAAAAGATCAGGAAGCACCCCCAAAACTGGCACAGGCTGGAAAAAATGAGTAAACAGAGAAAAAAGAGGAACACCATTGTGAAATACATTGTCTATGATCCCAAGAAGGATAAAAATACTCAGTCTGAAGATGAGGAAGTACAAGTTCCTGAATCTAAAGACTCCAAGAAAAATGGAAATTGGGCTCAGGCTATGACAGAGCTCAAAAAAAAGATTTTGAAAATCAAGTAAGGGAAATAGAAGAAAAAGTGGGAAAAGAAATGAGATGCAAGAAAAGCATGAAAACAAAGCCAGCAGCTTAGTCCAGGAGATCCAAAAAAAAAATGCTGAAGAAAATAACATGTTAAAAATCAACATGGGAGGGTGGGGGGAGGGAAGCAAGATTGGGGGGAAATTGTAAAACTCAAAATAATATCTTTAATAAAAATAAATTTAAAAAATAAAAAAGCAACATTGGTCAAATGGATAGAACAGTTCAAAAAGTTATTGAGGAGAAGAATGCTTTCAAAAGCAGAATTGTCAAGATGGAAAAGGAGATAAGAAAGCTCTCTGAGGAAAACAAATCCTTCAGATATAGAATGGAGCTAAAGGAAGCTGATGACTTTACAAGAAGTCAAAATACAATACTTCAACACCAAAAGAATGAAAAAATTAGTAGAAAATGTGAAACATCTCATTGAAAAAACAACTGATCTCGAAAACAAATTCAGGAAAGATAATTTAAAAATTATTGGGATACCTGAAAGTCAGGATCAGGAAAAAAGCCTCTACCTCATTTTTAAAGAATTCCTACAGGAAAATTGCCCATATATCCTAGAAGCAGAGGGCAAAATAGAAATTGAGAAAATCCACCAATCTCCCCCGGAAAGAGATGCAAAAAAAAAAACAACCCCCAGGAATATTACAAACAAGTTCCAGAACTCCCAAGTCAAAGAGAAAGTATTACAAGCAGCCAGAAGGACACAATTCAAATATCGTGATGCTGCAGTCAGGATCACACAGGACTTAGCAGAAACTGCATTAAAGGCTCATAGGGCTTGGAATATAATATTCCAGAAGGCAAAAGAGCTTGGAATACAATCGAGAATCAACTACCCAGCAAAACTGAACATCCTTTTCTAGGGGGAAAAAATGGACTTTCAATGAACCAGGGGAATTTCAAATGTTCCTGTTGAAATGACCAGAGCTGAACAGAAAGTTTGATCTTCAAATATAGGACTCAAGTAAAGCATAGAGAGTGAAGGAGAAGGAGAAAATATGAGGGACTTAATGATGATGAACTGCATGTATTACAGCATAGAAGAATGATACTGATAATATTCATATAAAACTTCTCATTTGATAGAGCAGTTAGAAGGAGCTTTTATACATGAAGCACAGGAGAGAGCTGAATTTGAAGATATAATATATTGTAAAAATGGAGTCAATGGCTAAAAGGGAGATGCACTGGGAGTAAGAGAAAGGAGAGGTGTAATAGGCTAAGATATTTCAAATAATAAGAATTTTTAATTACAATGATCTAATGCAATGATATGAAAGGGGGGGAAGGTGAAGGGGAATGAGGGAACCTTTGCTTTCATCAGAGGTGGCTCAGAGAGGGAACAGCATATACACTTAATGGAGGATAGACATCTAGAATAAAAAGGAGAAAAGGGGGATGGGGGAAGTGGGGAGATGTGGGAGATGGAGGAGAGGGTGGATTGTTGGGGAGAGTGGTCAGATATAACACATTTTCTTTTTTACTTCTTGCAAGGGTCTGGGATTGGATAGCCTGTCCTCGACCATGGGGGTGATGGTTGCTGGACCTTAGGAGTGGTATGTGGACTCTTGGCCTCTTGGCCTCAGTCTGCTGTACCACTCAACTACCCTACAGCATATTTTAGAACAGGAACAGAGTGAAAGGAGAGAGAAAATATAGTATATGGTAGTGGGGAGGTATGGCTGGAGGGAGTTGTGAACAGCAATGACAATGGTGGAATAACATGGAAGTAGCTTTTGTGCTGGAATTATAAAGAATGTAATCCACCTGAGACAACTGGTGATGTGGGAACACAGACTGAAACATGTTTTTTTCTCTCTCCTTTACTTTATTTCTCATGAGGGTCTATATTTTTTTGGGGGAGGGGTATTATGCTTACTCTTAAACAAGAACATTTTAGTAATGTATAAAAAATAATTCATATAAAAATAAAAATTAATTTTAAAAAGAACTATTTTTTAAAAGAGTGATATGTTGATCCTTCTAGTAGGAAGAAGTTAATTCAAAAACCAAATTTAGTTCTAAAACAAAAAAATAAAAATCTGGCTTTTTCAATTCTAATGAAAGTAGAATTAAAGACCTTGCAGTCAAATGGGAATGTGCTTACCCTAGGAGAAACAAATCAAAGGGAAAGTTTCATTCTCAACTAAAGGAAATCAACTAAAAATAGTTTCATGGGGAAGCAGGTCAACCTTCCATGCAATCCTTCTTGTAAACTTTAGAAAGAGGAAGATAATCAGGTTCAATTTCTATTGCAGAGGATGTAGGAAAAAATAAATTCTAAAAGGCAGAAAAGAATCATCATATCAAGTCTACATAGAAAGTAAGTTTTGATGATTTTTCTACGTGAAAGGTTGAAGGAATTATGGAGGATGGTAAAAACACACACACATTTAGGCACATGTTGGAACATGTGGTGAAGGATGAAGACCATTCAAATGGTTCATGTCTCCAAAACATTACCAGCTTCCCCTAGAAAAAAGGTTCCTAACTTGGCATCCTTGAACTAAGTGACTTGCCCAAGGTCACATAGCTAGGTTATTATTAAGTGTCTGAGACAGGATTTGAACTCAGGTCCTCCTGACTCCAGGGTCAGTGTTCTGTCCACTGCACTACCTAGCTGCCCCAAATACCTATTTTAATGGGATTTTTTTTCCCTTTAAAAATAGAGGAAAGTGAGGGAAAGGAAATTATTATTCATTAATTTTAGAAAGTGAAATAAAATGAAAGACAAACTAAAAGTAAAATCAATTGGCCACAGCCAAAGTCAAAGTTAACATCAAATCAGAAGAAAGAAAACATGCATAAAGGTGATTGTCTATAATAAAAATAGGACCAATGTGATACTGCTGACTCTATAAAATGGGGGCTGGCTAAGCATAAAGGTAACATATGTGCTTGGGCTTTATGCTTGGAGTACTTTAACTGCAGTAAAGCTAGGACTATAGTGAAGGGACTCAAAGAAGCCAGTCATGGAACACTTGATCTTTCTGTTGTGTGCAGAAATATGGCAGTCAATGGCAACATACAAACACTTTTACAAAGTATTACAGAAGATAACAAAAAATGAATTCATAATATTGCCTTCACAAATAGTGAAAAGCATTATGTTTTGGACAATCAAAACTCAACTTAGCCAGATCAGAACAAAAGTTATTATATAAATGAATATGAAAGGTCAGCAAATAGATGTGAAACAGGAACAACTACCATTGTTTCTATCAAGTACCAAGACAATGGTATCACTTTATTTGAACTCAAATAACTCAACAGATTATTTTAAACATTAGAGATTAGAATTATCACAAAAGAAAATAGAATCAGAATCAGAAAGAGTTATAGGACTTGGTAAGGGATCAATAACTGACCTTTCTATGGTGTTTCAAAGATGTAAAAATATTGACTAACATTATTTCATTTGATCCTCAAAACAACCCTTGGGAGAGAGAGGTAGTACAAATATTATTTCCCAAATGATAGATCAAAAAATGATGAGCAAGGGTCTATGGAGTCCTACAACCTGTAAGTATTCCTGTTAGCATTGGAACCTGAGGTTTTGTTTATCAGTTGTTTATTTGTCAAAAGAAAAGAAGCCTATTCTTAAGGGAAACAATTTGGAAAGGACTCCGGAATTGATTGCCAAGATATATAAAAGATGACAAAATTCCAAAAGTATAAACTAGATTAACATTCAATATCAGCATTTCCCTAAACAAGTGACCAAGAAGACACCAAAAACTAGTTATCAAACTGATTTTTCATAAATAAAATAATAACAACTCTGATAATATACTTTATGAAAAATGAAAAATTGGACTTCTGGCCAAGATGGAGGAGGAAAAACCAGGCACTGTCTTAAGTTCTCCTGGTTTTCCCTCAGAACTAAAATGAACCAAGCCTCTTAACAGAACTTGGAGCCACAAAATGCAAAGAAGCTAGGAGAGGAATATTTTCCAATAATGTGAATAATAATACATAATAGTGAATTCTATCAAACACTTAAGGAACAATTGGTTCCAATTCTATATAAAGTCTTTGGTAAAACAGGTGAGGATGGAACTTAGCCTAACTCTTTCTATGATACCAATATGGTGTTGATACCTAACTCAGGAAGAGTCAAAACAGAAAAAGACAATTACAGGCCAATTTCCCTGACAAAGTATGGATGTAAATATCTTAAAAAATCTTAGCAAAGAGATTACAGCAAGTTATCACTAGGATAATACACTGTGACCAAGCAGGATTTATTCCAGGAATATAGGGTTGGTTCAATATTAGGAAAACTATTAGTGTAATTGATTATATCAACAAAAAAACCTAATAGAAATCATATGATTATATCAATAGATGCTGAAAAAGCCTTTGGCATAATACAACATCCATTCCTACTATGAACACTAGAAGTATAGGAATAAATGGATTGCTCCTTATAGTGATAAGCAGTATCTATCTGAAACCAGTAACAAGCATCATATGCAATGGGGATAAGCTAGAGGCATTCCCAGTAATATCAGGTGTGAAACAAGGTTGTTCATTATCACCACTACTATTTAATATTGTATAAGAAATGTTAGCTTCGGCAATAAAAGAAGAAAAAGAAATTGAAGGAATTAGAATTAGGAAGGAAGAAACAACATTTTCATATCATCTTTGCAGAGGACATGATGGTACACCTAGAGAATCCTAAAAAATCATCTAAAAAACTATGAGAAACAATTAGCAATTTTAGCAAAGTCACAGGATATAAAATAAACCCACATAAATACTCAGCATTTCTATATTTTACTAGCAAGATATGGCAACAAAAGCTAGAAAGAGAAATCCTATTTTAAATAACTTTAGGCTGTATAAAATGTTTGGGTGTCTACCTGCCAAGGCAGACTCAGAAACTCTAGGAAAACAACTACAAAACACTTCAACACAAATAAAATCAAATTTAAGTAACTGGGTAAGTATCAACTGCTCATGGATAGGTCAAGCTAATATGATAAAAATGACAATTCTAACTAAATTAAACTACTTATTTAGTGCCATACCAATCAAATTTCCAAAAAATTACTTCAATGAGCTAGAAACAATTGTAACAATTCATAGAGAAAGAAAAAGTCAAGAATAAGGGATTTAATGAAAAAGAAAGTACAAAATAAGTTGGCTTAGCCTTACCAGATCTAAAATTATATTAAAAACCATTAGTTAAAAAACTGCCTGGTACTGCTAAGAAAAAGAGTGGTGGATCAGTGGAATAAACAAGGTGCAAAAGAGACAGCAGGAAACAATTATAGTAATCTGCTGTCTGATAAACCCAAAGGGTTCAAACTTTTGCTATAAGAACTCACTCTGATTAAAAACTGTTGAGAAAATTGGAAGATAGTATGACAGAAAGTTGAATCAGACCAACATTTCACACCCTATACCAAGACAAGAGCAAAATGGGTGCAGGATTTAGACATAAAAGACAATATTATAGGTAAACAAGGAAACAACTAATAGTTTCTTGTTAGTGCTATGGAAAGGGACCAGTGTATGACCAGAGAAAAAGATAGAGAACATCATTATTTTACATTTTATATTTTATATTTTATAGTATATATTATATTTTATATTATATATTATTTTATATTATATATTATTATATATTATTTTATTATATTTATTACATATATTTATATTTTTATATATTATTATATTTATATATTATTTATATTTATTTTTATTATATTACTTAAAATTTTGATTACATTAAATTAAAAAGCTTTTGCATAAACAAAATCGCTGTAATCAAGATCAAAATAAATGCAGTAAATTAGGAAATAATTTTTATGGCTGGTGTTACTGACAAAGGACTCATTTCTAAAATATACAGAGAACTGAGTCAAATTTATTAAAAAAACTAAGCTGTTCCCTAGTTGACAAATGGTCAAAGGATATTGACAAATGGTCAAATTTGCAGATGAGGAAATCAAAGCTATCTATAGTCATATGAAATACTTATCTAAAGCATTACTGATTAGAGAAATGGAAATTAAAGCATCTTTGAGGTACCACTTCACATCTCTCAGATTGACCAATATGACCAGAAATGACAATGATCAATATTGGAAGGGATGTGGGAAATCTGGGACACTAATACTTTGTTGGTGGAGCTGTGAATTCATCCAGCCTTTCTGGAGAACAAGTTGGAATAACACCCAAAGGACAGCAAAAATGTGTATACCCTTTGATGCAGCAATATCACTACTGGGTCTATACCTGAAGAGATTATGAAAAAGGATAAAAACATCACTTGTACAAAAATATTCATAGCAGCCCTGTTTGTGGTGGAAAAGAAATGGAAATTGAGCGGAAGTCCATTGGGGAATGGCTGATCAAATTGTGGTATATGTATGTTCAAGTACTATTGTTCTTTTAGAAATCAGGAGGAATAGGAATTCAGAGAAGCCTGAAAAGACTTGCATGAATTGATGCTGAGTGAAATAAGCAGAACCAGAAGAACATTGTGCACCCTAACAGCATCATGGGGGTGATGATCCTGCTTTATGGATTTGCTCACTCCATCAATGCAATAATCTGGGACAAATTTAGGGTATCTGTGATGGAAAACACCTACCATCTGTATCCAGAGGAAGAATTGTAGAATTTAAACAAAGACTAAAGATTACTATCTTCAATTTTTAAAAGTAAGTTGTGTTATGCACTACATAATTTTGCTATCTCTAATATTTTATTTCTTCCTCAAGGCTATATTTTTTTCCTCTCAATACATTCAATTTTTATCAATGCATAGCATGGAAACAATGTAACAATTATCAGATTGCTTTCTGTGGGGGGAGGAGGGAGAGAAGGGAGGGTGGAGGCAAAATTGTAAAATTTACAAAATTTACAAAATTGTAAAATTTACAAAACCTTACAAAATGATAGTAGAAACTACTATTGTATATAATTGAAAAGCAAATATTTATATAATAAAAGAAGGAAAATAAAAAATTGTTCTACATATGCAATGAGATCAATTTTGAAGAAACAATGAGATAAGTAAAAGCTCTTACAGATAATTCTTTATAGCACAAAATTGATTTTGAGTGTTAATTAAAAAAATTCACTAAATAAAAATGTAAGATTTTACATTGGAAATTTAGGCTGCTTCCAATTTTGATTGTTATTTCATTTTGGTGAGTTTTTCAGAAATGCTATTAAGAAAATAATTTAGCAGACAGTTCTTTTTTTTCTTTTCCTTAGCTTTTTTTTGGCAATGTAATGGGGTTAAGGACTTGCCCAAGGTCACACAGGTAATTATTAAGTATCTGAGTCCTGATATGAGCTCAAGTCCCCCTGAATCTAGGGTTGGTGCTCTATCCACTGTACCACCTAGCTACCCCTTTCCTTAGCTTTTTATAACATTACTCTCAATGTGTGTTTTTTTTTTTACTTTTTTTGTAAGGCAAATGGGGTTAAGTGGCTTGCCCAAGGCCACACAGCTAGGTAATTATTAAGTGTCTGAGACTGGATTTGAACCCAGGTACTCCTGACTCCAGGGCCTGTGCTTTATCCACTGCACCACCTGGCCACCCCTTCAGTGTATTTTCTTAACAATGGACTTATGGGGTAAAAAGGTAAGCTTATTTCCACAACGTTTACTGTGCAGAACTATGCTGCTTTGTAGAAAGATAGTACTTCCAGAAGTAATAAGTGATTACTCTCACAATTTCAACAGGATTGAGTTTCATTGCTTTTAATTATTATTTTTTTTGCCATTGTAGTCCCATTAGGCTATTACCAAATTCAAAGGTTGGGTCCCTGGTGGGATGACAGATCCCTCAGTAACCTTCATTTCTTCATTAGAGCTCATATGCTACAATGATAAACTTTCTTTTAACAGCCTGTACATTTAACTAGAGAAGCTCAAACCAATGACAGTATTCTATGATAGTATAAAAAACAGTAGATATGAAACAACCATTATCTCCATAAACTTGGACATGTTCTCCCATGAGCCACCCAAAGGATCAGTGGGAGGAGAGGGCATGAACTTAGTGAAACACCCACAAAGGAAACCAAGGATAAAGGCAACTTTAAGCCCCTTCTTCCTCTTCTCATAGATGACTTATGTAATATCACAGCCCCCAATGCCCTCTCCCCTTGCTTGTCTCATTTCTGCTGGTCAGGTCTCTGGACCTGCTATTCTTTAAGGTTCAACTTTAAACTGCCAGAGCTGGTCCTCTCTTGAACATCAGCTAGCTTTTTATCTCTACTTCCTGAGATCTTGGTGCTTGAAGGTGCTTCATGCTACAAATGCTCATTTTGTATCTGTCTCTCCATTAGATGCACTATTTTCTATTGTAAATATTTAATTTCTCCACAAGGAATTTGTGGTGAACAGTGGAGAAAAAAGAAAAGGAAATCACCTTTGTCCCCACCTTTTGTTACACTCTGATCAAATTCCAGGGATAACGCTCCACAAAGTTGGTCCCTACTCTGAACAGTTCAAAATAGCACATTTTCTAACTAAGCTCAAGGCTTGAAATGCACAGCATTGTCAAAGCATCAAGGGTGGGGCACATCAAAATCCAATCAATGGCAAGATGCCTTTCCAATTTAAAGGAAGAACTCCACCTTTCATAGATGATGGATAGATTGGTATTTGCACTTGGTTGGCTCTTATTTTCTCTGATTACATTCACTAGCTGGTGGAAGAAAGGCCATTCTCCTCCTTCCCCATATCAATGTGATGGGGAGGAGAGATACCTCAAAATTTTGTTGCTCTGCAAATAATTCCTAATGATGCTTATTATGTGAAATAGTTTTTAAAGCATATTTCTCATCTTTTCCAATTTATCTGTTCATATCCTTTAAGACCATTTATCCATGGTGTACTAGAAGTTACCACTATGACTTGTGAATATTTTCTTATACATTGTAGATGCCAAATTTTTAATCTGTCATGTCTGCCATAAACATACTTCCAATCTGTTATTTTTTCCTTTTTTTCTATTATATTTCTTTGAGTTCCACAGAAGTTTGTCTCTTTTATTTTATGATACTTTAGCAAATCTATCTTATGCCCAATAATTCTTTTGATTTGTTGAATTAAAAGAAATGCCTCTCTCCAAGTGAAATAAATATTTGCATTTTCTTCCATCTTTTATAGAATTCATTTTTTACAAAATGTTTAAGACATGCCTCCAGCTGGAATTTTGAAGGGTACATGTCTTAAGATGTGGCTCCAGATTCCTTTTCTGCCAAATTCCTTTAGACAATAATTTTTCTGAAGTCCATTTGTTAAATAATAGATTCTTTACCCAATTTTTATCTTCAAACATTTCAAGACACAAATCATTCGTATACATTTGTTTGTATATCTGGGGCATCCGATCTATCACATTCATCTGTTTCTCCATCTTTCTGTTTACAACAGAGAGCTTTGATACTAAACTCCTCTCTCAAGAACAGGAATAGGAAGTTGAATGGGCAAGGTGTGGGGTGGCCTGGTAGGAGGTTTACTTCTGAATGGATCCTTTCAGATTATTTCTGGCTTCTTTTTTCCAAATAATCATTTTCATAATTTTGTTTCATTCTATAAAGGATCCTTCTTATATTTTGATTAGTATAGAATTATAGCAATTAATTTGAGGAATACTATATTATATTATATTCATCTGAGCTAGCCAGAAACCCCAAATATCTGCCCACCCCCAATACACATACACATTCACAAACACTCTCCTACACAGTTGTTAGCTCTTCCATTGGGTGGGGTATTAACATTTTATTACTCACCTTCGACAATTAATTATTTGATGCTTTTGATTGTAAATGACATTTCCCTCATTTATTCTCTTGTTCTTAAAAGGAAATGAGAATGGAAATGGGTTTCTTAGATATATGGTGACTTTGCTAAAACTGAATTCCATTAACTTTGTGGGTAAGGTTGATTTTTCTTGAAATACTATAATGTTAATGACTTCTTGAAGATGTTATTGTTCCTCTATGGTAGGACCTCAGTTGCTCATTGTCATACCAAGTAGTCTAGCAATCTATAAATGCAAAAACAAGTGTTGAAGGACACACAATACCTCGCCCTCTCTCTCTCTCCTCTAGTTTTTATCTTTTCTACAACTATTCTCAGAGTTCCTCAATCTAACAAAAACTGACTTTTCTTTTCCTCCCAGTTATTGAGCCCATGTTTTCCTCTCTTCCTAACTTTTGCTGCATATCATTTTGATCAAGGTGTTGGAGTGGCTCTCCCACCTCTTCATTATTCACTCTTGCCTCAATTCCTTGCAATCTAATTTCCATGCCTGATGAAAATGTTCTCACAAAGGACATCAATGACCTCCAAATCATTAAATCCTATGAGCTTTTCTCCATATTCTTCATATTATTTGACATGTCTGAAGTAATAGACCCTATTTCCCCCATTTTTCTACAACATGCCAACTTCACCCTGAAATTTGGCCACTCCAAGCTACCAGGGGTCTCCTCTTGCTTCTGGAATAGGGCCTCCTCCTTGGGTTTTCCCAGACTCTTCTTTGACTCAATTCTGTTCTACTCTCTTCCCACTCTACTGAATTTAGTTCATTAATTTATTACTATCACCATGCAGATACCTCTCAAAGTTTCATTTCCTTCCCTATTTCTTCTCCTCTATAATCTTATCTAAGTAGGGGATGCTTCCAGGACATCTCTTCCTGATTGTCCCAGCAATACTTCAAAGCTCATTGTATTTTCAACCATGATAACTTGCAACTCCTCCTGTTAAACCTACACCATTTTGACTTCATTGTTGACATCTGTAATACCAAACATTAACCTTGTCAAGACATATATTTGACCATCAATATGATCAAGCATACAGATATCAATTAAAAACTCAACAGGACAGGGGTAATTGGTGAAGTAGAAAAATCCCTATATTTGGGAAGGATGTAGGTTTGAGTCACTACCTCCATGATTGTAAACCAGTCTTTCAACACCCTTAGGTCTCATTTTGCTTTTCAATAAAATGAAAGGATTGGATTGGATTGGATGCTTTGGATTGGATTCCATGATTCATTTTCAATGCCCCTTACATTTCTATAATCCTTACTCATGGGTTGGCCAAGTAACTATAGCTCATCCATTAAAACTCCAGAAACTAATTTCTAAACTAAATACCATTTTCATCGAAGTATCAAGAGGGTACTTCACTGAATTAGATAAAGTTTAATTCATATGGAAGAGCAGATGGACACAAATGTGACATATTGAAATAAAGAGACAGACAGACAGACTAGGGAAAATGAGAGTTTACTCTGCCATATTTCCAAATTATGAAACAATACACAAACACATGGGCATATACATATATATATGTATATATATGTATATATACATCTATATTTTGTCTTCAATAAATGTCCTTAGTTTGAGTGAGAGTTACTTCAAAACTTGGACACATTATTTGTTTCCCTCCTCTTTCCTTTGGTGGGGTTTAAAAAAACAAAACTTTTAAAACTATTAAGGACCTTAAAGCTCATTGAAGATATAGTGGGAGGTAGGCTTTCAAGTATACATTTTTCCCAGCAGCTTTTATTTTTTTATATTACTATTTATTTCAATTATATGTTAAAACAATTTTTAAACTTTGTTTTTTAGAATTTTGAGTTCCAAATTCTCTCCCACTCTCCCTCCCCTCCCCTCTCATTGAGAAGGCAAGCAATTTGATAAAGGTTATACATGTGCAGTCATGCAAAACATATTTCCATATTAGTCATGCTGTGAAAGAAAACACAGACAAAAAAGAAAACCCAAGAAAAATAAAGTAAAAAAAAATAGCACAGTATGCTTTGATCTACCAGCATCTCTTATAGAATAGCAATTCCATTTTCTGATGTGGCTGGGTTTTTTTTTTCCTGTTTTTTTGCTTATGGATTTATTTTATATTCATTTTGTAGTTTTAAGTTTCTCTTTTCTGATATATTAGCTATTATTTTTAATAATCATACACATTATAGTAATGTTATATAATTTTATATATCGCTATCTAAACACATAGATGTATTTATTATATTGGTATAAAATTAAGTTATCTGGGTTAATAATCTCTCTATTTTTATTTTTCTAGTTTTTTCCATCCATCCATCCATCCATACACATACATACATGCATACAATGCACGCACACATACACACACCCTCACACATGCACACACGCAATGTATACATGCATGCACATGTATACATGCATGCGTGTGTACATGTATGCATATAAATGCACACATATGACAGGCAGATTGGTATTTGAGCCTCAAGGGTGGGTAGACCTGCATAGAAGTTTTGCCTTGCATATAATGGCCTTATGCCTCCTGGAGATTACTTCGGTTTTAGTACTCATTCAAGCAACTCCTCAAGGCTCCACTTACATAAAATGTGCCCATCTTCATAGGTGGAGAAGGTTTTCTCACCTGGAAGGTCTTTAGCATAATGCAATTACTAGCATAATCCCATTTCCACCCACCCATTTCTTGCAGCTAGTTTCAGTTCACTCTGCTCTGGAAGGAGTCACTGCAGTTTTCCTTCCAAAGTAGACATGAGATTTGCAAATGTAGAACTGGACTTAGTCTCTTGGCTGCAAACTCCTGACTTAGGACCCTCTTGTGTTCTGTTCTCTCTGGAGCATTCTCATGGACTGTTCCACAAGACATTACCTGATAAAATATTTCTCCTCAAAGCTCCAATTTTGTCCTCCCTACCACTCCTCCCCCCACCCCCAAAACAAAAACAAAACAAAGCAAACCCAAATCAGCACTATTTTCATAGCTGAAAACAATCTTGCCTTCTGCTCACCTTCATATTCTTGAGCTAATTACACCCATTCTCCTATCTGTCTCCCCACCTGGCCCTGACCATCATTTTAGAAGGGTATCAGACCATGCTAACTTCATTCCCCAATTCAAATAACTCTCTAGACTTCCTTGCCCCAACAGCATCATCCCTTCCCTTAGCTTTACATATTTTAGAAGCTTTGGAGGCATGGTTCCAAATTTCTCTCCATAAGGCTTCAAAAGCATGAATCATTGTGCCTGTTTTCCCATAGTACTTGCAATATTTGCCATTTTCTTTCTTTCTTTCCAATCCTCTCTCCACCACTTCCTTCATTATTTCCTTCCTTCTTTCCTTCCCTCTTTCATTCCTTCCTTCCTAATTTCCATCCTTTTTTCCCTCAAAGTAACAAGTGTACAAGTGTATAATAGAATTTCCTTGTTGTTTTAATTTGCATTTCTCTAATTATTAGTGATTTGAAACCCCCCCCCCCATTTTTATGGATATTGCCTCCCATCTAACATCATGGCACACCAGTGCATGGGTAGAACCTTTGTATCATGAAACCTAAATCTTGTCCAGTCATAGGCCTCCATTCCAAGAACAAATACACGCACAACTAGAATGGCATGTGAAATCACTCTTGATCTTAGCTAGACATATCTTCATTAGGTCCTCAACAGTTTTTGGATAAAAGTGAAATAATCAGGGCAAGCCAACTTTGACCAGACCAGTGACACTTAGTAAAGCAAAAAAGCAGTCAACCAATAGTACAATAGGCAAAATTACTTAGATGATTCAGTTCATTTCATTTAAATTTTGAAAAGAAAAATAAAGGCTGCTATATTTGATCTCAGAGGGAAACCTAGTGGCTCCTTAAAAGTCTTTGAAAAAGATGAATTGGGCTGGGGTTGGGGTTGCCAGACCATAGCTAAAACTAATTTTTAAAATAACCTTAATTAGGAATTTAAATCCAATTGCACAAGCTTAAACTAAGAAACTGATATAATCAGTTCTGCCAAGCATTATTGGGGGGACCATCACAAAACAAAGGACAGACCCTTAGCCTTCAAGGAGTTTCTCAGTTTCACAGGTGAAATTAATTTAGGTCAAAAATTATATTATCGGGCGTAGGCAGCAATCTCCCAGATCATCTTACACAAGTTTCCCTGTATTACAGAACCTCAGCACTTGAAGGATTTTGAGGCCCCCTGACCAAGTATCTCTCTGATAATATCCTTGGTAAATAGTCATCCTGCTGGAGGATCTCTTTGGACAGGCAACCCACCTCCCTTTAGGATGCCACATTCTTCTTTGGAGTAGTGCCGTATTTTTAGTCACATTCTTACTGAAGCTCAGAAATGAATCTCTGCCTTTCACATCTAATTTTAATAACTCTAATGAAGAGCTAGAGAAAATATCTAAAGTCCAAGAGTTGGACACAACTGAATGCCTGAAGACTAATGGAATCTGGTGGGGGCAGAGTTCACTAGGGAACAACGCTGATATAAATATCATATTTGAAGCAGCAACCTTTATTTAGTTCTATGAGTGGGAAATCATCGTTCTTGCCATGTAACAACAGTGAGAAGAAAATGTGCTACCCCAGATCTTCAGTGGAGACGCCAGGTGCTGGCACTGACGCCTCTTGGGATGTGGAAGCGAGACGTATTTTTTTTCTTTTGATGGTGTGAAGGCTGGCTGCACTGTGTGCGTTCTAAAGCACCCACTGGCAACCAATAAAACCAACTCCATCTTTGGTTGGTGCGGCAAGGGATGCAGGCGCATCTCTTGGAGACAGTGGCTGGACCAGAAAGAGCAACCACTCCCCTTCCAAGCATTCTGCTCCAAGTGGCGGTTGGTCATCCCACCATCACGCCCTATACAGGCAGAGCTTTTGTCTTGGACTCCCCAGCACCCTGCACAGTGTCTTGGGCAGAGGAGCTGCTGAATAAACATTTCTTGGCTTGGATTGTCTTGGAAGTCAGCCTTATGAAATATGCTAAATTTCTTAAAAAAAAAAAAGACTCTCTTCCCCATGGTTTTCTCTCTCCTTACCTTTTAACAATGCTTTCTGTTGGCAGAGTGGGTTTGCCCTGGTGCAGGCTAAAGTGACCTTCCATGACGGAGTCAGAAAGCCCTAAACACAGGGGATGCATTCACTGACACTGACTTACATATGGCACCATGAATGCACTACCATAATTGCTCTGCAATTACATGGTAATTATTGACCATTTAAGGACATTTAAGAACAGGGTGAGTATGGTACAATCAAAGCATAATTATCTGATTATTTCTGTCTTTTAAACTACGGCCCTATGAGATATAAAAATTGCAAGTAACATGGTAATTAGTCACTGAACTACATAGGAACTTCAAGTATAATTACGAAGGAATCTGCTAGAAAATGTATTTGTATTGTCGTTGTCCTGTACAGTAATTACAGAGTAGCTGCATTATAATACACATGCTGCAAAGAGTGGTAACTGGAGGAAATGCTACCATTACACAGTGCTAATAAAGAAGTCTCAGGTTAACCAAAAGAATTTTTATAATTCATTAAGGAAGTCAGAGAAGAGGAATCTCTATTCTGAAAAACAAAAAAATAAAACCCAAAAATTATATACTAGAATCCCTAGGAGGCATGGATTGTCACATCATGCCTGGAGGATCCTTCAAAGAGCATTTGGTCACCTCTCTGTTTAATCTTTGTGGAAAGAATTGAGACCAGAAGATGGGGACTTAGCCCCAGGATGAGTTAGAAGACTTCTCAACAGCTCATGTGCTCCAGTTTTCATTGGATGGTAATAGAGAAGGGCTAAAATGAAGGATTTTTGATCTAGTTAGGCAATAAATGCCTAATTCATTAATGATGACATTTCTCCCATTAAGTTGGTGAGATTTCCTCAATAATATATTAGCGAAATTCCCATATTATACAATAATTTGAGTGATCATCCGTTTGAATACTTGGGAGAGGACTGTCTTTCATCATTCATAGCCATATAACACCATCCAAAGCTTAATGGTCAAAAGAAGGTCCTTTTTTCTGGAAGTTTGGAATCCTTTGAAACAACTACCATTGCATGGATTCCATCTGGGATAGCACTCCTCTTGTTCAGTTCTGAGCAGAGGTTACACTGGATATGATAGATTGACTCTATAGGCCAGCCATGTAACTGGATCTTGATATCTATGCAAAGTAACGTTTTATTCTCCAGATTTTTACTATGTGAATTGTTAGGTTGAAGTGACAATGAAACTCATTTAGGAAGCTTGGCCACATTAGTTGGTTTAATGATATCATAATAATGTTATAAGCAAACATGAACATAAATCAGGAGGATTAAACCATCCATGCCGAATCCATCTTTGATTTGGACTATTGCCCTGGAGCTCATTCATGGACATTAATAAGCCTTTAAATAAACTTATTTCTTCCTATTTTAAGCCATGCTTGATAGCAATATCACTACCACCACCGCTGACAATAATAATGATAAAATATTAATCATGATAATGCAATAATGACATTCTTTGGAGGCCTCTCTTTCACTAATACCTATCTCATGTGACTCTGAGAACAGTTGATTGGGAAAAGTGGCACATGCAGTTATCTTCATTTAACAGAAGAGTAAACTAAGTCACAAGTTGTATCCTAAAGTATCCTTTTTTACGATTCTTAAAGTGGAAGAGTTAGTGTTTGAAACCAAGGCTTGAATTCTATGATTCTGCCCTGGAAGTCCCATTTCTGATAAGTTCTAGAAGTGAAAAATATCTGTTTGAGATCTGAGGAGAATTGTAGTATTCATCATCCTGTGTTGAATAAGCCTAAACGTTATTGACAGAGTTCTGTGCATAAGGCCCAATATACCTGGCCAAAAGCATGGCATTATCTGTGTTATTGAAAAATAAATCTTTCAGGGAAAAAAAAAAACAAATTCTTTTTGAGCAATTAACTCAAATGTCTCTTTGAGTCAGGAATAATGGAAGGCAAACTATCAAAGAATGAAAAGAGACGCTCTGTCCCTCAGCTATTTTCCTGCATTTGAAATGTTCAATCCCATGTCACTGTTTCTCTCACCAACAACTTCAAGATGGGAATTCCTTTCCAAGGGTTTCCCAAATGGCTAGTAATAATCATGATTGCCTAATGTGGAATGCTCTATCTCCATGGAAATTTATGGATTGTTAGTTGGATAATAATACACTGCAAAAGAGTTTCAAATATTGTCTTCTCCAATTAGTCTGTGGTAATTACACAGTCAAGTGAGAAAGGGTTAGTACTCATTTCCCTTCTTGTTAACCTTTGGGCCTGAGCAACTCCCCAGGAAGCAAAGGTCTAAATGAACCCGAGTCCCTTTCTTGGACTAGTATATATTTATTCATGTTTTGTTACCCAAAGATTGTCTTTGATTGAGATTTTATTAAGGGTCTCTCTCTACTTTATATGAAAATGTCAATAAACCCTCCTAATACAGGAGATATCATTCGACTTACACTTATAGTTATGAATAGCATTACTACTGAAATGAGCACAGTTGTTTGTTTCTGAGAGTGATGCATTCTTTCTGTCCCAGTTCTCCCGTCTTTCTTTGTTTTTTCAAAAGCCAGAGTCCGATCTCCAATAAACCCTAATAGCTGAAGGTTAAGTGGGACAGGTCTCATATCTGAGAGGAACTTGGAGCAATTTAGCGTGGATGGGGAGAGTGACGGTAGCATTTCCTATCAGGGCTTAAACAGCTTGCGGAGACATCCCACAGACACTTTAACCTGGAGCTTATCCTCTTTCCTCTAAACCTTCCATCTTCTACTTTTTGTGATTCCTATCAAGAGTCCCCAGACTCATAACTGAGTGTCCTCCTGGACTTTCACCCCTACATTTCATCAGTGACCATCGTCTGTTGCTTTCCTTCCTCTGACCTTCCCCGCTCTGGGGCAGACCCCCATCCCTGCACACCTGGACAATGGCAGCTGGCCTGCTTCAAGCCTTTCCCTGACTAGTCTGTCTTCAACCGTTAAACTGAGCTTCGGAAAATCCAAGTCTGACCTTCCTATTCAGTCACCTCCTGAGGCTCCTTTTCTTTCCATAGGCTTAAATATAAAATTGTCTGTTTGGCTTTGAAAGTCCTTCATCACCTGATCCCTTTTTTACCTTTCTTTTCTTCTTATACTTTCCTCTTCTCATCCCCCCACAGTGACCCTGGAACACTGGAGCCTTCTGGGGCCTCCCGGCCATTGCCTAACTCGCCCCCAACTTCATTTTGGCTTTCTTTGTATCCCCAAAGCTTAGCTCAGTCACT
Source organism: Macrotis lagotis (assembly GCF_037893015.1). Lineage (NCBI taxonomy): Eukaryota > Metazoa > Chordata > Mammalia > Peramelemorphia > Peramelidae > Macrotis > Macrotis lagotis. The sequence continues at coordinate 6,486,148 of NC_133664.1, forward strand.
GGTATAAAACAGCTTATTAAATGCTTGCTGACTGATTGTTTAAAGGTTTCAATTTTTATCAGCACCTCCCTGCCCCCACCCTTCTGCGGAGTCCAGCCTCCTGTGTTTACTATACATGATGACCTTTCATTTCTCTACATTTTAGGAAATACATTAATAATGATAAATCACGTTTATACAAATAATATTTACATGCATAGCATTCATATAGTTCCTATAGCTAAGGGCTTTATAAATGTATCTCATTTGATCCTCACAACATCCCTACAAGGCAGATGCTACTACTTCCTGCATTTTGCAAATGAGGAAATGAGGTTCAAATGAAATTAAGTGACTTGTTGAGGGTCACTTCAATTAGTAAGTGTCTGAGGTCAGCTTTGAACTTAGGTTTTCCTGATTCCAGGTTCAAGGCTCTATGGACTGGGGAACCTAACTGCATCTTTAGAAAAAGAAAAAGTTTTCTAAATCACCTTAATAGGTCAAAAAGAAACAAGGGATTCCATTCATTTGTGGGGCCGGGCACAAAAAAGATGCAAAAAATGATTGTCAGAAACCCCAAGAAACAAAAGAGATTTTTCTCTGTTATCAAGGAAACACATCCAACCATCTATTCATCCATCATGCAGTCACATAACAAAAAATTATTTTAGATCTGAAAGTTTGCCTCACATCCAGGGCTATCTTCAGGGATCCTGATCCATATCTGGCCACTGGACCCAGATGGTTCTGGAGGAGAAAGTGGGACTGTGGACTTAGCACAGTACCCACCCCCCTCATTAAAAATCCAGTTCATGTGCTTGTCATGGCATCACCTGATGTCAGGGTCTTCTTCAAAAATGAAGAAGAAACATTATTATTATTATAGCTGTAAAAAGACAACTACCAAAAGAAAATCCAAAGAAAGCACCCGGTCTAGGCCTGAAGCTGACCAATAAAGAAACCTTCCCATAAAACAACCTCATCTACTTTTTGGTAGTTTAATGTTTACCTTAAGACTAAATTTCCCTCTCTGCAAGTTAGGGTTTATTGATCCAGAACTGGGAGGCTCCCATTGTCCTATTTTACATATTAATAACTAGCAGCCCTGTGAGGGTAAGTGTGGGCTCCTCAATATATGACATGGTAACCATTAGTAATTTGATTTCAGCTATTGTCTCCAAGTTCTGAACTTTTTCATCCTTCTGAAAACTTCAATCTGTCAAGGACCAGACTAAAGTGATCATGACCTTCACTCTCCACTCCAGGCTTTCTTTCCTTCAGGATAAATATCTCAAATTCTTTCAGTTGAGACTCATCAGGCATAGACTCATGACCCTTATCCATTCTGGGTCTTTCTCTGGATCCTTTCCAATTTACCAATGCCCTTCCTGGTGGGCCCAGGAATGAATGACACATTGACCCTCCTGGCAGGGGCTGGCAGAGGAAGAGTCCAGCAGGACCTGTCATCTCTTTATTCCAGGAAACAATTCGTCTCAATAGAACCAAGGATCACATTAGCTTTCTTGGTAGCCACATTCCAAATATTTATCAGGAACTTGCTATGTGAGTAGCAGAACTTCCCTACTGGTGGATGAACCATCCCCAAGGAAAATGGTAAAGTGAATGAGAGCAGTTTGGTCTAACACCTACACAAAGCTGACCATAACACTGTTCTCTTTGTTGACTCATCTTTGGAATGATACAATTTCTCAAAAGCAAAGATTTTCACAGAAAAATCACAGCATAAGCTTTTCTTTCAAAAAATATAGATTTTGTAACTACTTACTTATCCCTCCTCTTATGAAGCAACCAAGCATGTCCTATAATTAACTAAACACTCTAAATTTGAACCCAAAAAATTAACCACGAATAACACAGAACCCAAGGTAACAATTTTCATCTGTTCACTACAGATGGCACAAAACACAATTGCCTAGGCACCTCTAGATATAAGAAAAAGATGGGAATTCTCTCAAAAGATGAACATGATTCTTTTCATTTGGTTTCATACCCCATGCAGCACAATTTTATAAATTGTTAAATTGATCCTGAAAGGAAAGAGAGGTGGCTACATCATTGTCACTGCCCTAGCATTGAATTATTTTTGCAGTGTAAGAAAATATTGCCTTCTATTAAATACAGGCTCCAATATGGCCTAGAGGAAGCCCTGGGTCCTTAAAATTTTTGCAATCCAGAGTTCACAGGGACTTCAGGAACCATTGAATTGAGTCCAAATGTGAAACATAATTCCTTTGACAACATACCCACTCAGGGCCATAGACAGCCTCTGAAATCTTTTCTATTTCATAAGGACATGGATCTAGAGTTCAAAGGGTCTTAAGAGGCAATCTAGTCCAACAATCTCTGTGTGCACCTGAGGAAACTGAGGCTTAGGAGGTTCTGTGTCCTGCCCAAGGTCACAGGAACAGGACACATTAAAAGTGGAATGTGTATCTAGTTCCTATGAAGTCATTTTCTGAATAGTGATTTACCAAGCCACAGGACTCCTCTCACGTCTTACTTTGAATATAAACTGGAAGCTTTATCAACAGAATGCTATTTGACACAGTCATTTACCATAGTTCTGCTGGTTAGATCACAGTTGGTAAAACAACCAAAGATCAGTCATGATGCCACTACAAGTCAGTTGGTTACTCTGTCAACAATCATTTATTAAATCCTTATTCCATGCTAAATACTGGGGTTACAAAGAAAATAAACAAAAGCTATCACCACCACTGTCACTCCCCCAAGGAACTCACATGTTAATATGGGAGATAACCTGCGACTATCTGGGTACATAACAGGTACAGAGATATAGAGGAGAGTAATGGTAATCTCAGAGGAGTTGGCATTGTGCTAATCTGGTTGGGAGGGGCAGGGGTTTTTGTACAAAGGGTTCTTAGAACTGGGTGTTGAATAAAATCAAGGTTCCTAGGAGATGGAGGAGAATATAGAGAGCTTTCCAAAGGAAAGGCACAAAGAAGGAAGATAGATACCATCTTGGAGGAACTATGAGTAGACCAATGTACTAGAATGGGAGAGTGTAAAAGGGGTGTTGTAAGGTGTCAGAAGACTGGAAAGGTAGGAACAGGGTAGGGTGTGAGGTTTTAAAGTTTCATTAAGAAGAATTTTTTACATCAAACTACATCAAACAAGTGGATGATTCACCATCTAAATGGGAACCTAGCTAAAAGTCAAATAAAAGTCCCCAGTAGAGGGACATCAGTTTCTAATATAGACGACAGACAATTTATTCAATGGCAGTCTAATGGTCTTTGAGTATGGCTACGCTGTTGGATTTTTTGTAGCAGGGCAATTGTATTCTATCACCAGCTTGGTGATGCTCCGGGGTGACCCCAATTATCTTGAAGAGTCTCATAAAGCTGAGATCATTAATGATCCATTAGTGAAATTTTAATTATTTCATTAATCTCACATTCTAGGATTAGGTGGGCAATCAGGCCAACTAAGACACTGTCAGTTCCTTCTTTCCTAACTCTCAGAGACCTGGCAACCAGTGAGGGAAATAGCAGTGAATTCAGTTCTACATAAAATACCTTTTCCATTGGCCACCAAACATCAACCTGCCAACAATGTCCCCAAGTCCTTTTCATATATAAAATAAATAAATTAGAGGAAATAAATTCCTCTACTTCCTTCTCTGTCCAATCCCCCCCCCAATCCCTTTGATCACTATTATGAGGAAACATGGGGGATCCTGAGAAAGCTACAACCACACTTCAGGTTCCAGGTATAGTGGAATATTCTGTAAAAGCTATCTAAAGATGGATTGTGGTATAACAATCAAGAAAGAAAAGATCTGAGGACAAAGGGGAAACAGGATCCTAGTCAGGACAGAATAGGGGAAAGAAAGGACAACTGAAACTTAGATGAAGTAAAATATCCCCGGGAATGGTGGTGTGATGTTCCAGCAGATCTGGTGGGAAGATTGGGAAACAAATGTAGCCTTGAAGAAGACATGAAAAATGACATCTCACTTCTTTCTTTTGGGAGGGGAGTAAGGGGAGGGGGTCATGGATGTGGAATATTGTCCCTTCTATCAGACTTAGCTACTCTCTATGCATTCCCCACATCTCTCTGTGGTTATTGTCCTTGTTATTGCTAGTTTGTTATAAACGATGGTTCTGGATAGGGAAGAAGGGCAGTACTTTTGAAAATGATGAGGAAATATAAGAAATAACTATTTTTTAAAAAGTAGATTAACATATAATGATATTGCTGGCTATTTAAAGTCAAAAATCTATAAAATGAGTGTCTTTATATAGTGAAAGGAATGTATGCATATTCAAGATTAAGAGAAGTCAAAATGGTCCATGTTTCTTCTACAACTCAGAAGGTCTTTCACCTTCAAAATTTCAGATTCAGTTAGTACAAACCAAGTATTTGGGGTCTCCAAAGGTCCAAAGTGGGGAAGGTAAAGGTTTTTCACTCTTCTCCCTAATTCCAGCCTCTGTAGTCAATCACTAGCCTTTAGCATAGGCAGTATAGTACATTCCAGAAAAGAGGGTACCCAGTAACTCCATGGGAAAAGGACAGGATGCTACCCCTGCTCCTCTACTGTTATATATTGTAACAAAAAACATCTCTTTCCATAAGACAGCAGGAGTCATAAGCCTCCCTCTCTTTCCAAGGACTTCCCATTTCTCCTCTAGGGTCCTTCCTTCCCAAATTTTGGGGTGGCTAGGTGCTGCAGTGGATAGAGCACTGGCCCTGGAGTCAGGAATACCTGAGTTTAAATCTGACCTCAGACACTTAATAATTACCTAGCTGTGTGGCCTTGGGCAAACCACTTAACCCCATTTGCCTTGCAAAAAAAAAAAAAGAAAAAAACAAACCCAAATTTTGCTTTTAGGTCCATCCTTTTTAGGTCCATGACTTTTTTTTTCCATTTCTTCAGTAAGTACCTCTACAATTCTAAGGCTACTTGTGGCTCTCAGAGGTAAAGAGATTTTCTGAATCAATATTGATTTTGTTTCTAAAATATCTCTGTTAAAACTCATGATGTTTAATTTTTTAAAAAGAGTTTCAAAATGATTTTGATTTTTCAGTAACAAGGGGTTCTTAGGTTGTTTGTAAGTGTGTGTAAAGAGGCCCATGTATGACTTTCCAAGAGTTCACATCACATTCTGTCCTTGGAATTCCTTTCTTTTGTTTTGAGAAACTATATTTCGAAATTCTCATTTCTTCTTGGTGGGGAAGAGTGTTTGTTCTGCATGTGACTAACCAGCTTTTCCACAAAAGAAAAATTTCTATTATTACTCTGCAACAAAATCTGCCCCAATCAGTATTTATTAAGTATCCATGATGAGCTGTGTTCACTATGTCCAAGACAATGGATACAGCACACACCCTACTCCCTAGGATTTTGCAGCCTAAAGGAGAAAATAGAACATATATGCCAATAAGCATAATGTAAGGCTGAAAATGAGAGGGGGAAAGATCCAAGTTAAGGAGAGAGATTGGATGATTAGAGAGTCACTCAATAAACATTCATAAAGCACCTACTTTTGCTAAGTATTGTGCAAAGTGCGGAAGATACCAAAAAAAAAAAAATAAAAGCAAATGACAGTCTACCCGGAGGATATTCCAGTGTAATAGGGGAAAACAATATGCAAATTATGATGGACAAATAAGTTTAGAAAGGATAAACTGGAAATAATCAACAGAGTTGGAAATAATCACTAGGGAGAAGATACTAGAATTAAGCTGGGATTTTAGATGAGACAAGCTTGGGAAGACAGGAGGCAGAAGGAAGGAGAGCATTGCATGAATTAAGAGATAGCTAGTGAGTATGTCTAGATGAAGGAGAGGGGTTTTGTGCAAGAAACAATGTTGTGGGCAGCATCATTTAAAAGAAGGAATGAATAAGGTGGAGGAAGACTGGAAATGTGTATGTGAGGAATGAAGTGAAGGAAGTTGATTCAGAAGGACTTTGACTATCCAAAAAATATTCATGGAAGAGGTGAGTGACTTCTGACTTGAGCCCTCAAGGAAAAGGAAAGGCTTGGGGAGCTCCCAGGAGTGACTTTAGGGTCAAAGAGGTAGTTAAGGTGAGAAATAACAGAGATTCATCTAGGTCCAGGGAACGAACTGATGATAATCCATTTTGAATGGAAGCAAAAGTATATTGGAAGCAGGATGAGGTCAGGTTGGGCAAATGGATTTTCATTCATTCATACATGGTTTAAAAAACCTGAAAATATGGATTATGGAATATTGGGAGACCTACCTCGATGGGTAATTGGGAAAATGATGATTATATTCTACATTTAATGATACCTGAAGTAGCAGATGAAAACCAAAATCTCCATAGAGAATGCCTCTGAACATGGGTACTGCAGGTTCTCATTTTCCCTCAAAATAATAATCTAGAGTCAGATCAAGCGTGAAGACTGTTGGGGTAATTAAACATACTGTCGAGTGAATTAAGAAAAAAAAACACCACTTCCATGTGCTGATTCTTGGCAGGAAACTTTCCCAGGACAAGATGTGAAATTCCTGAGCAGTGCTGTGTCTTCTTTTAGAGTAACCCTCTTTGCTTTCCAGGCCCATCACACACTGGTGGGTTTTTTCCCTTTCATTCCACCAATCTTTCATTTTTTTTCCTCTTTCTGCTTTCTAGGCGTTCTCCCAAATGTCAGTTGTGCCCCCCCAGCCCCGCCAGCTCACTCCCTCCCACTTCTATTTCTACTGTCAGATGCTCCCTCTTTCTGATGCCAAGCTTCTTTTTTTTTTATGTCTACTTTTTCAGAACATTCCCACATTCCCATTAGATTAGCAATCACCCGCAATCAATCAACAAGTATCTATTAAGTACCTATGGTATGCCAGGCACCATGATAAGTGTTGGGTTTACAAAGACAAAAATGAAATCCTTGTACCCAAGGAGTTTATGATCTATCTTCAGTTTTATCACAATTCACACACACACACACACACACACACACACACACACAAACACACACACATCTATTTAAAGAGGTGAATACCTTAAAGACTATATGGCCCAAATCATTATGTCACAAATAAGAAAACTGAGGACCCAAAAGGAACAGAGAATTGTAGACCATAGACATTAATGAGCATGGGATATTGATACTATTCCTTCTATTGCTGTCTTTTTCCCCCCTCCACTCAAAGGACTCTTTGTGGTTCTGTTTCCCCTTTATTCCTTCACAAATTTCTAATTCTTTTCTTTCAGTTTGCTGCTTTCCTCTAGTTCTGGGATAATTCTTGCTGGGAACATAACTCATTTGCTAACAGTACAATGAATATTTTTTAATAAGATGATGAGATTGATAACATGCATCGCCAGTTAGCTCAGTGTTGGGGAGGCTCAGGAAAGTGAAAGAGAGAAAAGTCATTAGGCTACCTATCAAACTGAAGCTACATTGTGCTGTGAAACCTGGAGAGTCCACCAGGGCCATGCCAGAAAATGGAATCATTTCCATTTGAATTGTCTTAGAAAGTTTCTGAGGATCACCTGGCAGGAGCAGACCCCAGACACGGAGGTCCTTTCTTGAGCTGAGCTGCCAATGTTCAAACTCTACTTCAGAGAGCATAATTCCAGTGGGCTGACCATGCTGCTCTAATGTCAAACACTGCCTACAAGATGATTTGATGAAGAATTCACACATAAATATCAGAAGAAGTGATACAAGGACATTCTCAAGGTCTCTCTGAAGAATTTTAGAATCAATTGTGAATCCTGGGAAACACTTGTCTGGTTTTGGCCAGCGTGGCCCATCTCCATTAAAGAAGATGCTGTGCTCCTGTTCTATAAGAGGGGCAGATCAAAACAGTTCAACAGAAATGGGAGCTGCACAAATCTCATCTCCACTCCAGATAGCCATGTGAACTATTGATGACGACCTGTGGAAGAGTCAGTCAGACACACTCTATCTTGACCCTGAGAGAATGTCATTTTGGCCCTCTCTGAGAACAAGGACAACAATCAACCAATCAATCTTTTTGTATTGTCTTTTCTTTTCCCTGCATTGTTTAATCTTGGCTTCCTAACTAAATCAAAAGCTTTTTGAAGGTGGGATCAGCCCTTAATGCTGCTTTCCATCCTCTGTAGTTAAGAAGACAGAATATGCTGCCCATGGCCGACACATAATATATTGTTTGGTTCAATTTTACTCATTTAACAAATGTTCAATACACCTTGAATGTGCAAGACCTTATCCTGAGTACTGAGTAATTTTAAAAAATTCATTTATATGAGGATCTATAATCTAGTATGAGGCATTATCACATACATATATATGTATGCCACCAATTTGATTTCAATGGCATTGTTATTATGCAGGCATCTCAGTCATATTCAACTCTTCATGACCCCATCTGAGATTTTCTAGGCAAAGATATTGGAATCATTTGCCATTTCCTTCTCCAGCTCACTTTATAGATGAGGAAACTGAGGCAAACAATGTTAGCTGATTTGTCCGGTGTCACACAACTAATAGAGTTTGAGGCTGGATTTGAATTCAAGTCTCCTTGTCCCCAGGCTCTTTGCCTATCCATTAGGCTATTGAACTCCCTTAAATGGCATACCTATTTTTAAGTTTTCTTTATTGGTCAGAGAGTCCAAAAGGATTTCTAAGCAACTACAATATGCAAGAGATGTACAAATACACAGAATAAATCAATAGCAGCTCTCTAGGAGTTCACCACTCATCTCTCCCAGGTCAAGTTTAGGTTGTTCCATTCCTCTCATCTATTCTGAGCTCCTTTTTGTCTTGTTCCTTTCACCTGTTTCAGTTCCATAATTGCACTGCCAATGTTATGGCACAAGTACTTCTTCCCTATTTGTGCCACCCCCAACTCTCCTTGGGAATCCTGATTCTGTCCTAGGTCAAACTGCCAGAGCATATATAGAAGGGCATCTACTCTTAGAGTCTTGCCTCAGTGAGTCGGGATCTGAATTACCAGCACTCACCTCTTCCCTGTTTTCTTGGTTCCCTCTCCTCCATTCTGAATTCTCTGCATTGCCCATCTCATATGTCGTATAACTTTTCTCAGCTCATCCACACTCATGAAGCACACACTTATGTGTGAGGGAGCTCTTAAGGTACAGGACCACATATCAGAAATAGAGAGACCCCTAGAAAACATCTCCTGTCAAGGGGGTTAATGGAGGATCTAGTTGGTAATTTCCATTTTTGTATTTTTTACTATTTTATGATTGTATTTTACTAATATTTGGTTGTTCATACTCTTATTTGTTTTATTTTACTTCATGCTTCACCAGACTTCCAGAGTAGTTCATAATAGAAGTTTTAGAAATTCTGTTCTAGCCTAACTCTTTCCTCACCACCAATTCTATGAAACTACCAAAAAGTGATCATCTAATAGTTGTCTAAATATTTCTACTTGGGAAAAATCCAGGACAGGCAGCTGAATGGAGTCCTGGGATTGGATTGGAGTAGAGTAGACACGAGTTCAAATTCCACCACTTGGTTTAACACAGTCCCTAGTCCAAGGCAAATTCTTTATAAATTCTCAATCCCTTCCCACATTCTGAGGCAACCTATTCCAGCCTGGAGGAGTTGTCATTGTAATCCAGGTCAGCTGTCCTTTTTGCAGGTCAGAATCTGCCTCTTTGTAGCTTCCAAAGGATCTGCCTTCTGAAACCAAGAAGAACTAGTATTGTCCCTCATCTACAGAGCCATCCTTCACAGACTTGAAAATAGAGATTACATTTCCCTGAGTCTCCCTTCTTTTAAACACCCCCAAATTCAGTAACCAAAGCTTTGGTGTCCTGCACTCAAAGACTTTGCCCATGATGGTATCCTGTCTTTCTACAATATAGATCTGCTAGAAGGTGGGATGGTCAGTCACAGGAGGGAATAGGTTCCTCCTCAATGGAGGTTATCAATAAGTAACTAGACAAGCACTTGTTAGTTTGTCATCATGGAGATTCCTTCTGGGTATAGCTCAGACTAGATGGTCACTGAGATCCCAAGTAGTCAGGAGGCTTCAAGATTCTCTGCTTCTATGGCACCAGAACTGAACATAATACACCTTAAATTTAAGAAATAGGATATACCCCTTGCTTTCAAGAACCTATCAATCTAAATGGGAGAACACATATGTAAATGAAACAGATATGTAAATGAATTACAAAATTCACATTAAATATGAGTGTTAAGGGAATATGCAAAGTCCTATGAAAAATATAAGGTTGGAAAGGTGACACCCAGCTTGAGTAAATAAAGGTAGAAACATCAGAGAAAGATGAATACAAAGGCATCTGAGTTTCACTATAAAGAGAAAAAAGGATTTGGGCAGGAGAGCAGTTCATTCCAGTAAACTGAGGTAGGTAGGGGATAAGGGGAACAAAGGCAAGGAGGCAGAAGAAAGCTGAAGAAAAATGCTGGCAAGGCTGAAGTCGTGAGCTGGGACTCTGGAGTCCAAGCAGGGACATGCCTACTTTATTCTTGGGCAAAGAGTGTCATGATAAGCACACTTCATTTCCTTATTTTAGTGGTCAGGATCTAGACCAGACAGATTACAGAGTCATTGAGTTTGACAAGTGCTTAAATAATACACCAAGGCAGCCTCAGGGCACGGTACTGTTTCTGGTTGACTGTAACCATGCCATATGGCAAATTATATCATCTCTCTGACCTTGATGTATTTCTCTATGACTGTAAGATGACAGTGGTTGCTTTGCACAATTGAAGTTAGGCATTCCTGTGATGATTTGGTGAAGGATAGATATTGCTATTAATTTCCAGAGACAACAAGGGTCACCAAGGTGGGAGAATTATGAAAAATCAAAAGCAGAACAAGATTGGCTACAATGGGAGTAGAAAGTAGGAGGTAGATTCAAGAGATAATTGGAAGGTAAAATTTGCAGAATGTTGCAAATGTTGTGATGTGGGAAACAGGGGAGAGGGAGAAGTCACTTTTTTTGTTTTGATTTTGCAAGGCAATGGGGCTAGATGACTTGCCCAAGGTCACACAGCTAGTTAATTATTAAGTGTCTGAGTCTGGATTTGGCCTCAGGTCCTCCTGACTCCAGAGCTGGTGCTTTATCCACTGCATCACCTAGTTGCCCCTGAGAAAAGTCATTTTTAACTACCAGGTTGGTTGACTAGATGGCTGGTAGGTCAGGAAGAGTGTTTTACAAAGCAGAGAATAATTTCAGTTTTGAATATTCTGGATCTGAGTTGTCTGCTATAAAGTCAGGTGATCATATTCAGCAATTAGCAGGAAAAAAAAAGTTATGAAGTGCGGTTTCAAAGTCATCTACATAAAATTGATAGCCAAAGCATGAGAGCCAGTAGGGTTTCCAAAGGAGGGAGTGAAGACAGAGTCCAGAAGAAGACCTTGGACAGAGCCTTGAGGAACCCTCATCGTATGGGGTAGAAAACCACCAAAGCAAAGGAAGGAGAGCCATGAGGGTGTTAGAGTCATGACAGAGAAAGAGTAGAGAGCTCCATCACAAAGAGGGAGCCGCAAGTGTGGATGGGTCATTATGACTGTACCTCAGGGCTGGTCCAGAGGACTAGTCTGTTCATGTGGTCTAGCACAACCTGAGAGAAAGCAGGCTATAGTTTGGGGTATTTAGAGTCTACAAATCTTGCTGCTAAGAAGTTCACAGGGTGCAAAGCCACTCTGATGAATTCCCCATTTACATCAGCTTTCAGAACTAGAGGAGTAAACTGCCTGGGAAAGAAATAAACCGCAATCAGGTTATGATCATGTAAATCAGGGATGGTGATGAATTGTTAATCATTACTTAGCAAATTAGGACTTTCTTAGAGAAAAGAATGCCTCCTCACCACTGCTGGTCTAATGAATAATATTGCACTTGGACTAATAGAGTTGTAAGTTAATTACATACCACACAGCTGATTTAGTTTCATTTACCTAAGAAGTCATTCTGATCCCTGGTGCAGATTAATTATGTCTTCAGGAAGACTCTCTTCATTCCCATTGCCACTCAGAGCATCTGAGCTGTTTTGGGTACAGGGTTTGAGGATGTGCTCTTCTCATTTTAAGATTCCCCTAATTTTCTTCAAGGTTCAGCTTAAATGCTTCCTCCTACATCACGTCTTTCCCTATCCCCTTCCCCTAGCTACTCATGCTCATAACCTTCTCCAAATACTTTGTATTTAATTTGCATAAATTTTATGTTTATTTGTACATGTTTTTACAAAAAGACCATAGCCCCCTTGAGTGTAGAACCTGTTTTGTTCTTGCCTGTGTAACCTCCTAACCTGATGCATAGCTGTCACCCTGATGAATTCACAGGGGCCATCTTTGGTCCACGCTCTGGTCCTTTATAACAAAACACACATTGCTGAGTTGGACAGGGGAGTGGATGGGTTTCATAACCAGTCAAATCATGGGATTCCAGGAACTCAAAAAATATTCATATTCCCCTTTCCTTGCCTTCCTTCCACACCAAATTGGCATCTAGCCTCTAGTGGAGGAAGACTACACTGAATGAGGAGCTGTATTTCACAGCATATTTTAGAGACATTGACAATCTATCACTTATACTTAGCTATAAAATATTTCTTATTTTCAATGAACTACTTCTTACATAGACACATTTAAAAAAATCACCTTTGTATTTTCCGGATGTCCAGAAAATAAAAGTTCTTTAGCTCACAAGTATATGCTTTTGTTTTTACTTTATAATGGATATTTTGAACTACTGCTTCCTTTACCATTAGAGTGATAGTTCCTATGATGAGATGTAAGCAAGAGAACTGGCAAGGGAGAGTGCTTCAGTGACTCAAATATCAAAACAAAAAGAAAAAAATATCCCACTCTATGCATCCCACTCATGTAAGTAAGCTGAATACTTTTATATGAGATAAAATCTGATTAAAATATAATTGTCATTAATGATGTTTGCAAAACCAAATGATTCAAAGGGGAATGATTTCTTATTAAAATGAGTATAATTTTGATCCATTTACTTCATTCCTCAAATAAATCAGAACTTATAGAATGTTCTTGATTGTATATTCCATCTGACTTCCTCAAAGCCAGGACAATCTGATTAACAACTTAAATCTGATGTTTTCCTTTCACAGGTAAAAGGATAATTTTGCAAACCTAACCTGTGAAAATTACATTAAATTTAAGCAAAAAGGTATCTAGTGGGGGGGGGGAAGGGGAGAAGAATAAGCCAGACTAGGGAAAGACAACAGCAATAATATCAACTAGTTCCAATTCTGATTAAGAATACAGTCAGTTTTCTGATAGTTAAATATGTCCAGAGAAAACTATGATCTGGGTATGTTGTATGATTCAGTTCTCCTGAGAGGGTCTTTCTCATGGGTGGTGGAGGTGGGGAGGAAGCAGTTCCAAGAATCTTTAATTGTTTCTCATTTAATGTATCCCTTAAAGATGGAAATTATTTTGTGTTTGAAAACTTTGTTGGGGGGGGGGGAGGTAGAGATGTCTATATTTTATCCAGTGAATAAGACATTTCTCCCTTAAAAGAACAATGAATTCCTGCTAGATTATCTTTCCTTGTAACTGCAAAAGAAAACAACTGGGTCATTCCTGTAGTAGAGTATGGGTCATAAACCCCCACATCCTCTAGGAGGTAATGTTAGCCTGTATTTGGAGTCGATGATCTTTCCCTGGCAGAATACTTGGCTTGCAGGGAGATAATGACTTCTTCCAGGGAGCATGTGCCTTACTTCCCAGTTAGCTTGTGACATCAGGACAGACAGATGCTTCCTTTTCATGAAGAACCTTTCACTCAAGCACAAAGTTAGTATCATTCTGTATGGGCCCCTTGTCAGGAGATAAGAAGGGGTCGCAATGGGCAAACACAATTTTCAAGCCTGGACACTTTTTCCTTTGGGGATTATGATGCTACTTTATTTTGGCTATTCGAGTGAAGGCTCCAAGGCTTCATTTAGATGCACAGTTTGTATTGAAAGGCTGGGATGTCTCTAGGTGTTGCATTATATAAAATCAGCACCGAGGCTCAACTTACTCAGCATAATTTCTAGAACACTGTCACCATCTGGTCAAGATAAATTTAGATCTAAGGAATAAGACAGGTGGGAGAATTTAAAAATACATAGTACTTGTAACAAAGCAAATTGCTGTGGAATAGCCAGATCAAAAAATGGAAGTCAAGATGGTGGATCTGGGACTGAACCCAGCCTGTGTTTGACCCTATTGACTGGAGGTCAAATCAAATCTCCACTTTTAAGGAAAAGTAGCATTAAAGCTTGAATGGACCATTCCTTCCCTTTAGAAGTGTTCTTCAGTAAAGAATCTGACTGTTGTCATGTAAGATAAAATTAACAATCAAGGTGACATGGAGAGCAATTCAAACCCATTACTTAAAATTTATGGTGACCAGAATTAAAGAATTATATTTTTCCCTGAATTGGCAGAGTAATAACCTTTTAGTGACAGACTAGAGATAAAGAATGTTAAATCATGATCATGCCAATCTCTCCTTGATAGTACATTTGGATGGTAATCTATATGAAGGCATAAATGTCCACTTGTCTTTGTCAGCCAGTCTGATCATTTCCCAGGGTGCTCCAATGGAGCCCCATGGACTCCCCATTCATTAGTCTTCAGTATGAATCAGGTCTGCTCTTCTACTTTGGCTTCCATGCACTCCACAGTGTGTGATGCTAATTTGTTTCTGGATTCATCTTCCACAAGCTGGGGGACATTTCCAGAAGTATTTGAAATTCTCCTGGCTTTACTTGCGTATGCTCACAGTGCTGACTTTTCTATTGAAGAGTGTCCAAATTGGAACTTACTGGGATGATTAACAGCTGCTACAAAATCAATCCTCCATGTAGGGAAAACAGAAGCAGCCTGACATGAGTACTTGTACGTCTCAGAGGAGCACCGTTTAGCTCGGAGCAAATATCTATTGATGTGAACAAGACTAGCATCATTGGCAAAGGCATAGCCATAGGCACGGGAGCTATGCTAGAGAGGATGGACAGTGGGATAGGGAGGAGTGACTACTCTTTAACATAGACTCTAGGCAATACACTCACTTCATAGCAGTAGCTTTCATCGCTGTTGGCAATAAGAAATGGCTTTGCTGATTTTTTTTTAAAATACTGATTACAACATTTATTATATCTGAAACCATATCATATGACATTCCAGTGGTTGCAATCTGTCTCCAAGTCAGTCTGATCCCTCTTTCCTATGGAAATTCCACCTGAAGAAGAATCCAGATGTCTGTATACTAGCTTTATAATGCTCTGAAATGCTCATTAAAGAAAGGGAAGTAGCTGGGAGCCTAGGCTCCAGTGAGGCTTTCCTAACAGTAATTATAGGGCTAAAGATTCTTTAAAAACATTTTATTCTCTATTAGCATTGGAATGAATGTGTCAGTTGCTTTTAAGGAAACAAATTGATTGTCTACTGTGTAAAAGGCCAATTAACACAAAAAAGAACAGGGGAAGGCTATCAATCTCTCATGCCTGGGTTCTTACTTTTGCTCAAAGTGCCCTCGGTCCCAGTATTACTCAATGATTCCCAATGGCCAGCTGATAAAGATAATGCATTGATGATGGGGGTTTGAACTTTCAACCATGAATGCACATTGTCAATAGATTAATTTTTTAGAATTTGACCTTGGAAATACCAGCTTCCTGCATTAACACACCTGTTATAAACAAGGTGCGTTAGAAAAGGACCAGAGGTAGGTCTAACAGTCATAATATGTTCCAGTGTTCTGGAAGTAAGGAGAAAATATTGAATAAATATTAAGAGGCAGACTCATGTGGTAGGCAATGCCAGACTTGAAGTCAGAAAGACAGAGTTCAACATTCAGATCATATTTGCTACACTAACTGTATGGCCCTAACCAGGTCATGTAATTTCTCAAGGACTCAGTATCTAGATCTGTACAACAAAAGGTTAGACACAATGACCTTCCTGACGGACATTTTCTCTTCCAGCAATGAATACATGATTCCCTCATTCTGCAGTGTGATTTGGTGACTGAGAAACTCTTCTAAAATAGTTAAATGTGCAATGCCCTGAGAAGGTAGTGATATAAAACAAAAGGAAAAGTTCTTAGAATTCCCTCCCTTTCCAAATAATCTCAACATCTCCCCCGTACCCTGCAACTATCTTATTCCCCCCCGCCCAACACACACACAGGGAGAAAACTGGAACATACTACTATGGAGAATGTCCATAAACTCAGAGGGAAAGGGTCATGTAGGCAAGGCAACTACCACTGGCCCCTTTTTTATCCAGACTTTTTTCCCCAATTAAATCCATTTTTCCATAAGGAAAAGGAGACATAATGAAATAATGGAGAGAGAAAGCCCTGGACCCACAGTTATGGAGGTGACTCCACTGTGACCTTCTCAAGGACAGGGTATGTTTTTTGACTTTCTTTGTATTCCCAGTACCTAAACCAAAGTACCTAGTATGTAGAAGGTATTCAATCAATGCTCATTGAGTGTCTGACTAACTGGAGATATGGGTCTGAATATCACTTCTCATTCTGGCAAGTCCTTTGCCTATCTTGGAGCCTACTTCCTATTTCTTATCAGCAAAGTCATAGATCATCTTTTTTTTTTCTTTTGTTAATTTGTGATGGAGATAAGATTTCTCCACAGTGAAGAGACAGATCTTTCAACTTTTTAACTTGGCAAAGAACTAGTAAAGATTCACCAAGTATAGGATAATATACTCAGAACTAGGGATATGGCAAAAATAATAATAACAATTCTAAAACCTCTATAGAGTTTTAATGTTTTGCAATATACATAAATATTAAGATGTTATATTGAAAATAAATGGTATAATAATATAATTAGGCTCATGATCTGCTATTTTGCATAATGTGTTATTTTTAAATTGATAACTAAAAACAATAATCCTAGATACTATCCTCATTCTCATTTTACAAAGATAATGAGATTGTAAAAAGGTTCCACAGCTAAATATTGCTGAAGAAAGTAAATACTCAGGTTGCCAAACATCCAGTCCAGTGTTGATTAGTTATATTTAAGTGCAAAGTGACACAAGTAACTTTATTATCCAGTTAATAATATGATATGCAAAGTGAAAATTGAAATCGAAAATTGAAAAAGGAGAGTTTTTAGGGATAAGTTGACCAAATGGAGGTGATGGACTCAAAGTCAGGATGATGTAAATTCTAAAATCATCTTCAAAATTTAATAGCTGTGTAACTGATCAGTTTCCCCATCTGTAAAATGAGGAGAATAACAGAAATAACTACCTGGAAGGGTTGTTATAAGGTTCCCGAAGATGATGTACATAAAATGATCTGCAAATCATGAAGTTCTTTAGAAATATTAGCTGTCAGGGGTGAAGCCAAGATGGTGGAGTAAAGGCAGGGACCTCTCTGAGCTCTTCCACAGACTACTCCAAATACCTTTAAGTAATGACTCGAACCAAATTCTAGAGTGGTAGAGCCCACAAAAAGTTTGAGTGAAACAATTTTCCAACTCAAGACAACCTTTGAAAGATTTGGGGGAAGGGTCTGCTACACCAGGATTAGAAAGAACCCATAGTGCAGCCCAGGCAGCACTGGAATGAACTGGCTCCAGCCATCCAGGAACAGATCTCAGGGCATATGGGTCCCTGGGGACATCTGGGTCCATGACAGCAGGTGGCAGTTTTCTCTCAGTCCAGGGATTGCCATATTACATTTGGAATGTCAGCAGGAAAAACTTTGCTGTACCTGAGCATAGACCTGGCTCCAGGGGATCAGAACACCTAGGGAGTCACTCAGCAGTTACTTCCAGAGCTCATCCCAGGGATGGTAAGGGAGTTGAGGGAGATCACAGAGGTGTCTTTGCAATCTCTGAGGACTATGTGACTTTACCCTTACTCAGATCCAGGTCATAATCTGGGGCCCCAGTCTCAGGAAAAGGAGTGGAAACAAAGCTCACTGCCTGTAGTAGAGTCAGGACCCTCCTCATGGTCCCAGGACAGAAAGGAATGCTTGTGGTCACCCACAGACCAGAGCACAGAACAGTAGAGCAGTCAGATCCTCTCCTAACACCTTAGAGAAATGGAGAAGTTTCAGGTCCCTGGTGGGTATTCTTGAAAACAACTGCAAAACTTTCAAAAGCTTGGGAGTGTGTTTTCCAGCCTGGGAGTGGAGCCCTACCTTAACAAAAAAAAGTTAAAATCAAGTCATAGGCTGGGGGAAATGAGCAAATACAGAAGAAAAAATATCCAAACATATGTGATTATTTTGGACCTATGAAGGATCAAAATATACACTCAGAAGATAACAAAGTCAAAGCTTCTGTATCCAAAGCCTCCAAGAAAATACAAATTGTTCTCAGGCTATGGAAGAGTTCAAAAATATTTTGAAAATCAAGTAATGGAAGGTAGAGAAAAAATTGGGAAGAGAAAGAAGTTTAGTGAACGAGATATAAAAAATACTAAAGAATGGACCAAATGGCAAAAGTGAGTCAGAAGGTCAATGAAGATTAAAATGCCTTAAAAAGCAGAATTGATCAAATAGAAAAAAGGACTATAAAACCAAGCCTACCCATTGTCCTAAGCGATGCCACTTCCAGGCCTATATTCCAGAAGAGATGAAATATGGAAAGAAAAGAACATATAGGGATATTTATATCAATCCTTTTTTTGGTGGGAGGGAGTTAGAGATTTCAGAGGTTGAGGAATGGCTGCACAAATTGTGGTATGTGATGGAGATGAAATGCTGTTCTGTTTTGGAAATGATAAACAGGATGCTTTTGGTAAAAAAAAAACATAGGCCAACAACTTACATGGATGCAAAGTGACAATTAGTGCAGGATGCTCTGCTGTGAGCCAAGAGAACTCTGAGGGACATATGATAAAGAACGCTACCCATCCCAATGTGGGAGCTGACATGTCTGAATAGACTGGAGCAGACTGTTTTTCACTTTATTTTTCTTGAGGTTTCTCCTGAGGGGGTTATGCCTACTTTTATAACATGACTATTGTGGTAACCTTTTTCATGATGATACATTGTTAACCTATATCAATAACTTTATGAGTGAGAGTGGGTGGGAAGAAGGGGGAGAATTTGGAACTCAAGGTATTGGAAGCAAATGTTGACGTTTGTTTTTGCATGTAACCAGGGGAAAAATAAAATAAATAATTGAAAAGATAACAGAGGCATAATAATAAAGGGAATCTGAAAGGGAAAAATAAGTCTGATAGGTGGCAGGGTATAGGACACAATGAGAACTCTAGGTAACGTAAGGACCTAGTAAGTAAGATTTATGAAAATGATTTTAGGAAATTAACAGAAATTTTAAACTTATTTGTAGGCAATGTATACTAAGTGGTAGATGGAGGTTATGATCAAATTGGTAGGGAGGTTTTAAGTGACTTAAAAAAAGAATTAATTATCATCATTTATTAATTAGAATACTCCAGAAGTATCTATAAAAGCTATTAATTAGTTTGATAAATTAATGGATTTGTGAATTGATCAATAAGATTACTCAAATGTAATAACATCAATGACTCAAATCTCAATCTAGCAATGTCTGTCTCTACGGCATGACTTATCTATGTTGTCTCAGAAATAGGCAGTTTACCCCATGTTCTAGAAAATCATTTCATGAATCTAAAGGCATTGTCAGTATATAAATGTATCCTGAAAACTGGCATATGCTGATATCATCTTGAAGTGAAAACCACTGAAAGCAGGTTAATGTCAATGAGATGATTATAACAATGATATAATAATAAAAGGAGACATGTTTAGAATTGTATAATATACTACATTTAAAAGGAAATGGCAAACTGTTCCACTATCTTTGCCAAGAAAACCCCACATCAGGTCATGAAGAGTCAGACACAACTGAAAACTACTGAACAACAAAAATATACCAAATAACATACGTTCTAAATGGTACTCAACCTAAATATAAAATTTCACATTATGCTATATAAATGCTAATTATTATTAGTAATACCTTCCTCTCCAATAGAAATGAATGAACAGAATTTATTCCTTCATTCTTTTCCTCCCTCCCTTCCTTCTTTCTTCCCCCCCTTCCTTCCTTCATTCTTCCCCCATGCCAATCAGTACAGCCTACCTCTTGGTAGGTGGGTAGTAAAGTGAATAATGGTCAAAGCCTGAAGTTAATTAAGCCTGAGTTCACTTTACACCTATTCAGTATTTACCCAACTCTTAAATGTAGATAATAATATCCCTTACCTGACAAGTTATTGTGAGAAATGAATGAGCTAATATTTCTATAAAACAGCACAATGGATTTATTAAATACATAATAGGTGCTTAATAAATGACTATTTTCTTCCCCTTCTCATCCCCTCCCCAGCCTCATTACCTCATAATGAAAATATTTATTTCTCTACCAATTCAGATTCATGTTCCTATCAAATCCTAATTTGTTTATCTGAATGTGATGCCGCAAAAAGGAAAACGTTAAGTAACTCCTTCAGTGAAATCCACAACAAGAAAGGGGAAAAACCTCAACCATTGTAATTCTGTCATTATTAATGGGTGTGTTTCTGTTCATCCTTGTGCATATATATAGATGTTAACTTGGTTATCATTCCTTCAAATACAATACTCCTGATTTTGATGAAAATAAAACAAGAACCAGGTTCTACTTTCATACTTGATCTTTTGTTTATTATTTGGAAATCATCCTTGAAAATTCAATCATTTCCTTTCATAAAATATATTAGGTTCAGGTATTAGCTCAAAAAATTGTTCAATGAAGACAATATCCCATGGTCAGGGTTTGGAAAAGAGAAAGACACCAATTTGAAAGGAAACCTTAATAGGAACAGCTACCAGCCATTTGACAAAATATGGATGAAACTTGTTATTTCCCTGTCAATAAATTTTCCATTGTTAACAGCAGACCAATGAAGCATAGACAAACCATAGCCTTTAGTGAAAAGACTTACCACGCCAATGGAAAAATAGTTATTGATGATCGAGTAAGGCACTGGGTCTCCCTTTTCATCTTTATCATTTGGGATGACCTCAAACTTCCATCGATCCAGCATGATCTGGGAGCCATTCTCAATGTCTCTGAGAATTTTCATCAGATTTTCCCCTTCATAGCCTAAGACAAAAAAGAATGATGATGTAGCTCAAGAAAATGGAAATGGGATACCACAAGTGGGCCTGCCTTAGCTCAGGGAATATGATCACATATTTATGGACTCCTAGATTATGGAGGTATAGGCAGAGTGGTAATGGTTGAGGGGAGGAAGCAACAGCTCATCAATCAATACTTCTCTTGAAATCTGAAAGAAAAGGAATTTGCATTGATCCCCAGAGATCATCTTAGCCCAAAACTAACTGCTCCTCCTTGAGGATTTTATGCAAAGAGTACTCAGGTTCCTAAGATCTTCTCAAGGGTTGACCATTTGGTCTTTAGGACTTAATACTAATTTGTGGAATAATCACATAGCTGCATGATAATGAGAAAGAAATATTATTAGTGATAATAATAATATGCAGCATTTATTAAGTGTTTCATGATTCAAAGTACTCTTTATATATTTTATTTATTTTGTGAAGTAATTACTATTATCCTCATTTTGTAGATGAGGAAATTGAAGCTGAGAAAGTTAAATAACTTGCCTAGAGTCTAATAACTAGAAAGTTTCTGAGGAAGGATTCAAACTGATATCTTCCTGAATCCCGGTTTTATTATTTTATCTACTCTTCCAGTTGACTTTCCCAAGGAGGAAAAGAAAAATATATTAATGATCTGGTCAGTACCTGTGACTTCATTCTTATGACAAACATCCAGAAGTCACCTGAGACACTTAAAGGCTAAGAGATTGCCATAGTCATAAGTCATTGACACTAATGCCATATTGCCTCTTTGTTAAAACACACACACACACACACACACACACACACACACACAGGTGTTCACAAGTACAAAGTCACTGATGATGGTCACACAGTCAACTGTTTTCATGTTGTTTATTTTATTTTATCTAAAAATAAATACAGGATTTATCTTCAGTTTCTTTGAGATAGAGCCAAATGTTTCATAGCAATCTTTCATTCACTTCTATTATTTCCATAATTCTCAAATTTGAAATGAAAATAAGTATATTAACCAACCCTTCTAAGTTTCACTGCCTGCCTTCCAAGATGATACTTTCTCACTTGATTCATAACTCAGGGGAATTAGCTTATCCCCTGTCTCAGTGCAAGTTAGGATAATGGGTATGTATGAGGACTATCTTCAAGATTTCACTGGTTCAGGGAACTAAAGCTTCAGACTTTGGGCATTCCTTTCTGGTGACTTGAATGGTCATGAAGAGCTCTAACCACTCTTCATTCCAATAGGTAACTCAGGCTCAATCAACTCATGTTATCTTCAGTACCTCCCTTGCTGAATATTTTCCTCCAAACCCTACTATGGATAAGTAATTTTTTTTTACCTAATGAATAATTTATAATTTTTCCCCCAATATCTGGCCAAAACTATCAGTGAACTATCAGAAGGTCCACTTCTAATAACTGGCATTATAGGTAGAATGGCCTGAAAAATGGGAAAAGGCCCACATGTACAAAAATACAGAAGTTCTTTTTGAAGTGGCAAAGAACTAGAAATTGAGGAAATGCCCATCAATTGGGGAATTACTAACAAATTATGGTACACGGATGTGATGGAGTTCTTTAAGAAATCATGAGGAGGGGACCTCTAGGTGGCACAGCAGATACAGCACTGGCCCTGGAGTTAGGAGTACCTGAGTTCAAATTTGGCCTCAGACACTTAATAATTACCTAGCTGTATGGCCTTGGGCAAGCCACTTAACCCCATTGCCTTACAAAAATTAAAAAAAAAAAAACTAAAAAGAAACCATGAGGAGGCAGTTCTGAAAACCTGGAAAGATTTGCATGAACTGTTTCTGAATGAAGTCAACAGAATCAGGAGAACATTGTACATATTAAAAATATCAATGTAAGATGATCAGTTATGACAAAATTAGTTCCTCTGAGCAGTTCAGTGATAAAGGAAAATTATAGAAGACATATGATGGGAAATGCCATCCTTATCCAGAGGAAAAGGAAAAAACACCCCAAAACTATGGAGTCTGAATGAAAACAAAGCATACTATGTTCACTTTTTAAAACTTCTGATTCTTCTTTCACAACATGGCTCATGGAAATATGCTAAACATGATTATACTATATGATGTATGATGTTTATCAGATTGTTGTATGCCATGGGGAAAAGGGAGAGAAGTAAGAGTGGTAGAAAAATTTGGAACTCAAAAACTTACATAAAGGTGAATGTTAAAAACTTTATATTTAATTATAAAAAATAAAATAAAAGAACATTTGAAAATAAGTAGAATAGTTTTAATACCTACTAAAGGAAAAATTATTTATATCTATAAGATCTTTTGTTTTTAATACTCTCCTGAGAATCACAGTCAGGTAGGTCTACCCTAGGCCATTGATGCCCATTTCCTTTCCTCACACATCATATGTGAACCAATATGAAGAGAAAAAGATGCTCTTTTTTTTATTGAATTGAGGAAAGGGGACTAATACTTCTCCATCTCACAGGTCAATCCATTTTGAATGGGAGATTTCGTGGACCTATGTATCCTAGTTGGTCAAACTCAATTTTTATTTTCTTTCATTCATTTGTTCATTCATTCATTCTTTATATTTACCTCCTCCCCATCTGAGGCATCTGGCAAGGTCATTGCCAGTCCCAAGAGGCAGGATCGCTACTGGAGGATGCTTGACTATATTTGCTTTCTCTGTGGAAGGGGAAAGAAAACAGATGATCAGATGGAAAATAAAGTAAGAACAGAGCAATGTGAGCAATGCCAGTCCTGTATACATAGGTGAATCACACATTGGAAACAATGGCTTTTAATATTAATCAAAGAAAATAAAGTCCATAGGAATTCCCAAGATTTACCCACAACAACCACATTTACTCACACAAGATATAAAAGATATCTCATGATATATCCCTCTAGGGCAGAGATGTGTGTGTGTGTGTGTGTGTGTGTGTGTATGTGTGTGTGTGAATGTAGTTTGTTTGTTAGTGTTTTTCTTTTGGTTTGTATCCTTGAAACTCAAGTTGTAGCCTCAATAGACAGACACACAGTCCTTAATAAAGGCTTGAGGAAATATGTATTCTATTACATAAGGCAAGAATTTCAGAACTAAATTATCTGGAATCTCTAAGAATCATAAGAAGATGTGAAAACATGATTCATAGATCTAATGCATTATGCCTACTTAGCCACTAAATTATTTTTCCATGTATAAATGAGTTCTTTGTTATTTGATCCTCTTCAGTGGTCATAAGTCACATCCTACACTTACTTCTTTGTAATAAATGTCTTCAAGAAACTATATGATAGTTATGGTTGAAGAGAGAGGGATGACTGGAGAAATGGAGGAAGGCCTGCAGCATGTTGGAGGAGCCCTCTGGCAAAGTTTGAGCAGGATATGAATGAGAGCATCAAGGATGGATGGGCTCTGATGTGCATTGTTGAAGGTAACTTCCCACTCTGTCTGATCTCCTAAGCTACTAGATTTGGTTCTTTTGCTAGACCAGTGTCTTTTGGCAGATTTCATTTTCAGAAACATTAAATTAGAGAAGAAATTGGGTTCAATGTAACTTCTTCTGCTGGTCCTATAGCTGGGATGATTGGTGACCAAGTCAAAGGGGCTCAGAATGAAGAGCAAGAATTGGCCCCTTGAATTGGATGCCTTCTTAGAAGAAGAGCCTCCCTCTTGGAATTTCCTGGAGAAGAACTGTTTGTTTTTAAAAAAAGACAGTTTGAATCAGTCTGAATCACCTGAGGGTTTGGATTCCACAAGTCTCCATCAAATCCCAAATGCTTTCAATAAAATCAGGGTGCACCTGAGGGAAGCTCTTCAATGTATACCTGCTGCTTCCTTGAAAAAATCAGGTAGAACCTAGATGCCATGCCCTTGGTATTCTTCTTTCAATGACAAACTTCAAGAAGCTAAATTTGAATACTGGTCTTAGTGAGGCAAAAACAATACAAGGTAGTCCCTTGTCATAGAACCTATCTTTACAAGAGTGCAGAATGATTATATTTCCCTTCAAGGTCAAGACATCCAGAAGATTTCCATATGCTTGGTAGAGACCTTCTATAAAACTGATTGGACACCACTGAAGGGTAAATGTACATCAAAGAGTTCAAAGATGAGCCAAAGAAAACAACAGACCAGGGACATCCACAAACTCCAGTTAAAAGGGGGAGAGAAATGCATGTTTGAAGTTGAGGTTAAGTTGAACCAATGGCCATGGAACATTTTTTTTTTGAGTTTCAGTTTAACATATTGCATTAGCATAAAGTTTTGCTTTAATTTATTTGCTTATCTTTTCTCAGTTGCTGTGGGCCCATTTCTCTGAGGAACCCGAAGCCTTGGGGAACTGCCCAACAGATGGACCCCTCCCCTTACCAAGTCAAAATCAATGTCTGCCTGATGTGTTTTCTCAGATATAGATGAACTTTTAAAGTAAGCAGAGCATTTAAATTTGGGAGATGATCACCACTCTAATTGAATTCTGCTCTGGTCAAGATATTGCTGCATGATTCATTGTAATAATAGAAAAAGGGGACAATTTCTGAAAGCCCAGGTAGAGTAACACATGCGTTGGAGGAATGAGTGGCAGAGAGTGCTATAAGAAAATAATAGAAAAAACATTTGGGTAAAAATGCTGAGAAATACAATGAGCTTCTGTTCAACATGTGAAGGATCCGTGATTTTTTTCAATAGGTATATTTTCTCTACCACCAACCAATTAGAGCTCTTCTATAAATTGAGAGATGGTCATCAAGATTTGTTATGATCCAATAATTACTTAAGTCCAGTTCCCATACCACCCCACCCCCATCTCCCTTAAACACATAACTTTATTACCTATGCAGTCCAAAATCCAGCCCACTGTTCCATCTCCACCACATGCCAGGACCCTGAAGTCAGGAACATCTCGGAAAAAATTTAACCTGAAAAATTGAAACATTTTAAAATGAAAAATTCCTATTATTTTATTCATATGTACAATCCTAGAACTGAATCTGTAGAAAGACTGTGTAATATGTTAAATCTATATGACAGAGAATGGTTTGTTTTTGTGAGTTAGAACCAAATGGGGGATTACTTAGTAGCAAACAAAAACAAGAAAAAAAACACCTTAATATCAATGTGACTGCAATACATTCTTCATGTCAAATTTGAATTGCCAAAAGAAAAGTGATTTTATTCTTTTAGTTCTCAATTATTTTCCCTAATAGATGGTGAACAGCACTATAGATCTTCCTTAGCATCATCAGCAACAACAGACTGGGTTTTTCCATAAGAGAATCAGGGAGGTGATGCGGGGAGCTGTGCTAGATCACCAGCCTCATTTGTTTCCTCTGGAGTCATCTGGGTCCAATAGCCAGGTGATGGCTGGTGATAGCTCTGGATGGGAGGCAATCAGGGTTAAGTGATTTGTCCAGTGTCAGACAACTATTAAGTATCTGAGAACAGATTTTAACTCAAGTTCTCCTGGCCTGAGGGCCAGCACTCTCTCCACTATGCCAAAATGTGTAGCCATTGTAAAAAGAAATGGGGTGGTAATGAGCTTTCTGTCAGTGACGGTTTTTGTCCAGAGGATGGATGATTTCTTATGGAATTATAACAGTCAATGTTCTTGGTCCAATATAGATTGCATCACATGACCTCCAATGTTCATGCTAATGCTAAGATTTTAGGATTCTGACTAGAATATCTCATATTTTCTGACTTTTATAAACTACCTAAAGACTCACATTAAGCTTTTCCTCATTGCAAACAAAACTCAACCTGCCCAAAATGTCACAGCTAATAAATATGTAGACCTAGGCTCAGACACAGAACTCACCCAAAGCTTTTTCTATAGAACCACGTTGTTATTTAATAGTCTATAACCCCAGATCTCCCCATTACTGCTTATATGTACCTGGTTGGACTCAGTACAGTCCAGATCAAAACGGTGAACATGAGTGAAGTGGTGAGGAGGTAAATAAAGGCAGTTTTCAGTCTCTTCCCTACAGAGAACAGGGAGGTGACTTCTTGGACAACCCTCCCATCTTAGTGTCCCAGTGTCATCTTCATCAGAACATGAACCCAAGGCTTCCTAATACCAGGTACCATTGCTAATCCAAAGAAGCCTTGACTTTGCTCTTAAATGTTTTCTGCCACCCTGCTCTAGAAGACCCTTTTGTTGGCATAAATTCTTTTGTTAAAAGCACTTTATCTAGGGGCGGCTAAGTGGCGCAGTGGATAGGAGTACCTGCGTTCAAAAAATAAAAAAGCTCTCTCAGTGATGAGATACACACACCTCCTCCAGTGCAGATTACAACTCATCTATAGTTTCTCATCCTGTGTAATTCTCACTCAGGAGGTCCCAGGGAGCTCCTCAGAAGATGGATTGGCTGTACTGCAGAACTCCCTCTAGACCTTTGAATAGGTGTGGGTAGGAGCCTGAGCGGAGTTGAAATTGCCCATTTGGGCACCTTACTCTCACAATGCCCAGTAGGATATCTCATTTTCCAATTAAATATTTGCTTAGGTCTTTTAAAGAGCTCTTATTAGGGGAAAAACATAATGAAGTATTTCTAGAATTTTCTAAAGTATCTGTAAATATTAATTATATATGGATCAGTTATTGAGAAAATTATAATCTATTCTGTAATCTGCTCATTGTAAGCAGGTTACCATTTCCTCCTATGTCTATCTGTTGCATTTTGTTTATTTTTCTCAAGAGAAAATATTGGAGAAAAATCACTGAAAATATTAGAGAAAAATCACTGAAATGGACCAAATATATCTCTCTGCTGAAGACAGAAAACTAACCATTCTAAAAAGTTTTTCCCCACCCATTCCACTGTAATGGCTAAATTTGATGCCATAAGTGTATTTTGTTCTGTTTGGTTTTTTTTTCAGATTATTGTATACAGAACATCAGAGTTAACAGTGATTATCCAAGCTATACTTCCCTACAAGAAGGGGCAGGGATTTCTGTGTTAGGCTACTTCCTATTCATTAATCACTGAGCTAAGAACAACTGTCACCTCCTGATATCTTGAAAATTTAGCAACAATTATAAAAGAAAATTATTAGGAAAGTGATAAAGAAAATTAGTATGTACTAGTGACTTACCATTGTGAAGCATAAGCCTAGACATAAAATTTATTCAACCTAGAAAATGTTTTATGTAATATATTCCCTCCCTTACTCCTCCCCTTCTATATCCCTTTCTGTTCCCTTCCTCTTCCCATACCTCTACCTTTTTACAATATATATTCACATATAAACAGAGAATATATATTCATATATATGTGTACAAATTTATGTAAAATGGATTTCATATAGCCATTCATACATTGACATGAATGATACATAGAGTATACATACATAATCTTGCACAATTTAATTTTAAGACATTTAACTTTTGACAAGGCTCCTCATCTTTGGGGAGAACATGGGCAATCTTTCCACTGGATAACTCATCTGCATGTTAGACACATCAAGTGCTGATATTTCTTAAAGCTCTTATCAATAGCTCTGCACCACAGACCATTGAATGAATTATTTGAGAAAAAACATATTTTCAAATGAAACATTCATAAAACAATTAGAAAGTCTGATGTTTTTTAAGATCCCATCAATACATAATCTTCAGGGTAGAAGGGTCTTCATTAGACATCAAGTTCCAAGCTTCCCTTGCCATTCAAATGAATGTGAATTCTTTCATGACTAATGGTCTCACAGTCTTTCTTTGAGGAAGTAGGGTGTTGACCATGTTGACCAAAGTGACCTATTCGACTTCAATATGACTCACTCTACTGGCTCTGTGTTATGACTGCATGTTTATATGTATGTGAGTGTGTATATGTATGTGTATGTGTATATGTGAGTGCATGTGTGTGCATGTGTATATGTGTGGAGAGGAGAAATGTTTTGAGAGCTAGATCTCTTTTAATTTCTTAATAACTGGAAATTCTGGGGCAGAGCCAAGGTGGTGGCATGAAGAAAACATGCTCCTGAAGGTTTTTCTTACCAAAGATAAATGAAGCCTCTGACATTAAAGCTACAGATCCTACCAAGAAAAAGAGAAGTTCAACAGTAGACTTCATGGAGGATCTTCAGTGAAGGTCTGTCTCTTTGGCAGAAAAAAAAGGGGAAGTAAAGCTAAGTGAGGCAGGAGAGCAGGAAAGCCAATGCAAGGCTTTAAGCCACAATACAGTCCAGGTTCCAAAGGCTCGACAATAGCACAGGTCACAGGACCAAGATTGAAAGCAAGTGGGGAGGACCTCAGTCCCAAACAAAATCTGAACCCTGGGAACACCAGGGCAAAAGGCTGTACTGGATTAGGAACAAATCACTGCAGAGGCAGAACCTGGACATAAAGAAGGAAATAAACCTCTGCATAGACAAGACCTGGACTGCACAGGCAACATCTTGGTCAATGACAAACCAGGGATCAGACTCCAGCCCCAGCATAAAAATCTTGGATCTATACTCCCTTTACCCTAGGAGCAGAGCTAAAACAAAGATGAACAAAATAGCCAAAAGAGCACTCAATATAGAAAACTACTTTATAGATAAAGATGATAATAATGTCATATCAGAAGAAGAAATCAATGAAAAATTATTCACAGGGGAATTCTCAAAAGAATCTATGAACTGAACTCAAATCCAAAAGCTCATAGAAGAGCTTTAAAAAGAATTTAAAAGCCAAAGAAGAGAGGAAGAAGAAAAATGGAAAAAAAAAAGAAATGACTCATGCAGGAAAATTATGAAAAACTGACCAAAGAAATAAACTCCTTTAAAAGTAAAAATAACCAAGCAGAAAAGGAAACACAAAAGTTAATTGAAGAAAATAAAACCACAAAAAAGTAGAATTGAACAAAGAGAAACCAATGAATCTACAAGACTACAAGATTCCAAAAAACTGAAAGTTAGTATGGAAGAAATTAGATTAGGACCAACACCTCACACCTTAAACCAAGATAAGATCAAAATGGATACAGGATTTAGACATTAAAAACATTATTATAAGCAAACTTGAAGATCGAGGAGTAGTTTACCTGTCAGATCTATGGAAAGGGAAGCAGTTTATGACCAAGGAAGAGATGGAGAACATCATTAAAAACAAACTGGATAATTTTGATTACATTAAATTAAAAAGCTTTTGCACAGATAAAGCCACTGTAACCAAGATCAAAAGAAATGTAATAAATTGGGAAACAATTTTTACAACTAGTATTTCTGACAAAGGACTCATTTCTAAAATATATAGAGAACTGAGTCAAATTTTCAAAAGAAAAAACTTTCCCAAATTGACAGTCAAAGGCTATTTAAAGGCATCTTACAGATGAGGATTAAAGCAATCCATAGTTATATGGAAAATCACTCTAAATAATTACTGATTAGAGAAATGTAAATTAAAGCATCTCTGAGATACCACCTCATACCTCTCAGACTAGCCAATATGACCAGAAAGGAAATGATCATTTTTGGAAAGGTTATGGGAAATCTTGGACACTAATACATTGTTGATGGAGTTGCGAACTCATCCAACCTTGCTGGAGAGAAATTTGGAATTATTCTCAAAGAGCAACAAAAATGTGCATCCCCTTTGATCCAGCAATACCACTACTGTGTCTATACCCTGAAGAGATGATGAAAAAGGTAAAAATATCACTTGAATAAAAATATTCTTAGTGGCCCTGTTTGTGGTGGCAAAGAATTGGAAATTAATAAATGTACTTCAAATGGGGAATAGCTTAACAAACTGTGGTATATGTATGTCATGGAACACTGTTTTTCTATTAGAAATCAGGAGGGGATGGGAATTCAGGGAAGCCTGGAAGAATTTGCATGAACTGATGCTGAGTGAGATGAGCAGAACCAGAAAAACTTTATACACCCTAACAGCAACATGGTGGTGATGACCAACCTTGATGGACTTGCTCATTCCATCAGTGCAACAATCAGGGACAATTTTGGGGATCTGTGTTGGAGAATATCAACTGTATCCAGATAAAGAATTGTGGAATTTGAACAAAGACCAATGTTACCTTTAATTTAGGGAAAAAGCATTATCTTACTATGTAATTCTGCTAACACTTATACTTTATGTTTCTTCCTTAAGGATACGATTTCTCTCTCATCACATTCAAATAAGATCAATGTAGACATGGAAACATTGTGAAGACTAACAAACTGCCTTCTGTGGGGAGGGAAGGAAGATTAGGGGAAAATTGTAAAACTAAAAATAAATAAAATAAAATTTTAAAAAAACTACAAGATTTCATTAAAGAAAATAAAAAGGCTGAAAAATTGAAGAAAACATAAAGTACCTTTTAGGAAAAACAAACAACCTGGAAACATTGATCCAAGAGACATAATTTAAGAATTCTTGGGACTACTAGAAAGCCTATGTCAGAAAAAAGAAA
The DNA here is from genome assembly GCF_037893015.1 of Macrotis lagotis. Lineage (NCBI taxonomy): Eukaryota > Metazoa > Chordata > Mammalia > Peramelemorphia > Peramelidae > Macrotis > Macrotis lagotis. Next base: position 6,517,609 of record NC_133664.1, read on the forward strand.
CAGGAACACATTATGTAAGAAATTATCAGGGAAAACTGTCCAAATCTGGTAGAACAAAAGGACAATATAGTCATTAGAAGACGACAAGATAAAAACTCTAAGGGCTATTATGGCCAAATACTGCAAGCAGCAAAAATAAAACAAATTAAATTCAAAGGAAACACAATCAGATTCACAATAGGACCTAACAGCCTCAACACTGAAGGATAGAAGACCTGGAATACTATATATCAGAGGGCAATGGACCTGGGATTGCAACCAAGAATTTACTGCCCTGAATAATTCAACATATATTGTCAGGGAAAAAGAGGAATGTTCAGCAAAATAGAGGACTTCCAAAATTCCCTGACAAAAATACCAGAACTGCACAGAGAATTCAATCACCAACTACATGACTCAAGAGATGCACAAAAAGGATAAGTGAAAAATAGAAGGAAAAAACAAAACAAAAATATTAGTCAAATTGTATTTGACCTTAAAAGGGAAGATGTGACATTTATAACTCTTCAGAATTGTACTTCTCTTTTTAAAGGGTCAAATATAATTGGAGCAACTGAATTTAGAGGATATGAGTATGGTTGGGTTTTGTCTCTCCATTGGAGAGGTCCAAGATGACAACCCTATGTTTAAGACAAAAAGCCCTGATGAAAAGCAGAGGTGTTAACTCTAAACTTAATTGTCTCAGTATCCTTTTTACCCCTTCAATTCTGTTGTCCTCACAAAACTTAGCACTTTCTGATGAGGGTATCATAAGCTGGGTGGTCCTGAGTCAGTGTCTCCCAGAACTTACAATCAATTGTATAGTTCTTAAGTGAGGTCTTCAGAGTGTCTCAGTGCTTAAAGTACTTTAAGATTCTTCTAGATGATTAAATGAGGGATGGATTCAATCCATACTTTACTTAATAAAGGTTAAGCAGGGTGGGGAGGGGAGGGAATTGTAGGAGAAAGTATGCTGGGAAGGAGGAATACGAATAGTTCATGAAATGATTTGCCTTTGGATGACTTTGGCTCACGAGGGCTGTGTGTCCTTGGAGGATACTTGAAAAGGGGTTAAGGTAAAAAAATGATTATAATTTGATGTAATTTAAGACTCCTGAAAAATGTACTTCTAATAAGACAAAAGAGGGGAGGGTACTTAGTGACTCTGAGGCAATGCTGTTTATTAAACAATCCATCAAACAATCAATCTGTGATTGTACTTTGATAACACTTTGAGCTTATCAGGCTATCAATTAATCTAGCTGTGACTGATGAAACCTGATTAATAGTACTTGAGTGATAAATAACACCAGATGAAGAGGGACAAAGATTTATAATTTTAGAGGGAAAGAAGGGAAAGTATGAACACTGAGTAAACTCTATTCAATAATTTTGGCCCAGAGAAGGAATAAAATATAGTCCCATTTAGGTTTAAAAATCTATTCTACTTTACAGGGAAGGGGAGTGGGGGGAAGGGAAAGATAAGGGAAGAACTGAAAAAAAGGAAGGCAAAGGTATAAGTGAAAATAAACTGAAAGTTAAATTTTAAATAAAAATTAAAGGGGAAAGGGAGTAAAACTTTGGTGAGGAGGAATAAGAGCAAAGGAAAGAGAAAAAATATAAATGGGGAAAGATAGCATGGAGGGAAATATAAAATTAGTAATCTTAACTGTAAATGTGAATGGGATGAACTATCCCATACAATTGAAGTGAATAGCCAAATGGATTAAAAACCAGAATCCTGTAATATGTTGTTTACAGGAAACACATTTGAAGCAGAGAGATACACACAGGGTAAAGGTAAAAAGATAGAGCAAAATATATTATGCTTCAGCTGAATTAAAAAAAATCAGGGGCAGCAATCCTTATATCAGATAAAGCAAAAGCAAAAATAGATATCATTAAAAGGGATAATAGGGAAGGAAATTACATCTTCTTAAAAGTCACCATTGGTAATGAAGTTATATCATTATTAAATATATATGCACCTAGTTGTATAGGATCCAAATTCCTAGAGAAAAAGCTGAGTAAATAACAAGGAGATATAGACAGAAAAACTTTAATAATGGGGGACCTCAACCTCTCTCTCTCTCTCTCTCTCTCTCTCTCTCTCTCTCTCTCTCTCTCTCTCTCTCTCAGAAATAGATAAATCTAACCACAAAATAAACAAGAAAGAAGTTAAGAAGATAAATGAAATCTTAGAAAACTTGGATATGATAGACCTCTGGAGAAAACTTAAAGGGAGATAGAAAATAATATAACCTTTTTCTTGGCAGTGCATGGCACCTATACCAAACCTGACCAAATACCAAGGAATAAAAAACTTTATAATCAAATGAAGAAAGTCATAAATAATAAATGCATACTTCTCAGACCATGATGTAATAAAAATTACATGTAATAAAGGGTCACAGAAAGATAAAAACCAATGGAAACTAACTTAATTTTAAATAATGAATGAATCAAACAGAAAATCATATAAATAATTATATCAAAGAAAATGATAATAATAAACATCATACCAAAATCTATGGGATGCAGGCAAGGCTATTTTTGAAGGGAAAATTTATATCTCTGAATGCTTATATGAATAAAATAGAGAAAGAGGAGATCAATGAATTGAGTATGCAACTTAAATAACTAGAAAAAGAGCAAATTAGAGATCCCTAATTAAATACCAAATGAAAATCAAGGGAGAGAGAAATAAAATTGAAAGAATAAAACCATTGATGTAATAAGTAAAAATGAGTTGGCTTTATTAAAAAACAATAAAATAGATAAAACTTTGGTTAATCTGAATTAAAAAAAGAAAGGAGATAACCAAATTACCATTATCAAAAATGAACAGGGTGAACTAACCACCAATGGGTAAATCAAAGAGATAATTCAGAGCTACTTTGCCAAACTGTATGCCAATAAATTTGATAACCTGAATGAAATGGATGAATATTTACAAGAATACAAACTGCCTAGATTAACAGAGAAGGAAATAAAATACCATCTTAGAAAAGGAAATTAAAGAAACCAACAATAAACTCGTTAAGAAAAAGTCTGCAGTTCCAGATGGATTTACAAGTGAATTCTACCAAACTTTTAAGGAGCAACTAATTGATAATCTATATTAACTATTTTTAAAAATAGGAGAAGGAGTTCTTTTATGACACCAACATGGTACTGATACCTAAAAAAGGAAGAACCAAAGCAAATTAAAAACAAATATCCCTAATGAACATTGATGCAAAAATCTTCTTAACTAAAATTTTAGCAATGAGATTACAGTAAGTTATTACTAGGATAATATAACCATGATCAGGTAGGATTTATACCAGGTGGTCAGGGATGGTTCAATATTAGAGAAAAACTCAACATAACTGAACATATCAATAGCAAAACCAACAGAAATCATAGTATTATCTCAATAGATGCTAAAAAGCCTTTGATAAAATACAATACCATTTCTATTAAAAACACTAGAAAATTTAGGAATAAAAGGTGTTTTCCTTAAAATAATAAATAGCATCTATCTAAAACCATCAATAAATATTATATGTAATGAGGATAAATTCGGAGCACTTTCAGTAAGATCAGGGGTAAAACAAGGATGCCCATTATTTCTATTACTATTCAATATAATATTAGAAATGTTAACTATCAATAACAGAAGAAAAAGAAATTTAAGAATCAGGATTGGCAATGAGGAAGCAAAGCTTTCATTCTTTGCAGATGATATGAAAACCCAAGAAAATTATCTAAAAAAACCCACTTGAAACAATTAAAAAATTCAGCAAAGTAACAGGATATAAAATAAAACCACATAAATCATCAGCATTTTCTATATGTGAACAAGAAAGCCCAAGCACAAGAGACAGAAAGAAAAATTCCATTTAAAGTAACTGTAGAAATTTACCCCCCCAAGACAAACCTATAAACTTTATTAACACAATTATTAAGCACTTCTCATTCAAATAAAGTCAGATCTAAATAAATGGAAAATATCAATTGCTCATGGTTAGGGTTAACTAATATAATAAAAATGACAATTCTATCCAAAGCAAATTACTAATTCAGTATCATACTAATAAAACTGCCAAATAATTATATTCCCAAGCTAGAAAAAATGGTAATAAAATTCATCTAGAGTAACAAAAGGTCAAGAATAGCAAGAGAACTGATGGGAAAAATGTAAAGGGAGGTGGCCTAGATCTAGCAGATCTAAAACTATCCTATAAAGTCACAGTCAGCACAAGCCTGGTACTAGTTAAGAAATAGAGCAATAGATCAGTGGATTAGAATAGGTTCAAAAGGAAAAAGTAGTAATTGACTACAGTAATCTATTGTTTGACAAACACAAAGACGTTAGTTGCTGGGATAAGAACTTACTATTTGACAAAAATTGTTGGGAAAATTGGAAAACAGTATGGCAAAAACTAGGCATAGACCCCTATCTCATAACCTATATCAAAATGAGGTCAAAAATAGATACAGAATTGGCATAAAGGGCAACACCATGGATAAATTAATAGACCAAGATCTATCAGATATATGAAAAGGGAACAAATTTATGACCAAACAAGAAATAGAGTATATTATATAAACTAGAAAATGAATGATTTTGACTATATTAAATTAAAAACTTTTGCACTAATAAAATCAATGCTGCCAAAATTAGAAGGAAAACAGAAAGCTGGGAAACAATCTTCGTATCTAGGAGTTCTGATAAAGGTCTCATTTTTAAAACATATAGAGAACTACATCAAATTTACAAGATTACAAGTCATTCCCCAATTGATAAGTGCTCAAATGCTATGAATAGGCAGTTTTCAAATGAAGAAATTAAAGCTACATATAATCAAATGAAAAATGCTCCAAATACTTACTGATTAGAGAAATGCAAATTAAAACAACTATGAGGTATCACTTGACACCTATCAGATTGGCTAGATGACAGAAAGGGTAAATGATCAATGTTGGAAAGATTGTGGGAAGATTGAGACATTAATGTGTTGCTGGTGGAGAAGTGAAATGATCCAACCATTCTGGAGAACAATATGAAACTATGTCCCAAAAGAAACAAAACTGTTCATACCCTTTGATCCAGCAATTCCAATTCTAGGTCTATAGCCAAAAGAAATCAAAAAATGGAAAAGTTCATGTTGCAAAATATTCAGAGCAGCTCTTTTTATGGTGGCAAAGAACTGGAAATTGAGGGGATGCCCATTCATTGAGGAATGGTTTGTAGTACATGAATATTATGAAATATTGTTCTATAAGAAACCATAAACAATCAGACTCTAGAGAAGCATGGGATGAGTTACAGGATCTGATGCTGAGCGAAGGGAGTAGAACCAAGAGAACAATGTACATATTAACAGCAACATTGTGAGATGATCAACTTTGATGGATGGAACTGTTCAGCAGTTCAGAGAGCTAGGACAACCTTATTAGACTGGTTATGGACAATGATGTCCCCATTCACGAAGAAAAACCAAACAAAAAAACTTTAGAATCTGATGAACACTATACATTCACTTTAAAAAAAATATCTCTGGGGTGGCTAGGTGGCACAGTGGGTAAAGCACCGGCCTTGGAGTCAGGAGTACCTGGGTTCAAATCTGGTCTCAGACACTTAATAATTACCTAGCTGTGTGGGCTTGGGCAAGCCACTTGACCACATTTGCCTTGCAAAAACCTAAAAAAAATAATAAAAAAACATCTCTTTTGTATTTCTTTCCCTTAATCCTAACTCCTCATACTGAAAATGACTAATCTGTAAATATATTTAACACAGATGTACAACATTGACCTAGCTGTTCCCCCGCTGGGGGAGGGGGATTGGAAGGGAGGGTGGAAGGAAATTTTGTAACTTAAAAGTATACACATGGATATGGATAAAAGTTGAAAAGCTTTCATTAACATGTATTTGGAAAAATAAAATATCAATAAAATAACTTCTTAACAACTTTCCATAAAGTAATACATGAATTAGAAAGAGTGTTAAATAGCTCAATGGTCTCTCCATTCCAGTCCAATTGTTAGTTCCATTTAATTCTCCAGCATTTTTTAAAAGCTGTTATTAAAAAGAGACATCAGCCATCTCCAAAACCATCCTTGCAAGGACGTTTATTCTTTTTTTCCCCCTCCTCCTTGAAAGATGAAATAAATACCCAATTGAAAAAGCATTGACCTGCCCCTACAGAGGAAATACAGCTGGGCCTTGTCATTGGTCCTGCAGTTGAGATCTCCTGTTTTTGCTTTCCTCTCCATTAGAGAACTCGAGTACTTGAGAGATGCATATGATGAGGGAATGCCTATCCCCACTATTTAGCAGAGGTTCTGGTAATGCTCCTTATTTCCCCCTTCCCTGTCCTCCTTTCTCCTCTCTGCTTCTCTCCTTCTCTCTCTCCCCCCTTTCTCTACTCACACACACACACACACACACACACACACACACACACACACACACACACATTGTATACACATTTAAATTAAAGTAAATCATTCCTAGAAAACAAAGAACCTTATGATAAACTGATGTGACAAGGGTCATATTCCTCTGATCTTGAAAAATATATTTTAATAGATTTGTAGGTGCCCAGGAGCAGAACAGGCTAAAATTATCATTTTCTTTTTCTAAGCACTAATCTGTTACCTAAGCATGCAACTGTTTTCTGAAGCACAGAAGGCTAGAAAATCAATTTGACTCTATGCATCAGCCTTTTTCAATGTTTGCAAAGTTGCAATTATGATCATATGACAGTTTTCTAAATCATTCAAAAGTGACTGATGCATGTGCTATGAATAGTGTTGCATTCCCTCACCCCTATCCAACCTTGACTCTCTTAGCCCCCCCCACCTCTATCTATTTCTGCTTTTTTTTTCATCAATATTTCAGTTTCTGGCTGATTTTTAAGGTTCTTTTTCAAATCTGACAACAGTCTAGGGTTATGTCTTCTTTAAGACTCAAAGTGGGGGCAGCTAGGTGGCTCATTTGATAGAGCACCAGCCCTGCAGTCAGGAGAACCTGAGCTCAAATCTGGATTAAGCCACTTAATAATTACCTAGCTGCATGATCTTGGGTAAGTCACTTAGCTCCATGGCCTTGCCAAAAAAAAAAAGACTCCAAGTGGTCAATGGGAATTCTAGGCCCACATTTGGATTTTCCCATGAGGAAGATTCTGGTTTGGTTGGAGCTGTGATGGACCTCATGAGATTGGACTCTGGCAAATGGTCTAGGTCACAATCGTTGCCACTCTGCTAAACAGATTTTTAGTGTTAACAAAAGAAATATAAGCTATATTGTGTCACAGAAGATGAAGTCCCAGTAGCAAAGGAACCCAGATTTAGAACTGGAAGAGGAATGATCTGGTACAAACTTATTCCACAGACGAGGCAATTAAAGCTCAGGCTGTGTAAGTGGCTTGCCCCAAGTCTCAGAGATAGGGGCAGAATTCAAATGCAACACCTGTCTAGCTCAATTCTGCAGGCTTTCCTTCTGTCTGGACCATGGTTATGAACCCAGACCCTGGAGCCTTCCAGAGAGGCTTTCTGTTCTGGCTACTGAGAATTGTGCTGCCTGTGCTTGGTTTTGGTTCAGTTCATTTTAAATACAGAATGATATAAAGTAAATCTTCCCCTGAAATATTAGATACCCGCAATTCTGCCAGTTTAATAGGAAAGATCTGATTCACTAATTCTTGTAGTTTTTCTGTGATTTCTGTATTAACTGAAGTTTATTTAGAAGTAAAATCAACTTTATTCAGAGCTGAGTAAGTAAAAAAAAGCAGCATGCAAGGGAAGCAGGTACCTCAAGACTGGACCCCTATGAAAAAAGGTAGCACCACATTATGAAGTTGGAAGTTTTGCAAGGAGCTGTCCCACAAACACTACATTACACCCAAAACAATGTTGAGATAACCTAGCACTAACTTCCTCTTTGACTCTATATAAGTTTATTGTCCTCTCTGATCCTAAATTTCCTAAATATTAATGGGTCCTTGAAATGGATGCTCTCCAAGGGATTTTCCAATAATAAAACAAGGAGTTTGACGAGTATCAATGGTGCTTCATAAATCTTTAAAGGAAACATGGAACATCATCCCAAGACACAGCCCTACTTGACTAGGAATGATGACAAACTAGAAGCTGAATTAGATCCCAATCTTTTAATGGATGGCACTGAAAGAACTAGATTTGAATAGTATCTTTTCCACATTTAATTTTTTTTTAAGTAAATGAAATCTCCCACGTAGAGGCAGAAACTCAAGGAAAAAACCTAAAACAAAATATCAGAGAAGAGGGCAAAAAGGGAAAGAGGAGGAATATAAAGAAAGTGATCTAGAAAGGGAATCTTTATCCCCTAAAACTCACTTCAAACTTATACCTGTTAAAGGCTTCAGCACCTCTTTTATCATCCCTCAGACCCACCACTTAGATTCCTGACACTCTCTCATTTACCCATAGCCAACATGGCACCAAGGTCTTTGGATTTCACTTTTGCAGCATCTCTAGAACACACTCATTCTCTCCTGTGACACTGCTTCCACCCTAGTAATTGTCCTTACCACCTCCTGCCTGGATGACTGCATGAGCTCTTGGTGGCTTGTTCTAGGTCCTCGAGCTTCTGCCCATTCCAAACCACCCTCAACTCAGCCACTAAAGAAAGTTTTATAGAACACAAATCTAAAACCTCACTACTCAGTAAGCTCCTGTAGCTCCTGGTTGCCTCCAGGATCATCTCTGATTTTAAAAGTGATCTGACCCCCTCCTAGCTTTCTTATTCCCCAAAATTGTTGAGTCTCACTTCTGGACTCCCTCAACCTTCCTCAGGTGAGCATTGGAGGGGTGGAAAACAAGGAAGACAAATTCTCCAAGTGCCCTGTTTATTCACCAAAACACTAGTGAATAAATACCTCTCCAGTCCCTAATCCTCTCCCATTCCTATGGCACTTAGCAGAACAAGGCTCTGATGTTCAAAGACACCAGGTGAAGATAATTTACAATGTTCCCACACACAAAGGTTCCCAACACAAAATATTCTTTTTTGATCCAGTGTTTCTGGCTTCCTAGCTGTCTCACAAACACTACCTTCCTTCTCTTAGCTCTGTACACTTTTTTGGGGGGGGGGATTGCAAGGCAAATGGGGTTAAGTGGCTTGACCAAGGCCACACAGCTAGGTAATTAAGTGTCTGAGACTGGAATTGAACCCAGGTACTCCTGACTCCAGGGCCAGTGCTTTATCCACTGTGCCACCTAGCCTCCCCAAGCTCTGGACACTCAAACTAACCACTTTGCCTGTAACATTCTCCTTCTGCCTAGACTACTGACCATTATGACTTCCTTAAAGTTCCAGCTATAATTCCACTTTCTATAGGAAGCCTTTTTCAACCCTCTGAATTCTATAACCTTAGCCTCTTATTGTTTATCTGTTCTATATATAACTTGTTTGTATACTATGGATTGTTTTCTGTTTCACCCTTTAAATGGTAAAATACTTGAGGACAAGGACTATTTTCTGGCTTCTTTCTCTTCTTTTATCTTAACACAATATCTGGGACATGGACAGTACTTAACAAATGGTTATTGACTGACCAACCCAGGACCATACAAAATCTGCCTATAGCCTTTTTGTCAGCCCTCCATTCTTTCTAGATTCAGAGTTAAGCTTTGCCTTTCTACCTCTAACAGGGACAACCAATCTTCCTAAACATTAGCATTAGGGAATCCAAGGCTCTATGGCCAGGGCATGATGAGGTCAGAGAGAGAAGACCCTTCAGTAGATGGAGCCCATGAGGAGATCCCAAAATGTGCTCAGGCATTTCCTTCTTTGGAGCTCTTTCTTGGGGTAAGAAAGAGAGGGGGGTCATCAGAAGTAAATGGAAAAGGTAGTTTTGATCAGTAAATTCTCATTAGGTTTTACTAATTGACTTTTTTATTTTATCCTATGTGAAGCTAGGATACATAAATTTTAGGTATGAATTAAAAATAAATGGAAATAAGTATAAGAAGTTTGAAGAAATAGTGACTCATATGACATAAGCAATGTAAATAGTGACCAGTCCTCCTGAGAACAGTCAATAACTTGGCCAACATTACATAGAAAGTTAACTTAGATTTGAAACCAGGTCCCCTAAGGGCAAATCTGAAATCCCTTCTTTTGTCATGACAGTCTGAGTCTTTGCTTCCAATCCTTCCAGACCCATTTCACTCTATCTTCCTCAATCTCATTGTGCCCTTGATGTTCCCAACATCCAACATTCTCTCTCTTGCCTTCATGTATCAGCCCTGGATGTGCCCTCGACTCTGGCATGCTCTTTCCTTCTGCATTCTCTACTTCTTAGAACCTAGCTCCTGACAAGTTTTAGATCAAATATCCCCCAGCTTCCCCTGTTTCCCACCAAAAAAGTTCATTTTATCTCCTTATCCTATGATATATTGGTTCTTTGTCTTCATTATTCATTTATTTGCCAACTTGCTGTCTTTTCTCTGACCCATTGCCCAGAATTCTGGCCTCTACCACCAGCCACAGTTCCTTTATCCATGCTGTAATTGAACAAATATTTGTTGTTCTGAGTTGAATGAATAGATGAGGATGTTGGGGAAGGGAAGGGGAAAATGACTGGCCTAGATCCCCACAGCTAATAAATATCATATCTGTAACTTGAACTCAGGACCTTTGACTCCAAGGCCACCTCCCCGGCCCACCATGCTGCCTTGCTCTCAACAGGGGAAGCTTGTCTGACTAGCCACTCCTCCCCCATGTATCTGGAGCATCTAGTCTAAATTTCATGATGGACCAGTTGAAAAAAGTCATGAGGAAAAATGGGATGAGCAAATGACCAACTAGTTCCCAATGAATAATGCCTTTGTTTTCATTTTCCCCAGGGAGCTGTATGAAAAAAATGTCCAGTCCTTAAGTCAAACACCTTCTTTGCCCTAATGCCTGGATGAATAATAAACCATATTGAAAAACATCCCTGCTAGTGGATGACAGTGAATAATAATCATAAGTTGAGTTAATGAGCATTGTAAGGGATCCTTTGCAGTTCACACTCTTGAGTTAGTGAGCATCATGAAAGATCTTAATGGGTAGATTTAGGGTTAAACTAGATAATGTTCTTGGTGAAATGCCCTGCTCTTGATCTGTGGAAGCATAAACTGTATTTCCCACTATAATAGGGAAGATGGACTGGTTCTGTCACTAGCTTTTCTCAGCTTCTTCAGTTGGACAGGAACTTACCCTTCCTTGATTCTCTCCCCCTTCATTTCCTTCAACACATTTGGATGAGAAAAGCAACAGAAATAGGATATTAGCCATTTTGGAAGCTGGGATCTGTTTTTGATAGTTGATATTTCACTTTTTTTTCCCTAGTGATCTGGCTGATGCATTCAAATCACATTATTCCTAGGTATATCAGCCTGCTTATTTAATTAGGGAGTATTAAATGAATTAATGATAATGACGTTAGCTTCAGACTTACCCTGGCATGGGTCCATTTGTAGCAAGACTATAAACCTGGCGAGGATTTAAGAGATACTGAAGTTTTCTGAAGATTCTGTGAGGTAGAAGGAAATCAGAGGGGGGAAAGAGAGTTATTTAGTATTAACAATTATATTATTTTTAAAAAAGAATTTTGCCAATAAATTCTAACAAGATATTAGGTAGGATTACAAAGTCATATTTTTAAAGAGATATACATATATATATATATATATATATATATATATAAACGTTAGGATATAATAAAACATCAGAAACAAAATAACATAAAGTAGATTCTTTCTAAGTGCAGCAGAAGAGCTCAGGGACCTAGTCACAAGGTGATCAGGGAGAGGCCCTCCCTCCAATAAAGGAATACCAAAGGATCTCAATTTAGAAATAATTGCAGATATTCTAAAAAAAATACTCCATAAAAACTGTTTTAATGCCAGCTCATTTTGAAGATGAACAAATGTTTTTGCCCTAGCTATTGAGTTGTCTAAATGCTTTATTCAAATAAATCCTGTCAATGAGTGAAACTTAGGGGTGCCTTGCCAACCTGACATGCAGGGAGAAGGCACTAGCCTCTACCCAAAAGGATACTGTCATGATTCTGCTCCTATTTTGTGTGTGCATCTGTAAAAATGTGTTTCTCCAGATCTCCATTCTTTTTTGTTCTTTTTTTAAAATTTAAGGCAATGGGTTAAGTGACTTGCCCAAGGTCACACAGCTAAGTAATTATTAAGTGTCTGAGATCAGATTTGAACTCAGGTCCTCCTGACTCCAGGGCCGGTGCTCTGTCCACTGTGCCACCTAGCTGCCCCCAGGTCTCCATTCTTGACAAAGACATTGATCTCTAACACTGAGAACTGTGAGGCTGATTCAACAGGTCCTTTTCACTGATGACAGTCCATCGTTGAGTAAAATCTAAGCCTGAGAGTCTTCTGACTGGTTGGCCCACATGTGGTTAAAAATGCACTTGACAGTATACTTAATGTGATAAAAATATCATAAAGGAAGCAGATGAATTCCATTTTTGAAACCATAGACCAGGAAAGATGGGTAGGAATATATTTCCATCTCAGATATTCTCTGGCTTTACAGATAAATTGGATGAATCAATAACTCAAGCAGCAAACATGATTCCAGCTATTCTTGGATATTAGCAAGAAATGTGATAATAGAAGGAATACAATGGATTTGTGAGAATGAGAAGCAAGGTTGTCACCTGATCTCCCCATGATAAAATCGTCATATTTCCTAATGAGCACTAAGGGTGCTGCTTCCCTATGTTTGGCATAAACCACACTTCTATAAATAATTTGTGAATGGATTTATCTCCTATTTTTGTGTGACCTTGGGCAAGTGGCATTATTTCTCTGGGCCTCACTTTCTTTATCTGAAAAAGGAAGGGGGAGTGGATTCACTGACTTTTCAAGTCTCTCTTCTTTCAATCTGTGATGTTATGAAGTATTTACAAATTCAATTGTGCTCATGGCTTCCACATTCAAAACTCCCTCCACCATATAGATCCAATAACTTCTGATGAATCAGCCTAGTGAGGGATTGCCAAGTTTCAGAAGGAATGGAGCCCATGTTCATTGAGTGCCTCTGTCTCTTATGATCACCTCTGTGAGTTCATTCACACATTTATGAGGATTTTGTCCATTAGGAAGAAGACTCCATTTCCCTTCATATGAAACTTTACTGCATATGATATGAGTTACATGATCCACTTCCATGTTAAAAAAACCAAATTTAAAGAGAGGGCTAGGGAAAGGTTCATTATGGATGTAAATAAGAAGAGGAAGAATAAAACTAATAACTCAGCTGCTCTCATCAGTTCACCTGGTTTATCATTAAATATGTCAGTTGATGAATTGGCACAAATCCATCCATCCATCCATATACATATATATATATATTGCATATTAATATTATAAATAACAACATTAAACAAGCAGTTTCAGAATTATTCTATTATTATTGCCTGGATATAATATCAATCTATGTAATTAAAAAACCCAATATTCTAAGAAATAATAACTTTCTAATTTCATTATCTCAAAACTACATGCAGTCCTTTTCAAGACAAGTGTTATGTTGAAGATTTTATGCTCATCACTATCACCATTCTAGCTATTAGAATTTTTTCTGATTATGCTTTCAGTGAGTCTAAAGGGTAGGCATTTATATCTCAATTATTTTATGTAATTACCAGAAACAGTGATTTTTATTAACGTGACGGAATGTTAAATATATAATAATAATAATAATAATAATAATAATAATAATAATAATATAAAGGTGATGTCTTTGAATGTCTAGGTGAATGCTAATGAAATGTATGAAAAATGAATTATTATAATAACAAAAAATTGGGGGCATGTTTGGGGTTTTGAAAAAACATTTATGACTAAACAAGATAATCGAACTCTATGAACTACTGCCTACAAAGGACTACTGGGATATTCTCCATTGCATGCACAATCTGCCTCCAGTAACCTCAGATACTTCTAACAACATTCATTTTATTGCTCAGAACCCATTTCTTTCAGAAGTTAACAAAGTCTTACACATTATCTTTGTGGTCAAAAAAAGATGATAAGAAATTGGAAGGATTCAGAGAGTGAATGAATGAATGAAGTGAAGAAATGAAACCTTCTTGTGAGTTCCTCCTCTCATGGGCTGGAATGCCCAGATAACTTTTTTCCCCTCCCAACCACTCCAAAAAAGAATGTTTGGGCATATCTCCATGTGAGCACAGTCTTAATACTATTTTACTCAACATTAAGTAAGGCAAAGACCTTACTAAGGAATAGTGAAAAGGTGATTCATCCAGGGACTAGTAAGCCTCTTAGCTAGCTTGCTAATTAATAATAATCATTATCCTCATGTTCCTTTATCATTGTCACCATCATCACCATCATCAGTGCCATCATCAGGTTGGTGACAACTAGTATTCCTAGGACCTAACCTGACATGCTCAAACAAGACCCAAGGCTGAATTCCATATTTTCAGGGGACATAGAAAAGGAAAATTGGAAAGCAGAAGAAAAGGAGATCATTCATCTTTCTACAGCACTTTAAGCCCTGCCAAGGGCTTTTCTCATAACAATGCTTTGAAGTGTGTACTGAGAGAGTCATTCACCTCTTTCTCAGGGAAGAAATTGAGGCAGAAAGAAGTGAAGCCAAGAAGACCAGAAAGGTCAGAGCTGTAGAAACAGAAAATGCATCCAGACCCCTTCTTCGAACATATTTCCAGTGACAGTATCACAGGGAGAAGAAAGAAGAAAAGAACAGAAAGACAGAAAGAAAGGTGGGCAGAAGAGAAGAGAAAGAAGCAAATACACAAGTGGCCTTGCTCTAATGGGAAAGCAATGAACAGCTTATGGAGAAAGTTTTAGAGTCCCTGACAGCTAGATGATAAAAATCTATGTGGGACTTAAATTTCCAGGCTTCCAAACTAGTGTGGGAGGAGGAAGGGGAGGCATTTCATTGAGTGCTTTTGAAATCTGGAGAAAACTTAAACAAGGAAAAAAACATAAACAAAAACCACTTATTCCACAAAATTACTGTCATTCATTTACTGTTAAAAAAATACCTACATCTAAATTAATATCTGTGAAATTTCATGATGAAGAAATGCAGTTTTTATGGATAAAATAGAGATAAGAGGACATATTCTATAAATGTATGTGTAGATACATATGCATGATATTTTCTTTTATATAGCAGTGCATGTATAATATTTGGATGTATATGTATACACCCCTTTATTTTATTTCCAATAGTTACCTAAATAAAGTGAATGAAGCCCCAGCAAGAGGGGGATGGGGGGAGGCCATTCTTCCCTCATAGAATATTTGCTGGAAAGATTCCTCCCACTCTAGGCCCCTGGGAATGACCAGTGACTGATGGTGCCCTGACAACTTCTTAGTAGGAGATGGGTGGCAACCTGACCTGCTTTGGGGTCAGTCAGGCAGAAGAAATGCCATTTTGACAGATCCTTGAGGGCTATAAGCCAGGGAAGGAAAGGGGTGAGCTCTTTGTTGAAAGATGGAAGCAAAGCAGTTGTAAAACAAACAGGGCTAGCTGTAGTCTCCTAGGGCAAAGCCCCAAGTGGTTCACCCTAGTTTCAGTTCTACTAATAGTTGTGATATACATTCCTTATGGCCAACCCTCCTCTTAACCTCCCTAATGTCCTTATGCCATTTTTACATAAATGTAGTGCAATAATTATGATCCTGGCCTCTGTGGTCATGGATCACAGGAAGCAAAAATGAATGATTTGTGGATTACTTTAATAGCATGAAATAAAATACTGAATCCTGAACTAAGGCAATAAAAAAGTTCATAAAAATCCCCATTACTATATTAAACTATCTCCAGATATAAAATATCTATGAAAAATGAAGAAGAAATCAGACCAAGACTTCTCCCATAGATTTCAACATGAATTAATCACAGTTTGGACATTAATTTAGGAAGAGGGGCTAGTAGTGTGATTTCATTAGTATAAGCAACATCTGGGAGTGAAAACTCACTCTACCAATGCAAACCATCATTTTCTCAAAACTTTGAGATTCAGAGATGCCTTGGTCCCTGAGGAGTTAAGTGACTTATTCAAGGTCACACAGTGAGGCTGTGTTAGAAACAAAACTTGAACTCACATCTTCTCAGGTATGAGGCCAGATCTCTAACCATAATGAGACACTGCCTTCCAACTCAATTCTAAATCACATCATTATATTCATTTCAATGCTCCTATAAATTAGCTGACACACAGAATAAGTAGATCCAAGAACACAAACCTTTCTCCTTGCTTCCCACCACTCTTGGGGTTGACAAAAACCAACAGTGGGTGAGTGCCAGGAATTGGAGTAATCTAGGGAAAAAATTAGACAAGGTAAATCATTACTTCTTATGATGTGGTCTGGTAAAGGTTGAACAAATGAACAATGGCAAATAAATATGGGGTGCAAGGTTGGAGATAATGAACACATTTAATAATTATGATTTTGAAAAATGAGGGGTAATGAGTTAATTAAGATGTTTGATCTCTCTGTTTCTGTCCCCTTTGTTGACCCTTAGCAGGCCACCAGATCATGTGATACATCTGTTTTCTATAAAATAATGGGTTTGAATTAGGGAACTCCTGAAGTTACTTCCAGCTCTAAAGCTCTGGTGACAAATTGTGATGACAGGTGGCCATTGTGGGGAGGTAGAAAGGGTACCAGACTTGGAGTTAGAAGACACTTCTTGTCTCTGTCTCTTAGTTTCTTCTTCTGCAGAAATTAGGGTGTGGCTAATCATCTAGAGTCTTATGATTCTAAATTCCCCAGTTGGTATTGGCCAAGTCTTCGAGGAAGAGGACATGAGCATGGGAAGGAAGGAGTGTCAAAGGCAGGATAGAAGAGGGAGCTGGGCTTCTAAAATGGTGTTCCTAGTGTGAACACCAAATGCAGAAAGGACATCACAATGAGGATGCAGGGGGCTTGGAAAACAAATTGGATCTATGTCTTCTCCTCTACCGACACCCTCAAATTCTGATTTTCAACATGAGTTTGAAGAAAGGACATTTTCTATTTGAGAGTTTTGACACCTGATCTTCAATCTACTTCTCAAAATCCTTCCCTTCAGTGTTTTCTCCTCTCCCCATCCCTCTTGATGGGGCTCTGAGTCCCCTTCAGCACTCCACTGAATTTCCTTGTTTATTCCTTGAGTTCTGACCAAGAGAGCGCTCTCCATGATTCTACTTCTAATCCCTTCTGTAGTTGACTCATCCCTCCACCTTCTCATCTCACTCTTCACAAGTGCCTATTTTATATCAGGGAAATTCTTCCCAACTTGCCTGCTCGAAGTTAACTTTTTAAAAGATTTCATTTAAAATCTCAACCTAAGATCCAGTTTGTAACTTCTGCTCTTGCCTGGTGACTATTCTTAGATGGATTGCTAAATAGGGATTTTCTGGGTAATATGGACAACCAAGCACTCAATATACCTTGCCAATTGCCCAGATTACATTCTGAACTTTAGTTAAGTGTCTAGCATCTTCAATGGGGCAACTGAAAGTCTTAGGTGACCCACCATTGATCAAGTGCTAAGCACTAGGGGATACAAAGAAAGACAAAAGCATTGTAGCTGACCTCAAGGATTTTTTATTCTAATGGGGACCATAACAAGGAAATCAATATTTTTATATAAAGGGCAACTGCTTTGGATTCAGAATAATGAGAGCTCAAATCCAGTCTCAGCACTGTGTGACAATAGGGCAAGTCACTTAACCCTAATTGCTTCACATCCAGAACCATCTCTAGTTGTCCTGATCCCTATTTGGCCTCTGGACCCAGATGACTGCAGAGGAGAAAGTGAAGCTGGGAACTTAGCCCAACACCCTCTTACTCCAATCCAATTCACGTGCTTGTCATGGCATCACCTCCCTGATGTCATGGTCTTCTTTGGAAATGAAGGACAAACATTATTATTAGTTACATATAGATACAGAGATAAAGGCTTTCTTTATCTTTATCTTTTCTATCCTTGGGGTACAGTGTCTGTCACTCAGCAGAAATTTAATAAATCTTTACTGATTGATTGAGTAGGAGGAAGCTAACCCTAGGCGAGAAAAGGTTCAAATGAGGGTGGTATATGTATGGGGGAGGGATAGGAAAACCTCCTGCCTAAGATAAAATTTGAGCTGAGTCATGAAAGAAATGAAGGACTTCAAGAGGGGGTGGTGAGGAAGGAGAGTATTCTAGGCATCAGGTATGTCTCTGTAAAGGCATGGAGATGATCGATGGAAATCTCATTGAAAAAGTAGTCCATGGGTCAGGAAGGCTGAATCTTAGGGTGAATGGAGAGGTGGGGAAAGAGTATTGAACAATGGAAAGGTAAGAAGGGGGAAATGGGGATATTCTTAAATGCCACAAGGAGATGTTATATTTGAATACTGGTGGTAACTGGAAATTATTCAGGATGAGTCTTGCTAGGCAGATTGTAGAGAAACTAATTTAGATGATATGCCTGGTGAAGACCCTTCTGGCTCTTAGGGTCTGGGTCTTATGGTATTTTGTGAAAGGGAACTGGCCCAACAGAGCATGAATCAGACAGAGAGGACATTTGAACATTTTCTTAAGGGGAATCTTTTAAAAGTAATGAGGATGTTTAATTCACAGAGAAGGAGGAAAAGACTTAGGAGAGATTGCTTCTCCTCACATGTTGATCCTTTTGTCCTATGGAATGTCAATTAGACTTATTCTTTACTATCTTAGTGGCCTGGCATTTCTGTAGTGCTAATTAGATGTCAAGTGTTGCATATACCTTTTCTCAATAAGTGGGGCCTCACAATACCCTGAGAGGTAGATGTTTCATACTATCACCTACATTTTAAGCTAAGGAAATAGGCTTGGAGAAGTCCTTGAATATACAACTATCTTTTGACTCCCTGTTGTATCTGCCATGCTGACCTTAGGCACAGAAGAATCCAAGAGAGAAGTCAAGTGGGCAGGTGATGGCCTAATGGATGAATCTTGCATGAACCAAGTTCTAAGCACTTCACAGGACCTGCTTCAGTTGCCTTCATGGCCATTTGTTCCAATGTTCTCATCCATCCATTCCACCAGGGAAATTTTCACAGGCTTGGAGTAGACACCTCCCTAACTCACTGATGGGTTTGAGACCCATCAGTTTCCTTCAACCTGAATTCCAGGACCAAAGTTCTTAAAAATTGAATGCTAGTAGAAATGGTGTGGAAACCTTTCTTTGTTCTTGGTAGGTGAGTTTACGCCTTTTCCTTGAGATGTGTTACAGTGGAAGAATTTTCATGAAGTCCAACCCTATGGACATGTTTCTGGGATATTGAAAGGAGGTCTTTGTGTTCTCTAATGGCTTCTCTTTAGCTATGGAAAATATAAAGGAAATGAGGTCTGACCTAAAAAGGTCAGTTGGTTAAAGTAAGATGCCTAAGCATGTGTTTTTTTAGTGAAAAAATGTAGAAGATTTAAGAGGGGGAATCAACTGTGGGGAAGTAAAGTAAACAGAGAGAGCAGAACATATCCACCGAAGGACACTCTTATTCTTGGGTAATAACATTATCCAGGGAAACAATCATTTTCTGAGATAAAACTTTCTTACAATATAAAAACCATATGAATAAGAGGTCTGTTTTCAAATGTCTGTTTTGGCGCATCCTTGATATTAATGGTGACATGATGCTTCTTTTAGGCACTTCCATTGAGGATATACACATTGTCATTTGTATCTTTTCCATTTCAATCAATTCTTGTGACTTGTTACCATGTCCATAATCTGTGATCATTGGTATTAGGGGTAAACCTCTGCCTTGGTGATGACAAAGATGAAGAACCCAACTACCTCTATGTGAAGTCCCTTAGGACTTGGGTTAATTAATGAGGCTCATACTAAGGTTATACATGATCTATTACTTCCTCTAATTAGAAATAATAATCCTGATCATTATGCTGGTTAGCTAGAAAGAAGTAAGATGAATGTTCTTAACTATGATTAATCACCTTTTCTAAGCAGCGCACATCTCCGCTGGCAGTGAGTTATATGCAAACGCGGCTGCAATTCAATGCTTTCTCATGATGTATTTTTTTTAAAGCTTACGGGTTAAATTAATTTTCTGGCAGTCCTTTTTCCTCAATCTTGATAAAGCACTACCATTTTTATTACTTTAAAAAGTCCATTATTAGCAAAACAGCAAAATAATCGATTTCTCTCTTCTGTGCCTGGGAATAGTGAGGGGCCTTTCTCTTTCCTCCTTCAGCCTTTCATAGATAAACAATACAAACACTTTCATATGTTTCTGTCTGCACTATTAAATTACAAACAAATTAGTTTATGAGGTTAGCAACAAGAGTTCAGAAGTGCAATGCACAGAGCGTGCCCACAGTATTGCATGCACGATGGTTTGCTACAACTATTGTCCAAGTTCTGGTTCATGTTAATAATAACTGTATGAAATTATGTCTATAAGAATGAGATAAAATAGGAAGCTAATAGCTAGCATTTGTACAGCACATGATAAGTGCCTTACAAGTATAAGCGCGTTTGATCTTCACAGCAGCCCTGGGAGGCAGATGCTATTATCCCCATTTTATAATTGAGGCAAATAGAGACTACAAAGAATTTGCCCAGGGTCACACGGCTAATAAGGAATTAGCTAGGAAGAGTTAGGAAGATCTGATCTCAAACAGGACTAGGCCTGGGATTCAATCACTGCCCCCTTACTGTGGGGCATGAATACAATCAAAATGTTTTGATGATGCTGATGATGAAGATGATATTAAAGCTAATGCTTATTTTTGGATATAGCAACATAGATGACTATAGATGTAGATGTGGGGAAAAGATTTGAAAGTCTCTCGTTTAGCTTCTTCCTTTCATAGGTGACAAAATTAAGGTCTACAATGCTTAAGTGAGTTGCCCAAGGTCACACGGGTGGGAGGTGGCAGAACCGGGCAGAGATGTTAATTGGCATATGGGAAGACTGAGGTAATCTAGGACGTGTTTCAGTCATTGTCATAGTAAGCTTTCTAATTTATGTGGATGGTGTATCTTAGCAACATACAAAGAACATACTTATTCACTATTTTATGTGATGTGATTATTATGGAGCTGTTGAAATATACATTTATATTTCTGTTTTAGTGAATAATATTCTCTTCTGTTTGTTGCTTAAACTCAGCCAAAAAGAAAACAGCCACACAAAAAGATCTATTCTTACATCATCCAAAGTATTTGATTGTAAATTTTTTTTATGTCACAAAGATTCTAAATTCTGGCTCTTCCCAAACTCATAAGAAGTTAGCAATACGCCAAACACCAACAGTGATGGCCCCACAAAGCAGTAGTCTACAATTCCAGTAAAGTGTGAACATCATAAATATTGACACCAGATTGAACAAAGAATATTGCTATTGTTATTCACCTAGAAGATTGACATTTTGAGCCATTTACTAACCAGGCTCAGGAGACTGCCTCCCAAGTCAAACTGGGGGCTTAAAATAATGAACTGATGACTGGATATTCGTGCTCTGAAAAGAATGGAATAAACAAAATCCATTAATGTTAATGATGTTAGTGGTGGTGGTGATGGTGGTAGTGGTGGTTGCGATGGGAGGCAGAAAGAACACCCCACCTGTAGGCCTTGTCCATCCACAGTCACTGAGTTGGCTCTCTGCATTTTGTTCTTATCTCCAGCTTTGTTGGCCTGCTGGGAGGATCCAGTGTCCTTGTTCACAGTTCCTTGGCGATCCTAATAGAAGAAAGATAAATATGCTGTCTCATCTTCATAAAATAATTTCATTTAAAAATTTTTTCATGTCCCAAAATGAAATTGGATTTCTAACATAGTTAAGAGAGGCTGATTTCACCTGACTCCATTAGAGCAGGACCTATTAAATATCATTGATAGCAGTTTATACAACCCATTAGTAAAAAAGGAATGAAAGAAAAGGGAAAGAAATATTCAACAATCTGCCTAGTATTCTCAAACAAAAGAAATTATGAAAAATCTGAAATTGGTTGTGTCTTAGAAACTATTACTACAATTGGCTTGTTGCCTACCTATTTCAAAGGAGCTAATCAAGTAGGGTTTCCTAGTTAATACTGAGAAATCCTCATCTGTCAATGGAGCAGGTGGAACAAGATGACCTTTCCGGTCTTTTCTAGTTCTAAATCTCTGCTATTAGGAATTATTTATTAAAGTAGACTTTTGTTCTTATTGTTCAATTATGACAGTCATGTCCATTCTTCCTGACTCTATTTGAGGTTTTCTTGGCAAACACATGGGAGCGGTTTGCCATTTCCTTGTCCAGCTCATTTTACAGATGAACAAACAGAGGACAGCTTGTAAGTGTCTGAGGCCAGATTTGAACTCAGGAAGATGAGTTCTCCTGACTCCAGGCCCAGTGATTTATACAATGGGTCATCTACTGTTTGCCTCCTTGTAAGGTCTTAATCAATGCTTCCTGACTGAGTAACCCAAAGTCCCCACACTTTCCTGAGACACAATTTCCTCTGAGGAAAACTGAGCCAATTAAACTCAACTAAGGGAAGACTGTAATACTCAACTAAGGGAAGACTTGAGACTCAAATGAGATAATCCTGTACACAAAGTATTAGGCAAAGACAGCAGGTTTTAGAGCTGGTTTAAAAAGCTCCCTGAATCTTCTAAGACAAAAGAAAAGGAAGAGGTGCCAGCCCAGGGCAGCTCCAGCTCACGGCCCCTTGCTGAATCCAAGGTCATGCTTCATTCTGGGGCTCTCCAGGATGTCTCTCCACATCATGGGGCCTTGACAGCCAAATTCTGTTTAGACACCACATCCTTTAAGGTATCAAAGCAAGATCTGGGGTGTAGGGTCTTTTAGAATGCTGAGAGCAGTTGGGAGTTAGCAAAGCTCACTCCTCTCCAGACCTGAGGAAACTCTTGAGAGAGACCATGGGGGAAGAGCTGAAGGGCAGGGGACTTGGGAGTCATACATGAAGAACCAGACCTTGGTTGGAGCAGGGCCTGACCACCTGTCTCAAACATGTGACAGGTTTTGCTTTTCCTCCTCTTCTTCTATGAGAACTGGTCAGAAAGCTAATTAAGAAAAACAGCCCTGAAAGAAAGAAAAAGAGGGAGAGAAGCAGAGAGGAAGGAAAGAGGGAAGAAAACAGGAAGGAAGGAAGGAAGGAAGGAAGGAAGGAAGGAAGGAAGGAAGGAAGGAAGAGAGGGAGGGAGGGAGGAGAAAATAAATCGGATGTAGTCTAAGATAAGATGACCAGTGGTCATTGTTCTGGTGATCCCGGGGCTGATGATCTCTGAGCTGTGGCAGTCAGAGGACATTCTGTGTCCAGATTCTGAAAGCATCCCCATGATAATGTGGGAGGTCAAAGGAAACAGACTGAGGCAGGGAAGAGGAGGCTGCCAAGCCTGGGGGTAGGTCCTGCTTTTGACAGAGGATACACCAGGGGCTTTTTCCTAAGCCATGAAGCTTTGCAGAAATTGCAGTTAGTTCCCCGGCTGATCCATCAATGAGTTCTGCTTTGGTATGTGCACTCATATGCTTGCATGTGTGTGTGAGTGTCTGTGCATGACTTTGTATGAACTCAGCCCAGAAGGCTTGCCAGACGGCAGTGAACATTGCTACCAGGAGCCTGGATCTCTCCGACCGAGGTTGGACAGGTAGTAACCTCATCACTGGCTCAGTCATACCTGGAGCCCAGGCAGGAAGAGTTCCCAGAAGGCTATGGCCCTTTCCACCTCAGGGAAAGGGGCTTCCTGGAGATTTAATGGACTGGCTATGGGCAGGAATGAAGTGAGGGTAAAGTGCAGCTCACTCTGGCTGGGAACACGTTTCACTGGCAGCAGCAGCCACATACAACAGGGTCCTGCAGGAAGGTCTTAGGAACCTCCCCAGGAGCCTGGACAAGGCATGGCAGGTCCAGGGACTACATGCCAGTAACAAGGCCTGGTGAAACAGGGTTGGGGTTAGCATCTTTTCTGTCAGCAAAGGGGGCACATTAGAATGGATCTCTCTTCCCACTGGTGGCAAGTTAGGTAAAAAGGGTAGATATCCCAAATGGGAACCAAAGAGGCTGATGGAACTCTATAGACTGAAGGGTGGATTGGAGGAAAATGCATGGTTTGGAGTCAAGAGGAAGGGGCTTCACAGCCCATGTCAGAGAAGTGGCTTCTCACTGACTTGACTGGGTGTGACCACTGCCTCAAAGTAGGCCTAAATGCATGCACTCTGGCCCAAATACAGCCAAGGTCTGTCTTAGATCACTTCTTAAGAAAGAAGAAAATGAAGAAAAAAACATCTTTTCTGAAGCGCCCCCCCCCCCCTCCGTTCAAGGGCTCTACTGTGATGAATGAAATCACCTTCACACAGAGCCTGGGTGCTTGTACACTCCCAGGGCTTTCAGAAAATGGGCTCCCCATGGACAGAGGCTTCTGTGCCCCTCCTCCCCCAGAGGGCAGGTGGGAGTGGGGGGGGCCATCCTGGTTGTGCTTGGCCTGGCCCGCTGTCCACATCCTCCCGAAGATCAAATTGTCACTTACTATTTTAAGTAATTCCTCGTGTTTACCAGGTTCTTAGCACTTTCTTTTCCACTAAAGGGCTGTGAATGTTTTTAAAACCCTCTGAATTAGGTCAAAGTCTCAGGCACCCCAGCCTAGTGGCACCTTCTTTAGTGAGGTCAAGGGCATAGGAAAGTGCTGGGGTGGGGGAAGCAAGTTCCCCATCATCAGGCAGGACCAAGGAGCCAGCTGGGAGACCTAAGCCAAGTCCAGTGAAGCCTGCACCGGTCCACACCTGGTGCCCTTGATTTGATTCTGGCAGAAAGTATTCAGGCAGGCTGTAGCCCAAGAGACCTCCTTGGCAGAGTCTGCGGGTCAGCATGTACAGGGAGATTCCACCAGCAGCCCCACACCACAAGCAAAAGCAAATATTGATCTTTGGAGATTGTGGAAGTACAGAAAAGAAATAATTACACAAAGATTCTTGAGAAAGAAGGGGGAGCACCCAATGTCAAGATAGATTTTTTGCCATAAAGAAAAGTGATCTGTTAAGAAACACCACCGGGTCAGTTTATATCACAGTGCATCCAATTATGAAAATAGCATTTATGTTATGTAATTCACTAATAACTGTCTATTTCTATAGATTTAATTAGCATTATACAGAGAAATATTTATTTTGTCTTATGGGTTACAGAGTGACAATTAGCTGGGATTCAGGGTCCTAGAATTGACCAAAGCTATGGAGGAGAATGTCAAGATTTATATAATTTGGGTATTTTTCTTTGGAGCTCTGTTGAACAATAAGGAAAAAATTAAATTTATATTTAGTAAATGAAAAGAACCACATCATTGTGCTGAATTTAAATTATAATAATGTTGATCAAATAAAAAGAATGAAATTTAATGAAATTTAAAATCTGTATAATACAATAGTGATCATATAAGATGAACAAAAAAAGTAATATGAAGGCATGCTAATTTTCCTGACTTCGAAAACAATGCATTAATCTTCACATGCAAAGGCAGTTTGGAATGTTAACTGCTTGGATTGGGGGATTTTCTTATAACACAATTATCAACATAAGGACCTACTCTATCAAAGAGGGCCAGTGGTTTCCTAATATGTGTGTACGTGTGTGTGTGTGTGTGTGTTACAAAAAGCACATTTTAACTCAATACAACATTGTTCCAGAAGGAAGAAAGGTCCAGATTAAAGTTATACAAAGCAAAACCAACATGCATGAAAAATTAACATCATGAAAAGACTTTGGTGATCCTTTTAAAATGAGGTAATGTTTTTCCTATGAACATGTTATATTGCAGCAAGCTACCATTGGAGATTATGTGTTCTGCGATTGAGATGACATGGACTCTTCTGCTGGGTAAGGATAGGCAGGGATACTGAACTCTATTTATTCCATGTACTAATAAGGAAAAGCTGCAATTGGATGTTAGACTGCATGGAATGACTAGGCCTTTGGGACATTTTTTGATATAAAAGCAAAATGAGGGCAATCATCTTTTCCCCACAGACTGATCTGTCTAGGGAAAGCCAGGCCAGACCTCTCAGAACTCAACATCTTTGCTATGTTAAGGTTTATATAATATTGTTTCTTCTTGGTGATCAGGTCTATATATAATAGTTCAGGCGATAATACAATTCTGCAGGTGATCAGACTCAATATTAGCTCATCACTAGCTTGGAGGAGGCATTCTCAAGATCATCAGATACCTCAAAAAAGTGATCATGCTTGGATTAGAAAATCCAGAAAGGGCAAGAAAATGAAGTGGGCGTTATAATGATGGTGATGATGAAACCACTGAATTAATTGAAAATTTACTTTACTGACTAAAAAAATGGAAACATAAGAGTCATCATATTTTCAATTAGGAAATTCTTTTGCTTATTATTAGTTTTTCAAGTAGAGAATTTTTACATACCTCAGGAAGTGAAACTCCTGAAGTTTGCAGAGTCTGTTGGAAAAGAGAAGTTAATATATAAACTGTTTTCAAATAAAGGAAAAGAAAAAAAGGAAATTCAAAGGAAAAATGTTTAGAGTTCTAGAGGTCTGTGAACACAAATGTATTCTTTGCTTTTACTTTTCTGTTCATTTCCATGGTCCTCTCCTGACCACATGCCAAGCACATACACCTACACACAAACACAAACATTGGTAAACACGAGACTTAAGTTCTTGGTGCTGGCCCATTTCCTGAAGGGAGGTTAGGCTGAGCCCTCAAGCCAGGACTGTGGCAACAGAGGATCACTGCTCCCCTCCCCAAATCCTTCACTTCCCAGTCCCCCATCTCTATTTTCCACCTCCTCCCCAGCTTTACTTTCCAGGGAAATACTGAGGAGGGGGTGGGGGGAACACACACCCAACATCCAGGGATACAATCCAATTCAATTATTTTTGGTGCTACTGTTTTATATTTTTGTTTGTTTTTGATGCAATGTAGTTAAAGACACTTTCAAAAATTGGAATTCATGAATAATCTAACAAAGTTTTAATTGTGAGACTAATCATTTCTCTTCATAATAGCCTTTTCTTCCTCACTTAACCAAACAATTAATGAATTTTAATCATTAGAAAATATCATTTCTCACATTCCACAACCATTTCGGTTTTCAAATTTCACATAAAAGATGACTTGAAATATGCAACTGCTAGTGTAGACATCATAGAAAAATATGGAAAAGAGCAGGGATGTCTATTATTTTTTCTTCTTTGGTTGAAGTCTGGCTTGACTGGAATAAGTTGCTTCCAAAGGGAAAAGAAAAACAGGAACAGCTGATATCTGACTGACAGAAAAGGTAGAAGGGAAGCAAATTGAAGAGATGAGAATGGCTAATAGTCTGTAGAGTTTAGAAAGAGTGAGGACTCCCGTATTAGAGGATATGGTTTCAAATCATACCTCTGATACTCTTAGCGTGGCCTTGAGTAAATGCCAAAGAATGTTCCTTGATTTCATTTCCATTTTCTGTAAAATGAGGGGCCTCTTAACTATTTGGGGGGATTCTTTAACCTTTCTGCCCATCTGGCCAAACCTTGGACTCTATTCTGAGAATGTTTTAAAGTACTGGAAAGAAATAATGAAGTTTATTCAGAGGACAGTGTGTGTTTAGGAAGGAGGATGTAATTTTCCCCCAATTCAATTTTTCAGATTATTTTTTGGGAGGGAGTCTTTGAAACTCAGGTGAAGAACACCTGTACAGGAAATACTTCATTTCCAATTCTTAAAATGCTCTAAGAAGACCTGGTGGGGACTGCCAATATATTTCTGTCCCAAGTTGTGCTTCTTTCAAAGTTAATTAACAACTGTATGCACCATTGCAATACTACTATGAGCTCACATCTAGGCCCTCTGCAATGTGCTTTACATAATTTCATTTAGAAGCTGCATATTTCACCTTCTAAAAGAGATGAAAATCTGCAGGGTGCCTAACTACACTTTCTAATATGTCTATCAGAAATAATGTTCCTTTAGGAGGGGGAGAAAAAAAAAGGGGAACTAATAGAAATAATGTTCATTTAGAAAAATCAAACAAATGTTCAAAAGAAAAAAAGAAGACCAAGTTTAAGGAAGAAGCGTGATTCTAGACTCAGGCCAGGAAGTAGGAAGATAGAACAATTTGAGGTAAAAAAATGCAGGACAAGACTGTAGAAATGCTGGATTATGGAACAGGCTTTCTTTCCCAAAAGAGGGAAGTGATTCTGGTAAAGAGAAAACGGATTCCAGGGCCCAGATGAATTTAGTCCCTCTATGGGGAGAGGTCTTCAAGAGAAAATTATTTCAGTTGCATCCAACACTTTGAGACCCCATTTGGGGTTTTCTTGGCAAAGATAATGGAGTGGTGTGTCATCACTTCCTCCCATTCATTTTACAGATGAGGAAACTGAGACAAATGGAGTTAAGGACTTGTCAAGGGTCACATGGCTAGGAAGTATCTGAGACCTGATTTAAACTCATGAAGATCAATCATCTTGATTCCAAAGCCCAGTTCTACCCATTGTGCCACTTAATTGTCTGACATTAAAAGGGTGAAGGGGATATGGGAAAAAAAAAATAGAATCTTGATCTCATCTCAGATTCAAGGAAGTGAATGACAGATTCTTAGAATGGCTCAAAAGGGGACAGAGAAGACTCTCTTATCAAGAAACCTTTGTTTAAACTGAAAACAGAGGGGAAAAGGAGAGCAATGCTTAAATCCATTCTCCAAATGGGTGATTATCCAGAGGAATAGAGGAGCTGTTCAAATCACACAGGCATAGATGCAAAGCTGGATGACTTTAGAGGTCATTGAGTCCATCCCCCTCATTTCCACAGATATGGAAACAGAAGTCCATACAGGTGATATGACTTGCCCAAGGTAGTATTAAATGAGATGCTATGAGCTCAGCTGGGACAAAATCAGGGAGTAATAAATGCTTGTTCCTCTTTCTGCCCTCTTCCTAATAGTCACATATATGAGGCAGTACTTTCTGTATCCAGGAAGAGCAACACTGGAACTCTAAAGACAATACAAAGATGTTCAAAGTCAGGAGACTGTCTTTTAAAAGTAAATTAAAGGCATGAGGAAGTCAATATGGTCTTGGCGTGAAATGTGATTCTTGACTGAAATTCTGGATTGACTGGACAGAATCCTCCAAAAGGAAGACATTAGCTAAAGGAAATTGAGGACTACTGCATAGCAAGAAAATACTTCTGTGTGCGAGAAGAAGCATGATCCAAAGTGCTGTAATGGCACCATTACGCTACAGACTCACTTGACATCAGGAGGAAATGGATGATGAGTTGTAGAAGCAAAACATTTAAAAAATGGATTCCAACAATCCACAAAGATACAATTCTTTAAGTCTAACCTCCTAGGACCCAATTTCCTTGTTTATAAAATGGAACCAAAGTTGGCTGCACTCTCTTCTTTTCAGATTGTCCTGAAGAAAGTGTTTTTCACATGGGAAAGTACCTTAAGTACAAGAGCTTTTATTACTACCCCTGTGAAGTGGTACTTTTAAGTTGTAGTCAGTAATTTTTGTTGCTTCACATTCAATAGAATATAAGCTTCCTGAGGGCAGATTTTTATGTATATATGCTTCAAGCTACAAAGGAGTCTGATGTTTAGTAGACACTTAATGAATGCCTGTTGGTAGATTGATTCAACTCTCTTTACCTTTATTCATCCGTAAAATGGAGAAAATCATATTTAGTTGACAATGTGAATTGACCATACTTCACTGAGCTTTTACCCTGTCTCTGTCTGATTCCTTGTGAGGAAAATGGAATCAATAATTCCTGAAGGCCATATCTCATAAGTTTATCAATAGGATCCAATGATGAACTGTAAGAGAAGTCTTATATGTCAGTTTTCTTTTTCATTATCATTGTGTTTAGGGTTTTCTTAAAATTCTAGTTGAGATTGGTTTGAAACTGCTTCCCTGACTGTACATGTTTTGCTCTGCATGTTCTTTGTTCTTTCCCCATCATTCATCTCTCTCTCTCTCTCTCTCTCTCTCTCTCTCTCTCTCTCTCTCTCTCTCTCCCTCTCTCTCTCTCTCTCTCTCTCCTTGATAGCTTGTTCATTAATCCTAGTTCCATACTACTTCAACCATGTTTCTCACAAAGGCCATGCCAGACTGTAAACTTCTTGAAAATGGGAGCCGTGTTGTCTTCTCTTGACTTATACAGAGCCTCTCAGTCTTTTGTATGTGCCTTAGGAGGCCTTTTTAAGATATTTCTGGAATAACTCAATTCATTCCTGTTTCCTTCATTAATCTAGATTATTTCATCACATCCTCAATGCCCAAAGTGTAGGAGACAATGGTGAAATAATCCAGTTGTGTCTCCATTCTTTATAATGGCATGGCTGGTGAAGGGTTGTCCATACCAAGACAGGCTGCTGAAGAATCTCCAACCTTTGACCGTCACATTCTTATATTTAATCAATTAATTTGATCAATACTAAGGGTTAATTAGGTTCAAAGTCTAAGGCTGGTTTGTTTGTTTTGCTGAAATAATGGATTTGACACAATATATGGATTATTGATTAAATAATGGCCAGAGCATCATTGAACAGTGTCAGGAATTCTCACAGGAATTACCTGTTTCTCTGATCTAAGTGGTCCTATAAACTAGGAATCAGAGAGTTTGAGTTGGAAAGGACCCCAGAAGCCATCCTGCTCATCCTGTGCATCAAAGGGATGCCCCCATGTCCCTAATATAACATATCTGCTAAGTGACCAATTAGCCTGTACTTGATGAAATCCCAGGAGAAGAAAGTCATCACCTGTGGACAAGTTCATTCTAACATGGCTTTGTTCTATTTGATTTTCCCTCTCTGATATCAAGCTTAAATTGGCCTCCAGACAGCTCCTCCAGGCCTCTCAGTCTACCTTCTGGGAATACATTGACCCAATCTAATCACTTTCCCACCTAACCTTTAGCAAACTTGAAGGAATCTATCTCTTTTGCCCACTCTTCCTGGGCTCAAGGCCTTTCCCATCTTGAATGCCATCCTCTTGACCCTGATTCCAAATCAATATCAATAATTTGATATTGATATCAATGTCAAAAGGTTATTGATATCCTTTTTTAATAGTGGGGGAAATGTGATTCAGAAAGAAAACAAGGTCAGGAAGTCACTAAATTGCTTTCTTTGAGGATGGTACTCTGTATCTGAGCGATGATGTCCCTGGTGAGGTAAGGAGACAGAGTCTCCTCTGGACACAGAGTCAAGAGGTAAACAAGTCAAGCTCTTTGGGAAAGATGATGATCACCTGTGCCTTTAATCTTCCAAAGTGCAGTTCTTGGTTTTTTTGTGTCTTATTTATTGGTCAGAAGGGACCAACATGTGAGTCAAAACCTAGTGAGTTACCCACTAACTTTAATATCCCCAAACTACTTCCCTGCCCTCTACAGTCTATACTAACTAAAATCTCCACATAGAAAAAAATGTTTTTGCTTCACTGGAAATCAAGTTTGTGTTTTCATTTCAGTAACTAAGTAGTGAGCCACCACCTCTTCCAAGCTGAAAAACAGAGCTAGGGGTAAACAAGCATCTACTTTGCTCAGCTTCAGGATCATCCTTATTCCTTCACTAGAAATGTGACATATTCCTTGAATATCCAAAAAGAGCTCATTCTGAAGGCAAAGACAAATGACAATCTTCATTTACTTCAGTCACCACAGGTAACTGAGAAGTGATTCCATGTGCATGCTAGGGGATGAAGATGGGTTGTAAAATGGAGAAGAGAAAGTTGAGGCAGGGGAAGAGACTTGCTAAAAATTTGACAGTGGCTCATTTTTATAATACAACAGACTGACAAACATTCTATAGAGATCATATAACGACTTCTGTTTCTATAGACTTAGTCTTCAAAGTCTGTAGACTTCCTAATGTTTGTCCTTTGTTCTTGAAGAAGACCCATGACATCAGGGAGGTGATGCCATGAAAAGCACGTGAATTAGATTTGAGGGAGAAGGGGCTGTACTAAGTCACCAACCTCAGTTTATCCTCTGGAGTCATCCAAGTCCAGTGGCAAGATATGAATCAGGGGGACTGGAGATAATCCTGGATGCAAGGATTAAGCGACTTTCCCAAGGTCACACAGCTAGTAAGAGTCATGTGTTTGAGAGAGGATTCAAACTCCCATCGTACTGACTCCAAAGACAGCACTCTATCTACTGTACTACTTGGAAGATGGCTTTAAACAATTGGGATGTTGACTTGGAAATAAGGATCTTTGAATATCTGGCAAGACCTATCAACTGCTTACTGCAGTTGATAATATAATAACAGATTTTTTAAAAAAAATATATTATTCCCATGTCCAAAAGGGTTGCAAACTCCTTGAAAGCAGGGTCTGTTTCAGTGTTATTTTTGCATCCTCAGTGCTTAACCTGGTGACTGGTATACACTGGGTAATCAATGAATATATGTTGAATTGAATTAGAATATCCAGTTTGTGACCAAATCTTTACCCCAAAACTTTACAGCCTCACAATGCTTCTAGGAGTGGACACAGGTGGTATGGCCTTGAAGAACCTCAAATTCTGCCATAATGAGACAGTGGAGGGAAACTTTGCTGGGGGGTCCTCCTATGTTCTGCCCACTCATTCATTCCTCACTGTGAATCAAATCAGGAGGAGGCAATGATTAAGCACCTACCATAAATCAGAGCTCCTTAATGAAGGAGGATGTTACCAATGTCTAACCTGGATGCTTGATGATTCTCTACCTTAAGCTGAGCTCCTCTATCCCTATGGCACTCTCCGAGCCATAACAAAGATAAGAGTAGCATGGGGAAGCAGGAATAATGCACCAAGCTGCAAGTCATTGTATAGTGAAGGTCATAAATACTATAATATTCCCCATCCCCTTCTCCCCGTTCTCTCCCTATGTCCTGATCTCAAGCTCAAACAGTTTCTAACCAGGTTAAAGTCCAATTCTGCACTCACATTAGGCAAGGATTCAATTGAGTTAAAATTTTATCCTGACTGTCAGTCAACCTTATCATGAACTTTCATTACGTGCCTGTAATTAATTGGGTCCAATGAACAATATCAGCACTGAGTTATAGAGTCTCTTTCCCGACCATATAATTAGAATATAATTACCCACAGGATATCAGAATGATGCAAAACCTTTCCTCTAAATGTGCCCTCATTAGGAAACAAGTCTCAATGTACATTTATTCAATCAGTGTGAATTAATTAAAATGTTACTGAAATAAAAGAGGGTAGCAATAAAGTGTATCTGACATCTATTAAGAGACTATCACTTGAGATCTGCATGCAGAGTGTATATTTAAATCCATTTAGCTCCAGTAAGGAGCTCTGCTCCATGGGGCTGTTGTGCAGACAGCCAAGCTGGAGGATGGGGGAAGATGGAGGGACAGCTCCCAAATGGAGGATGAAAATGGTAGCTGTTGGGGCCCCACTTCTTTTACCTATTGTATTTCTCATCTTGTCTTCAGGAGAATCATGGAAAAGAGAATGTTTGGAAAAGAGGGTTCATGTGCCTATAATGGCCACTTTTAATAGAACTTCAGAAATTCCCCTTTATCAATCTTTCTGATGAAAGTGTTTGTTGATGAACCAAAACATGATAATGAACCTTTGTCTTTGTTTGCATTTATAAGTATCTGTGGTCCCCACACAGGTCAGAGATGGTTTCTCTCAGAGATGGGGAGGGTCAGGGTAACTGGAAGGGCTGTGGAAGTGAAGGAAAGATAGAAACCTGGGTAATTAGCATTTGAATAGCCCTTGAAGCCCTAGCAAGCTCTTTATCCACAGTATCTTCTTTGTGTCCTACCAAGAGCCTGGGAGAGAGATTTCTAAGCACAGTTATTCCCATTTCATCATTTATTCATTTTGTTAATAAACTGAGGCTCAGACAGAGTAAAGGATTTGTCAGATAATCATAAAACTAGTGTGATTCAATGGTCTGAGCTTAGGTTTTTCCTAGAGAAGAGGAAGGGATGGAAAAAACCATTTATATAGAGAGAGCTTTCTGGGCTAAATATTTTTTACAAATATTAACTCATTTGATCCATGCCTGGAAGGTAAGACCATTTATTTCCCCTTTTTCACCATGGAGAATACTAAGGGAAACAGACAATAAGTAACTTACCTGGAATCACCCATCTAATAACTGTGTTTTTATCAACTATGCATCCGGACTCTCAATTCAGAGAAATAGCAGGAGATAGGTAGTTAGCTAAGTAGGAAGACTAACAGACAGACTGATAGAGAGGTAGTTGGATGAATGGATAATAGCTAAGTAGGTACACTAACAGACTGATAGGTAGTTGGATGAATGGATAATAGATAGATGATGATTGATTCCATTTGAGCATGTGGACAGAAATCATATTTACTTTGAAAGGGAGCCAAATAGTGAGTATAAAGGCAAGGTTTCAGAGGCAAGAATATCAGGGATTGTTTAAATCTAATTTCTGATACTTTCTCACTGGATGACTATGGGCAAGGACTTTACTTTCCTTGAATATCAGTTTCCCTGAATGTTAAAAAATGGGAGAATAATAGTCCATAGGGATTCAGTGAGAATTCACTGAGATAATGTGTGTAATCTTGCAAACCTTGTACAGGTTCCATCAACTTTATATCTAGAAGGATATCGATATCAGTCTCGGTCCAAACACAATCTTCCACTGTAGCTTAAAGGGCTACAGAAAATTGAGCAATTAAAAGAGGTAGATTGCAGTTTTCTTATGAGAAAAAAGTTTCTCCTAATTATGGCTCCCCCAAAGTGGAAGGGGATTCCCTCCTAGGGGGTGAGTCCTCTCTCAGTGGAAGTCTTTAAACCAAGTGGGAAAGGATGCTAGTCAGAGACAGCAGAGAAGGGATTCCTTCCAAGCCTAGACTGGACTCAATGACTGCTGAGGTTCTTTATAACCCAAAGATCCTAGATTCCTCCCACCCCTCAAAGATCCTAGAATTTGCTCTTCACCCCCACCCCAAACTGCAATGTGAAATTATGTTTGTGAACAAAGTAGAAATCTCTGGATTGGTTGTCACAATAGTTCTTTAGTCTGAAAAGTTGTTCCCCTTCGGGTACATTACTTATCTAAATGAAGGGGGAGAAAATGTCATTTGTAACCTGGCCTGCCTCGGCATCTGCCCGGCGCTTCCTGTACTCTGTGACAGCCAGATCTGGCTTACCGTTTCACACTTGAAATTGGATAAAAGCATTATTTGCATTTTTTGGAAATGGAAAGAAGCCCGAATCACTGAAAATACCCCAGGTTAGCAAGACAGGCTGTTTCCCATAAGTAGAATATGCACATGTGGCTCCTTCAAAAATGCATAATACATGATGCCATAAATTAAGATTAGAGACCATATGGAAAAAGGGGGAAAAATACCCAACATGGAAAGTTTCAAGTAGATTTCAGATACATATTGAGTATTAAATTTACTTAACATGCATATAATCTGGGTCAGAAATAAGACAAGTGGACAAGCAAATAGCCAGACTAGTCACTGGAAATATTTCTAAAACACAAACAACAAACTGGAAAATTCAGCAATAAGTGTGTACATTGTACAACACAGCAGAAAGGGTGCACACTTCCTGGCTATGGGAATTTGATATCTATGGAGAAAACGAGAAAGATCCAAACAAGACCAATCTGGCAAAGTGTTTGGGGGGAAACATGCTGCTAATCTCAAAACCCTGGCCCTGAGTGCAAATTCCTCTAAGAAGTGATTTCAACTCTGTTAGTTTTCCTTTGTCAACAAACAGTGGTACCAAACTCAGAAAGTCATCCCTGTGGGCCTGTATTGACCTCGAAATCCACAAATTAACATTGGGTTGTATGTTTAGTTTTTTGGTTAAGCATTCGCCATTTGCATTTTGTCTAGGTAGCACAGGAGTTCATTGATCTTAGTATAGACATAGGATATACACACACAGATACAGTCTGTATCATATTTGTCACATATTAGAGATCATCTATAATATTAACTGTAAGAGCTTCAAAGTAACATATATTGGGGTGGCTAGGTGGCGCAGCGGATAGAGCACCAGCCCTGGAGTCAGGAAGACCTGAGCTCAAATCTGGCCTCAGACACTTAATAATTACCTAGCTGTGTGGCCTTGGGCAAGCCACTTAACCCCATTGCCTTGTTAAAAAAAATCAAAGTAACATACATTTATAGTGTAAATCTCTACTGTGTTCCATATATTGCCAACACATAGATACATACAGCTAAGTTTAGGTGGGCTATATAACTTCTCTGGCTGCCTGTCTATTCTCCCTTTTTAGTCTTCTTTTGGTGTGTTGTCTTTTCCTGATTAGTGTGTAAGCTCCTTGAGAAAAAGAGATTGTCTCTTTGTATTTGAAGAACTTAGAATCTTGACTAAGACATAGGAGATGCTTAATGATGTTTATTGCTTGACTAATATCCCTTAGCCGGCTCCCTGGACCTCCCTGCACCCCTGAGCAGTAACTGAACCATTGGTTCACCTTGGACACACACAGGTATGGGTTCCATCAACTTTAGATCTAGAAGGATACTGATATCAGTCTCTGTCCAAATACAGTCTTCCCCTGGGAACCTGTCCCTCCTGAAACTGTTGGCTTAAAGTCTACAGATAATCATTTTGAAGGAGTTTGGCATAGTGAAAAAATACTAGATATGGAATTGGGAAATTTGGTATTCAGATACCACTCCAGAAACTTACCAAGTAGGGAATGGTAGGCAAGTCAACAGAACTCTCTAAGTATTGATGTCCACATCTGTAAAACAGGGATCATTCTATGGGTCCAGCCCCCAAAATCATTGTCAAGAAAGTGTTTTTAAACTTCATGCTCCATATCAATGAGCGTTATTATTATTATTCCCTGTCCATTTCAGAAAAATCTGGGGATGAAGGTGGGGAAAGAAGGCTCTCTACTCAAAAGCTCTTCATTTAAAACCCTCACTACTCTTATTAAACTTCACAAAAATAAACCAGTTCAAGCATTCATTCTAACAGGCTCTAAAAGAATGGATGCAAAGGAATAGAGGCTTTTGAGCACAATGTAAGGATTTCTAGCTATTTCAGAAAGGAATCATTTTCCTTATTTAAATGCATAATATGGACATATTACAAAAGAAATGGGATTTTTGTCTCTGATGAAAAACTTCTGTCTGAAAAGACAGTGTTAGGAGAAAGAGTTCAGTCCTTCCATGTGTTTATGGCTCCTCAGGAGATCAGATTCTGAATTCCCTTCCTCACTAGGGTTGGTTCTATTCAATAATCCCAAAGCAGACAAAGCCATGTGCAGAAGAGGAGAGGAGAAACACATGAGGAAGAGCTCTTGATGTGTTTTTTTTTGCTCGTTTTTGTTTATTTCTTTGATGCTTAACCCAACCTACAGGCTAAAGTCTACAGACGTTGTCTCAGAATCATATCTGCTGCATCTATTCAGATGTGGAGGAAATGCCGATTTCAATTAGAGGCAAGTAAAAAATGAAGCACCTCTCTCTCTCTCTCTCTCTCTCTCTCTCTCTCTCTCTCTCTCTCTCTCTCACTCTCTCTTGCTCTCTCTCTCCAGATAGATAGATAGTGATAGAGACAGAGACAGAGATAGAGATAGAGACAGAGATAGATAGACATAGATATATAATGTATATTTATGTGTATATATATATTTTTTTCCCTCACCAAATTCCTAATTTCCCTGAAGTCTATCTGCAGACCCCTTAGGTTTCCATAAGTCCTAGGGTAAGAAAAGTTGAGGTAGAATATTTGGGTAACAGAGACTGAAGCAATATCTTCACCAGGGTGAGCACCCAATCCTAAAGAAGAAAGGGATGGATTTAGGAGATAGTCTCAGATTGTGCTGAGACTTAAGAGAGCTGTGCAAACCCTTTGGACACATTAACCTGTTTCATACCTCTGGGCTTCCCAGGGTTTCCATCCTCTGATGCTTTACAGAATTCATATTAAACCCAACATTAAGCCTAAAATGATCATAACTCTGGGCCCTCTAGTTAGAAGACATTCTAACTCTTGGACAGAGGCTCAGTTCTCTGCCTTAATTCACCTTTCGATTTACCTCTAGCTAACCACCAGGCTATCTGTAGTGAGGCAAATTAAAATTCCTGGAAACACTTGGGTAATGAAGTAGCAGAGGAAATTACAGTGTGCATTGATATGTTGACCCTGGAAAAGGAAGGTGGGGAAAGAGAAGGGTTTTTCCTGGCCTTTCCCCCAGAGCAGGAGCAGGGGGGACAGCTGGAGATAATAGCCCAAGGCTTCTGCTCC
This sequence comes from Macrotis lagotis, assembly GCF_037893015.1. Lineage (NCBI taxonomy): Eukaryota > Metazoa > Chordata > Mammalia > Peramelemorphia > Peramelidae > Macrotis > Macrotis lagotis. The sequence goes on from NC_133664.1 coordinate 6,555,877, forward strand.
CATGCCTCTGGGGGCTCTCTCTTATCTTTCTCTTTTCTTCCACAACTCATTCCTACTTTCTCCTTGATGGTTTCCCCTGGGCCACAGATGCTTTTCTACCACAGGTCACCATCCCCCTACTGCCAAACCCTCAGAGTCCCTACCAAGTTCAGAACAAACTCCTCCATTTAGATGGGCTATGCAGGATATGATGGAGTTCCCCACTTAATCAGAAAAGCTATCCTGTTGCACTTGAAATGGCATTAATTCTAGAAGGTGAGCAAATCTTTTAAAAAAAAGTAGTTTTGTAACAAGTTTTGTTTGATTGACTGACTAAGGAAAAGCCTTTAGCTAAGCTAACAAAGGTAATTAATTACTTTTAAGTGGAACAAAGTAATCAATAAATACATTATTCTAACTGTAATAATCATGGAATTCAATTATCCATAAATCTGCTAGAATTCTTGTTCTCTACTAAAAGCGCACTAGCTAATAATTTCTTAAATCTATTTAATGAAGAGGACATTTTGCAAAAGATAAAGGAAGCAATGAGAAAATTTTTTTTCTGGATCTCAGTCACAATAAAAGTAAAGTGGGCTTGCCCCCCCCCGCCCAGGATCACTATGCTATAATGGGAAAGGGGACTTGTATAGCTCAATAAAACTACGAGTTATCCTGTGCAGGGTTACCCAAGATGGTCAGGGAAGAGTAGAAGTCTGACAAAAGGTGATCCACTGGAGAAGGAAATGGCAAGCCACTCCAGGCTCTTTGCCAAGAAAACCCCATGAACAGTATTAGAAGAAGAAAAGAAGTGACATCAGAAAATGAGCCCCTCAGGCCGGAAGGTGTCCAACATGTTACTGGGGAAGAGCAGAGGACAACTACAAGTAACTTCAGTACTAATGAAGCAGTTGGGCCAAAGCCAAAAGGAAACTCAACTGCAGATAGGCTTAGTGATGAAAATAAAGTCTGGTGATGTTAAAAACCATGCTGTATGGGACCCCGGAATGTAAGATCTCTGAAGCAAGGTAAGCTGTGTGTGGTCAAACAAGAGATAGGAAGTTTAAACATTGACATCTTGGGAGTCAGTGAACTTAAATAGAAGTGATCACTACATGTACTCCTGTAGGCAAGAATCCCTTAGGGAAAATGGAGTAGTCCTCATAGCCAATAAAAGAGTGAGAATTATAGTATTGGGGAAGAATCTCAAAAACAAAAAAACAAAACCCAAATGATAGTTTTTAATCGAAAGGCAAATTGTTCAGCATCATAGTAATACAAATTCATACTTCAACCATTGATGCTGAAAAGACCAATATTGATCAATTCTAGCACATTTTAGAAAGAATGCCCCCAAAATAATCACAATTCATCACAATAGATTGTAATGCTAAAGAAGGAAATCAAAAACTATTTGGAATAACAGACAAGATATGCAGAGGATACTGCTCTGATGACAGAAAGTAAAGAAGAAGTAAGTCTCTTGATAAGGGTGAAAGGGGAATATGTGAATGCCGGTTTGAAGATTAACATTAAAAAATATTTCTTGGCAACTGGTACCATCACTTCCTGACAAATAGAAGAAAAGGAAGCAATGTCTTATTTTATATTCTTGGGCTCAAAGATCACTTAAGATGGTGACTGCAGTAATGGAATTAAAAGATGCTTGGTCCTTAGTAAGAAAGTTATGGAAAATCTGAACAACATTGAAAAGCAGAGATATCCCCTTCCTGACAAAGATCTATTTAGTCAAAGCTGTAGTTCTTCCATAGTAATATTTGTCTGTGAGAATTAAACTATAAGGAAAGTGGAGAACTGATGAATTGATGCTTTTGAATTATTGTACTAGAGAAGACTTTTTGCAAGGCAAATGGGGTTAAGTGGCTTGCCCAAGGCCATACAGCTAGGTAATCATTAAGTGTCTGAGGTCAGATTTGAACTCAGGTCCTCCTGAGGCCAGTGCTCTATCCACTGCACCACCTAACCGCCCCTAGAGAAGACTTAAAAGTTTCTTAGACATCAAGAAGATCAAATCAATTGATATTTAAATAAATTAATTCAATTAATTAATAATTAATTACTATTCACCAGAAGGTCAAATACTGGATCTGAAACTTAAATACTTTGGCCATATGATAAAAAAACAGCTCATATGTACAGAATAAACTGGCAATGATTAACATGGGGAAGACACAGGCATGCAGGCATATGAAAAAATTAGCAAAGACTTCTCATAGAAGGTAGGCTTCAGCTGGGACTTAGTAAGCTGATGATTTTAGGTGGTAGGGATGAGGAGGGAAAGGATTCTAAGCATGGCAAAGCATCCAAGAAAAGACTTTGAGTTAAAAGTTATGATGCCTTATTTAAACAATAGGAGTTTTATCCTTTGTCACTGGATCACAGAACATGAGACAGAGAGTAAGGTGTAAAAAGATGAATGGTGTAGGGAAGGATTATGAAAAACTGAACACCAACCTTTTTTAGGAGTTAAGGTGAAAATTACAATAGCTTAAGTGTATCAAAAAATAGTACTTGTAATGTTTCTATCAGAAAAAGAAAAAACACATATTCAAAACACAAAAATGGCACAAAAAAGGATTCTACACCATGTTGATAGGAACCAAACATAACAAACCAGAGTCAATATTAAACTTCTGCATTTCAAAAACTGCATCAAAATTAACAAAAAAATATTAAATAATTCACAAAATTCGTACAGAATAACACAATTGTGACAGGTGATTTTAAGGGCCCTCTTCTAGTTTGTTTTAGGGTTTTTTTGCAAGAAAATGTGGGGTTAAGTGGCTTTCCCAAGGCCACACAGCTAGGTAATTATTAAGTGTCTGAGACCGGATTTGAACCCAAGGTACTCTTGACTCCAGGGCCAGTGCTTTATCCACTACGCCACCTAGCCTCCCCAACCCCGCTCTTATAATTTTTGATAAATCTAACAGAAAGACAAGCAACACAGAAAATATAGAACTGATTAAACTGCTGGAGAAAAAATGCTAAAAGGATTTTGATGTCATATAAATGGAATTGCAGCATGTATTCCTCAGCATCACATGGAAACCATACCAAAATTTGACCATGTATTAGAGCAAACACATGCAAAAAGTGATAAAAATACATTCTTTATAGATCAAGTGTGTTTTTGTTTTTGTTTTTGTTAATTTCTTCTTTGATGTTCAGGATTTTAGTTTTGTCATTTTATTAGAAGTTTTTAATTGATTTGTTCTCTTGTTTTGTTTGTTTTTTAATTGCATACCTAATTCATCAATCTGTTCACTCTCTTTTATTGATGAAAATGTTTAGAGATAAAAATTCTCATTTGACTGATTTGACTCCCCCAAATTATTGTTTCTTGTCTCATTATCGTTAATGAAATTATTGTGTTTCTAATGCTTTGTTCTTTAACCCGTCTAATCTTTCTATTTTTTGCTTAGTCTCCAATTACTGTTCAAACATTTTTTCACTGGTCCTTTTATAAATAAATTTTAATTTTATTGGGGCTTATAAAATATACATTTATCTTTTTGCCATTTGTTTGTGAGATTTTTGTGCCCTAATTAATGGTCAATTACTGCAAAAATACTAAGCATAGCAGAGGTAAAATTGATATTCCATATATTCTTTTCTGTTCTCATGAAAATTCTGTACAGGTCCTTAACTTACTTCTTGGGTTTGTCTTTGTGCCTGCTGCTGTTTTGTTTTGTTTTTCTTTTGGGTTTGGCTTTTTTTGGTAATATTAATGTAGGTCTCTAAGGTGTAAATTGAGGATTATAGTTTTACTGTTTGTTTTCTCTGTAATTCATTTAACTTTTCCTTCAAATTATAAATGCAATACATTTATATATATATATATATATATTAATGAGTGTATGTTCAGAATTGATGTTAATTCATCATCTAGTGTTGCTATTATTCAGTGATTTTACAGTCATGTCTGATTCTTCACAACACCATTTTTCTTGGCAAGTATACTGGAGAGATTTGTCATTTCCTTGTCCAGCACATTTCAAAGATAAAGAACTGAGGCAAACAGGGTAAATTGGCCTGCCACCTACACAGCTAAAATGTATCTGAGGCTGGATTTAAAATCGGGTAGATGAGTTTTCCTGTGCTCTATCCATTATACCATCCAGCTGCTCCCATTGCTAATCATACTTTTAAGCAAAATATAGTTTCTCTGCTTATAGTTAAGCTCCCTGAGAGACTAGGTTGTTTCCTTTCAGTCTCTGAGCAGAGCACCTATTACACAGCTGGGATTGGATCAGCACTAATCAATCATTTGGTTGTGATATAGACAACTCTGACAGTTCTTTTTCATATCTTGGTTGTATATTTTACAACAAAAATAGCAAAGCAAAATCAATAAAGCAACACTGATGAAACCTCCACCAAAAATCTTCATCTTGAGGTGGGCAGGGCAGGAAGAGGGTGAAGAGCTGCAGAAGCTTTTCTGCTTTGGCTTTCCTCATTCCTCTGGGAAGGCCAGTCCTCACAAACATGACCTCTTTCTATGCTGTCAGCCTACCTAACAAAGAAGAACAGGCCCACTGCCAGGGGATCAAGCTCATTCACTCATAGGATCATCCATGTGTCCACTGGTCACAACTCGAGGGCAGGCTAAGGAAGCTCATCATGGTGAGGCTTGCATGGAGTTTTCAGAGCAATATGGGATAGGAGGATAGGAGGATAGGAGGAAGAAATCTGTTAAGAATCCTGAGCATCTTTTTGGACTGTTGCCATCAGAATTTTTTTAAATGTGTAATTACATGAAAACAGTAGCCTGTCCATGCTATCTGAAAGAAGAGTGTCTCTGAATGGAGCCTGGGAGTTTGATTTGCAAAGTATAGGGGGACTGGCACACTTTTTTGCATTTCATTACTATGATGACAATTATGAATTGATCTATAATGAATATTAAATAAATGAATAGTAAGTGGTGACATTGATGAAACATTAACAGATCCTGATGGGATGCTCAAGAATACTTTCTAAGGAGTGAAAAGTTCTATGAGATGGAAAGGCATCTGGATGATGAAGAAAATAACCAGAGAGAGCCCCATCTTCTGGGCCTGAGGCTGCTGGGCATGCTTTGGCCTGGGCTGGATGAAAGGATGAAAGAAGAGCAACAATAAAAAAGGTAGCCTGACTTCCAGTGATGGAGACTTTGGTGAGACAGTCTGGAATGGGAGATGGAACATAGTCCAGGGAGTCACAAGACCACGCTTCGCTGCTGCCTGAGATGGCTTCTCTTCTCTTGGTGACCTTGGGAAAACTTCTTCAACTCATCTTGGAGCCTCTATTTTCTCAGCTGTAAAATGATGATGACAATAGTGCAGACCTCAAAGGGTCAATATGAATATCCAGGGACACAATGCAGGGAAACTGTCTGGGAAAGCTGCAAACATATCATCACAAGTCCTTATCATCTACTGCATCATTTCCTTCTCTCTGTGGCACATTCAAGAGGGGTCCAAGGGTGGAGAAATTCAAAGACCTAGAGCAATGTGCTAAAAGTATGGGATTATAAATAAAATTGCATGAAAGCCAAACAAAATAAACTAAATAAGCTCACAGTTGGTTTGTTGGCAGACCAGACTGCTCGGGTGCAAACACATCTGTATGCTGGAAGAGACATATCTTGTGGTGGTATGGTCCAGTGCCAGGAGGTCTAGGATGAATCTGGAGTCCTAAAAGCTATCAGACATGTGGATACCCAAAATTATTGGGTAGAGATGAGGTCTAAGAAGCTTTATGTCAATCTTGACAGTACTCCAAGATCACGATTTTCCTCCCCAATTCTTCAGAAAATTCAGATATACTTTGTGTATGGGTCAGACCTATAAGTACATGGGAATTTTGACTCTAGCTGGGTGTCTGGTCTACAGAGGAGGCTTTCTTAGTCTGCCTCTCAGGTTCCTATTTGAAAGGGATGGACCCAATGATCTTTAAGATATCTATCACTTTAAATACTATGAAATTTGCTTGTATTTAGGAACTAAGTTGAGGATTATGACAATGCTGCATTTCACATGAGGCAAAGATAAGAAGCAGGGATATAGATGGTATATGTAGAAGAGCTCTAAGTAGGGATAAGAATTCACAAAAAATAGATTTAAATGAATAGAGATGGAAATAATTCTAGCAAGCCCTTATATAATGCTGTAAGATTTGAAAAACATTATATATACATACATCTATGTATAGATATACATTTATCTATATATGTGTGTATATTATGCATATATGAATAGATTTATATATCTATTTACATGTGTGTGTGTATGTCTCCTTTCCTCCTCCACAGTGACCCTGTGAGATAGTGATAGAGATAGCACTCTCCACCAAAAATCTCCTTCCATGACTCATCATATTGGATGCATGAGTTGGGTCATGGGCAGGAGTGGTGCCATTATCAATGAGGTTCTCTGTACCTCAAGCATCCATCATATAACTGGACAGAGTCCCAAAAACTTCAATCCTGACTAAATGTCTTATTCATTTTATTACTCTGATGGGGAGGATACTAGGCTTCTTTTCTATTTGGTGAATTGAAATAAAATCTATAGAATGTCAATATTCTCCAACACAAATCTGAAGCATGGTGTTAAACAGCATACAAAAGTTATGTGAATTATAATGTTGTATCCCCTGGTTTTGGTCAAAGGTCTCTATCATTCAATTGAGTATCACATTATCTCAAATTATTAATGAAGTAACAATAATTACAAAATGAAACCTTACAACTGCTAAATCCAGTCTGAGTATCAATTGCAACACAACTGGAGAACCTAAATCTCTTAAGGAATACTGAACAAATTTAGAATGTATTTAAGTGAAACAAATTAGTATTGGAGACCATCTATTGGGGTTGACCTCCTTTAATATTAGAGTAGTAAAAGAGGTACAATAAAAGGGGTATAAGAAGAAGATGAGAAACCAGATTTGAAGGAGTCTTGAGGGAGCATTAAGTGCTGACTCAGGAATAAGGATTGTTAGAGATTTGAATCTTAACCTTGGTAGTAGCAGCCTTTTTAAGGACAATTGGTTATTATTCTCATTATTTGCTGTCTGTATATATCAGGATTTCAATATCATAAAATGAGGGTGCTAATGAGGGAAAAAATTCCTTAAAAGCAAGGATATAACCCAAACTCATTAGACAACTAACAGTAGGGGTATGATCCCCCCAAAATCTGCTTAGGAGATGACACTCAGAAATTGGTCAAGAACATTAAGGGTACTCTTTGAGAAATGTAGCAAGTCATTCATCTTGTTCAGTCATGTCTGACTCTTTCTGACCTCATCTGGAGTTTTCTTGGCAAAGATACTGTAGTGATTTGCCATTTCCTTCTCCAGCTCATTTTACCATTGAAGAAACTGAGGCAAACAGCTTGCAGTGACTTGCCCAGAGTCCCACAGTAAGGGTATCAGGAAAAGGAATCCTCCTGACTCCAGGTCAAGAATCGATTTGCTCTTCCACCTACCTCCCCACCTCCCCCACCCCCTCCACTTTCCTGAAAAGCATCTAGAGCATGCTCAGCAAATTAAAGGATTCTCCCTTTATGGCAAAGTTTGCCTGTGGTAGTATCCTAAGAACAAACAATAGACGTACTATTGACTAGACTCTAGCCTCAGTGATGTTTGGGAATGGAAGAGGGGGATGCTCATGAGAGCCTTGAAAAATGAATGGGTCTTGATGTCTGCATAGTCCTAGACAGTTGGGGAGGAGCCAACACTCAGACTGTGCTGTGTAAGCTGCTTCCGCATGGAGGTTGCCAGTGCTATAAAGACTAAGAAAGCGATTGGCAGAAATCTAGATTTCCCATATGTTATCATGGACCATATAAGAGAAAAGGCTGAAAAGAACAGAAATTCCTAAAGGGTTCTAAATAGAAAAGAAATTCCCCTCCCCCAAGGGACCCAAAGGCAGGGGGGAAACCTTGATTTTAATATGAGGTCCAGAATGCCTGTGAAAAAGAATGCAGATGAACCCTAGCTCTGTGATGTCACTGGGACAGGAAACTCTAAGATGAGAGAAACCCTCTTTATTCAGTGAAGGGTGACTCTACTCTACCATTGGTCTTACGAGTTTCTTAGAAATGGTGAAGTGAAGTAGCTTTTCCAAGTGGTCATAGAGTCACTAGGGATCCAAGGTGTACTTCGATCCCAGCCTCTTTATCCACACCCTGTACTGCTCTCATCTAAATTTCCAAACTTGTAATTGGAAAAGTTGACCAAAAATGGGAAAAAAGAAAAGAAAAGGGCCAATGCCAGAGGGACTGAGGGGAAACAGGCACACAAATGCACTGTTAGAGGAACTGGTAATAAATCCAGACATTCTGGCTGCACGTACAAAAGTGAACAACCAGTGCATTCCTTTTGAATACCACTGCTAGTTCTCTAGTCCCAAAGTGATCAAAGAGATAAGAAAAGATCCTATATAACAAAAATATTTGGAGCAGCACTTTTGGTGACAGTAAGTGAAAGGGGATGCCTATTAATTAGTGAATAGCTAAAAAAAGATGGTTATATGAATATAAAAGAATATATTGTACTGCCAGAAATGAGAAAATAGATGATTTCAAAGAGACATGGAAAGACCTTTATGAACAGATACAGAGTACAATAGGAAGAAACAAGAAAACCATTTATTACAACAACATTGTAAAAATGGAAAACTTTGAAGAACTAAAGAACTTTGTTCCCCTAAATTATCAAGCATTATTCCAAAGTATAAGAAAAGAAAAATGTTTTCTCCCTCATGGCAGATGATGGACAAATAAATAAATAAATAACATTTAAAGCATATAAAAATGTGGGGTGAGGGTAGGAGCTGATAAATGTCAGCACAATGAAGAGAGATTAGACTTCCTGCTTGGCATCAGAAAAACAAGAAGAAATGCAAAGGTGAAACTGGCCAAAGATATACTTCTATCTGATTTAAGGGAAAACCACAATTCTTGCCTTTAGGAGCTAAAGTGGAACATGTTGTCTAGACCTGGTCAAGTCCACAAGTATTTTCTAAGCATCTAATGTTTGTGAAGTGTTGCACTAAGGCTGGGGATGCAAAGAAAGCAAAACAAGCAATTACATCAAAGTCTCTGCCTTGGAGGAGCCCACAGACTAATGGGGGGATATTATATAAACAAGTATGAACAAACAAGCTATAGACTGAATAAACTAGAGATAATAAAGGAGATAATAAGGGAAATCAGAAAAGGTTTGAAGAAAGTGAGATTTTAACTGAGTCACAAAGAAGGTAAGAGAAGTGAACAGGTAAAGATGAAGAGGGAAAGAGTTCCAGAACTAGGGGCAACTAATGAAAATGCCCAGTTAGGAGACGGAGCTTGTTGCACAAGATATAGAGAGGAAGTCCTTGCAATGGATTGCTGAAGATGAATTTACAAGGATTGTAAAAGTCTTCATTATGAATGTCTTTAAAAGCTTAGTAAATTATTTTAGTTTTAATTCTAGAGGCAATAAGGAGACACTCAATGTTTTTGAATATGGGGGTGATGATAGCTCGCTATTTAGGAAGATCAGTTTGATCCCTGAGTAAAGGATGAAATGTATCAGGGAGAAACCCACTATTGTAATAGTTCAGATATGAATTGATGAGGGCCTGCCCAAGATTGATGGGAAAACTCAAAGAAGATAAGGGGAAAGTGGATGTTAGGAAAGTAGAAGCAATAGGACTTGATAACTAACTGAATATGAGGGGAGGTAAGAGAAAGTGAGTAGCCAAGATTGACCCCGAGTTTGAGGGTCTGGGCCACAGAGAAGCTACTGGTACTCTTGACAGTAATCCAGAAGTTAGGAAGAGGGAAAGTTTTGGAAAGGTAGTGTTTAAGATGCCTCTGGAACATCTAGGTGGAGATGTCCAATAAGCAAAAGGAGATAAAAGATAAGCAATTATTAGAGAAAATAGGTTTGGATAAATAGATCTTAAAAGTATCTACAAAGTGATCTGCAAAGTATCTGCAAAGTGATGATAATTGAGATCATGGGGGTTGATAAAATAACCAAGAAAAATAGCGAGAGAAGAGAAGAATGTATAGGACAGCACTTTGGAGACAATCTTGATTAATGGGTAGGGTCCGAGATGATGATCTAGCAAAGGAGACTGAGAAAGAGGGATCAGGAAATAAGGAAGTGAGTAAGGAGAAAGTGATCTCAGGAAAGCCTAGAAAGAAGATAGTATGAACAGAAGAGAGTGATCAGGGGTATCAAAGGCTGCAGAGAGATCAAGAAGAAAAGTCTATAGATTGAGCAAAAACAAGTCAGTAGACTCCAGAAAGAACAAAAATGAGGGAAAGAATCAGGATAATAAAGGGAACAAAAGACCAGAGAGGATGTGAAGGGATGAGTCAGAGTTTATTCACCCCTTCATAGGATATTGCAGTGGAGATTTTAGGGAAATGCATCTGGGTAAAGTGAGTTGAGTTGGAGAGGAGAGGAGAGGAGAGGAAAGAGACTTCAGGGAAAGCCTTGAATTTTTTCAGTGAATTATAAGGCGAGGTTTTCAGCTGTGTGGATGAGGGTAGAGAAAGCAATGGAAGGTCAGGAGAGCAATAAAAAGTTTGGAAAACTCTCTGTGATGACAGGGAGAATGGAAAAGGGACAGTTATTCATTAATTAAGAACCTACTATATTCTGGACACTGATCTAAGCATTTGAAAAAACATTATTTGATTTTATTATTTGAGTAGGATAATGAATTGACTAGGGAAGTGTAAAAAAGACTGTCTTGCACAAGAAGGGCTAGTTTGGCTTACATACCAAATATGTGTAATGGACCAACCAGAATGTTTTTGTAATTGCGCTGGGTGTAGTCTGAGGCTCCTCTTTAGCAGGGCATAAGTTTTAAAAAATCAGGAGTCAAGACACTCTAGAGGAAAGGGCAATCTAGAGCTGATCTGGTTCCCCAGTCCAATGAAGACAAGATGGGGAAGAGAGCAGAACAAAGACAAAGCAGGAGTCGTGATCTGGGAAAGAACTGAAGACTGGAGAGTTTTGAAAATCTTCAAGAAAAAGCTGACTTACCAGTGGTCAGAGATAGTGTGGAGATGGTTCTTAGTCAACTATGGCAGAGACTACTTGGTCGATTAATTTCCCTACACCAATGAGGTTCTGTGATTCTAGCAAATACCTTTTATACTTGAACAAAGACTCTTAATCATATCTGTATCCTGAAGCCCTGTAGTGTCCTGGGGTAGCCTAGGGACCTCTTCTTAGAAAAATGTTTTTAAAAACATAAAACATAGGATTACAAATAAAACCAAATATAAAGAAATACAGATTAAAAAAAAATTATTAAATCCCAGGCCAAGAATGCCTGGAAAAGTATCTGTTACAGAACATACAACTTCCTCAACTCTCTGATACATTTTATCTCTTACCAACTGAAAACAATATTTTTCAGGAAAAAAAAATCAGTTTAGAGCCCTAAGAAATTGTGATTTGATTAGTTTTCCCCATTTTATACAAGGAAAAAAGTTAAAAGGTTTGGGGGGAGTTTTTTGGAGGCAGAGCTTATTTTTCTTTTCATGCTTCTTGTAGAGACAGTCATCACCCTGAAGGACACTTGGAAGCTTTGGAAGGCCATTATAGAAAGATTTCCTCAATGTAAAGAGATGGTTATAGATGTTCATCATCCTGGGGGGTGCCACCATGCTAAAGTGGAAATTCTAGAAACACTGGCCAATATGACAAGATCAATCCAGATGTGATTTTTGTCTTTGGATTCCCAACCCATTTTGTTAGCAGCAAAATCACAGGCTTTGGCATGATTCCTCAACTATGCAAAGAAAAATGAACCAAGGCACAGATTTTCAAGACATAGACTGTGGGAAAAGGAATGGCTGTCAAGTAAGCAGGGAAATGAACCCCTGAATGAAAAGGAAAAAACTCACGGGTGCTGCAAAGGCAGGTGTTGCTGCTGGCAGAAAACATCCTGGAGACAGGAGAAATGGAGGCAGAAAAGGCAGTGAGCAGTGGCGCCCAGCTGGGTGGATGGAAGCTTTGTAAATATTTCTTGTTTTTTAAAGGAGCTGTTTCACTTGCCTCAGCTTGGGTTAGTGCCATTTGCCAAAGGGAGGATCAAAATGAGAGGATTTCAAGGCCAAGGGAGACCCTGAAGGAAAGAGTCAGACTGGAAGGGAGGGTTCCTCACTCTCACCAGAACCCTGGCCTCTTCTGGTGAATCGAGATTTCAGACAAAGATCAGGGGATCAGAGATTCAGACCTGGAAGGGATCTGAGTGACCATAAACTTGAAGCCCCTCTTTTTGCAAATGAAGAAACTGAAGCACAGGGCACTTGATCAGCTGGCAACTATATATCTGAGACAAGATTTCAGTTTGTCTTGATGCTTAACCCAGTGTTCCCTCTATCTACCATGGCACCTAACTGTGCTATTTACATTTTTTTTAGTTTTTTTCAAGGCAATGGGGTTAAGTGGCCTGCCCAAGGCTACACAGCTAGGTAATTATTAAGTGTCTGAGGCTGGATTTGAATTCAGGTCCTCCTGACTCCAGGGCCAGTGCTCTATCCACTCTGCCACCTAGCTGCCCCGTGCTATTTACATTTTAAACTATATACAGGTAGGTTTCTATAAATATATAATATACATACAGACATATTCCCACACATCCATCTATGCAAACAAACATAAACATCATCTCGTGTTACATCTATAGACCTCTATAAGAATTTTCATTGTATAAGTAATAGATACGAGGACATGGGTTTCCCCACACATCTAACAGGGGGAAAGTCTCCTTTTTTAACACATGCAATGCAATGCTATAACTATGAAGGAGAGGAAACCATGAAGAGAGAATGAATTTTAAGATGATTGACAAAGAACACAGAATGACAAGAAAACCACTTTGCCACTGAGTAGCAGACTTTCAGCCTCAGATAAGACCACTGAAAACAAACACAGGACTGAGGACTGGAGGCTGGAGGCTGGAGGCTGGGCCTCCACCGGTCTCTGGAAAGGAATCCAGATGCTCTGGAAGTGCCTGAACAGGAGGTGGGTGCGCTGCTGCCAGAGGGAGAGGGTGAGGCCATGGCTTGGCTACGCTGCCCTTAGGGGGTCTCTCACTGACATGCTCACTGGCTCTGGGGTCTGATGCCGCACCAAGGTATGGCCTACCGGACCTCACCTTTCCTGGCGCTAGAATGTACGGGTCATCTACTCCAGCTTGTGGGACTGGTCCTACTGGGAGATTTCCAAACTGAGCATTGGAGAAAGAATAGTTATCTAGAGACGATATCTACGGCGTTTCACAGGATTCTGTCCCTTTGTCCCTACCTACCCTGGATGGTGGCTGGGGCTCCCTAGACTAATGGTTCACTCCTTTTCGACTGACCTCCCTATCCAATGGCCTCCCCGTCCAATGGCCCTTTCATTTGCATTGTCCACAGTAATTGTTTTACCATCACTAAGAACTGACTGCCCCTTTCTCCTGGCAGGAGCCCAGTCATAAGGACGATGCATGCCTCCCTCCCAAGCCTATGCTCTTTGTCTGGGCCACCTCTGACTTGGAGCGGAGACCTCGGCCTTGCTTGGGGGAGGCAAAGCCGACTGCCCAGAAGGCTGGCCTCATGCTTCTGGGAAGCTGGTTCTGTCCAAGATTTATGATGCACCAGAGAGCTGCCTGTACCATTTCTGGTAACTGCCGCATCACTAAGACGTCCAATCTCACTCTGCTTCAGCCACTATGCCCCTTCTTCCAAGTTCACAGTCAAAGGGATAGCAAAGCCATGGCCTTGGGTGGGTGTGGGGGGTCACCTCTGGACCCCGAGCCAGTGCCGACCCTAGCTTTTCTCTACCTTATGGTTCAGCATCTTCTGTCCGGCAGCACGGAGGGAGGCTGAAGTGGCCGGCGGCCAGCCAGAGCTAGAGGACGAGGAGGAGGAAGAGGAAAGGAGGCACTCACCAGCACCACGGGGCAGATGGCTGTGGGTGGTAAGATATGGTCCCTCAAGATTCCACAGTCGCATTCAGGTTTGAGGTGAGAGGCACATTTATTATGGAGCTGTAGGAGGAGGAGAGAAAAAACAAAGCAGGTGGAGAATTCTGCAAGCCCCAGCAGCCGGCTGAGCTGGGGCCCAGGAGCAGCCAGCCAGCCCATGCCCCCATGCCTCAGAGCCCCCCACCTCAACCCTCCCCCAAAGGACTCCTACCATCATTGCTCTTTGATATCTGCTCACCAGGCAGCCCTGAGTAAGCCTGTGGGCCAGCCTAGCTTCTCTCTGCTCCTCACTTCTGGGTCCAGAAAGGGTTTCCCTCTGCCCCCTGAGCAAAGAGCTGGCTTCCAGGAGTGCCCGGGCTCGGCCGTCTGGGCATCCCTTTCTGTGTGTGTGTGTGTGTGTGTGTGTGTGTGTGTGTGTGTGTGTGTGTGTGTATGTACGCGTGCTGGAGCAGAGTCACAAGATGGCCGTGGACCTGCGTGCTGATGGCTCAGCTGCCTCTTGGCTTTTTTTTCTTTGACCCTCCTGCTTTTTCTCAAAGTCATTCCAAACTGCAATGCTCAGTATGAGGCCTAATTGATCCTATCATTAGTTCTAACTTAGCAATTCAATATGGAAATGCACCCAGAGAGGCAGCTCAGTGGGAGCAGCATCTGAATATGAGACAATGATTACGATGATCAAAATGCAGCCTTATGGAGTGTTTACGGTCCCGGCATTAGGTGAGGTGGGGGGCGGGGGGCTTGGCTGGCATCTTCTGCTCGGACACTTGGATCAGGACATGCAGAATTATATAATTATTCATAGACACTTAGGAGGAGGAAAGAATAGTTATCTAGTCCAGGTCCCTCCCTTTGCAGATGAGGACACTGGAGTCCATAAGGGTAAACTGACTTGCCCAAGAGGATCATACAGAGGGAAGAGACCCCAGTGGATAGGATGCAGCCCTGGGAGTCACAAAGACCTGAATTCAAATGTTGCCTCAGACACTGGCTAGCTGGGATCCCTGGGCAAGTCTCTCACTCCTTCTGAGCCTCAGTTTCCTCCTTTGTAAAATGGGAATGAGAGCTGGGGAGATCCAACGAGTTAACCCACACAGAATGGTTTATCCAATTTAGAGTGCCCTTTGTTTCATCCTAGCTCTCATCATCTATCATCATCATCATCATCATCATCATCATCATCATCATTGTTTCAGACCAAATCTCTCTTAGGACCCCACAGGCTGTCCAACCCACCCCCCTGACATACTAGACAAGGAAAGGGTCATAGAAAAGCAGAACCCCATTTTGCAAGCCCAACTCCTGATTCCAAAGGCATTCATGACTCCATTGCCCTCAAATCCCCTTTAATGCATGGCAAATGGGGAAAAAAAAGGCACAAAATACAGATTGATGAGCGCAGCTTCAGTGATGGATGGAGGAAAGATGGGGTTGTGTTTAATCAGTCCCAAGTATCAACCCCCAACCCCCTCCCGAATTCTTTTTTATAAATTCTGGATTGGTTTCTAAAATGTGAGCACCTGGCCGTGGTTGGGTGTGCAATGCTCAGTGGTCAGCCATGGCCCTGGGTTGGAAGCTGACTTACCGGAGGCTGAGCCGAGGAGCCACAGGACTTCTCCATTTTGAACAGAAGGCCCCCTCCTTGAGGACCTGTCCCTATTCATTGCTGCGGCAAACTTCCCTTGGCCAGCAGTTACTTAGCAACAGAGAGTGGAAGCCTAATGAATGTTGATTTTCTCTGGGCTCCAGAACGATGGGTGGGGGGAAGTTTCGGGGACTCAGCAATCTACGGCATTTGTCAGGATAATTCCCTGCCTTGTTCATAAGGCTACTTGTAACATAATTAATGCACACCAGGCCACGTTGCATCAAATAAACGGATCTTCACACATTCAGGGATAATTAGCAGCTCTGCTGCTCAGTGGCAAGCAAACTTATCGAGGAAAAATGATTTTAATCTTAGTATTAAGCACTGCTGATCTTTGACAAGAGGGAAGAGGTGGGGGAGATTAAAGAAAGTTTTGAAGACACATAAACCATCCAGTCCAAAAAACAGATCCACTGTGATGTTCTGATCAAGTGAACTCAAGGATCACCCCCATCACATGCATGAGCATATGTGTGTGTGTGTGTGTAAATACATGCTTGTGGGCATAAATACACAGCAATCCCCACAGGCCTCCTACCAACCTCCTCCAGGCATCCCTAATTCCACCATCACTTTCTCTCAGGCCATCACTTCCAGAGATGCTATGGACCCTGAGGACCACAGATGGACCAGGTCATGGTATACTGCCCCTCCACCATGCTCTCGCCACTGCCCAGGCTACCCACCAAGAATCCTGGGACTCCTCACAGTCTTCCACCAAAGGACGGCTAGTTAGTAGGAGGTAGACTCTCAGCCGCTTCTCTAATTATTAATAATTTAAAACATTTTTCTATATGTTTGCTGATTGCTGACAAACATGACCAAAACAAAATAAAGGTATGTGTCTGTATGTGTGTGTGTATGAGACACTTGTAGGAAGGGCGATGGCAAAACTGGCACACGGATGGTTGGTAGAGGAGTACAAAAGTCCAGCCCCTCTGGAAAGCAACTTAGGACCTCGCCCACAAAGCCACGAGACTGGATCATGTTTTGACCCAGCAACACCACAATTCTTATGACCAAAGAATGCAATAGGGAACATCACTGCACTGTAAGGAATTGCAAGAGAGATTATTTTAGGGGAAAACAAAATTTTTAAAAATCAACAACAACCTGGGAAGATTTGAATGAGCTGATGCAGAGTAAAGTGAGCAGCATCAGAGGAGAAATTCATAAAATGGTAATAATATTGCACAGAAAAACAACCTGAAGGCCTTAAGAACTCTAATAAATAAATCAATTAGCATTCTAGAACATGATGGTAAGTCATTCTAAAATGTAGTGATTTACTTTGTTAAACTAGGTATATCTAGTGTTTTTTTTTTCTTTCTTTCTTTCCTTCTCTCTCCTTTCTCTCCCCATCCCCTATTTCAGTATGAGTAAGAAAGAAAGGATCATAGGCAGAGGGAAGTAAAAAAAACCCCATAAAAAAACAAAAAGGAAGAAAAATTCTTTTTGAATGATTTCTTTTTTAGAATAGAATAGAAGGGAGGCAAGAAAGCACAGAGAAATAGGGAAATTTGGAAATTATATATAGAATTTATTATATATATTTAAAAGAAAAGCAAGACATTCACTGTTTTAAATTTCTGTTCCATTATTTATTTAATGTTTATTCAAAAATTTATTTAAAGGAGAGAATTACCTAGCACATATGTACAGTGCTATGCAAACATCAACGTACTACATATTTTTTATGATCATTATTGTCATCACTATCCACTGATCATTTGCCACATAGAGAATTCTTATATATTTAAATTAGTTCCTTATTGTTTTGAAAATCAGACCTTGATGAATAAAGTTTTCTGTAAAGGCTTTTTGATGTTTTTCCCCTAGTTTACTATTTTACTTCCTCTTATAACTGTATGTATTTTGATTTTGCAAAATCTATTCAATTTTATATGATCATTTTTATCTAATCTTTTATGATCCTCTCTATCCATTGTTTAGTCAAGAACTTTTCTTACCTACTCAGAGTTATGGCACAAATAATACACTTCTATTTAAACCATGAACCAGTCAGATAGTGGTTTGTCCTTAATTTCTGCCAGATTTTTTCCAGTTTTCTCAGTAGATTTTGTTCAATGGAGAGGTTTATTTTTGTTTTTTTTTTTTGTTGTTTTGTTTTTTTCCTCCCAAGGAGTCAGATTCAGATTCACTCAGATAGAGGTTTCCCAACAGATTCCCTTCAATGGGCAATCTTTTCCCCAAGGATCAGCATCACTGATGCTGTCCAACTATACAACCAAATCCTTTTCTGCTGGTGCACTAATCCCCTTCCCTATACTTAGCATCAAATTACTTGGATGGCAATTGTTTGCAGTAATAGTGAAGATGTGGCACTGTTGGGTCTTCTTCACCTTCAGTTTTTTTTTCATTGTTTTCCTTGAAATTTTTGACCTTTGTTTCACTTTGTGAAGTTTTTATTTCATTTTTTCAAGTTTTAAAATTTTCTTGTGTATATTCTCATATAATATATGGTAGTGAATAAGTAAATAAACATCTCAGATAATATCATCTTTTTTTTACTATATTGGCACAGACCAGCCATGATTAAATAGTATCTCCATAATTGTTCATACATGCCTTTATTTCTATGAAGAGTGATGTGTGATTGCCATGATCAGTTGTGGAAGGAAGACTCACAAATATTTTAAACACTATGTATTTTTTGGCATTGCTAGAATTTGTCTTTCTTACTTCCCTTTCAGATTTGTTAATAACATATAGAAATGCTGATAATTTTTTGGTTTTATTTTCTATCCTGTTATTTTGCTGAATTTATTTAAATTCATGCTATTTTTATCCCTTGTATTCTCCAAGTAAATGATCATAAAAAAACAATAATTTTGTTTCCTCTTTGCCTATGACTATTCCTTCTTTTTTCTCCTCGTTGTATTGTTACACCTAATATTATGTCAAATAATAGTATTGATAACGGACATCCTTGCTTTATACCCTGATCTTGATGGAAAGGCATCAGTTATATATAATGCTGGTTCTTAATTTCAGAGAGATAATATTCATACTAGGTAAAAATCCATTTATTCTCATTTTTCTTTAGTCCATGTGATGCTTAATGTGACCACAAATCCATTTATTTCTATCCCAGTATCTTTAACAAAGAATGGAAATTGTATTTTCTCTATCATTTGATATATATAAATATTTATATACACATGATTTTAATCAATCAATCAATCAATCAATCAATAACAGCTTCTTTAGCGCTCCTATGTGTCAGAAACTGTCCTAAAGACTGTGGTTAAAAAGCAAAAGGACAGGGGAAGCTAGGTGGCACAGTGGCTAGACAGCAGCCCTGGAATCAGGAGGACCTAGGTTCAAATCCAGCCTCAGACACTTAATAATTACCTAGCTATGTGACCTTGGGCAAATCATTTAACCCCATTGTCTTGCAAAAACCAAAAAAAAAAGGAAAGGAAAGGGGGCAACTAGGTGGCACAGTGAATACAGCACTGGCCCTGAAGTCAGGAGGAACTAAGTTCAAATCCAGCCTCAGACACCTAATTATCAAGCTGTGTGACTTAACCTCATTGCCTGGCAAAAAGTAAAAAAAAAAATGAAATGAAATCACAAAAACTAGTCTTTTCCATTAATAAGTTTACATTCTAATGGGAGAAAATATATTTTAAAAATTGGCATTGGTTTTTGGTTATAATATCATTTTTTATGTTTATTGTTTTCTTTTCTTTTTCTTTTTTTCTTTTTTTGGCAAGGCAATGGGGTTAAGTAGCTTTCCCAAAGCCACACAGTTAGGTAATTATTAAGTGTCTGAGGTCAGATTTGAACTCAGGTTCTTCTGACTCCAGGGCTGGTGCTCTATCCACTGCACCACCTAACCGCCCTGTATTGTTTTCATAATATTGAAGCAATGGTGAATTCTAATTATAAATACAGACCAGTCATGCTGTACAAACTTGTCAATGAATTTCTATGCTTTCTTGGATAATATTTTATTCCAGTGTTTTATGCCAGTATTTTGTAGGCATGAGAGTCTACAGTCAAAGTTCTTACTCTGAAGTCTTACCTTGATTAAGGTTTGAATACTTTTTTAGCATTGAAATTTAAGAGGATGCCTTCTCCTCCTATGTTATTTATTCTTCAAATAGTTCATGGAATTGAAGTATAAATCCTTCCGGTCTTTGGTTTTTCTTTTCTATTTTCGGAGTTCTTGTATAGTTTAATTTCTCTTTTCCAAATTTGTTTCCTTTAAGCAATTTATTTCTGATACTGTTAATCTGTAAATATTTATCTGATTCACTAGTCAGTTTTATTGAGATAAAATTGGAGAAAATAGTTTCTTATAATTTCTTTTATTTATCTTTCATTTATTTTAAATTATCCCTTTTCATTTGTAATATAAACCTTTTTTTTTTAAAGAAATCATATTATCAGGAGATTATCCAAGATAGGATAGTAGGAGGAAGCAATACCACTTAACACATCACACAACAAACCCAAGAAAGATCAAAGGAAAAAGGAAAACTCTGAAGGAACCCTAATTCAAGCTTGGATCAGAGGCAAGTGATTTGGTCTCGACCTGTAGGATTTGATGGACCAGGTCTCTTAGGTACGATCACAATCAAGTCTTGAAGCCAGGCCAGTTTCCTACAGGCAGGAAGATGGAGCTAGACCAGTAGTTCTGGAATGCCTAGAGGAGATCAAGACTCAGTCCTGGCCC
Source organism: Macrotis lagotis (assembly GCF_037893015.1). Taxonomy (NCBI): domain Eukaryota; kingdom Metazoa; phylum Chordata; class Mammalia; order Peramelemorphia; family Peramelidae; genus Macrotis; species Macrotis lagotis. Next base: position 6,576,202 of record NC_133664.1, read on the forward strand.
AGAAGCAGACTAGGCTGGAAGGACAGCTAATCTGAAACTGTTGAGCTGACTGGTTTGTAGATAGCTGGAGTCAACTATTGTCTACTGAATAGTCCCCCAGGGTCAATTCTGCACATGTGCTGTCTAGACCTAATGAGTCCTGAAGTCTGGAAAACTGGGTATGGTGGTGATCAGATCCCATCATGGATCTCCTGAAGAGGCCTATGGAAAATTTCCTGGCTTAAGTATCCTTGAAGATTTTTAAACAACACAGCACTAAGTAGTCAGAGACTATAACAACATCCAGGATTGTGCTGGAACCCAGTTGCATTGACTTGTAAGAGGGGATTTTTAAATTTTGAGGGTATCCATGTAAATCTTATAAATTGATAAGTGATATGAAACTGGGCTTGATTTTTGTTTTGTTGATATCTAGACTTAAGAAAGTGATGGAGAAATCAGAATCCAAATTAAACTTTAATGGGTGTCAGGAATACATTCTTTTTTATTGTTATTTTATTTATTGAAGGCAATGAGGTTAAGTGACTTGCCCAAGGTCACAATGCTAGAGAATTATTAAGTGTCTGAGGCCAGATTTGAACTCAGAAACTCCTGACTCCAGGCTCAATGCTCTATCTGCTGCACCACCTAGTTGCCCAAATACATTCTTTTTTCAAGGAGCAGAATATTAAATATTTATCAACATATTTCTGGGAAGGACCTCATATAAAACAGACCAGGACTATACAAGGTCATAAGAGCCTCAAGAACAGACTTAAAAGAGCAGGACCTGGAGCTACTCATGTCCTAATCCAAGAGGAAAGGATGGGAGAATTATACAAAAGCAAATAAAAGAGCAAGAAACTAGCATTATTCTTGGGATAGTTACAACCCAAAACTAGAAGAGAAGAATGGCTGTGAAACAGCCCTAAGATAATAATAAAAAAACTCAAATCTTGGTCACAAAATCAACTTGAATGCTAGGGAAAAAAATAAAGTAAAAGTTGGCATACTTTTAAAAAATAGTTATGTCATAAATTAAATGAGAACTGAAAAAATGGAAAAGAATTGAGAGTTTTGGAGAAAATGCTTGGAAAGGGAAAAGTTTGATGCAAGAGATTCAACCCTTACCTCAGTAAGAGACTCTCCCTAAATTAGAATGTATCAAAAAGAAGCTGATATTTCCATTAGATAAAAAGTAATATTAAAACAAAATAAAAAATTGACAAATTAACCCAAACAGATTAAAGAGATTCAATTGAATGATAGGCAAAGCAGAGAAAAAAATCAGGGGTATGTATGTCATATTTCATGAAATCAAGAAAGGTAACTGGCTAATCATATAAAAAACAAGAATACAATGTAAAAAAAAAGCAAAACAAAACAATAACCACCAACTACTTCTTGAAAATATGAAATAAAAACTCTAAAAAACATCATAATCAAAATCCTCAGATCCTAGGTCCCAGGTCAAATGAAAACAATGTAAGCAGCAAGAAAGAAATAGTTCAGATCCTGAAGAAACAGGATCTGGATCAAGCAAGATTTAACAGCTACCAATAATAAGGAGCGGAGAATATATGATGTGCTATTCCAAGAGGCAAAAATAAAAACTTATACTTAAGAATAACTCACCTAGAAGAAAAATAAAACAAAAGAACAAAAAAGGGGTTTGGAGGGTGACTGGGGAGGGAGATGCATATTGGATCTTTCATGCAGACTTCCAAGCAACCCTGATGAATGCCTGAATACTTACACAGATGTAATGAGAATCTTAGGAAAGGTAGATGGTTGGCTTATTTGTTTTATGAACATTTGGAAGACTTTTTATAAGGATGAAGTGAGTGTATTCTAATGGGGAGGGGCAGATAGCTACAAGGGTCACCTTAGAACCTCAATGATGTCAGGGTTCACAGGCAGCATCAGATAAGACAGAAAGTTCAGGAGAGGTTTTGTTATGGTTTGACCTCAGAGGAAAGGAAAAGTAGGGAAAAAGATACATTATGAAAGGAAACAGGAATGGGGGGAATGCAATTAGAAATCCATGTAAATAAAGAAGGGGTAAAGGAACAGGGATCACTGAAGCCTCCCTTTCCAATGAACTGGACCAAGGAGAGTATATGCACACATACAGAGAGAGAGAGAGAGAGAGAGAGAGAGAGAGAGAGAGAGAGAGAGAGAGATAGAAGAGAAGAGAAGAGAAGAGAAGAGGAGAGGAGAGGAGAGGAGAGGAGAGGAAGAGGAAGAGGAAGAGGAAGAGGAAGAGGAAGAGGAAGAGGAAGAGGAAGAGGAAGAGGAAGAGGAAGAGGAAGAGGAAGAGGAAGAGGAAGAGGAAGAGGAAGAGGAAGAGGAAGAGGAAGAGGAAGAGGAAGAGGAAGAGGAAGAGGAAGAGGGAGAGGAGAGGAGAGGAGAGGAGAGGAGAGGAGAGGAGAGGAGAGGAGAGGAGAGGAGAGGAGAGGAGAGGAGAGGAGAGGAGAGGAGAGAAGAGAAGAGAAGAGAAGAGAAGAGAAGAGAAGAGAAGAGAAGAGAAGAGAAGAGAAGAGAAGAGAAGAGAAGAGAAGTGAAGAGAAGAGAAGTGAAGAGAAGAGAAGAGAAGAGAAGAGAAGAGAAGAGAAGAGAAGAGAAAAAAGAGATAGAAAAAAGAAATTAAGAAACAGGATAATTGTTTAATTGAACTTAAAAAGAAAATAGGGAAAGAGGAGTCATAATCTCAGACAATGTAGGTATAAAAGTAGACATAATTAGTAGTAATAAACATAAAAACTCAATTTTTGAAAGATGCCATAGAAAATAATATCATTTAACATATATGCACCAATGACATAGCATCTAAATATTTAAAGGAAACGTTAAATAAGTTTCAAGCAGAAATAGACAGAAAAACTCTAATATTAGGAGATCTCAATATACCCCTTTCAGAGCAAGACAAATTTAGCAAAAAATAAATAAATAAACACAAAAGGACTTATATTAGAAGAATATATATGCATATATATGCATATATTTGATATAATACATTTCTAGAAATAATTGAATTAAAGTAGAAAGGAATATAACTATTTCTCATCCCTATATGGAATCTTTTCAAAACCCTAAGATTAATTAGGGTATAAAAATATCATAGATAAGAGCAGAAACATAAAAATATTAAAGAAAAATCAACTGGAGAAGAAATTATTTAGTGTAAGGCAAATCAGAAATATGACAGATCATTATAACAAAGATAATGACTAATAATAAATATTGCTAAATTTCTAGAATACAGCTAAAGAAATCCATAAGGGAAAACATGTAACTATTCATTTTTATCAAATAAGAAAGAACAGGGCAACATTTTCAAGATGAAGTAAAAAAAACAAAAAATAAAAACCAGAAAGATCGCAACAAATTATGAAACCCCAATTAAACATCAAAATAGAAATTATGAAAATGACAAAAAATTATTAAAGTTTTAAAATTCACTGAATAAATAAATAAAACTAGAAATTATTTGAAAAAATAGACAAACTATTATCTACTTTAGTTTTTAAAAATAAAGAGTAAAAATATTACCATTATTAAACATTTAAAAAAGGAAAATTTACAATGAAAGAAATGAGGAATATTGCTCAAGAATTTTGTCAATTATATGATAATTAATCTTATAACTTAAGTGATATGGATGAATATTTACAAAAACATAAAATATGGATATTAACAGAATAAGAAAAGAATATGTGACCCAATCTCAGAACAAAAGAAATGGATCATTAAATAATTTACTAAAGAAAAAAAATCTACAGATCCAGATGAATTTACACTGAATTTTATGAAACATTCAAAGAACTACTTCCAACATGATATAATGTATTTGCAGAAATAGAATAAGAAAAGAATTTCATCAAATTCCTTCTATGACAGGTATTTTCTTAATATCTAAGGAAAGTCAAAATAGAAAAAAAAGGATATTATAAAACAATTATTTGTAATAAACATTGAGGGGAAAAAACAAATTAAATGAAGTATTAGCAATGAAACTATGATAGCATATAGCAAAGTCTATACACTATGACCAAGTTAACTTTACATTAAGAAAGCATAACTGGATAAATGTCCATAAATGAGTGGGATGGGAGGGAAGTATCAATATAATTGACTGTATTGATAACAATATTAACAAAAATCATAAGATCAGCAGATGAATAATGGATACCTGTTGACATCAGTACTTTTTAACATAGTTCTATAAATAGCATTTATAATAATGAGGGAACAAAAATTTAACTGAGGGAATTAACATGGGCAAAGAAGAAACATAGTTATAGCTTTTTATGATAGCTGATTGGTATAAACCTAAAGAATCTATTAAAATTAATAGAAAGTATTTTAAAATTGAGCAAAACTTGGCAATATACAATAAATGCATGTAAATTTATAATATTTCTGCATATTATCAAAAGTAGAAAGAGAAAAAAGGGAAATTTAATTTGAAAAAAATACATTAGGTATAGTATATCTTGGAGTCTCCAACCAACCGCTATAAACACAAGAATGCAACTAAAAAAGCTCTTCATGAAAATTTAAATTGACCTGAATAATTGGAGAAAATTAAGTATCCCTGTGTACCCTGAGGCAAAATTACAAAGATAATAATTTTACCTGAATTAATTTATTTATTCAATGCCAATCATACTGCCAAAGAATTACTTTACAGAATTGGAAAAAATAATAACAAAATTTATCTGGAAGAACAAAAACGTCAAGGATCTCAAGGGAAATAGTGGGGGGGGGAGTGAAAAAAGATGAGGGTCACACTTTACAATATCTCACACCATATTATAAAATGACAATTAGTGTCATTACTTGATACTGGCCAAGAAAGAAAGGATGATCAGTGGAATAGATTAGGCACACAACATACAAAAGTAATTTTTTAGGTTTTTTTTTGCAAGGCAAATGGGGTTAAGTGGCTTGCCCAAGGTCACACAGCTAGGTATATACAAAAGTAAATTAACAGTATTTATGAACCCAAACACCGTAATTATTGTGAGAAGAATACATCATTTTATTTAAAATTGCTGGGAAAACTATAAAGTAGTTTTCTGGCAGAAAGTCAACTCAGACCAACTTCTCACACTGTATACCAAGATTATCTATATCAAGATTATCTCCAAATAAATACATAATTAAACATGAAGAATGACATAATAAATACTGTAGAAAAGAATGAAGACTAACATTCTAATCTGTGAATGGGAGAGACTTCATGATTAAATAAATGGCAGAGAATACAGAGAATAAGATAGATGGTCTCAAGGCTATTCTCCATTGGGTCATGGTTTTCAGTTAAAAGCAATGATTATAAGATGTTCTCTTGAGTTTGTTTCTGGAATAATTCTTTATGTTAAGGATTACTCTTTTTTTCAGATGTTGATTTTGTCCTAAGAACTTAACAAACATTTTAAAATCTCAATTATTTTGAAAGAGACAAAGATAAAGAGAATATAGAATAAAATGGTAAAATGGAGATAACACACATAGGTAAGGAGCCAACATTGAGGGAGAGCAGGAAAAAAAATATCATGAGGATGGAAATGAATAGATAAAGAATTCCAGATACGGGGGAATGCCAGTAAAAATAAAGGTGCCAAGAGATAGTGCCTTGTACTGGGTAGCACAAAGAAATCACTGCCAATGGATTGTAAAGAATAACGTATGTGACTTGAAATGAGAGGAATAATGTGTGAGAAGATTGGAAAGGTAGGAAGAGTCCAGGAAAGAGGGAGTTAAAAAATAGAGGGTAATAGGTGAGGCTGCCTTTCAGGAAAATCAATTTGATAGCTGAGTGGAGTATGGTCTAGAGTAGGGAGAGACTTGAGACTGGGAGACTCATCAGCAGGCTGCTGCAGAAGTCCAATGGGTAAGATTATAAGGGTCTGAACCAGGGTAATGGTAGCATATGAAGGGAAAAAAGGGGAGAATTTCCAAGATGATAGGTTTGACTGCAACCAATTAGATAGGAGGGGTGAGAAAGTCAATAGTTAAGGATGATACACACTTTGTGAGTCTGCATGACTGGGAGGATGGTGTTAGCTTTGACAGTAAAAGGATAGTTAAATAGAAAGGAGACTTTAGAAGAAAATCAATTATGGACATGTTAAGTTTTAAATCTCTATGAGAAATCCAATTTAAGATGACCCTTTTCTCTTTCTGCACTTTCTCCTGCTCATCTCTCTCTCTCTCTCTCTCTCTCTCTCTCTCTCTCTCTCTCTCTCTCTCTCTCTCTCTCTCTCTCTCTCTCTCTCTTTCTCTCTCTCTCCATATATATATATATATATATATAAACATACATATATTATGCACTTACATAATACATATATATCTATAGACATATCCAAGGGCAATTAGTTGTTACCGCAGTTAGAGCAAAAGATTTAGAATCAAAAAGAACTGAATCCAAAGCCATCTTTAGACACTTAGTAGAGGGGATAATGGAATCCATGATAATTGATGAGATTCCCAAGTGAAGCACTAGAAGGGGAGAGGGTCCAGGAAAGAGCTCTACAGGGCACATAAGTTAGTGGCTGTGATACAGATGAGGATGCAGCAAAAGAGACTGAGAAAGAATGATTAGATAGGTAGGAGAACCAGGGTAGAATAATCCTTCCAAATCCAAAAGATAAGAGAGCATTAAGGAGAAGGGGACTTATAGTGTCAAAATTTGCAGAGAGGTTGAGGAGAAAAAAGACACAGAAAAGGTCATTATATTTGTCACTAAGCAAACTGTTGGTGATTTTGGTAAGGTACATTTCAGTTGAATGCTGAGGTGGTGATCTATTCTGCAGAGAAATAAGAAAGCATGTGGAGGTAAGGTTTTCCCCAATCTTACTACAGTTGCAAGCTTCTAAAATTTAAAATACAAAGGCACTAAGACTTTTGGGACATGGCATGTCCAGCTCCAGTCTCTTCCCTGAGCTTCAATCCATCATTTATAACTACTTATTTTCAAAAGGAATGTCCTGGAAACATTTTAAACTCAACTATTCTCCCCTCCAAAGCCTTCTCTCTCTCCAAAAGTCCCTAATTCTAAAGAAAACATCCTCCTCCTTGTCCAGCAGGTTATTGAAGGACACTTTCCTGGATTTCTCACATTGTCTTGCCACACAATGACCAGTCTCTGTCAACTCTTTTCATTTTTACCTTCATAATATCACTCACATCTGACTCCTCCTGTCCACTCACACCGCACCACCTCACTTCAGATGCTCAACAGCTTGCCTTAGATTCTTAGAATAATCTTCTGTTATCTCCTTGCCTTAAGTCTCTCCATATACTTAAACATCCTACACACTGGAAATCATTTTCTTTCAGTTCACATCTGCCCATGTGAGGGCCCTGCTACCTATGACTTCCTATTATCCCTAGGATAAAATAAAAATTCTGCAGAGTTTTTCAATCCTCCTGGGTCCCAATGTATCTTTCCAAACTCATTGAATATTACTTGCCTCCCATACTCTTCACTCTACTCATGCTGGCCATCTTGCTTCTCTGCTGCCACACACATTTCTCCCCAGTCCCATTTGCTATCAGCCCCAAAGACCTCTTTAACCCACATGTCTGGGATGCTCTTCCTCCTTGCCTTTTCCTCATCAAGTCCTGCTATGCTTTTGAGATGAGGCTCAACATCTCACCTGCCAGATTCCCGCCCCTTCCCAACTATCTTGTATTTGGATTTACTTTACATCTATAATCCATTTAAACAAATATATACCTGTGTACACATACATATATGTGCACATAGACATGTGTGTATGTGTGACTATGTGTCTATATGAATAGATTATAATGTGTATAAAGTGAAGCAACAACTGTAGCACTCCAGGCACTGGGCCACATGATGAGCTCCAATAAAAGCTTAATACATACTTGATTTTTCCAGTTCTGCCAAATGGCCAAACTCCACCTGTCCAAAAAGTGATCTCTCTTCCTATCTACTTTAACGATGCCCAAAGAAGTCCATGTCATCCCCTCTCTCAGAACCTAAGACCCCTGAGGAAAAATTCTCCTATACTTTGTCTTTGGTGCTATTACTGTCATTGGAGAATTGTGTTACCTGAAACATGAACAAGACATAGGGGAGATGCATTGGCATCAGACAGAGAGAGTTTGGTTCCATATGGAAGAGGATGTTTCTGCCAGGCTTCAGATAGACCAGTGGAGTTCATGGGTATGAATGGAGGGGGGCTACCAACATCAGAGACTACTGATGAGCAACTATAAATCAAGGAAGAAGGAAAATGATTTACCCAAGAGCTAAGGAGATTGGGAATGGTGAGCAGGGCTTTTGTGGGCTTGTGAATTAGAAGAAGACATTCTAAGCTTTCAAGGAGCTTGTTATCTGATAGGGGAAAACAGCAAATCAAAGGAAGCTGAAAGGGAGGGGGACCCCAAAAGGGCAGACATCCAGTAGAGTAGCTGCTAGTGGTGACAAATGAAGACACAACCAGGAGTTCGAGCCTTCTGTAATGGGAGGCTATGGAAGGTGTTTTCAGTTCTTCCCTCCAACTTCTAACTGGAAAACACTGGTCCTAGAGTTAGGAAGACCTGCTACAAATCTGCCTATGGGCATTTCCACACTGCTCCTATTTCTCCTCTAAAGCCATGGCAGGCCAACACCTCTCAACAGAAAGATGAAATTTAAAAAGGAGGGGGGAGAGTTTGGTAGAAAAAGGATGAGTTTGATTTTGGATCAATTAAGATATCTATATTTTAAGATATCTGCAGGACATCTATGCTGAAGTGTAGGCAGTCTCAGATACAAGACTGGAGATTAGGAAAGAGACTGAAACTGGATAAAAAGATTGGAGAATCATCTCTATAGTGATAATTGAATCCATGGGTGACAGTGAGATCACTAAGGCAAAGTGGTGATTCAGGAGAAGGAGATATTCTCTGGAAGATATTCATGGCTAGTGGATAAGACCTAGATGAAGTTCCAATCCAGAAGACAAGAAGAAAAAGTCACACAGATAGAAGGAGAACCAAGAGAAGTCAGTAAAACTGAGGGAAAAGAATGCCAAGGAGAAAAAGGGGATTGAAAGTATCAAAAGTCACAAAGGGTCAAGAAGAATGAGGAATGGGAAAAGATCATTGGATTTAGCAGACAGAGGAACATTGGTATCTTGGACAAAGTAGTTTCTATTGAATTATGAAGTCAGAAATCAGACTGCAGAGATTTAAGAAGACAGCAAGAAGAAAGGAAGCAGAGACACTCATTGTAGACGGCCTTCTTAAATATTAGCCATGAAGAGAGGAGAGATTGAGGATGATAGCTTGCAGGCAAAGATGGATCAAGTGAAGGTTTTGTGAGGAATTTTGAAGATATAGAACTACGTAGGCAGGATGGAAGCAGTCAACAGACAAGGGGAAAAGCAAGATTAGCCAGAGAGAAAGAATGTTCAAATGGATGATCTGTTGTAGAGGATTAGATGCACTAGGGTCACCTGGACATGAAGAATGGTTGGCCTTGGCAAATGAGAAGACTCACTTGTTCACATAGATATGAAAAATGTACTAGAAGAAAGATCTGCACACTAGGAGGTGAGGAGGAGGGGAAAAATCTGAGTTTTATTTTCAGTGAAATGTAAGGCAAGGTTCTTTGTTAAGAAAAGGGAGTAGGCAGGTTTGAAAAGGGATGAAAGTTTTGGAGAAAACTACTATAACTAGTAGTATGATTAATCAAATGGGGAGGTACAAAAAGATCGCAATGTGGTGGTCAGGGTCCTATTGAGATTATGGAACAGCAGCATGATTTCACTTTTTTCCAACTTCATTCATGTGAAAAAGAACAAAGGCAGCAGATGACGGAGGCTGGACAGGACAGGTTTTTTTTCCAATAGAATACATGAGCATAAAGAGAGGGGGGCAGTGTGGAGTTGAACTGGTTCTTCATGGAATCAGGATGGGGGCCAGTGAATGCCAGTCACCAGAACCTTGGCATGTACAGTGGTGATGGGAGAATTCATAAAATCCAGCAACAAAAGACCAATACAGATTCATGGGAGAGGAAGAGAAGAAATTTGGATCCCAGAATGAACTGAAATGTGTGAGGGAAGTCAAGGACAGCAATAAATGGGTGCAATATTTGCTGGGGAAAGAGGAGCTAGAAGAACTGAAGACTGCTAATGACCCAAAATGACCCAAATGTTCATTTATTGTTTTGTTACATTTTTTCTGACAAGGAGACTATCCTTAGTCCAGGAAAGAACAAAAAGACAAGGGGAAAAAGAATATGATAGAACAGGTATTAAATTAATTTGCAAAGAAGCCAATTAGGTCTAATTTGGGGGGGGGTGGAGTGATTTTTAAAATTTATTTTTTTCATAAGTGAAATGAACTTTCTTGGAAGTGATTTCACTCAATCACCAATCCACCTAAGTCACTCTCCTAGTTGCCGAGGAGACAAATACAAAGAATAAAACTGGCTATTCTCAAAATATTAGGGGACACAACAAATTTGACTCTAAGTAAATGCAAATTAAATGTCATAAGAATAAGTACAAGGTAGAAACGGGGCTCCTGGACATTCTTCACTCTCTCAAGGTCTTCAGACCAAGGCTACATGATCATAAGTCAAGGATGGTGTTGAGCAGATCCTAAATTAATTATAGTTCAGACCTAATGGTCTAAAAATGGTTGTCAGAGCTGTCACAAGAGGTTTTTGGTGCTTTTATTTAATAGTCTTCAAGTACAGACTAAATCACTACCTGTTACATATATTACAATGGAGATTCCATTTGTATTGCAGTTGGACTAGAGGGTCCTGAAGTCACTCGTAATTCATGTATTCTGTAATTCTTTGATAAGAAAGGAAGTGTGATGAGAAGACTTAGATGATGGTGATGAATTCACGTGCCCTTACCCAGATGGACTATATGTTCAATTATTGAAATAATTATCCAATATGTTTCCTCATTTATTTTCAGTGATCTCTGGGAAAAAATACAGAAAAGGAGAAATCCTGTAGGACTGGAAAAGGACAAATGTTACATTTGGGGGTGGAGGGGAAAGGCAGGGGAAGAATTGAGTCTACAAACTATAGGCTAGTGAGCTTGATTAGGATTCTTGGCAATTTCTATAGGGTATTTTTAGAATTGAATTATGAACATCTGGGAAAGGAAGCAATGATCACTAAGAATTAGAATGCCATTGAGAAAAGGTCATGTCAGATAAAACTCATTTCTTTGTGGTTGGAATGATTTAACTGGTCAATCAGGAGAATATTTACACATGGGTTGGCCTGATACTATCTACTCTTTAGCTCTTGTCAGAGATAGCCCTTCTTGCCAAAAAAAAATCCCTCAAATACCATTCGATTTCTTGTTTGGACATGATTTTGTGTGTGTTGTATCCCCATTAGACTGGAAGTTCCTTAAGAGGACAAACTCTCTTGTCTTGGGCCTTTCTTTTAACTCCATCAACTTAACATAGTGCCAAGAAAGGCTTCTTCCTCTCACATATTGTGATAAAGTATTTCTTTATACTCTTCTTGTAGAAAAGATGAACAAATAGGATTTAGAGTTAGTTGACTGGTGAGATTCAGAAAGTAGTCATTAATAGTTTGACATCAACTTGGAGAAAGATCAACCATGGGGTGTCTGGGATCTGTCCTGAGCAAGAACACCATATTTTTGTTAATGACTTAGATAAAGGCAAAGATGGAATTTTCTGATAACATAAAACTATGAAAAATAGTTAACACAATGATGAAAGAACCAGAATCCAAAAATGTTCTTGATAGGGCAGATTACTGGGATTGGGATGAATAAAATTAGGGATGAATTCAAAGTGTTTTTTCTAGGTTCAAAAACAAATCTCACAAATATGAAATAAGGAAAGCAGTGTTAGATAACATTTTGACCGAGAAAGTTTTAAGGCTTTAACTGAAATACAAGCTTGGTATGAGGAGATACTGAGATGTGATGTACACATGTTAATGCCATCCTGAAGCATATTTAGTAAGATATTATATACAGAGCTGCAAGATTCCTGTTGTAGAAAACATGTGTATTTGGTTCTGAGTTTACGCTTGATGGTCATTGAGCTGTTCTATCAATTATGCCATCCTACCTAATGGAAGTGATGATGTTCTGCCCTAATAACTAGGTAAGTACCCATTTCAAACAAGCAAAGATTTTAGACTAAGTGAGAAAAGTCCTTGAAAGGCATTGGATGAACTGGAGAGAAGGTGCAATAGGAAGCCTTTCCTATGTGAATGAGGAAAACCTGGTCACACCCTATGGATGGTCTATAATTTATCTAGCTGGTTCCAGAACTAAGAGATTCTACTGAATCTTAGGTGGAAAAATTCCAATAAAGTCATAAAAATATGATGGAGCAGTGGAGATGACCTCATCTTTGGTCTCAGTTTCCTCTTTCTCCCCTTGCCTTCAGGAAAACCTGATGAACACTGAAAGATACAAAACTTTGGAATTTCCATCTTCCCCATCAGCATCCTAATATGATACCTGGATCCACAGAAACAGGGCTCTAAAGGCCAAGAGTAGCCTGAAAATAATGTTAAAGGTCAAAGAAACATAGAAAGAATAGGGCAGCATGAGTTGTGAGTTACCCTCAGAACTCATGTAGAAGACTTTGTATAGGAGTAGTGGGTAAGCAGGTTAGCTTTGGGAGGGGATATGTTTTGTCTAACTCTTCTTACTATACCACTTTCTAAAAACCAATTGAGTCTAGGTAAGTAACTGAAACAAATTTATAACCAATGAAAAAGTATACCAATGGGGCTCATGAGCTGTATGTAGAAAAAGAAAGATGCTCCTACAACCTCACAAGGCTTCCTTTAGAACATTTTGGGTCATGGCAATTACATTCTGGGACCCAACTTTTGAGTGGTAGATGAGAAAATGGCTTCAGAGGAATAGCAATCCTTAAAGAGGAAAAAAATGATGATCAGAAGAATACCAAGAGGCAGACAACCAGGATTATGGAGGGACTTGAATTCAGGTTATATGATCTACTGAAGAAAGGGGTGGAAAGAAGGTTCAGGATGGACAGGAAGACTGCCTTCAAGTAATATTGCAAAGTTATAATGTAATATTGGAGCCAGAATGGTTCTGTCTGATTCCAAAGGGTAGAACTACAAATAATGGCTCAAAAATTCAAAGAAGCCAACATAGACCTGGCCAAGATCAACAAACACACCAAACAAAAACCTCTTTCTAATAATGAGAGTTAATTGGCAGGGGAATGGTCGTCTCCATGGTGTCCTGAGTTCTTCCTTCTTGCAAATATTAAAGTGAGGGCCCAGATGACCATTCTTCCAGGCTGTTATAGTGAGAGCAATAGTTATTATTATTATTATTAATAATAATAATAATAATAATAATAGTGTTCTCTAGCTCCTCAAGATCTCCAGAATTTTCTGTGCATATTATCTCATTTGACCTCCATGTAGAGGTCAAAGTTGACCACTGAGAGACCCTTTCCAGTCTAAGTGTCTGAGATTCTGCAAAAGTAACAAATGAGAATAATAAAAAATAAACTTTTAATGGGACTCTGGCAAGGAGGAAAAGAGAGGAGTAAAAAGCAGGTCACTTTGAATAAAGAAATTTATCTGTCAATGTAGAGAACCTTTTTTTCCTAATCTTGTACAAATTCCAGCAAGCTCTCTGAATTCTGACATTTGTAAAAAGCTTAAACTCTTTTCTAACCATTTTTAACCTTTGAAAATGACTGTGTGGAATTCAATATTTTAATAAAGAGAGTGTAACTTTATGGTTCAGAAGTTCACTAGGGAGCTGTTTCAAAGAGGACTCCTTTCACTTCCAGGTCTATAAAGTTCACACTAACTCATTCACCCTTCAGACCCTGGGTGCCTGTCTGACTAGGGCTCTGGAGTCAAGACCACAAGGCCAATGGTGTCATATGCTTTCAGAATCTGAGGTCCACGGAACATACACTTCATTGGAAATAAATGGGAGCAGGGCTTGGAGGAGGCTTGGGAATGAAGGATGAATGGAAGATTAGGAAGGGAAGGATAATGAGTTTAGCTTATAGAACCCTACATAAAGGACACAGAAATGCAGAATGCTGATGGGATACCCTACTTAGAAAGTATTTTTGCTGCCTAAATCATGCTTCAGTATATTACATGAATGTGTGTGTATGTGTGTGTGTGTGTGTGTGTGTGTGTGTATGTATGTGTGCAGGCAGATCTTAAAAAGGTTGAGGGGAAAAAAATTAAAAATGGGGGGGGAATGAGCTACTATTTAGGAGGCTAAATTCACATGATCAATTTAGTATATTGGAGCTGATACAGTATCAGAGTCCAAGTTCCTCAAGTAAGGAGGGAAGAAATTGGACTGAAGGGAAACTTTCCATGTTTGATGACAGCACTTTGTTTTCTCAAGGAGAGAAGTAGCTGGCGAGAGCTTGGGGAAGAGCAGGGAATCTCACTAGATTGTGATACTATTCAAACTCTAACACTTCAAACCTTTCTCTTTTCCAATATACCATGATAATCTTCCCAAGAATGTGTGGGGGACAAAACAAAGAAAATGAAGAGAAAGAGGGGAGCAAGCCAAGGACATGATGCTGATGTAGGGTGTGGTGCAGAAGATGTCAGGGATCATCTGTGACCAGTCAATAAATCTTTATTAAGGACTGACTGTATGCTAGCTCCTAGATCCTGAATCCCAGATCCTAGAGGGAATGCTGATAATACAAATGGTGAGAATGATGATGTTTGTCCTTCTGCAAATCCAAGACATCAGGGAGGTGATGCCATGACAAGCACATGAACTGGATTTGAGTAGGAGGGGCTGAATTCAGTCATCAGCCTCACTTTCTCCTCCAGAGCCATCTGGGTCTAGTGGCCAGATAGGTATCAAGACAATTGGAGATGGTCCTGGATACAAGGCAGTCAGGATGAAGTGACAAATCTGGGTTAAGTTGATACAAAGAAAGGCAAAACACAGTCATGTTCTCAAGGAATTCACCATCTATTGGGAGAAAGTATGGACAAATCAAACTATATAGAGGATAAACTGAAGGTAAGGGAATCTGAAGGGTGAGGAATAAGAACTTCTATAATGCCTACTATATGACAGACACTGGGCTAAGCCATAAAAACCCTGACAGGTAGTTACTAGTAGCATGCCTATTTTACAGTTGAGGAAACTGAGGCAGAAGTGAAGTGACTTGCCCAGGGTCATACAGCTGATAAGTCTCTAAATTTAAATTTGAACTCAGGTCTTCTTACTGCAGGCTCAGTGCTCTATCCACTGAGCCCTTATCTACCTGAAGGTAATCAACAGAGCGAAGGCACAAGGATTAAGGGAGATGGGGAGGGAAACTTCCTTGAGAAGGTGGAACTTTATTTGGGCTAAATGAAGGAATGCATGGAGGGAGAGAATTCCAGGTATGAGGAACCAATAGGAAAAGCCAATCAGCATGAGGGATGGAGTGTCCTGTTAGAGGATACCAGCATCTTTGGACTATGGAAAGTGTAAGAAACCTGGAAGATGGGGAGAGGTAAATTAAAAAGCACTTTGAACACTAAAGAGAGAATATTATTTTTGATCCTGGAGGCTATAGAGAACCCTGCACTTTAGAAACTCTGTGACAACTGAATCAAAGATGGTCTGAATGAGGACAGCCTTGGGGCAGGCAGACTCACCCAGACACTATTGAAATAGTCCAGAAATGAGATGCTGAAGCCTTGAATGAGGAAGGGAGCTCAGTCAGAGGAGAGGAAAGAGTGAATACAAAGAAAATAAGTTACAAAGATGAAAATCATGAGGACTTGGCAACAGATCAGATATGAAAGATGAAAAATAGTAAGCATGGCATCTTGTTTGTAAGCTTGAGGGCCTGGGAGGGTAGGAGGATTAAAGAGAAGAGGGTTCTAGACAATGTTAAGAGCTTCAGAAAGGGCAAGAAGGATGAATATGGGAGAAAAGATCATGAGATTTGGCAAATAAGAAAGTCTTGAGTACTTTGGTAAGAGCAGTTTTGGTTGAGATGAGCTCAGAAGTCAGACCGATGGCAGAAAGTTAAAAGGAAAGTGAGAGCTGAGGAAGTGAAGCCACCCATTCTAGAAGCTCTTCTCATGAAGCTCTAGGTTGCATGAAAGGTAGAAGCTTTCTGAGGAAGGGTTTTTTGAAGATTCATAGATGGGTCACTTTGAGGTGTTAGGCAAGCAGCCAGCAAGACAAGGAGAGATTAAAGATAAGTCAATGATTAGAAATCACTGAGATCAATCTGCTTGAATTGGGATGGAATAGGGTTACTAGTGCATGGAGTTCCTTGGCAAGAAAAGGAGGCACATCATTATAGGAGATGAAGAAGGGTGGAGAGAGTCAGAAGAGGCATCTGAGGAGGGGAGAAGAATGGATGCTTGTGAAATGGCCTCTGTTTTTTTTTTTTTCTCTAAAATATTAGACAAAAGTTTTCAACCAAAAGGGTGGAAGGAAGGGTAGTCATAGGAAATTTGAGGAAGATAGAAATGTTTGGAAAAGTCACTATAGAAAATGGGATGTTGAATTAATTACAGAGAAATGTTTCAGTGAGGGTCCCATTGAAATTTCACATGGTAACTATGTAGTTGGCCTGGTCGGAATGATTTTGTCTTTCCTCCAGATCCATTCAGTATCAGTGAGGAGGAATGAAATGAGTAGATTGTTGGAATATCCAAGTCTAGAGACTGATAGGCAGAAGCTATCAGAATCCTAATTGAGTGGTTGATCCAGACACAATGAGCCTCCAAGGAGAGATGAGAGGAGATGATGATGATAATGATGATGATGATGATGATATATTTTAAATGATGTGAAGGGTAAATCTTGGATGTGACAGTGAAAGAAAATAAACATTACATAAATTCTTGTTATGTGAGGTTATCACATTTAATCTTCATAAAAACCCTGGGAAGTAGGTGCTATTGTTAACTCAATTTTACATTTCACAAAATAAGGCAGACTGGTTAAGTGACTTGCCTAAGGTCACCCAGCTAATAGGCATTGGAGACTGAATTTGAACTCAGGTCTGCCAGACTCCAATTCTAATGCTTTGTATCCCACACCTCACTGAATGAGTTTGGGTCATGAATGAAGTGCTGAAACAAGTAGCCAGGGAGGTTGTTTTATTAGGAAAGAGTCAAGTATCAGTCAGGGACAGAAGATGGAAGGAAAAGCAAGATGAAAACAAGTTTATTATCTTTTTTAGAGCATGGATTTCAGAGAGTCCAGTGGAAAAGGTGAGTAGCCTTAGGATGCAAGCCTTAGGAGATGTGAAAGGGGTTGGGAATAATGGAGGGGGCCATAGAATTTGTATAAAGACAGGAGATGTTTCAAGATCACAGGGATGAGGGATGATGAGTGGGCATTGATTAATCATTAACAAATGAATTAAGGAGGATTATTAACATCATTGGTGGTTCAGTCTCAGGATGGTGTCCTGATGGAATATTTCTCTCTCTCCCATGTTTTCAAGTAAACTAGACCAGGAAATGAGTAAAGGAACAGGATCAAAATGAAGTCTGTGTGGCCCCCCACTAGCTGGATAATAGCAGGTATACAATGGAATGTATACAATGGTCTACTGAAGTCAGAGGCCATGTCAGAAGAGGCCACAGACAGAGACAAGCAAGACAAACATATCATACAGTCAGAGTCAGGACTGCACTGAGCCTCAGAAAATGATAAAAGACCCAAAAGAGGTGACCAGTACATTGAACAAATCATCTACATGAGATTTATGAGGGGGCATCAGTAAGAATTACATAGGAAGTGAAGGTGAGAGTGGGCTACCCAGGTACCCATGTCCAAAATACATAATGAGATAATGGCTTTTTCCAGGTCTCTAAGCAAACTTTGATGCAAGCTACTGACCTTCTTGAGCAAGGTAGAGAGCTAGCCCTGGATGGCTGATGGTGGAGGAATCTCCATTGAGCAGTCAAATGAAGGATGGATCTAGACAGGGAGAGAGTGAAGGTAGGGAGAATGAAGAGGAGATCACTGTTATGGTCCTAGAGGTAGGAGAGAGCTCTTTGGTTGCTGTGTCTAGACAAGGGGATTAATACCAGTTATGGGAGTAGAAAGTTATGGGAGTAGAAAGGCCTTAAAGGACAAATTTAAGAAGGCAAGGAAGGAAGGAGAATATTTAGGGTGGAGGGAACAGTGTGTCCAGAGCTGAGAGGCAGGAATGAACTCAGCAAGGACTGGAAGAGAAGGCCTCACACCACTGACTCATCTGTGAATGAGCCATCTCTGAGGCCTGTGAGATCTCTCATGATCATATTCATGTAGCCTCAACTAGAGTTCTCTAGGGGAAGAAGTGGACACCAACCCTTCCTGCTCAGATCCAAATGAGTGTCCATTCCCCAATCCTTCCCTCTCACTGTCTGACAAGTCCAGGGGAAGGATATCATCATGGAGACTTGGTCCTTTCAACTATGCCCTATTTCTTTCTATGGCAGACCTTCCAGGGTTATTCCTTAACCTCTCCAAGTCAAGTAACTACCTAGAACCTAGCTACTAAATCACAGCCAAGTGAAGAGGGTGTTGGGGGAGGAAGTTGTCCCAAGGGCAGGCCTACTTCCCAACACTAGAGTTCCTTTCTGTATGTATGGAATGGTTGTCTCTCCATAACCTGGAGATCTAAATGAGGCCTTCCTTATTTTCCAGCAAGACTAGGGGTGAAATTCAGGGTGCAGAGGGTTCTGAATGCACAGGGAGGATCAAGAGCCTATAGGGCTGAAGTATGAGATCCTTGCCAGCCCCAAGAAGATTCTGGGTAACTATTTGTCAAGAATGCTGTGGAGGGGGTGGAATTCTTTGCTGGGTCCAGGTGGGATGAGTTGGTTGTGGAGGTCCCTTCCTTCCAATAAAGGCTGGGATAAGTCCCTGACTCTGCTGTAGGTGAGAACATGATGGCACCCCAACCTGGACTCCCTGTGTGTCCTTGGGAGGAAGGACAGATGCCAGTCATATTGTGACAGACTGGGAAGGTGCTTGTGTATGTGGACCCTCCTCTCTTCATAGTCTAGCAGTTCCAAAGGGAAAAGAAGCAGACTTTAGCCATCCCCTTGCTGCCCCCCCCCCCGAGAGGTTTGGTCCTTTTCCCACCTTTGCTACACAATGTCCCTTCCTGTTTTCTCCTTTTCTTGTGCTGTCATAAACATGCAAACTTCTGTATGGACTGGGAACTCTTTGGGTTCCACATTCATCTTCACTTGTCTCATTATAAACCAGAGACGGGTTTTAGCTCTTCTATATTATCTCTATGGTCCTTGACAAGTTTTTGATGGGTGATGAGACCCAGAAGAGTTCAAAAGTTGGACACCCCTATTCCAAACAAAGCAGGGAGAAATGGCAGGAAAACTCCATGGCATCCATGCCATGGAGGGGAGGCTTTCAAAAGGGGCTTTCTGTTCAATGCCAGTAAGTCCTTTGCTTGGAAGATCTAGGAGGACACGACTTATCTTGCATGGCATCTCTCTCTACATCCTCTACTCCAGAGAAGCAAACACTCCTAACAATAATAATTCATCAACTCTAGCGTAAAGGAGCTGAAAGGATTACCCCATTAGACGGGGGCTCTTTGAGTGCACGGCTTGACTTTTGCCTTTCTCTCTAGCCACAGAGCTTAATACGGTTGTGGCCACAAAACAGGTACTTCAGCCAAGCTTGTTGACTGAATGATGAGACAGAAGTTGTTCTTTCTATTAACAATGAGTTTTGAAGTGACGGTTAAAGAAAAATCATAGAAGGACAAGGGCTGATTGAACATGAAAGACAAGTCTTTGGTCCTGACATCATTAACATTATAGCCCCTGGTCAATTAGGCTGGAATTTCAATTTACCAAATCAAAATGCACATTCCCCACAATAATAATTAAATCATCAAATGAGACTCCAAGAGCAAAGTGGCTAGCAGGAGGGAGCTGTATTCAGTTGGATTCTGACCTTGAATCTCAACTCTGACATGACCTAAGTTGGTGAGAACTTAGAGAATTTACTGGACCTCTTGGGGATTCAGTTTTCTCATCTGCAAAAGTATCTCTCTCTCTCTCTCTCTCTCTCTCTCTCTCTCTCTCTCTCTCTCTCTCTCTCTCTCTCTCCCTCACTATTAACAGCCATAATAATTATGCCATGCAGGTCCCTAAAAGATTGGAATTAAGAACAACAGGATTCCAAAGATGGGTGTAGGATAGGAGGGATTATAGGTGAACGGCCAGAGATAAAAAGATGGAGACCTTCTAAGGATTATTTTTTTAAAAAAGCAATCCCAGAATTCCACAATGCTCTATCTTCTTTCATGAAGGCTGAAGACTGAAACCAAGAACCATATTTGTATTTTGGGGTTCAAAATTTCCTTTTCACCACCAGTAGTTGAGAATAATAAAAAGTCTGTTTCTCAAAATAATGTGAAAATAATTCCAAGTGGAAATATAATTGGGTGTTGAGTAATAACTTAAAATGTGTGATGGGAACATATTTATCTTTCAAATTTGCTTCCCATCATAGCATGCTCTTCTCTTCCTCTGTGTGTATCTAGCAAACCTCTAAGAATCCACTACCCTGGAGCACTATCAGTGCTGACTGAGTTCAGACAGTGCCCTCTGTTGTTTTCTCCAGAGCCTCCTTCAGCATCAGACAGATGTCAGTCCACCAACCACACAAGTCCAGAGGAGCCAGTGAAACCATAGGACTTAGCAGACCTGTCTACACTGACATCTGTCAACAAGAAAGACTCAAATCCACTTTGAGAATGATCAGGGGGAAACCTTCAAGGTTGAGAGAATGACTGCAGCTACAGGTGTTTTGTTTGAAAAATTTACACAGAAAAGTGACCTTTAGATATTCCAAGTCTTTCCCTTGGAGCTTCAGGAAGTTTGGCCAAACTCTCCCCAGAAATAAGTCCAATCAATTGATCCAGGAATCAATCTGCTCAACTCAAATACAAGGGGGTTGGACTAGATGACCGCTGGATCTTCCACCTGCCTTCACTTATCAATTGAAGAGCCCCCAGGCACACTTTGAGGAGTGCTGTCCTCTTCAAGTTGACCCCAATATTTTACAATGCCCAGAGGGACTGCAGGGTGCCCACCTGCCCATGATGATTGTTCATCATCTACTTACTGTGATCTGACACCAAACACAGTGAAGTCCAGTTAGGCCTTGATAACATTTGACATTTTTATGACACTTGTCACACTTGGTTGGGCAGTTGCCTTCCACCCAGTAATGGTGCATGACCTAGGAAGGAACAAAAGGGATGAGAATAAGTTGACATCTTCCCAGTAATGATGTATGATCTAGAATAAAACAATGGGCATGGGGAGATAAAACAATGAGCTCTATCGAGCCATTGATCCAGTCCTAGCATGTGACCCAGAAGGGAACAAGACAGGGAGGCATGAAATGGCAAAGTGTGCCTCATCACTGACCCAAGAATGGCACATCACATAAGATGGAACAATAGAGACAATACAGAGACAATGAGCCCTAAGCCCTGATATTGACCCATTAATGGTGCGTGACCAAAGACAGAACTGGATGAACAGGAACAAGGGGTAGGTGCAGCCTTGCCACCTTCAAAAAGCCAAGACGGACAATATACTCACATCTGTGTTCTTTTTGGACTTCACGTAGGTCTTGATGCAGGAAGGTGGCGCTCTTGCCACACAGCGCTCATGGACCGTGTACTTGCAAACTGAAAGGAAGTACATGGACAAACACTGATTACTCCTCACCCTGATCATGTTTGTTCTAGGGAAAGGAAGGCCTGAACAGGGCTGCCTCCTCATTCCATAGCCATCGCCGACTAATCAATTCAATCAGTCTCAGCAGGGACAAGCTAAAGGAGACTGGTTTTTGCCATGAGATACAAAAGGCCAATTAGCACAGGAAATATTCTGCATGGGAAAAGCCACGATGACTCCATCATGGCATAGCAGGAAATGCTTAATTAAATCAGTCCTCACTAAAATTTTTCACAATAACTCTCAAATGACTAAAATATTAAAGAAAAATTGATGACTGCCAAATGGTTTAGTGTCATTTGCTCATCGGAAGAAAATCTCCATTTTCCAAACCATAGGCAAGGGGAGCAGCTGGCCAGCTTGGACATGAGACCCCAGAAGTTGATGCTAAGCTCTTTATTGGTTTATTCCAGCCTTAAATGGCTGGCGGTGGTTGTGGTTGTTGTTGTTGTTGTTTTCCCCCCCTCCCCCTTCTCCCCCTCCCCCTTCTCCCCCTCCCCCTCCCCCTCCCCCAGAGAGCAGTGGGTCAAGTCAATACAAGCCCTAACCCTGTGTCTCCAGACAATATTTTCTTTTGCTAAACCACATTTTTTTTATAAACTTGTCCTGAAGGAAGAAAATATGAAGAGAATGAACATGTCAGGAAAAATGAAATGTATTTTAATGTAGCATCACCCCCATTCAGATTCTTTAGCTTACTACAAATAGGATCATGTAATAAAAGAAAATTCCTGTTTCTACCACTAAATATATGAAACTTTGGGAGAGGGAAAATCCAATTAAAATGAAAAAGGAAGAGATAGTATAGTACAAAAGAAAGACTGAAAAAACTGGTTTTTCTACCTACTCTCTTGGTGACCTTGGGCAGTGTAATAATGAGGGGATGGAATCAAATGACCCAAAGACCCCTCCATCTCAAATATTATGATTCCCACCTGATTGTTTTCCTATATTAATGGGAGATGGAATGCTTAGAAGGCCGACAGTATCATATTGTCATATTTCTTACATTTTTCAAGTATTTCAGAGAATCATAAATTCTCTATGATTCTATTCTCTTTCTCAGAGAAAGATTGTACAGGTATTCTCTGCAACAAAGTCCCAGATCCCAGATCAGAGATCCTGATTACAGATCCTGCTTCTGATATCACTTCCACTGTGGCCTTCCACTGTGGTCATTTACCCACCTGGGCCTCAATTTCTTCATCTGTAAAATCTGTAAAATGTAAAAATCAACTGGATTGAGTTCCTTCTCATCTAGATCTCAGATCTCATGAACCTCAGTGTCCATTGAGTTCATCCACAAAAAAAGAATTTCTATCATAAGGTGCTCATCAAATAGTCCTCTTCCCACTCTGATTGAAGACTAGCAAAGAGGGGCAATCTCTCACACCTCTCCATTCCATATTTGGAGGAAGATTCTCCTAACATTGAGGCTAAAATTGTCTCTTTGGAACTGCCATCCATTGTTCCTGCTTCTGTCCTATGGGGCCAAGCAGAATAAAGTCCCTCTTCCCTAGGATGGCCTTTTAAATGCTTAAAGATGTGTTCATTCTTCCCTAAGCCTGCCCTGAACAATCTCTGCTCTCTACTTAACATCCTCAGTTTCTTCAGCCAATGACCAGATGGCGGGGGCTCAAAGTCTTTCTTCATTCTGCCTTCCATAGATATTTCTAACTTATACATACACCTAAACAGTGGCATACAGAAATGACCATCATACTCCATATGTCATCACCTCAGAATGGATAAACTGGTCGGTTATGACTGAGCTATTGCATCCCATTGATGATTAATGAGAACTCCCATTTCATTAAAATCCTGAGATGTTTATTAACACAAACTGGCAGCTGATCATGCCTCCCTTGCCTTGTGCTTGTGAAATCAATTTTTTGAACCCAAATGTGGGACATTCTATTTTTCCTTATAAAAATCATTTTATTAGATTCATCCCACCATCATCAGCAGGCAAACTCTTTTTACATCCTTCTCTATAACTTAATATCTTAGCTTTCCCTCCTAACTTGGTGTCATCTGAACACTGGATGAGCAAGACATCTCCTGGAGGTCTGTCTCCAAGCTATTCATGAAAATGTGAAACAGCAGAAGGCCAAGAACAGAACCTTGGGATGCTCTGCCGGGGGCCTCCTTCAGAGCTGACATCGAGTCATTAATGAATAAATTATTTTTTAGTCAAATTAGACAAACAGTTCCAAATATCACTAGTTAAATTTGCATATGGCCCACATTTCTCTATACTTGCCACAAAAATACTATGAAAAGTTTTATTAAATTATTTATAAAATCTTAGTAAACGGTATCTATACCGATTTTTAGGCCCAGGATCTTTGAAAACTTGTAAAAAAAATAATGTAAATGGGGTATGCCCTGTCCTTGATTAAGCTGAAATGATTTTCAATGACCACTGCTTCCTTTTCTAGGGATTCACAAGCCAGCCCTACTGAAGCATGATAGAGGTGGTCCAAATTCATAAAGAAAATTAGAAGATGTAAAAGACAATTTCCTGGACCTAAGACACTGGGTCTTATAACACAGTCTGCCCATTGCCAGACCCTCCTGCCATCTCAGTTTTTTTTCAGCCTTCTTATGCTGCTGCCAAAGAAGTTAACTTAATAACTCCATTCTTCATTAATCCTGGCTCAGACTTTCACTGACACAAAGGGAAAAAATTTCTACCTATCCAGCAACTCATAGCTTAATCTCCACAAATAAGTTCAACCACCCAACTCTTCAGATATGAGGGATAATAATTAAATAGAGAATGATCCCAATCCTCAGGGTATATAAGTCAGTCAATTAAGGAGGAGTGGAAGCCACTAAGTGGGAGATAAGTACAAATCTAAACTACAGTAGAAAGGGGAAACAGGGGCAAAGATTAACCTTCTCTGGTCACCAAGGAATCTTGTCACAGAATTCTCTCCTCAGATGACTAAATGTCATCTGAGTCCTTCCCAATTCTAAAACAATATGGGGAAGGGAGGGAAGGAAGGAAAGAAGGAAGGCAGGAAGGAAGGCAGACAGGAAGGAAGGAAGGAAGGAAGGAAGGAAGGAAGGAAGGAAGGAAGGAAGGAAGGAAGGAAATAAGGAAGGAAGGAAGGAAGGAAGGAAGGAAGGAAGGAAGGAAGGAAGGAAGGAAAGAAAAAGGGAAGGGGAGAAAAAAGGGAAGGAAGGAGAGAAAGAGGGAGGGAAGGAAGAAAAGAGAAAGCAAGGAGGGAAGGAATGAAGAAGAAAAACAGGAGGGGAAGGAAGGAGGAAGGGAAATATAGATGGCAGCATTTATATTCTATGGAATTATTAGCATCTTTAGCCCTATTTATGACGAATATTTCAGTGTTTCAGAGGTGGGAAAGACCTGAAAGACCACCTAGTACAGCTTATAGTCAAACCACAATTCCTTTTACAAAATCCCCTCCAAGTTTACAAAATCCCCTCCAAGTGACCACCCATCCTTTGAACACTTACTAAATATTTGTGAGCCTGAAAGAACAATGAACACTTGGGATTATGAAGCTCGGAACTCTAAATGTTCTGTCTCAATTTCCTGCTAAAGGTCACACTGACCCACTCCCATTACAGTTTCACAACATTTTGGTTCTTTGTTATGTATTGATGCTCAGTTTATCACTATAATTTTGCCCATTTCTGACCAGAGGAATAGATGCGGTTAAAGTGGAATTGAAAAGAGAAGGGTGAAAACTCTGTGTGTGTGTGTGTGTGTGTGTGTGTGTGTGTGTGTCTGTGTGTGTCTGTGTATGTGTGTGTGCAATATAGTTAAATGAAAATGCTATTTCTAAATATTCAAAAATGAATAGTGATAAGATCATAGAATGAGAGTTAAAAGAGTGCCCTGAAGCAATGGTGTAGAGAAGGGAGAGGAACAAATGTGACTTGACCATAAGCCATATTAAGAGCATTCTGCTTTCCCAATGGAAATAGATTCAGGGGGGGGGGGGGGTTATAGAAAGGAGTGCATTTAAGTGTTCCATGTGAGTAGGGGTCAAAGTAACCAGAAAAGATGCAAAAAGGAAAAGAGGCTTTGCTACTCTCATGACCCCCTGAAGGAGAAATGAAACCAAGAGAGATAAGACTCTTAATACAAATGAAAGATGATATATTTCTTTATGGAAAGTGAGCAGTTTTAGGCTAGCCTTGGACATTTCTCCCCAAAACAGAAAGGGAAACCATGGACAAGTGGAAAGAACAGAAGACTGGAGAATTTCAAGCCTAGGCTATCATGCTATATGAAGGAAGAAACCAGGAGAATGCCACTTGCAACTGAATTAATAGATACAGAGGAAGCTTTTTTTTTTAGTTTTTGCAAGGCAATGGGGTTAAGTGACTTGCCCAAGGCCACACAGCTAGGTAATTATTGTGTCTGAGACCGGATTTGAATTCAGGTACTCCTGACTCCAGGGCCGGTGGTCTATCCACTGCGCCACCTAGCCGCCTCCAGAGGAAGCTTTTTAATGAGAGAAAATACTCCGGATTTCTAGTGCCTTTCAATCTTGTAAGACTTTTCATTATTTTTTTTTATTTATGCAAGACATAAGTATCTAAGACCTAATTTGAACTCAGGTCCTCCTGACTCCAGAGTCAGTGATCTATCCACTGCACCACCTAGCTGTCCCTTTTCATTAATTTTTTGGTAGATCTGAGTTATCAATAGATGCCTTCTTTATTCATTGATATTTATTTAAGAAAATAAAGGAGATGAGAGAATACCTGAAGAACAAAAAGCCCAGCCACACTGAATTCCCATCTTTCCATCCTAATGTGGTGGCAGAGAGTAGAATAATGGGTTTCAACCAATCAATCAATAAAAAATGTATTAAGGACCTATTACGTGACAGATAAGCCACCACGACAAAACAAGGAAACTTTCACATTTTATGGTTAGGTCAATTTAATTCAGGTGAATCAATAGACAAAATCACTAAATGTTAGATTATATTGGTAGCACTAGATTCACCATATTTTAGGAAGAATGTGGAGTAGATGAAGCAGACTAAGAAGGGCCTGGAGGCCCCACTGATCATGAATCAGAGAATTAATGCATGCAGTTAATGCATGTCTAAGATTAGATTTGAACTCAGGTCTTCTGGCTCCTCTTTCCATTGAACCACCTAGTTGCCACCAGTTTCTAGTTGATACTAGAAGCCTTAATTTTGTCATATTAGGTAACTGGATTAAATTATAAATTTTATTTTTTAGAATCTAAATCTAGGAACCAGTATATATCAGAGTTTAACAAGTTTGAAAGGAAAGGATACTATTGTACCAGAAAAAATAATATGAAGACTTTAAAGAATCTTGAAATGAATTTTGTGAACTGATATAAACAAAATAGAAGAAAAATTTACACAATAATTACAACAGTCCAAAAGAAAACCAAATTGAAAGACTTAAGAATTTTAACCAAGGTGATAATTAAGAATGACTTCAAAGAACTGACAGTAAAGTGTGCTTCTGGTTTCTTGGTAAAGTAATTGGGGCATATTAGTGAAGAATGAGGCATGTAAGCATGCGAATGTGATCATTTGCTTTTTGGTATTTTGTAGCAAGGAATGATTCTCTGGGTGGGGCTGTAATTTACTGGGGATAGACAGCAGTATTAAATCCATAAAAAAGATCAATTAGCTATTTTGAAAATAGGATTAAAGATGATTTTTAAAATCACATCAATTCATGACGCCCTCTACACTAAAGTTCACAGGACTGAAGTCAACATAAGTGTAGGATAATTATTGAATTATTATTGAATTGAACAATTATTGAAACAATAGAGAATAATCACATCCATTTTGTGGTAAACCTAAGTTGGAGTGGTACAAAAGCTCCTTTGGCTAAAGCTCTTAGAACCAAAATACTTTCCACAACTCATGAACTGTTGATTCTTTGGATACTTCAGGTGACATCTTCATATCTGCCTAAGGGGAAGCATTTTCAAGTACTATACCTTGAGTTTTATTTGGAGATAATATTTCTTTTCAAGAATTCAGAGAAGCTGGAAGGAATCCAGCATTCTACCCATGAGGCCATCCTATCTCTCCCATGATCATGTCCTCCTAGTCCCCTATATATTTGCATTTAAAAATTTTCTATTTGAATGATAATGAAAAGATAATTTAAAAGAAGAGAAGGATGGTCTGCCAACACCAGCAAGGAGTATTAAAAAAGAGCCAAAACCCAAAGTCTGCCCAAGCTGTGAGAGGTCTAAGACATGGGCAATGAGATTTTGCAGAAGAGGTATCAGGTCTAAAGGGAGAAGGAGTGAAGGTATCTATGAGGAGCACCTGCCTCCGAAGGGCCTCATGGGCAAAGGCAGATGTTCCAACCCTGACATGCAGAAGCCTGGCCCTGGCCTCCACTCTCCAGGCCATTTCTCTGCTGACTCGGGGCCAGGCAGCCTGGGCTGCAGAGGTGGATTCCCAGGCTGAGAGCATGAGACTTGGGGGGGGGGGGCATCTTGGAAGTGGAGGGTGGGCTAGGGCTGAGGAGGCCGGGCCAGCTCCATCTACTTATCCCTGGACTCACAGGAGCAGCAGAGGCCCTGTTTCCCCACGCCGATGAGCATGTTCAAGCAGAGATTGCAGTAGGCTGGCTTGTTGAAATGCTTCAGTCGCCACACGTGCTGTCCATCATCCTTCACATTCTGTACAGGGCAAAAAGGAAACAGATTTCACTTCATGAAATAAACAGCAAAATATTCCAGTGCCAATAAAATTCAGAGTCTGACTGAAGCAAGCATAGGAAGACAATCTGCTCCTTCATCGGTGATCACCATCAGCTTTTAGAAAAACACAGGGATCTCAGGCGGAGAGGGAGCTCCATCATCTCTCCAGCTCCAGGCAGTGAGGGGAAAACTAGGGACTGTGTATGTCTTAGATCAGATCCTGAAGGAAGAGCTCAGGAAGAGAGGACCCCCCCCACCCTGGGCCCTGGCCTGATCCCTCTCCTGATGGGTAACCAGGGACCATCCGGGTAGCTCTCTCCCAAGTGTTTGTGGGAAGGGATGAGAACATGGAAAATGTTCTATGACTTCAGGCAATTCAGACCAAGTCCCCAGGATATCAACCATCCAATGCTCAAGCCCTGCCCTCGAGGAACTTAGATTCTATAGGGTGGATACAACCAGAACCAAGAGAGTAAATAGATGCTAATAGCATCAGAAAAGAATTTCCCCAGGAGGTGACAACAGATTCTAAGTGAAATGGCAATTTAGGAATTAAAATACCCAAATTCAGATTTCACTTCTGAGCCTTAATATACCACTCACTGTACTTCAATGTGACTCAGTTTCCTCCCCTGAAAAATGAAAGGACTGGTCCAGGTAACTTCTAAAAGTTTCTCCCAACTTGAAATGAAGTTAGAGGGTCGGACAAAGCAGTGGGTCTGTGGCAAGAGATGGGATACTGAGGAAGGGAAACCAAAGTCCATCCATTTGGCTGAAGGGAGCCTGTGCACAGGGGAGCCAAAGGGAAGGAGGAAATAAGCAAGTGTCATCTGGGGCAAGCTGCCAAGGGCTTCACTAAGGGAGGAAAGTGCATTTATTCCAGAGTTAGAGAAGGCACCCTGATGATAAGGAAGCAGAGGAATGATATAGATAGGCTGTTTTAGTCAATTGGATGGAGAAAGATATGCGAGAGAAGACTGGAAACCCCAAGACCAATTAGGAAGTGGTTCCTATAGTCTGAACAAGAGCTACACAGGGAATGGAGAAGGGTTCTAGTGAATGGAGAGAAAGGCACAGAAGTGAGAGGGGAGAGCCAAAGGAGCTAGAGCCCCAAAGAGATGACAACTGACTGAAGGGGGGCGCCACTGACAATAAAGATTAAATGGCAACTATAAGGAAACAATTATTTTTTAAATGTGTATATTTTGTTTCCCGAGCTTCAAACTAATAAACCAGGATTGATGACTTTTAAAGCATTAGGCAACACCATGATTATAAATGAAATCAAAGAGGTGGCATGTTTGCATCTGCCCAGAGGAAGCATCTAAATTGTCCCTGCCTTCCCCGGGGCCATCCTGATTACTAGCACAGTAATAGCTGACATTTATATATTACTTTTAAAGTTGGCAAAGCACTTCCATCTATTATCTCATCTGGGCCTCTCTGGGACCCTTTGGGGAGCAGCTGCAGGTGTTGGCATTCCTTTATTTACAAATATAGAAACATGCTCAGAAAAGGCCACACAAGGGTCAGAGCAAGAATTCAAATGCAGGATGACTCCCCCGTCCCACAGGAAACACTATGGAGAAACTGTCCTTTAGGTCCGATCTCTGGGTATAGAGTCAGATGTCCTGGGTTCCAGTCCTGCCTGTTCCACTTGTGATTTTAGCCAAGTCATGTAACCCCTCACTTGTAAAATGAAGATGTTGAAACACATAGTCCCTTCTGGCTCTAAATCGATTATCCGATGAACTTTGAGCTGAACCCTAAGGTTTGATTAGCAATGGTGGGCTCATTAAGCTTTAGGACATTTTTAGTAGGAATGTACAGAGACTGGAATCAAAGAGAGGAATTGTGTCAGGCACCCCAGAAGGAGAGCTTGGCTACTACCCTTCCTTCTCAAGGATAAAGGAATTGTATAAATAATAGGAAGCACAGATCCAAACTATTCTAAAATGGACCATAGGGTAAATGATTAAAAAATTCATATAAGGTGGATAACAGTAGCTAGAAATGCCACATTTTCTGATGGCAATTGATCGGATTTGTTAAAAATGTATATATTAGTTATATTAAATTGAAATCTATATTAAGATTAGACAACAAGGGAATTTTTGATCAAGGTATCTAGCCCTCTCATTGTGCAGATGAAGCAACTGAGGTGCTGGGAGGAAGTAGCCCTGTTAAAATCCAGAAAATTTAGAAGTGAACTACTTTGCTTATTGAGATGTAATACAGTGTCTTGCAATGGCCAGGAGACCCAAACTTCAGAATTTACACCTAATCCTGACCAAATCATCTTATCCAGCCAAATCTCAGTGTCCCCATCTGCAAAAGGGAGATGATGCAGTTGGGTGGTTGAGGTCCAAATGATTTGTATGTAAATTCTATTCAAATGAATGCTTATAGTTATTATCTTGGTCTTTAGTCAATCACCTTTGAACACCTTCTTTCCCCTTCCCAGCTATGATTGACATATGGTTTATCTTATTTATGTACGATAGGAGGTTTATTAAGAAAAAAATCACTCACACACACACACACATCTTCATCCACATCCAGAACATGAATGCATATAAAACAGACACATATATACACAACACAAACATTCCCTTTGGATAACTGCAACCACAACCAACCCTGCTTTATCTAATGTTCACCTGGATTGGTCCCAGCATATCTTGGAGGCAAAGAGGACCCTCACATCCCAATTGAAAACCAACCAATTACACTAGCTCACACCTGGTTGAGAACCATGACTGCAGGCTCCCTCAGACAGAGAAATCATACTGAAGGTGACATTTGGGAGTCATCGAAGAACCACCGTTGGCCCTTCTCCAGTCTCTCTGGAAGCTTCGGAAATAGCCTCAGCATCTATTTCTGGAACCATCCTGTCTTTATTGAGGCCTCTGATTTCTAGCATTTTCATACCATGAACAAGGCTCTTGACAGATTTTATTACCATCCATGTACTTTTTTTTTTTCCCACTGATGATATTTCTGAGGAAAATCTCTCCCATAAGAAACATTTAAGCAATGTAAAACCTACTGGGAGGAGATTGCTTTTTTCTAATATGCATGTACATAAACTTAAAAAGAAACTTTATGGACTGTAAAAAAAAAAACACATTGCTTTTTAAAAATGAAATGAAAGCGGCAGAGAATCACTGTCTCTGTATGCCATTCTCCCATATTGCTTGTACTTGGATTTTTAAAGCGGATGTCCATTCCCCCAGCACATGCCTCACTTGGGTGAGGGTGGCACATATGGCTCTCTTCACTGGCATTTCCCTCATCAACAAAACAAACAAGTCTTTATGTGGGAGTTCTGTCAATCAGAACCCTCAGCCTTGTGGCAGGAGCAGCCAAGCTACAAACCCACTTCATCAAAATCACTCACTTTTTCAAAAGAATCAAACTCAAACTCCAAATTTGAGAAATTCTGTCAGGGACCCTTCTCAAATTCAGCAAGGAAAAAAACAACAAAACTAATGATCACACTGGCCCCAAAACACAAACCTGTGCGTGTAACACTTTAAGATTTACAAAATCTTTTACTTACATTCTCTAATTGGATCTTCACAACTGCCCCACAAGGTAGATACATTATTTTACAGATGAGGAAACTAAGGCTTTGGAAGAATCAAGTAACTTTTTAGGAGTTATATTATAAATGCTATAAATGGCAGAGGAGGGATTTAAGTTATTGTCTTCTTGACTTCAAACCAAAGTTATAGCTGCTATGAAAAACAGTGCCCCCTCCCCTGGGAAAGAAGATGTGTGATACAGCTGACTGGGGCGGGGGGGGATCCAGTGTAGCCTCTGACTAGCTTTGTGTCTTTGGGCAAGTTATTTAATTTCTGTGGAGTCACTTAGTCACTTCATCTGTAAAATGCCTGGTGATTACCTTTCCATCTCTGGACTGTGGTCCCGAGACTGTGGATCCTACTTTTTTCAAAGGATTGAAAGCAGAATCTAGTGACTTCTTGGGAGCACCAGTTATACCTCACCTCCTAGGATGTCCATGTCTTATTTGGATTACCTTCTTTTAGGCTCTAGCTTTGAAAGAAAGGTCTGACTGTCTTCTCTTATATTTATTCACTTTTTTTTATTCTGAATGAATATTCATGGTTCAGAAGGCAAGTCCAGTTGTCTACAGAAATGATTTAGGGATCAAAAAGACTTGATCATCATTTGGATTTTGAGCTACTTTGGGTCTTAAATAATCATCATGACATCAGCTTATATTTCCATTTCCACTTTTACAAGTTGAGGCACTTTCTTCTCAATAACCCTGAAAGGTTCATGTAAGTCCTATTACCACACCACTATCACTACCACCACTACCATCATCTCTCCACTGAATGGAGAAGAATGAGCCAAGTAACTTCCCCGGGCTTCATGGTAATGAGGGCAAGAGCCCAGATTCAAGCTCAATCTTCTAAACTGAAATTCATTCCTTGTCCACTTCATCACCCTGATCCTTCAGCCTTTGGTGTTTCCATTTCTCCTCCTCCATTCCTGGGTTATACTTTGGGCTTCACAGATGAGAGCCCCTACTTCAGTCATTGTGCTGGTCACCCTCTAGGCTCATGGCTAAGCTTGAAATACTGGCATACTCTCATCCTTGCTGAAATGTTTCAATGAATGGATCTCAGCAATTTGTAGATAATGGAAATCCATTGGACATCAAGGGACACCTCTTATTCAGTGTTGTAGAATAGGATGTTGGTGACCCATCCTGGGCAGAATATAGAGAAGGTTCTCACCCTTCCCTAGGTCTCTGCTTTTTGCACAAAAGCACAAAAAGTTTTTCTTCCAGTAGAAAAGTGGGGGCAGCCCTTGTTTCTTTACTGAGAACCTTCCTTAGTAAGTCAAACTCTACAGGTGAGTTGGCAATTCTACCTTCTGGCTCTGTGACCTTTGGCAGGGTTGCCTCTCAATAACCAGGTAAGGTCCCCAAGTCCAGAAGCTGTATACCAGTGAACCCAGTACACAGCATTCTGTCTGGCCATAGTAGATACTAGTGTTTATTGAATATTTAATGAACTTACAAAACCATAGCTCCAAATAATGGAGATGGTGACAATGCCATGAGTCTTGGACCTGGAGTCCAAAGTTCTGACCTCTAGGGTGATCACTGTAATCTGAGACCATTGACAAGTCACTTGGCATGTGTGGGGTAGAGGAGAGAGATGGAGTGAGTCAGAGGACATGATTTCTGAATCACTAACTTCCTGGGGGGACTCTGGGCTAAACATTTCCCTTCCCTGACTAGGGTTTGGTTTCTTCATCTGCAAAAAGAGAGGAACGAACTAGATGGCCTCTGAGGTCTTGCTGCCTTTCTGTCTTTCCTCCTACAATCCTTAGCTTTCTCATTTGTAAAAGGCAAATAGTCAACCAGGGTCTCTCTGCCTCCCAGGATGCTGTGAGTAAAAGAATAAATCTGTCAGCAACATGGCAAGCACGTCCTATTCTGTGTTTCAACTCTGTCATTTTACTTTCGGTCTGAATAATGCAAAATAAAGAAGAAATACAGAATCATGCTGAAAAGATGAGGACCAGGACTTTCTAGGTAGCAGGTGTACTGAGTAGCAAGACTTGGAAGGAATGGCTGATTCAGTAGGCCTGAGAGGCAAGTTATCCTGTATGATGAGTTCCATTATTAGACATAAGAAACCTTGGAAATAGAGGAGCTACATGATTGCTCTCAGGCCACACCAAGAGTAAGGGGCACAGGAAGACAGTATCTAAGACTTGCTCCCAGAGACTTAAATAAGATTGCCTCTAGGGCCTGAGACCTAGGTTCTTGGGGCCCCTGGGCCCGGCTGGGTAGTGCAGTGGATAGAGCATTGGCCTGGCTGCCTCACATCTGGGGCTATCTCCAGCTGTCCTGACTCAGATCTGGCCACTGGACCTTGAGGACTCTGGAGGAGAAAGTTAGGCTAGGGACTTGGCATAGCCCCCCTCATTCAAATTCAGTTCACAGTGCTTGTCATAGCATCACCTCTCTGATATTGTGGTCTTAGAAAATGATGGACAAACATTAGCACCCACATGTCAGTGGACTAGTCTTTGAAGAGATTTTAGAGAAAGGGGTTCTAGCTCAGGGATGAATAGGTCTGGCTGAATTCAAAGTTCTTTTCCTTCTCAGATTCTGTAAGTCTATCACATAAAAAACAACAACCAAAAAACCCCACCTCAAAACAAGGGGTTGGGTCAATTCCCTCACAGGAATGCATACTGTTGTTTGGTCACTGCATTTCTGTCTGACTCTTTGTGATCTCATTTGGGGTTTTCTGGGCCAAGATATTTGAGTGGTTTGCCATTTCCTTTTCCCTTCATTTTACAGATGAGAAAACTGAGACAAAAGGGTGAAGTGACATGCCCAGGATCAATTAGGAAATGTTTGAGTCTGGATTTGAAATCAGGAAGGTGAGTCTTCCTGATGCCAGACCCGGCTATCTGGACATTGTGATGTCTCCCACCTGTCAACAATAGCACAAGGCAATACAGTCACAGGATAGTGTAGAAGTATATTTTTAAATCACCTTTTGGGGAGTTCAACTAAAATATAGAGAAATAAACACTTAACATATAAATAAATAAACAAACAAATAAATAAATGAACAAATAAATAAATAAATAAATGAATGAATGAATAAATAAATAAATGATGTGATGCTATTTAAGCTCTTACTCAGCCAGAGACTATTTTATTCCAGAGGTCAAAAAAGAAATTGAGTATCTTAGGTGAACTGTTCCCTTAAGTGACTGTGTTCTGACTGAAGGAGAACATTAACCCCAAACTGAATTTTATCTGATGAGGACTTTTTCCTCATTTAAGATTATAGCATTTCTTCACATTAAATTGTGCTAGAGACTGCAGGAAATGGGGAGATGATGTCATTTGGGATTTCTCTGTCTAAGCTACCCAGCCTTTGGTTTAGTCCCAGGTTTCTAAATCAGAGTGGTGTGTACCTTGGACAACCTAAAGCAGCTGACGGACCATGTACTGCTCAGAACTCTGGTTTGAAATAATCAGAGGATTAAGAGAAGGAAACATAATATATTGAAATGGAGGTATTAACAGAAAAAAAAGTTTATGGGCCCTAAGTTAAGAACCACTAATTCAGAATAATATTAAATTCATTAAACAAAAGTTTTTCTGGCAAACTTGCTCCTAAACACAAAGAAAATAAAACATAGGAGTTATTTCTTCAACAGGAAGAAATATTTTATTTTGTTGGTAACTGAGACTGACAAAAATGTGCAGAGATAGAGGGGAGAAAAAGAGAAGGAAGGAAGGATAAGAGAGATAGAGAAAGAGACAGAAAGATGAAGACAGAAAGAGAAACAGATTTGCCAGGCACCTGGATAAGCTAAGAACAGGAGATAGGCTAAATGCAGGCAAAGGGGAAGGTCCCTGCCCTTACTGCGTGGACCTCTGGCCCCCAGGGGCACCCACAGAGGAGGGGGAGATGGCAGGAGGGTAGGAAGATGAACTAGCCATGAACCAGCATCGTGCAGAGATGGCTAGGCAGTCTCTTCAGAGTTTTGGCTTAAATCTCCCTGCCCTAGCACTGAATATTTGTCCGCTCCCTCCGCCTTCACTGAGCATAAACCAGGTTGGGGCTCCAGAACCATCCAGATTGCCCAGTGACTGAGTGGACCCAGGCTAAGGCATCTGCCTCTCTTGGTTGATAAGAAAGGGGAGAATGAAGACACAACTTCTTAGTCAAATGGGCCCATCCCTTATCTCAGACTTTTGTTGCTGAACAAAAACACAGCAGATAAAGAAATCCCCTTGACATGAAAGGCTCTCATTTAATTCAGTCTTTTTCTTACTTAATAAAAAATGTCTTTTCCTGCCAATTTTCTCCTTCTTCCTCTGATATCTATAGACCTATCGATATGTACACATATATAGACACATATAATATATAATAGCTAACATCCAATCCACCCCACTCCGACTCCCTGCCACGTCTTCACCACATTTCCCACACCTTGCCCATCCTACGTTCATTGTGCCAGTCCCCCCAGTCTAGGGCAGTCCCTCCCTGTCTCTGGACCTTTGCCCAGGCTGTCTCCCACCCCACCTCCACCTCCCTCGGAGCAAAGCTCAGAGCCTGTCCTCCTCCGTCCCCCACCCCTCCCTCTCTTCTTCTTGAACTTCCAGAGCAGCCACGTTGTGTTTATTCATTGGTTCTCATGTCAAATGCCCTCAGAAGAACTGAGGAGTCCCTAGAGCTGCCAGGCAGGGCCAGCTTCCTCACCGGGGTGACCCAAGAGCCTGGAACTTCGGCCACAGCCTCGGGAGCTAGGCTGGTGCAAGTGGCCTTCCCTGGCATGGGGGCCTAGATGGACCCCTGAATGGTCCTCCAGGATGAGGGAAGGAAGGGGACCCTGGGAGGGAGCTGAGGCAGGCCTTTCCGGGAGACTGAGGAGGAGGCCGCCTTGGCTCCTGGTCTCACTTTGCTACGGGGAAAAGGACTCTCCCAAGCCTGGGCCGGTCTGCGAGGGACCAGGTGGGTCCATGGATGGGGCGGGCCTGCCACCCAGTGGCCGCCAGTGAGAAAGCAGGTGGCAAGAGACCCTCCATGGAGATGGCACAAGGGCAGAACTGGGGAGACAGGAGGGGGCCCTGGCCCCCACCCCACACACAAAGGAACCCCCACAGTAGGAGGAGGGTAGACAGGAAGCCCTAAGGGAGAAAAACAGGTATTACACCTATATGACCCATGTCCAATAAAGGCTTCCCTGGCAGGGGGCTGTGAGAAAGTGTTCCGGGGGGGAAAAAGAGAGATGTGAGAGAGAGACAGAGACACAGAGATGAGAGAGAAAGAGACAGTTACAGAGAGAGAGACAGAGACAGAGACAGAGAAAGAAAGACAGAAAGACAGACAGAGAGAAACAGAGAACAAAATTAAAAGGGGGGGAAGGAAGGAAGGAAGGAAGGAAGGAAGGAAGGAAGGAAGGAAGGAAGGAAGGAAGGAACGAAGGAAGGAAGGAAGGAAAGAAAGGAAGGAGGGAGAGAGGGAGGGAGGAGGAGGAAGGAGGAAGGAAGGGAGGAAGAGGAGGAGGGAGAGAGGAAGGGAGAAAGAGAAAAGGAGGAAGGAATCCATGACTAGGCCCTCGTGCTGTGAAAGCCCCCCATTTATAACTGCTCCTGGAGTCAGCCATCTCCCTAGGGAGTCCCCTGCTCCTTCTACTGGAGGGGCTCCATCCTGCTTTCCAGATTCAGCAGAAGATGTGAGTTAAAACCTCAAGCAATCCCAGGACAACTTTTAATGACAATTTTTGCAAAATTTCCCCACAAAGTCCAAGTCTGTTTTGTGTTTAGAGTGTTGCTAAACCCTTCCCACAAAGCCTTAGTCACTCCAAAATTTGAATTTGCAATTGTTTTGCTGTTTCTAAACAAACAAACCCAAAGCCAAATCTTTATCTCCCTGCCCTTCTCTCCCTAGCACTAGGCATTCTCACTAGCTGCATCATTGCATTCTTTCTTTCAGCTCCTTCACACTTTTCCAAAACCCAAGTTTTACCAAACCAAAGCTTTTTCTCTGGGCAGCTGATCCTTTTGGTTTCACTGATCTTGAGGGACTCAAAAACTATTTGTCCAGGTGTGGTGTCAACTTTAAAATTAAACCCACACACCAAAAATCTTCGAGTTTTGTCTTCTGAGATCAGTCTTTTTTTTAAAGCTTTGACTTGAGACTTTTCACCAAAAGATTGTTAGATTAATTCAATAATGCCTTGCTACTCAGGTGACACAAAGAGATTAAAGGAGCGGCTGCAGCAGCATAGAGAGTCTCATATCAGAGAAGGTGCCCAGGCTGGCCCTGTTGCAGGCCCAAGACTCTGTCCGGTGGGATATCGACAATCAGCATGGGGACATTGGCCAGTTGGAATCCAATGACCTCATGACCACTTTTGCTTAGTTTCCTTTCTCTTGGAGGGTTCCCTCTTGCCTACACTTGAGTTGGACTTAGCTCCTGACTCTTCCCTCCCTCCCTCCTGCCACATCAGATAATGCACAGAACCACTTTCTGTTCACCATCCAGATCCACAGATAAGGGCCTTGCTATTGTTGGAGGAAAACAGTGATGGACTTGAAGAAAGACAAAGAAGGAAATCAGATCCCCAGTTCCTTCCCAACTTGTGTCCTGTTCATTCTACCTGGGATTAGACATTTGCAAGGCAGGGGCATGGCCCACCCTAAGAAAGACCGCTGTGCTTGTGGACAGTTCCCATGTCTATCAAGTTCACCCCAACATCAAACCTCATTCTCCCTTCCGAGCAGAATTCTAATTTTTCTTCTTCACATCTTGGGTCACTATTATTATTTTTCAACCTATTACATCTTGCATAATTTTCACAAAATGAATTACTGAGCCAATTGAGGAACTGTTTGGCACCTTCACTCTTTCTGCATCCCCAGACTCCTGTAAGTCCATCAAAGCTGTCCCCATTATGGGGTACCAGTAGCCAGTACTCATTCAACCCTGGGGATGGAAGAGGAAACCCCTGTGACTCAGCAATACAGCCCCATTAATTTCCTGGACATCCCAACTCCTAATTATTGATCCCAGGCTGAATTAGTTTACCTACCAGCCAGCTCATTGTAAGTTTGTGGTCCACTAGAACAATGATATTCTTTCCAGAAAAAAGGTTGTTTAGACATGCCTCCTGCCTTGTGGTCGTGCAGTTCATCATTGAACGAACATCTGAGTCTTTACCTCTTATCTAGTTGTAGGTCTCAATCACAGTTTTCTATATGGTGTAAAGTATGTTGTCAGTGGTTGCAGAACTCAGTACTTTCAAGACGGGAGAGTCACAGTGACTAAAGAGTGACCATCAGGAGGGGCTCGGCAGAGTCTGTCAGGAACCAGGAGGTGGGGAATGCTCTCTCTGTACAACCTAACTCCTCCCTGGGTCCCTACTGCCCAATCTTCCTAACGATGCCATTGGTCACTCTCCATTTGCATGTCACCAGAAGAAGCCCCATGGGCCCATAAGCCCCTTCCCATAGGTTGTCGACCTGGACCCTCCTGCCCTCAAACACACGTGAACACTCAGGCCACTTGCTCAAATCCAGCCTCGTTTCCTAGCTGAGTGACTCTGGGCAAGTCAGTTACCTCTCTCTCTGCCTCAGTTTCCTCATCTGTAAAATGGAAATAAGGAGGAACAGCTAGTTATCCAATGTAGCTGAAAAATAAAAATGCAAGGTAATGATATGAAATTAGACTAGAAAGAAGGTTGGAGCCTAGCGGTAGATGTGGCTGAATAGCCAGACTAGAGCTCTATTTTATTTTAGGGGAAGTAGCTAAAATTTGGGAGGAGGCAATGAAATGGTCCCTACTGTCCAAGTGTACAGGGCTGCTGGAGGAACAGAGCCTGGAACAGGGGAGACCAATGAGGAGACCATGAAAATGGCACTGCCTGAAGCTAGGTGAATATAGTAAAAGAAATGAAGGGTGGCCACACTGTGAGGGAAAACTGGTATGCTTCAGCAGTGTGCAGCGGAAAGGGAAGGGGAGAGACAAGTTAGGGTGGGTTGAAAGGGAATGTAAGCAGGTTATTGAAGATGGAGGCTTGCTCAGCAAAAGTATGGATACTTGGAGGAACCTGGGATGGGAGGGAGAGCATGAAGTCCATCTTGGACAGATTGAGTTTGAATTTCCAGTTGGGAACGGGGATGCAAGTCTAGGGATCAAGTGAGAGGTCAAGGCCATACATAGGGATTTTGGAGTTATCTGAAAAAATTATCATCAATGAAGCCATGGGTGAGGGGGAAAATATTCATGTATAAGAGATAAGGGTCCAGGACCAAGATATGAGGTCCCTGCATATTCCATTCTGGGCACAAGAGATGGATGCTGGTACTGCTAAGGGGATAAGAAGGGAAAATTAGGCTAAAGAAGGTTCAAGCAGGAGGGGGAGAAGACTTGGCACAGGTCATTAGACTTTTCAGATGGCAGGTGAGGAGAGCCATAGGTCTTGGGTGGCTCTTTAGGGTTAGGGTATGAAAAGGGAGAGCAAGAAGAGGCTGCAAATATTTAGGAATGACTCTGTGGACCTTACTGTCCATGGGGCTTTTTCATTTCCTTCTCCAATGGACTAAGTGATTTGCCCGGGGTCACACAGCTAGTGAGTGTCTGAGGTCACATTTGAACTCAAGTCTTCCTGACCCCAGACATAGAGCTCTCTCCACTGATCCACCTCGTGGCCACTGTTCCCATGACCTTCCTCATATTTGAAATCGGCCTACCGTTAGAGTTCTACTCTCTGTGACACAGCTGTTTTCATGTAAACTTTAAAGTGATGGGTCACGAAAAACTACTGGAAACTATTAGCAACTTTAGCAAAGTTGCAGCACATAAAATACACCCCCTCCAATTCTCAGCATTTCTATATATTACTAAGAAGATACAGCAACAGAAAGAAAAAAGAAATCCCACTTAAAATAACTTCAGACAACATAAAATACTTGGGAGTCTACCAGCCAAGGCAGACTCAGGAACTTTATGAAAACAACTATAAAACACTTTTCACAGAAATAAAATCATTTCTAAATAACTGGGCAAAAATCAATTGCTCATGGGAAGACTGAGCTAATATAATAAAAATGACAATTCTACTTAAATTAAATTACTTATTTAGTGCCTTACCCATCAAGTTTCAAAAAAAATTACTTCAATGAGCTAGGAAAAATAGGAACTAAATTCATAAAGTAAATTTATTCACTTTATTTATTCACTTTATTCATAGTGAATTGCTGATGTCAGGGATGTGGTAGAAATGTGGCCTAGGGCTAAAGGATGGTATGAGTACTGAGCCAATGGTAGACAGACACCCAGGGTAAGTCCTGTGTTTAAGCTGTCACGGACCCAAAGAGGAATTTCCTGTAGCCCCAGGTAGAGCATTTTCACACCAGTGACTACCAGATACCACTCCAGAGGGTCGCAAGCAAAGACCAGACAAAACAAATATCACTGGGAAGCACATCAACATACTCAGGAAGAGAAAGGGAAGAAGTTCAAACTGAACAAAGGATGCCAGCATACCAAATTAGTCTGACATATTTAAAACAAGGATTCCCCCACCCATGGGACATGCTCTGAGGTTAGCCCCACTGCAAGGTGCTTTTTTTTAATGGTTTTTTTTTTTTTTTGCAAGGCAAACGGGGTTAAGTGGCTTGCCCAAGGCCACACAGCTAGGTAAATATTAAGTGTCTGAGACCGAATTTGAACCCAGGTACTCCTGACTCCAAGGCCGGTGCTTTATCCACTATGCCACCTAGCCGCCCCTTTGCAAGGTGCTTTTGAGCCAGCCAGATCATAGCCTCCCATGGACCCAAGCTTACATTCTCCAAACCAAGGAGCACCAGCAAGGGGATGGTCGTC
The DNA here is from genome assembly GCF_037893015.1 of Macrotis lagotis. Taxonomy (NCBI): domain Eukaryota; kingdom Metazoa; phylum Chordata; class Mammalia; order Peramelemorphia; family Peramelidae; genus Macrotis; species Macrotis lagotis. Next base: position 6,618,047 of record NC_133664.1, read on the forward strand.
ATCCCTCCCTGAATCCATTCTTGCAGGGATACAGTGCCATCATGGTCATAGTCGATCTCTTCCATCATTTCATGAAGTATCTGTTTTAGGAGAGAAGATAAGGAAATAGGAAAAGGATCAGCTACAGGGGAAACCTCAGATGAGGAAGGGAAGTTGGTTCTAATAAAGGCTATGAGTAAGGATGCCTGTGTCTCAGGAAGATCAAACCTAGGGAAGCTTACTGCTATGAGAGTCTAATAACTACCCCCTAGTTACCCTCAAAAAAGGCCACATATATAAAGTCTAGTGGTTCTCAGATGTCATTAACTTACAGCTAATCTAGGAGGTCCCCATAATTCCTCCATTTTGACAAACATCAGTAGGAAATTTGACCCCTATTAAACTAATCTGACAGATCAAATTCAGTGACTATGATTCAAGCATGAACTAATCCAGCAATGATACAATAGAAAACCCCTGGGTCTTAGAGAACCATCTACCTCAGATTATTTTTAAGATTCAATGATGTACTGGAGCTCTCAACTGAGAAGTAAAGAGGTGAGTTGGTTCTCTCCATCTCTCTATGTAGCAAGAAAACAGAAGGTCATTTATTCCCTATGAGATCTTAGGGGGAGAAAAGGGTGAGCAGATCAAAGGATCCATATTCTTGCATTTAAGCAGAACAATCACTAGAGCTAGTTTCAATTAAGGTTACAAACAGGCAACTGTTTGTGGTAAATGGGTACATTTGTAAATGCAACAGATGGGAATATCGACTATTCCAGGGCCTTCCTAAAATAAACAAATAAACCCACAAAGCACATGTTGTTTTGCTAATTAATAAATGATATGCTTTAGGAAAGGACAAGAAATTATCTTGTTATCAAAAGCCAAATGGTTTTAGAAGGAATTGCCCTATTTAGTTAAAAAAAAATAAAAGATGGATAGAAAAAGGAGGAAGTGTGAAACAACTCATCACACTGTCCTGGGAAAATGGTGCTAGGTCCTAAAGTCTCCTGTGGCTGCACACTGAACTTTGTCCTTGGGTCCTAACAATAAGTTGGGTACATTTCCCCTTAAAGAATTTTGTTCTGGATATCTGAGCCCAGGAATGTGTAGGGCCCTCTACATCAATGACCTTGACCATTTCCATCACCATCTCATCTGCTTATGGTATTCAGGGGTCACCCTGGCTTGAACTAGGAGCTTCAGACTTGCCCTTCATTTCATATTTGGCATGGGCAGAGGAAGCAGAGGAAAACAAAGAATCAGCAAAGAGCTCTCTTTCAATTCCAAGAAGCTGAAAAACGGGAGAAATCTTTCATTATTAATGGTGCAAGATAGACTTCCTCCAGGCTAGCCATCAGTTCCCTCATCTATAAAAAAGAAGGTGTTCAATTCAATGGCATCAATAGATCCTCCATGTTCTAAGATTCTTGGATGATGGAGAGGCAGCAGGGTAAGCAATGTCCAGAGATGGACAGAGGAAGACCTGAATTCCAATTTTTCTCTTCACCACCTGGTTGTGGGTCCCTAGAGCTGTCATGTCACCTCTTGGTGTTCCACTCAAGTTATAAGAGTTTCTGCTCAGTAACGATAGAGGGAGTTATCTCATCAGGAGTTCCATAATTGAATATCATCATAATAACTAATAACACCAATCAGCACTGTACGGTTTGCAAACCACTTTACACAGATTATCTCATTTGATCCTCAAATTGAAGTAGGAGCTATTATTTACATTTTACAAATAAGGAAACTAAGGCTGAAAGAACTTAGTTATCTTATCCAAGACTACACACCAGAAAGAGCCTGAGGCTGGATTTGAATTCAGATCTCCCTGATTTCAGGTTCATCACTATACCTCCCCACTCTCTAGGACCCAAGGTCCTGTTTTAGGGAGAAATGTGTCAAATGTCCTGATTTTTTCTAAGACATCTCAGGGACAAAAATCAACAAATATACATGGGGATTATTTTAATGAACTAGGGCCTCCTTCAAAGAATCCTGGGTTAAGCCCATTTCTTTTCCTTGTCTCCTTTTCTGTCTACCTTTTGGGGGGTTATTTATTTAATCAGGGCCATACTTCTGACCCATAATAAAAGTCCTACTGTCAGTGGCAGCACCTGCTATACAGTGACTGGAGGCCTTTCAAAGTGGAGAACCCAGGTTTGTTCCCTGGGGTTCTGGAATTAGCAGAACTGAGTTTGCATCCCAAATCTTCTTGGCTACCCACTGCAACCCTGGACAAATCACTCAGCCACTCTAGGTCTCACTGGTTAACTCTACCATGGGGAACTCAGCTTGCAGCATCTACCTAGAGGGTCTGAGATTTGATGCTAACAAAAGTTCTCATTCCCAGATCAGAAAACCAAGACTCAGAAACATTAAACAATTATCTATGGCCACAATGACAGCAACTGAGGGAGCTGAACACATCTGAACAGTGGGTAAATTAGCCATTTTCAGTCATTAGCAGCATTTCCAAGGTCTGTTTAGGTTAAAAAGCTAGGAAATCTCCCAAGTACTTAGCTGTAGGAGATGGGGTCAATACAAAGGGAGAGGAGGTGAGAGAACATAGAGAGCCTAGAGAGCTGAACCTAGAGCATGAACTCCACCTGGCAGTGAAGACTTGGCTGGGTCACTAACTTCAACTGTCTCATCTATCAAACAAAGGTCCCAACCAAAGCAGAAATGTCTAAAGTTCCCATGAACAAAGTCCAAGCCTTGGGCCTGGAGAGAGGCTGCAGGTGCCAACAACAATGATAGCAATGAAATGATCTTTGACATGCCTACAGTTTAAAGGAGTTTTATCTCATTTGAGGCATGCAATAGTCTTGCTTTGGATAAGGAATCTGAGGTTCAGAGACACAGGAGTGGCTTGATATTTCCTTCTCCAGTTCATTTTACAGATGAGGAAACTGAAGCAAATGGGGAAAATGACTTACTGGAGGGTCACCCAGCTAGGAAGTTCCTAAGGTCAGATTTGAGTCAAAAAGGGCTCAAAATCCCAGCTCTCTCTCTATTTGCTCCCAGCTGCTCTGCCTGGTTTTGACTCCACCACCATCATCATGGCCTTGCTCATGAAGCTTCTGTCAGGGAACCCTTCCCTTCTCAGCTTCTTTTTGTGCATTTCCTTCACTGGATTGCAATTTCCAAGAGGCAAGCACTCAGCAAAGGGCCTGCCACATAGTAGGAGCCTAGTAAGTGTTTATTTAGATCCTCTCCCCTATGGTTCCATCTCACTGCCCATGCATCCATCCCTTGACAGGGTTAATCTGGAGCTCCCTGAGGGTAACCAGGCATCCCAGGATGAAGGCATTCTTTAGTGTCCCATCCCATCTTAACATTCTGTAAATCCTCTTCTTCTGTGTCTGACAGGGTTCAGAGAGGAAAATTGAGTCAGGCCAAAACACACATTTATTAAGTGCCTATTGTTTGCAGGCACTGGACTTAGAGACAATTGTGTAAAAATACAATATCTGCAAGATAAACTGGCCATCATCTGAAAGGGAAGGAGGAGCAGGCCAGACTTTCTGGGCAAGGTCAAGGTTCAGCAGAGACTTGATGGAAGGGGAGACGCCCTGAGAGACCAAGATGAGGAGGGAGAACAGGCCTGGAGGAGAGCAAACTGAAAATGGCATCAAAGGGCCACGGATCCTGCTGGGGAGTCCTGCCCTTGCTCAGGGTCAGTCCCTCTATAGTGGGAAGGGCAAGGAGAGCCTGGAGGCGGCATCCGTCAGAGGGGATCTGAGAGCATCGGGGCGACTGCAGCCAATAGATCTTCTCGTGTTGGGAACTAAACCAAATCAGACACTAGAATGCTGAGAAAGGTTGCTCATGAATGATATGAGTCTCCTGGTGTAGGAGAAATTATCAGGGAGCCACTGATTTCAGAGCCAAGACTTCAGTGGTCAGGGGTGAGTGACTGGAGGAAGCCAGGCCTTTCCTCAGGACTATGGTCACATCAAAATGGACAGCCAAGTTCAAAATCGGGGCGGGGGAGCTCAACCGAGTTATTATCATTAGGGTAGCTGGGCCAAATGCTGCTTCTTCTGAACTTCCTCAAGCCCAGGCATGCTTTTGTGTGGTGGCACAAGGAAGTGCCCCCCACCACACACACACACACAGCCATGGCATGCCAGTATGAAACAGGCACTGATGGTGAATGTTCAATGCCTTGGGTCTTAAAGGGTGAGCTGCCCAGGGCCAGAGTACACCCCTGCCATGTCCTGCTCTCAAACAAAGGTGCCCTAAAGACACATCCAGGTAAAGTGGTACATACCGGATTGAGCTCGGTGACATCCCACTCCAGATATTCAGCTACATGCATCATTTGACTGATGATGTTTTCTAGTTCCTGGTTGGAACAAAACAAACAAAAACATGATAATGGCCTCTTTCAGAAAGCCCAGCCTCTAGTTCACCCCCCCCATAGTCCAAACTAGGATATGCCTTGATACTGCCTAGCCATGTAGACGTGTTATACCAGGAATGTTAAATAGCTTTTAAATAACGTAGTTAATGGTAATCTCCCCAATCCCCCAGGAAGGGGAAACCCAGAAGAAGGATTTAACTTTTGGCACAGCATTCACCCCGAGAGAGAGAAAGGAATGCTGGTACTCCATGGCCACCTCAAGGACCTCCACAAGATGAGAATTTCTACTTCCCATTGGGCTTTGATGTACAGGTGGAGGATTGAGAGAGGAAGGGATTGATCCAAGGAAACTGAGCCAGGCTTAACTTTGGTAGAACTCTTCAAAAAGGGTCTTAGACATTCTTATCAATGACTGAAGGTGTATATATGACTGACTGGAGACCAAGGCTCAGCAAATACCAGGCTTCAACTTTTTACTTAAACCTCAGCCAATTCTCCTGAATGCAAATGTTTTGAAACAGATGTGGTGAGAAGCCCTGTCTTCTTGCCTCCAAGGTGGGCCCTCTGCTCCCTATTCCAGACTGTTCTTACTTGGTTAAGGAGTGCAGAGGTTTTTAGAATCCTGAGGCTGAAAAACCATTAGTAAAGTCATGGTGGAAAAATTCTGGATATATTTCTTCTTCAAAAATTTTAATTGATAAGTTCTGTTTTTACATCATCTTGACTTCCCCCTGTTTTTCTCTCTTCTTTTTCTGGAAAGTTATTCCTTCTAACAAAGAAATTTTTTAAAGGAAAAAGTAATATTTGTATTTATTTTTAATGAAATTAAATTCAATAAAATTAAATGTAATGAAATTGGATTTCTTACACAAGTCATTAAGTGGTAGAATAAATTCCTCATAAAAATGTCTTGGGTCACCATGGTAAAAAAAAGCACTGCATATAAATATATGTCTATATTTTTAAGTCTGTAAACCTCTCTGTAAAATATGTAGGAAGGTTATAGTCAAATTTAGGGATTGAATGGTAGTCCAAAAGTAGTCCTTATGTTTTTTGTGCTTTGTTCCATTTATATTTTTTCAATTATGTGTTTCTCTAATATTAGTCTAATTGGTGACTTCCATCTTGTAGAAAATTCTCATTGTACTAAGTTTCTTCATTTCCAGAAACTGGAAACTTTTCTGAGGTGTGTTGGTTAAATGACTTGCCCAGGCTGGCACAGTTCATATGGATCAGGACTGTATTTAAATCCAATGCTTCTTGACCTTATTAGTAGTACAAACATCATGCTTCTTAAATTGAAATTGTACTCAGTCACCTGAAAATGAATGAAAGGGACTCTGACATGGGTCTTTTCCTCATCTTACCCCTTGAAATAGTAAAGACTTAACAGACAGGACCAATACCAAGAATCTAAGGAGCTGTGGCAAACCAGCCTGGGGTATGTCCATTCTCAGAAGGGATATTCATCCTGAGTGACTCTGCAGGACAAGGAAACAACATAATCCCCAGGGACAGAGAGTCCTTCCCTGTCTTTCCACATATGTGTCTTTGAGAGGTGACCAGACTGCTTCCACTGTCTCTTCTAAGGGTAGAATGGTGTGCTGGCTTATCATTACATATAGGTCTCTATTAGAAACAGGAAGGAAAGACTACTCAGCAGTTCTGGGCATCTTTGTTCTATTTCTCTCTATGTGGGGCAGTGAGTCAAGCAAAGGTTTCCTCCTACTGTGCCTAAAAGGGAACAATTCTATACCTTACCAAGACAAAATAGGAGAATCAGTCTAATTCTGTGCTTCTTATCAGGGAAGGGATATTAAAGGCAGAATCAAAAAGAGCTCACCAAGCCACAGCACTGTGCTGAAGCAAAGAAGATGAAATTTAACTGGGATAAATGTAAAGTCTGACACCAGAGTCCAAAAAATCAACTTCTTAGGTTTCCATGGGGTGGGGGGAGGTGGTTCCTGGTTAGACAGGTTTGTTTCAAAAAGACCTGAGGCCTTTATTTGGTATAATGAAAGATCAATATTAGTCCAACATGTCACAAGGCTGTTAGAATAAAGGTCACAAGATACGGGACACCATTAAGAGAATGACAACTTTTAGGCACAAGTTTCTAGCGAACTCTGACTTGGACTTCTCCATCAGGCCCAGGAAACTCATCCTTCTGCAAGATGCAACCAGCCATGGGGCTCCAGCTCAGCATCACTCTCTGCCCTATGCCCATAAAGTGCAGGGGCAGCAACCCTAATGCCTTCATCAAGGAATGGGGCTATTTCTCCATTTCACACTAAGCTGAGCTATATTAGAGGCTTCTCCATCATAACCCCTTCTCCTTTTAAGCTTCTTTTGTGTCTCATTTTTACTCCATTAGTCTGTAAGCATCTTATTTTTGTTTTGCTGTACAGTCTAGGACAATATTTGGAACAAAGGAGGTGTGTCATAAAGGCTTATTGGTTATTTACTGGTCAGCCAATATCATGAAGATTCTGTCCCATTGTGGATATAGCATTTTAGGAAAAATACTGATAAATGGAGATCATCTAGAATAGGCCCAAACACATGGGATAATGTCTTGTATCCATGTCATATGAGGACCAGCTGAAGGAAATAGCCATTGAGCTTTGAGAAGACTATGCACTGTCTTTAGGTGTCTTCAAAGTACAGAAAAGAAGGATGCCCCAAAGGCAGAGCCAATGCTGGTTGGAAGTTGTAGGGAAGCAGATTTAGCATTAAATTCAGAGTAGGATCACAAACACAATTCATCCTTGTTGGAATCCTACAAGCCAAGTGGAATGCCCAGCTACCAATTACATGTAAACGCAATGCTTTTTTAGGAGACTTAAAAGCAAAAACTGGTCTGCTACAATTCAGCACTTTGGATGAAAGAAAGTCATTTATAACGTCATCCATCACTATTATTTCTCAAATTCTGTCTTGGAATTTGACTGCAACTACTCCAATAGATATTTTAATAGCTGATATTCCTTATTATGATTTCTCTGTGGACCAAGATTACAATAAATGTAATTTTAAAAAAAAGGACAGAAGATGGACTTATGATTGCATTGGTATAGGGTGCCTCTTCTGCATCCTATAGTCATGGGCACTGAGAGGTTCTGTGTCAGCTCAGGGTCACAAGGATTTACATAAAATGCAACACCAAGGAAACTATATTAGATACAGTCTGCAAGTGGGCAATCATGACCATTGGAATGAATATCACTCAAGGAATTCCTAACAACAGAGAACTATGATTTTCACTGGAGAGACAGCATTTCAATATTTTGATAAGCTATGGTTCCTGCTCTCATGAAGCCTGGCATGCCATAGGACAATCAAGCCCCAACCCTGGAAAACTTAGCTCCAGTCCCACAGGATTAGTATCTTTGAGCCCAAGAGAATTCACAAACTTCAAAGCCCAGCTAGGAATTCATTCATGACCTTGATGGGCAGGGGCATTAGAAACATCCTTGAGGGACATATTCAAGAAAATAAATGCTTGTTGGTAGCAAGTCAGAAGCCCTTGGTCCCCACACTTCCATGAAATAGAATAAACCTCTCATAAGCTTCTCTAAGTCTTAGTTTCCTCATCTGGAGAATGAGATGGATGATCTCCGAGGTCTTGCAGAATTGTAAAATCAATTATTTCCCTTCCCAAATGGAACAAACAAAAACGTCCAGGCACCTCAAGAGTGATGGCCACTGAAAAAAAAAATCTCCACTACTTAAACATCAAAAAATTCCACAATTAAAATCAATTCATAATTGTGGTCATTTCCTGAGCCAAAGGCCAACTCTTTCCTTTTTTCAACGACTGATCTCTCTCCAGAATCACTCAAATGCCATTATTCTCCTCCTTCCATACACAAAACTCTTTCCAACTTCATTTCAATGCTTGTAAAAGTACATCTGCATTTTGTTGAGGGGACTGATGTGGAGTGACAGGGCCAACTCATGGGTCAGATATGCTTTATTGAATCAATATCCCATTGATCAAAATAGATTTTAGCATTCCAACTTTTTATAATACTACACTTAATATTTTATTAGTATTTTAGTCTTCCGAGGGATTGGGTGGGATAGAATTTCATGGCTTTAGGCAAGATAAAGTTAGAATAAACAATTTTATAAGTGGAGTAGCAGAGGACAGAGTTTTCCAGATTGAGTTGGAGGTCCCTCAAACTCTGGGAGGCAATTTTGGCACAATTTTAATAAAATGACCATTTTTAACAAATTTGGAACTTTCTCTCCCTCTCTTCTATTTTATAGTCTTTTATTTGCCTCTCAAGTAACTGGAGCTTAAAACATATACACTTGGAGCCTACTTTCATGATATAGGACCTGGTCTAAACAATAGATACAATTGTCTAGTGTTCTTCAAGAAATAGATAATTGGAAGCTAGAAAAGACTTGGAATCAGGAAGATTTGGGATTAAATCCTGCCTCAGAATCTTAATAACAGAGTGATCTTGGGAAAATTCCTTAACCAATTTGCGTTTCTTCATCTGGTCAATGAAAGATTTGGAACAAATGAACGTGAAGGCCTCTCTTAGTTGTTAATCTATGTTCCTATGATGCTTTGGGCAGCTTTCACTAGCTAGACTAGTTTCCTAAGATTGAGGAGTTCTGTACTTTTTTCTTCTTCCCAAACCACATCATCTTCCTTGCATTCTGTAATTGACAGACTCCCCTCTCCCAGTTAATTTCCTCCATATTTTCAACTCAGATCTGAAGAAAAGCTAGTTTCCCATCACTATGGTCCCATGTAAATAACTCAGTTTGAACAGCTGCTTTGTTGATCTCTGACTCCAGAAACACAAGGTCATATGGAATCGAGGAGAAGATAATTTTCATTGGTAAAACTCATAAGTCATATACATTACCATTCTCTTCAGAAAGAAGTATTTTGAAATTATCAAGGAAAATTTGAAGGAAAAAAAATGCAATCACCGAACTGTCCAGGAAGCCATTGCCATCCGTGTCATACAGGCGGAACATGACTGAAAGAAAAGAGGCAGGAGATTAGGTGAGAATAGGAATATACCAAGAGGTCAATTCACATTTACCTCCAAGTAGCAATAACTGCCCATCCTTAGGCTCTCACTGGCCAAGGAAGTAGCCAGTGATCACTGCCAACAATCAAAGATTATTAAAGTAAAGTGACCATAAGGTCTGCCATATTCAGCATTGACCAACTGAGGTCCTGGGTGTGCTGAGCTCTCCCTGTGGTAATTATTAACAAGGAAGTACTGAAACCAAAAGGATAATGGAAAGAGGACTCTGTTCAGGGAAGTAGCTGGACTTGGATGAAGAGAGAAAAAAAATTCAATTTATTTGGCATCCATCAATCATTCATTGTTAGAAACATGGCTTATTTTCTCAGACTCAGTTTCTTTTTGGATAAAAGGAGGCTGACAATATCTGCTGGTCTCTATCAGAGGGAAGAAAAGATACCATAAGGAAAAATCTGGACACTTGTAGGAATTCTGCTCTTGTATTCCCAGTGTCTGAGTACAGTATGGGCTTCTTTCTGGATGCTTATTGGTTGATAATTTATAAATTTATAAATTTTTATGTAATTATATAATTTATAAATCTTTAAGAGTGTGAGGGGCACAAGCTGAGCTTGTATGGTTTAGGGAATTTCCAGGTGGGGGAAAAAACTACCTCTATTAATGTGCATCAGCATCTCCTCTGCAACTCATAGTCTTAGGACTAAAACTGAGAAATTCTTGCCCAGGGTCACATTGCTGGGTGGTGTCAGAGCGAATATTTTTGGCTTCCAGAAAAAGTGTCTATCCATTATGCTACTAGGCACTTGATGTCCAATATAGATAACAGAGCTTGGAATCATAATTATTCTCCTCAAACATTTATTGGCCATCTGACTTGAACAAGTTACCTGCCTTCTTTCAGCATCACTTGTAAAATGGGGATAATAATGGAAACAGAAAGCATTATAAAAAGTTAAGATGGAAAGGATTAAGGAGCATGACAAGAAGAGCTCCCCCTCCATTTTATTTCAAATTTTCAATTACCAGATAACATTTTAGTTGGCAAGCTTGAATGGATAATGAATACCTTGCTTAACAAGTTCCCAAGGAAGCACTACTATTGGCTTCTGGGCCAGATCATCCTGCTTTAGGGACTGCATTTGGTTTTACTTTCACAGCTGAGTTAACTATGCCTTTTCTTATTGACAGATCCATAAATCATTCAAGTGCCACAGTAAAATCTCTTTAAAAAATGCATTTTGTAACTTGCAAGTCTGTTACTTTGGATAGAAAAAGTTATCCAGAGTTGCTTCAGGTAAAACATTAAGTATGACCAACTATTGCCATCACAGAAATTGCATGGCTGCTGTTAAAATATTAATCATAAGTCCATAAAGCATCTTTCCTGCAAGCTCCCAATTAAACTTGAAAGTTGTTCAGTAAACATTTTCTACATAGAAGTGCAAGGATTCACTGATGACTGAACTAGGTTGGGGCCAATCACTACAAGGCTAAGAATTGTTGAGGCCTTACTCCTTGTCTAATAAGGATGTCCCCCTGTCTGGAGTGGGCAATGGAAGCCAGCTACACCCTGGGAGTTAGACCTTAGATTGCAGCATTTTATGATATACTATGACTGTGAGAATATTTGTTTTTAGCATAATAAATGGAAAGGACAGACAGACAGATCAACTGACAGGCCGACATGAATAAAGATAGATATATATCAAAAATGGATACAAGGAAATTCATGCAATCATGGCCTAGTTATCAAAATATATAATTATAGATGTCCATTCAATATAGAAACTGGGGCTTCCTAATATATTTATTTGCATGAGCAGGAAGGATATTGATTTTATTATGCCTTCTCCCTGCCAATGTATGGCGTTTGCACATTGCTTTTGATAATGAAGCGCAATCACAACTTAAGGGTTAGTCAGGGAGATCTGGTTTGAATTCTGTCTCCGATAAAGTCTGTGCTATTGGACCAATCAGTTCACTTCTCAGTGGCCCAAGTAACCCTAAATCTAAAGACTAGAAGTTAAAGAGAATTTGCCAAATCAAAGCACAGATCTGAAGTAACATCATCAAAGCGATGCCATCTTTCCAGTGGTAGCCAAAGAGAAACCACTACCCATTAAAGACAATGGGGGGGCAAAAAAGCTATTTATTTTGAAAATTTTATGATTCAGATTTAAACTGAGATTTATCTAAACTAAAAAGATGTTTACTATTATGAGTTTTATCATACAAAAATGTATCAGCGCATTCATATCGCTTACTTCCAAAGTTATCCAATGAGAGTTTCATTGAGTCTTCAGAGGATGAGGTTCCATCTCAGAACTTCAGGAATTTTAACAGACAAAAAACTGTTTATGAACACAGGCACAAAATGGAGTTCATATGATTTCCTTAATATTCCATGTGGCATCTGGTTGAATACACACTCTTCTCTTCTTCCTTCTATGCCCTTGTTGTGTTGCTTTGGCACTTCCAGTCATATCTGACTCTGTGATCTCATGGCAAAGATACTCGATGGATGTATATGTATTTAATGTGAACATATATGTGGAAAGCTGATGTATGCAAATATTTTGATATACACAGACAGTTAAACCCGCAAGTGGACATATATTGATGACACAGAGAGGGAGGACACAGTCCTAGGATGTCAAAAGACCAGCTGTCCTCTGAAGTCTCCCACTTGTCTCCTACAAGGTTACTTACTTTGTAACCTCAGACCAATCACTTAAATACCTTCAGGATTGGAAGAAGGCAAATATATTCTATGTTAACTCCCAGGGCTAATATGAGGAAAACATTTTGCAAAGATTAAAGTAGGAGCTGCCATCCCTTTCATTCATACAATCTCATTTATAACTAGGGACAGGTAAACATAGTCTTGAGACAAGTTGCTCTGCCATCTTAATTCTTTTGCATGTAATATTCTGAGGTGAATGTACAGGTGAATAAAACAATTGCTTCCTGTAGCTACATATACATCCTAAAGTTATAAGCTCATTCTGCTGAGGAAGACCCCCTGAAAGTATCCTTGGAAAATTTTCCTGTTTGAACAGGGAAGACATAAGGATAGCTTCTACTTCCTCCTGCTCTAAGATGGTCATTGATTCTGTCATAGAATACATTAGCCTTTTCTCTGAGTTTCTTCTCTTTTGAGAGCATACCATTTGTCCCATTATTAATAAAGACATTGAAATGAGAGCCAAGGATGAGGTGCTGAGATCTACCACGTGCCCTCTCAGATCATGAACAACTCTTCTCTTCCAAAGATTTGTTGATCTTCAGGGAGCCCTAATTGATAACCCATGTCTGTTATGAGACCAGGAGGTTTTCCTGAGGTGCTGATATAAGGAAGAATTCTCATTTTTCTCACACCATCACCTTTCACGTAGTGTGGTGGGTGATCATTAGAAGATATGGACCACAGTATTAGCTCTAGCATTAATTATCTGGGTAATCTTGGGAGTCTCATAATTTCACTCAACTGTATTTGATGAGACAATCTTGTTCTGGTTTGCCCAGGTACCAACCTTGGGGCAGTGGGTAGATGTAAATGCTAGATATCAGTTTCTCTTTTTCTTCATGGCTTACTGCTTTGGATGCAATCCCTCAGTCTTTTAATTATGAAGAGACTATATTTCCACCCCTTCCCTCCTTTCTCCTGCCTTTCTCCCACCATCTTTAGCAGCTGATCACACAGAGCAGAGAGATGTGAACACAACTGTTTGGCAACATGAGTCCCAGACTAGTTTCCCCAGTTTGCGTTGCTCTATCTGAGCATAGGTGATCCAACGGTGATCTGAGATACACACTCCCAGCTTTGGTGGAAATCTTATGACTAAGAGGTTGGGAGTTCCTTGGTCTGGGTGCTGGTTGCCCACTAGGAGATGATCTCTATGGCAACTTCTTAGGAAAGAAAGTGACCAAAGAGCAGAAGTCATGGACCTTGAATGAGCTACTCAGACAGTATACATAAAATGTAAAGATGAAATCTCCAATCAGTAGTACACAAATTGTTTCATACTACTCAATTCACAAACTGTTAATATTTTAAGTACTGACCCTATACTAAAGGATAATACAAAGGATGGTTTGTTTTTCATGGCTTAAAAATTTGCCAGTATATGCTTATGAGTCTTTGGTTATACAAATGTTTCTTGGGGGATGAAGAGAAGAGTAATAAGAAAGAGAAGAGAATGAAGAAAAGGAAGAGGAAATGGAGGAAGAGGATAAGAAAGAAGAGGGGGAAAAAGAGAAGTAGGAAAAAAAAGAAGAGGAGGAAAAAGAAGAAAAAGTAAGAGTGTCCACTTTGATTCTAGGCAACATGGATAGGTTTGTACAATGTGATACATGAGACCAGACCAGACAAAGCAGAACATTCCATATTTTGAAGACAACTCAAGGAAACAAGGTCTCAGAACCAAAAGATCTTTCCATTTGTGTGACACTAATTTTTGTGTCTTTGCTTTCTCATGTGTGAAAGATTAAGATAAGAATATTCTTGAGGGTTATCAAGAGAAAAAGAGTTATGCCATAGCTAGAATGCTCAATCTGGGTTCAGATCATACTCCTAAAAATTATTAATTGTGTGACTCAGCCCCAGCTACCTCATCTGTAAACATAAGGATCAGTTTAGGCCCTACATAAGGTTATAAGAATCCAATGATCAAGGCTCCTGGCATAATCCTTTGTAAAAAGGAGACACCCAAAAACGACTTGTTGAAAGAACAAATGAGTTAATGAATAAAATTAATCCCTAGGCAGGAAAAATGCATCTATGAAATGTATTTTAAAAAAACCTTTCCTTAATAATTGGGCTGTCACCATTATGTGAGGGCAATCATTATTACACTAAGTGATGAGATTAAAGTAGTCATTTAAAACCTAATGAAAATCTCCATGGGAGGTAAAGGAAGTAGAAGAAGTTGTTTAAAAAAAAAGATTTTAAATACAGGGATGGTTTAAGGAGGAAATAAAAAAAATCTTATGGAATAGAAAAAATAGAAATATGGCACAATGCCAAGAATCTCACATTTTTGATTCTCAGTACATCTTGATACTTTTAATATTAATATTGGTGTATTAATAATATTGGTGTATCTTTTACATATTGATATTTTCATCCTATGAGAAATTTATAAAAAATCTTAGAATTAGTAAAAAAATTAGTTTTGACTCCATGGACTCCTTGAAAAAAAGGATCTGTTCCACTCAGAAGTCCCCAGATCCCTCTTTGAAACACACTGAGGAAAATACCTGAAGAAAAGATGCTGAAATAGGAAGAGGACCTCTTGGGAGCATTATTGAGTTTGAAGGAGGACAACTGAGGAGACAGAAGAAACTAGTGAAGGTAAGGACACCACCCCATTCTGACCAACAGAAGCACATGATCATTGGAGACAATAAGTCGGAAAATGAAGCCTCAACTGAGCAGACTGGAAGGAAAGAGCAGGACAAGATTGAAAATGGGAAGGGACCTGCCAGCCACAAGGCTCAAATCATTTCATTTAAAGCCCAAAGATGGAAAACTGGAGAACCACTTGTCACAGATGACCGCTGAGTGAGGTGGCCAGACCTGAACCAGACTGGCCTCGAGAGGCAGCAGCCAGTCCACTGCCCCATGGTGTCTCTTCTGGTGAAAGGAGGGACATCAGACAACAGGGGGCTAGTTGAAAAGGAGATGAGTTTCTGCTGAAATTTATTACTTTGGAGATTTACTCTTTGTTCAGCACAAAACCAACCCTTTGATTGTCAAATCCATGTCCACACACAGAGAGCAGGGCCTGAGGAAAAGAGAAGGACCCAGGATCCCCTTTGGGGCTTTTGCCTGGCTAAAATGGGTCATGAAATTCACCAAGACGTCCTATTGAGCTATTGGGACCTTCAGGGTCGCCTCTGTTCCCGTGGGCAGATTCCTCTGAGAAGACTGGTGGGAAGGTGGGGTCCAGAGATGCCCATCCTTGGGAGGAGAAGCTGAGGATGTGCCTTTCCACAGGGACCATTGGCCAGATGGCACCAAGCAGCAAGCCTATTAGGGCCTGGAGACCCTAGAGACTAAAATCCAAGCGGGTCCTTCACCCAGGCCCATGGGGACCAGACCGGCTTGAACCCAGAACTTCCTTCTGAATGGCTGTGGAGACAAGTCCCTGCTGGCCTGGACGCTGGGGTAAACTGTTTGAGCCTCCTCTACTGGAGGCCTTGGGGGCTTCCCTGGGCAGCTCCGGCCTACCCCTTGGAAGATGTTGGGGAGCCGCGTGTGGCAGAGAAGAGCGGCCTCCTACTGAGGCTCTGTGATCCTCCCAAAGGGTTCCCCAATCTTCCCAAGGGGCTCCCCTATCCTCCCTGGGGCTTCCCAGTCCTCCCGAGGGGCCTCCATTCTTGCACAGGGCCCCCAATCCTCTTGAGGGCACCCTAGATCCTCCTGAGGGGGCTCACCAGTCCTCCCGAGGGCCCCCTGTCCTCCAGGGGGATCCCCATCCTCCTGAGGCCCTCCCCATCCTCTCAGGGGGCCCCGTCCTCCCGAGGGACCACCCCAATCCTCCTGGGAGCTCCCCCACCCCCTCGAGGACCCCTCCATCCTCCCGGGGGCCCCCTGTCCTCCCGAGGGGCTCGGTGGCCCTGGCCCTGAGGAGCAGGTGCGCCGGAGACTGCATGGCTCCCCAAGCTGCCAGGGCCCCGCACCACCGGCTCCGTCCACCGGAGGGAGCCCCTCGCCCGCAGCTGAGGACTCCCGAGCATCCTCCCGGAGCATCCTCCCGGAGCATCCTCCCGGAGCATCCTCCACGGAGCGGTGGTCCCTGCTCCGGATACCCCCCTGCACCCCTCGAGCCCCACCCAGCGGGGAGGTGGCTGCCCCCTCCGCCCCCCCCCCCCCGGCACGGCACCCCCAAGGGAAGCCTGATTTGGTGTCTCCAGGACTGAAAGACATCGGTGCTCTTCTTCCAGGGGCCGGGGTCGCCACTGAGCTGCAGCTCCCCCAGGCCGGAGAGGCCGGTCACTGGAACCCAGAGCCCACCCCGAGATGATTCCAATTCGTCTAACTCCCTACATGGCGAGCTTCTCCTAGGGGACAGCCGTGCCCTACCCTGGGGGTGCCCCAGTCCCTGGGGGAGGACCATCCATCAGTCATGAGTGTGGGGTGAGGGTCCAGCAGGGGAGGTGGAGCAGGGCCGGCCTCCCCCTGCCCACAGCTTCCTACTATCCGCAGCTGTGGGGGTGCCACAGCAGACAAGGTGATAAATGTTGGTGGGGTCCATCTTCCTCTTGTCAGCAGCCCCCCCCCCCCCGATATAACTAACTATTCTGGGGTTCAAGAACAGCGGCCAGAACCATGCCTGAGGCCTAAGGTTCCAGGTTTCCAGGCCAAGGAGAGAGACGGTGTGACCGGGTGAGCGCCTGAAGAAGGAGAGACCTTTGGGTGCTAACCCAGTGACCAGGTCCCCAGATGGCCTTTGATAATGGACACCACAAGGGCACAGCTGAGGAGAAGGCTCGTGGAGTCAATCCAATGGTGGTGCCAGGGAGCTGCTCCCTTGTCTCTATTCTCACTGTTCCCCCTACCAAGGCAAGGGGGTGAGAGTAGTTTGGTTTGCTTTGCTTTGACCCTCTGAAGGAGTCCACAATGCTCCATCACCCTCCAAATCCATGCCCCCTGGGATAAAGTTCCTTTGTGGCCACCCTTGTTATGTCACCGTTCCCGACTCATTTTACAGAAGGCAAATAAAAGGGCAACTTACACTCTAGTTTGTCTTCAGGTCTCCCTCGCTCAAGCAAGGACAAGTAGCAGACAATGTCCTTTAGCTGGATGACTTGTGGCACATGCAAACTGGCTGGAGAAGTGTGGGGTGGAGTCACAGAACCTTTACTCATCCGTAAACCTGGAAAGACATGATTTGATTGTGATTTTTTTTTTTTTTTTTTGGTATGCAATGTTTCCAGATGCAGAATTAAGAATAGTATTCATAGCTCAGCCGGTAAAAAAAAAAATCTCCCTAATGTTTCAGAGAGCCCAGAGTGGAGGTTATCAGAGATTAAATGGAGGGGCTCCCAGACTTGGAGAACAGACAGAACCTAGAGCCAAGAACAATCTTCACTGAACATAAACATTCTAAAATTTAGAATCTAAATAGTAACCAAGAAGGAAACAAGTAACAAACATAAACTTATTTCAAGAGATTCTGAGAAAGAGTTTGAAATTTTGAAAAGGTTTTTCTTTTTCTTTTTTAGTTTAATACTATGAAAATTGCTAGCAAATCAATGATATTAAGACAGTATTTGAAAGGGGAAAAAAAGTTGCTTCTAATGAATGAGCACATTCTCCCGCAGGACCTGACAGAAGGCATTTAAAAACAAAAATGGTAACATTTCAGGACCTTCCAAAAGAGTGTGTGG
The DNA here is from genome assembly GCF_037893015.1 of Macrotis lagotis. Taxonomy (NCBI): domain Eukaryota; kingdom Metazoa; phylum Chordata; class Mammalia; order Peramelemorphia; family Peramelidae; genus Macrotis; species Macrotis lagotis. The sequence continues at coordinate 6,635,816 of NC_133664.1, forward strand.
GACGGCCATTGTCACATTAGGAATCATAGGAATAAAGGTCTTCAAATACCACAAAAATAAATACCATTGCAGAGAATAATTGGTGATCTGCAGAAAGGCACTAGAAGAATCTAGCTGAAAACATACCACAGAAAGAACTCAATATTGCCCAACTAAATTAAAAAAATTCAGAAAGCAAAATCACATCACAAATCCTTGAAATGTTTTATCACCCAGAGGAAAGCAAAGGCCAAGTGATATAGTGAAGCAAAGATGCAATCTTGACAAAGCAGGAAAGAAATAATCCAATACAAAGATTTTACTGCATGCAAGAAAAGAAATAAGAGATAAGAAAGAACCCCTGAAGGAAAAGGTGGAAATTTATAATTGTATAAGAACTTCTAAATAATAGGATCAAGTGAGAAAAAGAAAGTTTCTAGAATGTTTACAAAAGGAAAAAAACAATTGAACAATTATGTCAGTGGCGGGGACAACATATTTGAAACCAGTTGAGAGCTACAATTATTGGCTGAAAAGGTTTCTAGAGGCACATGAATTACTAGCAAAGGTACAGCATTCCTTTCTGAGATAAGCTTTGCCTTTTTGTTTTTTAAATAATATTTTCTTTTTTCCCCAATAAACATGTCAAGAATTTTTTTTTTGAGTTTTTGTAAGGCAATGGGGTTAAGTGACTTGCCCAAGGTCACACAGTTAGGTAATTATTACATGTCTGAGGCCACATTTGAACTCATGTCCTCCTGACTCCAGGGCCTGTGCTTTATCCACTGCACCACCTGGCTTCCCTCAAGACATTTTTTTTTTAATTTAAAAAATGCTATTTACTTACCTTATGGTAATTTTACCTTATTTTTAAAAAAAAATTACTAAAATATACACACTACATCTTTAAAACATGGAGGAGATCATAGGTTTCATGAAACAAAAACGAACCAAAGAAAAAGAAAAGAAAAAATGCAAGGAAGCTGAAAATTTATTTCAAGAGACATAAAATAGCCTCTTTCACTTCAATGGCAGCTGGATTTTACTTACAAATTATTTAATTTCAAAAGGCATAGGTACTCAGATATGTTTTGGCTATTGAAAAAATGGATTAAACAAAACTATTATACATTTAAATACTGAATAACCCAAAAGTACAACTTAAATAGGGTCATGTCTTCAAATACCTTGTTCAAACTAAATGGAGCTAAATTTTAAACTTTTTAAGTATATAAAAAGTTATGTAGAACTCCATTCTGCAAATCTATAAAGATCACGCACTGACTTCACTCTATCACCTAGTGTTATTGTGTTTACTAACATAATCCCCATATACCTTTTATCAGACCATTTGCTTTGCTAGTTTGTGGCATTGCTATAGCCATTTGAAAAATCCCATTCATATACTGATAGCACTGTCTTGGTAGGTTTTGACTATAAGAAATCATAAATGTACATTGGTTTCAGGCTACTTAACCTAACAAATTTCATGTAAAACATGAAATATTTTCCCCATAATATGGTACCTAAATAAAAATCCTTTTAACACAGCACTCATTCATATCCATTTTAGAATTAAATTCCTTATAATACACAAAATCCAAGAAAAACAGGTAGTGTCAAATTCAATGGGCACCAATCTGAAATGTTTGGTTAAAATAACCCTTTCAGGGGGAAAAAAAACCTCTAAAAACAGGTCTTCAGGTCTGACACCACATTAGGACAAGTGATCAAAAATTCACACTTCAAAAAATTTCAGGAGTCTCAATTTTAGACTATAAATATTTTTCTCCCAAATGCTCCTACAAATTCACTTCTCTCTTCAGTTCATCATCTTCCATGAAACCTAGCATTTTCTCTTAAACGTTTCACACTTAGCCCCTGAATTACATCAGCTCTCATGACTTCAACCATTCTCATCTTTTCAGAACCAGACAAAACAGCTAAAGGTCTTTAAGCTTAAATCCTTCTGAATCTTCTTTAACTTCCCCATACAAAATCAATGTCTTGTGTTTTCAATGAAATTTCAACTCTGAAATAGAAGTATTGAAAGATTTTCCTAATTCTTTAGACTCTATAGAGTCCATTTTTAGTATCTGAATCATCAACTATACCAAATCATTCCTTTCATTTGTATGGTCTTTCCCTTTCTTGGAATCTTCATGTGACTTAACATTTGAACTTGTAGAAAATTTAACTCAGCCTCAGACAGACAATGAACCAATTTCTTTTCCTGAGAGGTATCAACATCTGAAGGTAACTATTGACCAGAAAAAAAAGTAAAAATTAGTGCAAAATATCTCTTCCTGTGACTGCTTTAGTTTCCTTTTCCTGGTGGACAAAGGTCAATCCTTTGAAGATGTTATCTCACTGCTTCTTGAATTATCTACTGATGCTATGCATATCAGCATCCCTATGTGTCATCCTCTCAACCACTTTACTGGGAAGAGAAGGCAAAGGCCTAGGAAGAAGTTCCTGGGACCATCCATTATCTCTACTTCATTCAACTGCTTCCCTTCTTTTCTCCCTTTGCTGCTGGGAATGAAAGGGCTCAGACACAGGTTGGGTTATACATACGGGTTGATCTTCCCCTCTGAAGTGTCATAGAAAGTTTTGAGAAATGTTTGGAGAGATGAGCCTCTCATGTCCTGATTCAGTTTTCTATTTTGGCAGGAGGTTGGGTTTTTAAGGTTACATTTTTTAATATGGCTTTTGGAAATTATTGACTTTGTGACCTCCAAAAACAAAGAGATGTGGCATTTTATGAGGTGTTGCCCAAGTATGCTTTTCACAGGGGATCTTTCTTCTTGCTCAACATTATTCTTATCAGTTCTGCCAATTGTGTACTATATAGTCCTTCAGCACTGGTGTTAGCTTTCCTCCAAGTTTTGCATTGAATGCATGTTTCAGTTTTGTTATTTCATAAGCACGACATCCCAATGCCCATACATCAGAATTGAAATTGTAGGATTTATTTGCTAACAACTCAGGAGTAGTTTTGTCTGGATGAGGGCACTGACCATGTCATATTGATTCACTAACCCTAGAACAATTCCCGGATTGACTACTTTGATGATGTTTGTTCTCATTAAGAAGATATAGTGAGTTTTCAGATCTTGCTAAAGGATGTGTTTTTCATATAAATGCTGCAGGCCCATATAGATCTGAACAAACCACTGCAGCACCTGGTTCTGAGAAGTCTGCCCTTCTGTTCTTTGAGTTGTCGATAGAACTCCCCTCCTTCTCAGAGGCTTATAATTATGTAGAGTAGGCCATCTCCTCCTTCCCAGGACTCTCCATAGGTGACGATGCTAGGATCCTTCAGTTGAGACAAAAACTAGGCTTCTTACTCAACAGCTTTCCTCTCCAGGCTGGAGTCCTTTAGGAGTTTTAAATTTTTGATGACAAATGCTTGCTGTCACTTCTCCATAGCTACCCTTGCCCATGGCCCACAGGAAGTACTAGATGGTCAGGAACGTGATCTCTGCAGGCTGAGGTGTTGCTCAACCCCCTGACGGAGCAGTGGGATGTCAGGCATCCATTCACAGGACAGTGGCTGCAGTTGGGTCTAATGGGAGCCCCAAGACCTGAGAGGAGGTCATTATCTTTATCAGCAATCTCTGTTCCTTCACTCCAAGACAATTATTTTTATTCTTCTTTAATATTTATTCTCCTTCCCTTCTTCCTTCCCCTCATCCTAAAATGGTAGACAATTTATATAGGTTATTACATTGCCATCAAGAAAAATATGTTTCCATAATAGTCACAGTTGTGAACCCAAAACAAAAAGATTACATCAGTTCTCTAACTGGATATGGACAGTGTTTTCCCTTGTGAGTTCTTTGTCCATAGTCATGGATCACCCTGTAGCTAAGAAGAGCTGAGCCATTTCCCAGCTGATCATCACACAGTCATGCTGATGTGTCCTGTTTTCCTGGTTCTGCTTCTTTCATTTTCCATTAGTCCATGTGGGTCTTTTCAACTTTTTTTCTAAAATCTACCAGTTCATCATTCCTTATTGCACAGAAGTATTATATCACATTCATTATCAAATTATCCATTTATTCCTCAATTGATGGGCATTCCCTCCATTTCCAATCTTTTGCCACCATTAAAAGAGCTGTTATATTTTTGCACATATGTCATTTTCCCTTCTTTATGATCTCTTTGGGATACAGACCTGGTATCATATCAGTCAGTCTGATAAGTGTGAGGCAAGACTTCTTCATAAGCATATAACTTTGATTTCTTCATCTGAAAACTATCTGTACACATCCTTTGGCCAGTTATCAATTGGAGAATGGCTTGTGTTCTTATAAATTCAGTTTATATACTTTAGAAATGAGGTCATTATCTGAGACATTTGTTCTAAAGATAGTTCCCAAGCTTTCTGCATTCCTTCTAATCTTATTTGCATTGGTTTTGTTATGCAAACTTTTTTAATTTATCATAATAAAAAATTATCTATTTTACATTCCATAATGTTCTTTCTTGTTTGGTCAGGAACCTATAACTGATTTAACTTCTCCTTTAAGAATTTGAATGCTAGGGGTAACTAGGTGGCACACTGGCCCTGGAGTCAGGAGTACCTGAGTTCAAATCCAGCCTCAGACACTTACTTGCTTAGCTGTGTGACCTTGGACAAGTCACTTATAACCCCATTTACTTAAATAAAATTGTTTTAAAAAAGAATTTAAATGCTATACCATTGTGTGTGTGTGTGTGTGTGTGTGTGTGTGTGTGTGTGTGTGTGTGTGTAATTGTATATACATGTCTATAGTATTGGTATTACTTCATCATCTATGGTACCTTTTAGCAAGATAAAAGTTTGCTTCCTTCTCTTTTAATTAAATTTATTTTTGCTTTGCTTTGTCTGAGATCAGGATTGCTGTTCCTGTTTTTTTTTTTTTCTTGCTTCAACTGAAGGGGTTCCTTACCTTTAGACTAGTATCTCTGTTTCAACTGTGTTTCTTGTAAATAGCATATTGTGGGTTTCTGGTTTTTGATCCACTATGCTACCTGCTTCTGGGAGAGTTGATTCCATTCATATTCACAGTTATGATTAATTGTGCATTTCCCCTTATCCTAAGTTTTCTTCATTTGTCCTCTACTTTCAACAATGTTTTACTTCTATCTACTGCCTCTCCCAGTCTTCCCTCTTTTCCATAGACCACTCATTCCCCCCCTTTCTTAATCTCCTTTTCGCTTACTTTCCTGTTAGGTAAGATATGTTTCTATAATAAACTACTGTTCATGTTATTCCCTCTTTTAGTCAATACTGATGAGATTAAGGTTTACACAATGCCTGTCGATCACCCTCCCATCTTTTTCGCCATTGTAATAAATTTTTTGTCCATCTTCATGAGAAATAATTTATACCATTCTTCTACTCTTTTTCTTCTGTACTTAGTCTTCTCATCCCTTATTTTTTGTTACGCTCTTTCCTCAAATTTACCTTATATTCATACCTTCGGTCTATGTATATTCTGACAAAATGTACTATTAGTGGTCCAATTTTCATTGCAATTCTCTTCCCATGTAGGAATGTAAACAATTCTGCTCCATCAAACACATTATGCTTTCTTTTCTCTTTCTCTTTTTTTTGGCTTCTCTTGGATCTTAATATTAAAAATGGATTTTTTGCTGTTGTTATGTTCAATTCTGATCTTCTCCCTCTGAAAGTCTGAAATTCTTCTAGTTCGCTGAATGACCATTTTTTTGCCCCTGGAAGTATTACACTTAATTTTACCAGGTAAGTGATTCTAGCTTGCAGTCCTAGATCCTTTGCCTTCTGGAATATCATGTTACATTACCTCCTATTCTTTAAAATTGCAGTTGCTAAATCTTATAGAATTCTGATTGTGACTCTCTGGTGTTTGAATTGTTTCTTTCTGATCACTTTCAGTATTTTTTTCTTTGACCTGATAGTTCTATAATTTGGCTATGTTTCCAGGAGTTTTTATTTTGGGATCTCTTTCCAGAGGAGATCAATGGATTCTATCAATTTTTTAAATGGGCCTATTTTGCCCTCTAGTTCCAGGATATCGAGGCAGTTTTTCTTGATAATTTCTTGAATGATGTTGTCCAGGTCCTCCCTTTGTTTATGTTCAAATAGTGCAATGATAGTTGTTATGTTCAAATAGTGCAATGATTCTGACATTGTCTCTCCTGGATCTATTTTGCAGATTAAGTTGTTTTCCCAATGAGATATTTTACATTTTCTTTTACTTTCATTTTTTAAAAATTTGTTTGATGTCTTATAGAGTCATTAATTTCCACTTTTCCAATTTTAACTTTATTTTTTTTAGGTTTTTGCAAGGCAAATGGGGTTAAGTGGCTTGCCCAAGACCACACAACTAGGTAATTATTAAGTGTCTGAGACCAGATTTGAACCCAGGTACTCCTGACTCCAAGGCTGGTGCTTTATCTACTACGCCACCTAGCCGCCCCCAAGTTTGACTTTAAAGGAGTTGTTTTCCTCAGATAAGCTTTTGTTCTTCTCTTTACATTTGACCAATTATATTGGTAAGATGTTCTTTTCTTCAGTGAATTTTTGTATCTTCTATTCCATTTGGTCCAATCTACCTTTAAGCAATTAGTTTCTTTTTCCAAGCTGTTGACTCCTTTTTCATAATTCTTTTTTATCATTTTCATTTATTTTCCCATTTTTCTTTTACCTTTCTTAACATGATTTTTAAGGTTTTGTTTATCTTTTTTTCTGATTTCTCTTTGATCTTGAGATGATTTCTCATTTTTGTTTGGAACTTTGCTCCTATGTGTTTTGTACTGGTGTCTCTTCTGGGTTAGTGTCTAGATCTTCTCTGAAAGCAAAATAACTTTCTATGGTCAGATTCTTTTGTTTTCATTGATGTTTTATTTGTTTTGGGGTTTTTTTGGCAAGTCTTTTTTAGTCTTTTTCCTTTCTTTCAAATTTGAGTAGAAAGGTCACTGTCTCAGGCTTCTTATTCTAGTGGCTGTAGACCCTGGCTTTTTACTTGCTCTGAGAACCCTCATGACTGATGCTATGCTGAAAGGGTGTAGTGGAGGGGGGTGATTGATACTGCTGGAACACTTGGGGATCTCAAATCTTATCTGGTGCTAAGTTGAGTTTTTTTTGCTCCTGTCTGGCAAATTGTAAAGCTGGTGGGGTGTTTCTGTATTTTCCTGGTACTCCACTGAAGTATGTGGTTATCTGGCCTCTGGAGGTCGTGTGTTTGCCTGGGCTAAGCTGAAGCACGTGATGCTTCTTGGAACTGGAGTCTGCCCATTCTCCTAACTATGCTAAGGCACCTGGGGGGGTCCTAGTGTTGGGGTTTGCCTGGTCCATTGGAATTTGGGAAGTATGGCTTGCTCCTGGCTTAATGGGACACTTCAAGTTTGGAATGCATTACCTTTTCCTGGAGTGATACAAGTGATCTTTCTTGGTGATCTTTCAAGTTTCTTGGGCTAAAAGATTATTTCACCTCATTTATTTTTCTAGTTATGCTATTATAGATTTGTTTTAGGGTGCTATTATATAGTTGTTTAGAAGTTAATATGTGAGATTTATTGTGATTTATTGATTATGCCTTCATCTTGGCTAACAAAAGTCCCAGACAAGGTTTTTGCATCTCTTAACAGAAGGCTTTGCTTATTTATTATCAAAAGATAATAACAGGGGCAGCTAGTTTACATAGTGGATAAAGCACCAGCCCTGGAGTCAGGAGTACCTGGGTTGAAATCTGGTCTCAGACACTAAAATAATTACCTAGCTGTGTGGCCTTGGGCAGGCCACTTAACCCTGTTTGCCTTGCAAAAACCTAACAAAAAAAAAGATAATAACAGAAGTGAATTCACCAAAAATAAACCAATATGTGTTATGTGTTTATGTGCTTTACATAAAATGCTCAAGAATTGTGTAATTTTCTCAAATCTACAAACATTGCAAGAAAGGAACATATTTACTTAAAAATAAAAATTCTGAAGGATGTCAAAAGTAACTTATTTATCTAGAAAATAATAAACTAGTTGCCTAAAATTACTGAAACATTTATATTGTCTTTGTTGATTATCACAAAATTCTGACTCAGTTCTACACTCATGATTTAGGTTTTACAAATAAACAAAATAAATCCAAATCAAGAGAGGATTCTAGATTATTTGGTATCATTTGGTCATCATTTACTGAATGCCAACTATGGGTCAGACACCATGCTAAGTGCTGGAGATACAAAGGAAAGGAAAAGGCAGTCATTGTTTTCAAAGAGTTCAAAATTTCATAAGGGAAACAACATGCAAATAGCTCTGTAAAATGAAGATATAGATGGGATAAATATGAAATCATCTCAGAGGGAAAGCTCTAAGGTTAAGAAGACTGGGGAAGGAATCTTGCTGAAGGAAACAATGGAAGTGACAAGCAAGAAGCAATGAGAAAGAAGATAATTCCAGACATGGGCATAGCCAGTGAAAATATTTAATGAGGAGATGAGAATTCTTAGTCAAGGAACAGTAAAGAAGACAGTATCACTGACCCATAGAGAACGTTGAAGCTAAGAAAACTGTAAAGGTAGGAAGGAAGCCAAGTGGATGATTTTACAAGGACCCTGGAGGCAATGCAGAGCCTTTGGAATATAGGGAGTGTGGAAGGGTGGGGAAGAGATGACCTTGTGCTTTAGGAAGACCAATTTGACAACCAAGTAGAAGATACAGTGAAATGGGGAGAGACATGAAGCTAGGATAACCAGCTAGCTACTGCAATAAAGTGTAGTCATGAGATGCATTGGGATGGTGGCAGGGACAGAGGACCTGACAACTAATGAGTATGGGAGGGAAGATACCATGAGGAATTAAGAAGAAAATCAGGTTGAAAACATAGGTAACTTGGGAGGATGGTGGTAACCTCCAAGTAACAGGGAGAAAATGAGTTCAGATTTGATGTCTGCAAAGCATGCAGTTCAAATTGTCCAATAGTTATTCATGATGAGAGACCTAGAGGTCAAAAGAAAGGCTGGAAATAAATGCATAAATCTGAATCATTGGTGCATATATGTCTAACAATTGAATCTATGAAAACTGATATCATCTCCAAATGAAATGGTAGAAAGTAAAAAGAGGATCCAGAACAGACACTAGGTTGACAACACAAGTTAATGGACATGCCCTAGATGGAGATTCAGCAGACAAGACTGAGGAGTGACCAGAAAGGTAGGAGGGAAAGCAAAAGAGAAAGATTTCTATGAAAGCCTCGAGAAATACTTGAATGACTCTTTTTGATATTTCAAGGAGAAGAGGGTGAGCACCAGGGTCAGAAGTTGCAGAGAAGTCAAGTAGAATCCAGAAAAGTCATTAGATTAGGCAATTAGGAAATTACTGGTAATTATGGATAGAGCATAATTCCAAATTAAAGAATAGGTCAGGGGCAGTTACATGGCACAGTGGATAGAGCTTTGGCCCTAGAGTCAGGAGGACATGAGTTCAAATCCAATCTCAGACACTTAATAATAATCTAGCTGTGTAACCTTGGGCAACTCACTTAATCCCATTGCCATGCCAAAAAAAAGAAAGAAGTCAGAAGTCAGACTGCAGAGTTAAAAACTGAGTGAGAGGAAAGGAATTTTTATATAGCTGATGGCCTGAGAAGAATGTTTTCCTATATTCCTATTTGTTTATATCACCTAGAAATTATAAGAATGGGAGGGAATGAGGATAAGAGTGAGAGTAGATGGCACTTCCTAGAGGATGAGTCACTTAAACCATATAAACCTCAGGCAAATCTCTAAGATCATAAGATGTAGATGGGTTGCCAGGCATCCTAGTAGAAGGAGTCCCCACCTAATAAAACCACATATCCTGGAAATGGTGATAGCAATATCTATAAACAAGTGAACATATATACACAGGTATTATAGGCATATGAAAACTCAATACTTTAGGGATCTAAGATTTTATCAAGGTTTGTTAACTACTTCTGATGTAGGTCACAATCCTTCTGGCCTTGGTTTTTGTGAAGAAACCCATTCCTTGATGGGTAGTCCATAGTTATCATGACTCAACTAGACTTACCCTAGTTGGTCCCCAGACAATGAACAAGCACTCCCTAAGGAGTCAGGGGTGGGAGGAAAAAACCCTGTCCTGAAAGCTTGTCAATATAGTAAAGAGCAAATAGCACCCATATTTGGCCTTTGACAATCAGGACCCCCTCCTTGGTAAAGCAGGAATGTAGTGGGGGCGGGGGGACCATACCTGAGTATACACATGCCCAAAGAAGATGGTGGTGAGATTGGGAATGTAGATGAGCCAAAATATATAGCACCCCTGACCTGACCTTATCAGCTCCATCTTAGAAAACATTTCATAATATTCTTCTAAAGTAGTTTCAAAATCTTTCACATAATTAAATTTCTGATGTAGTAAATGAATGTTCTATTCTTCTGTTTATAATGGACATCAGTGATTCTAGCTAAACCTTCTTCTTAATGGATTTTAAAATGTTTAGAGAAACTCATTGAAAGTTGATGGATGAAAAGTCACTAGAATAGCATCACAACAAACTGAGAGAAGGAGCAAAGTGGGAAAAAAGTCATCAGACATTATGAATATGAGAAAAACAATGCTCCCCTCCACGTATGTAACAACTAGTCACAAAAAAGATGGGGATCAGTTGCCATTCCTGTGTCCCTTCTTAAATTGGTCAAAAAATCTCAGAAAGGATTACAGGGTTACCTCTTGGACATAAAGGGTCAGAGGCAGTGATGGGGAAGAAGACTCCTGCTGTCCTTAACCACAGAGGTCAAAATTAAGAGAAGGTGGACGAATAATCAAGGTCAGGAGAACTTCGTCCCAGCTGGAATGGCTTCCTCCTCCCTGGGAGGCTTGGAATTACAGCTGGATGGCCACTAGTCAGGTGTGTTGAAGTAAAGAGTAGTTCTGGTGTGGACTAGACTAAGCTTTCTGAAGTTCCTTCAAACTGTGATTCTGCAGAGATGCCCTCTAACTCTTCAGCATTGACTGCAAAGGCCCCTGGCAGTGATGGTACAAAGTGCCACTGACTGCTAGGTTTTTATTCTCATCCCAATAATAAATAATCTCTGAGTGGTCTTTAGCAGGGGGCAGCTAGATTGTGCAGTGGAGGAGACCACCTGGAATCAGGAAGATTCATAGCCATGAATTCAAATCAGCCTCAGATATTTACCAGCTGTGCGACCCTGGGCAAGTCACTTCACCCTGTTTGCCTCGAGTCCTCATTTGTAAGATGAGCTGGAGAAGCAAACCATTCTAGCATCTCTGCCAAGAAAACCCCAATTGGAGTCCTGAAGAGTTGGATATTATTGAAAATGACAACTACAAATGCTTTGCCAATTATTTTATTCACCTAAAATATCAAAATTTTGAAAGACAATGCTTAAAAAATGACAAGATCAAAGCTCCTTTTCCAGAAACATATTTGTTCTCAAAATACATTTTTAAAATATTTAATCAGTCAGCTTTTTTAAAGCTTTGTCTACATGGTAGTCACTGTGCCAAGCATGGGGGAAACAAAAAAGACAAACGGTGATCTTTAGGAGTTTACAATCTAATTAGAGTTACAACAGATATGTCCCAATAAGTCATATGTAAAAAACTGGGAAATAATGAACAGAGAATGAAGAGGGTTCTCAAGAGTGTGAAATGTTGCAGAGAATTCAAGAAAAAGGAGGCCTGAGGAAAGGCCACAGGATTTGGCAATTGAAAGGATATTAGGAACTTTGGAGATAACTGTTTCCTTGGAGTGTCAGAGGTCAGGAGGCATATTTTAAGGGATTAATAAGAGAGTGAAAAGAAAGGCCATAGAGGCATCTTTTTTTGGACATGTCGCAATATTCTAGAGATTACAGAATTAATGAACTTATTACTCAATTTTCATGGTTAAAAAAAATTTTAATCACTACTTCAGAAGAACAAGCTCTTCACTTTAGACACACACACACACACACACACACACACACACACACACACACAAACATACCTCCCATTATTACCTCTGAAAATAATGCCCACCAATTTCAGATGATTCATCATGATAATAAAATATAATTGAATTATCTGATAAAGTGTCTCTAACTTTGGTAGAGGGTTACAAGAAGTCTTTAACATCATTTAAATCTAAAAGGCCTACTTAACTCCATAATGTGAAAATGAGGCTGTTTTCAAGGAGTCTAAGCCATAATAATTCAACAAGAGCATTAAAGAGGCCAAAAAGAACTCTAGTCTTAGAACAATGTTTGTAAAGATTGATGACAATTCTTTTTCTATTGTTAAAAGAAGGAAATTATTCAAATTGTGCTATAATTGAAAAAGAGAGGGAGGGGGGGAGGCAAGCAAACCATCCTCCTCTGAATGTGCCTGACATTAATCATAAAAGCTGGTCCATGAGCATAGATTTCCCATGTTTCCCTCTGCTCTTCCCTCATCTCTAGCTCTGTTCGGATCAGTTATTGCATTCCTTACTGATTCCCTTTAAGGTGGGGCCACCTGGCTTTGTTATTTGTTTCTTCTAATTTTACACTGAACTCCATCTATTGGCAAGCTTACATGAATGCATAGGTAATCCACATGCATTAATTATTTCCCATCACAGGAGAGCCAATTCCAAAGGCCAAGCCCCCTCCTCCAGTCTACTATGACTCTGTGGTTTCATCCATGATGTCAGGCCATCACTGTTACTGATATTTATCATCCAAAGTCCCCAGGGCCACTTCTCAAGGGACTAGGAATTAGAAGCAAGCTTCGTGGGTTGAACCTGATGAGGCCATAGGACATGGTTCTCACAGTCACTGGTTTCCTCCATCATAAATGAAGGCCAGCAGAGGCAGAGGAATGGAGGTGGGAGCAAATCCACATAAGCCATGAATCTGGACTACCAGAGATCCCAAGAAGCATATCCTTCCCTCCATGAGAATTACAGATCCAGGGGGTGGGATGTGAGGAGAGCACTGACCTTGAGTAAAGAAAACCTGAGTTCCAACCCAATCTCAGACAGGGACTTTGAGACTCAGGCAAGTCATTCAACCTCTGTTTGCCTGAACTTCCTCCACTGTAAAGTGAGGCTAGTAACAGTGCCTACCTGCTAGAGTTCTCATGAGGATCAAATGTAATGACATTTGTAAAATGCCTCGTCAATAATAGGCCCTTGTTATTTCCTCTCCTCAGCTCCCAGTAAGGAGACAGCAGCCCCACAATTTCTGAACAGGGGGTATCAGAAGGTATAGTCGACCCCAAAACTATTCTCTAGAGTTAAGTTTTGACTCAACAGGATACTTTGTTCATCTCTGAGGTTTGGCTTCCATAAGAAACCAAAATATTAGGGTCAGCCTGCGGGCCTCATTCTGTTTATGTCATTTATTAATAAGGAAAGAGGCAGGTTGGAAAATCAGGTTCCTTCTGTTTAACAAAATAAAAAGATATCTGAGCTTAACTTGAAAGGGGGGCATTTTGGAGTCAACAGTCCCATATGACCCAGTGCCCTAGTCATTCCTACTGGTTACTGTGCCAAGCATGGGGGACACAAAAGAAGACCAAAGATAATCCTTAGGAGCTTATGATCTAATTGGAGTTACAACAAATATGTACCAACAACTCATATGCAGAATAATTGGGAAATAATTAATGGAAGGAAAGCACTGTTAATATTTATGGACAACATTTATTGTGCCCCAAGTCAATTAGAATAAAGATTCAAGAATTTTCAATTACAGGGAATCAGGGGAAGGAAGTGAATAGCGGATGAACCCCATCATCTTTCCAGTCACCCAAGTTCTCCCCTTCCAAGTCAAAAGGGGGGGTCTTTTCATGTATTTTCCCACTCCCCAAATCCTATCAGTTGCCAAGTCTCCTTTTGTCTGATTCTATCTGCACAACATCTCTTGCATACATTTTGTCTACACGCACACCTGGACTACTTCTGTAACCTTGGAACTGGCCTCTCTGTTTCCAGTATCTACCTTATGTGATCCATTCTCTATTTCACCACCAAATTCACATTCCTTAAACACAATTCTGTCTACATCCCTAGTTCTTATGATATATGGTAACTGTTAAAATTGATAATTGATTCAACATTAACTTTAAAACCTTCTAGAACATGTCTCCCATTTCTTTCCTGCCTGATTTCATGTGATTCCTCTTGACACAGTTTCTGCTACCCTGCCCCCCAACTCTGGTGGCTACCTCCAACAACAGCCTCCTTCTCTCTCTTGAAATTGTTTCAAAAGACTTTTTAAAGTTTTCATATTTTCACTTCTTAGAGCATCTTTTATTACTGAATCAACAGAATGTAAGATCATTGAAGGCAGGGGCCAAGTCTTTTTTCTTTTTGCCTTAGAATTATCATGCACACTTGATTTGGGTCAGACAGACACTGTGCTAATTAGACCATTTAAGAGGCACTTATCATGTCCCAGACTCTAGTCAGCCCTGGGAGTACTTATAAAAGCAAACAAGTCTCTCTGTTCAAAAGACTAGATTTTAGTGAGGAAAAACATTGTACTAGCAGGGGAGGTAGTCCTGTGGAGGTCTGATATGGAGGAACTGGCTTTGGGGCCCCTGCTGACTGGATAAGGCAAAAGGCTGGTCTATCAGACACAAAAGGGTCCAATAATCGAATTCTCCTTTCCAGGCAGATGACAGTCAGAGAGGAAGGCCATATGACAGGTAACAGTTTATAAAGCAAATCTTTGTTGAACATCATCAAGGGTTTGGATGCACATACTCAGCTGACTCTATATACATACATACATATATATATATGTATGTATGTATGTATATATGTGGATATTTGCATGTTTTTCATGGTGGAGGTAGGTTGGTAAGTAATAATGGCCAACCCATATTTAAATATTCTATAGCTAAAAGTTGGACTCATTCCTGAATAGGAAATTAGAGTAGTCACTGTTAAAATTTCAATGCAATGTAAGAGGTCTTTGAATGAATTGCAACCAATATTTTCCTAAATTTGTAATAAAACAAGGTCACCTAAATTTCTGTTTTCAAAATCAAATTAACATATGTGATTATTATTAATGTTACAAGGAGAGTGTAGAAGTAAAGGTAATTCTTTAGATGTTTAAGAAATTATCACTTTAGAAAGATAAGCTCAGCTTGGATGCTTCTTCATGAAGCAAATGCTGCCCCAAAAGCAGAATAAGCTCTGACCACCCCAGGAATATGCCTGTCTAAAAGAAAGCATTTTGAAATATTGACTTAATTATTTAAAAAATCTCCCTCATAATATCTCTAATCAATCTAGTTGCACTTACTATACTTCAGAACGTGGAAAGGTCAGCATCCACTATCATCCCAAAGAAATGTCTCTTGGAACAGATATTAGCCAATCGTTGAAAAAAGCTAAGCTTTTGGGAGATTCTCAGTAATGTGAAGAATCTAATTAAGGCTTGCATTTGCCCAATTATAAAATCTTCCTAGAAACCTGGCATTTCACATATATCCACACAATCTTTGGTGACTCCACCATGTATCTCATTACCAAAGGCAAGCTGTTGCAAACTATATTTCTCCCTCTGATTTCCTCATGCAGAAAGAGATGCTTCTTGCAATCCCCTAATTTGCCCTTTCCCTACAGTAGGAGGGATGGGAGAGAGGGGATGAAGAGATACAAGAAAAAACAAAAACAGGAATAAGAGCTTACCCCCGGAGAGGAGAGGAGGTTTACTTTTGACCAAGGGGCTGGAATGAATGGCTTGGTTGCCAAAGGAGATGAAGAGATGGGCAGTGAAATCTTCAGGGAGGTCAGCCTCCAGGAATGTTTTCATAAACAGCTTGAAACCTTCAAAATCTATGGTCTGCAATGGAAGAAAAGGTTTTAAGAGGATAAATACAAAAGTTAGTAGCTTGCTCCTGGGATTATCATTAGAAATACTACATTACTCCTGATAATAGCTCCAGTTCAAGTTATATAATAAAGATCAATGATTGATGATGATGATGATGATGATGTTAGGTTACATTTCTACAAGACTTTAGACTCACAGAATATATTACACACATGATCACATTTGACCACAATGATCCTTATGAGATAGATTAAGTGATGGAATTTTTATTCTCATTTTACAGGTCAGGAAACTAGCTCCTAGAGGTTAACTGGATTTCCTAAGGTCACTCCACTGTAGGAGGTGGCAGGGCTGGATTCTGTTTTCCCTAGGATATTTCTCAGGACTGCTCTGATGGTGTCATTGAGCCATCACTGGACAGAGACATATTTTCCTCCCTTCAAACTCCATCCTCACCATTTAATCAATGCCCACTATCCATAGTAAAATCCAATCTTTTACAGAATTTTTAAAATACAGGATGAGTCTATGATGACTTTTAAGTACATTCTAGAATGTTTACATACAATTAAAATTGGAATCATCTATCTCTGAGGAAAAGAAGAAATTTCAGAGAAAATAATCAACTCTAAGGTTGAAATCCTTAAACCACGCAAGTCAAACAAATCCCAATGGGCAAATAGTTCATTTGATGGTTTTGTACATATGCAGATACATATATCTACATGTATGCAACATGCATAAGTCACTTTCCTCACAAATATGCTGCATCAATGCATGCAAACAATATACACACTTCTTAAGTTTGTGGTCAACCTTCCTATTATTCTTCAGTGAATTCTTGGTATCTTTCATTTAGAAATTCTTCCCTGTATTCCTGTGTTTTCAGTCCATACTGTTCTCACCAATGTCTTCACACCAGAATAAAGGCCTGATTTTATTTTCTCCTTACCTCACAAGTGTAAAGTGTCTGGTCCCTGGCAGGGACCTTAATAAATCATTTGGAGAAGGAAATGGCAAACCAGTATTTTTTGCCATTTTGCCAAGAAAACCCTAAATGAAGTCAAAGAGAGTCAGATGTGGCTGAAATGAACAAATGTAGTTGTAGACCAACTGATCTGTGCGATGGTCTGGCTATGGAAACATGACATACACCATCACCTTTGGCACCTAAACGATATTTCTTTGTTACTTTTAATTCCTCCTTGGTTGGATCACAGCAGCAACAATAGTAGTGGTAAAAAGCACATTAACATTTGTAAAGCATTTCACATGTAACATTCTATCTGATCCACACAGTAGCCCTGGGAGGTAGATGCTGGTTTTATAGCCATTTTACAGAAGAAGGCACTAAGACAGAGATGAAGTGATTAGTCAGGGTCTCACGGTTAGAAGGTTTGAGGCTAGATTTGGCCTCATATTACCCTGAGTCCATACCTACTGCTCTGTCCATTGTACCACCAGCTACCTATTTCCTATTCAAACACTCTTGGGAAAGAAAAGGAAGCCACCATAAGCTGAGGTGGGGAAGGGAGGATCATATTGTTGTTGTTCATCCTCCATTTTTGAAGAGGACCAGAGACATCACAGGGAGATATCTCCAATTCAATCATGAATTGGACTTAAATGAGGTAGAGTTGTGCAAAGTTGTCAGTCTCACTGTCCCTTCCAGTCACTGAAATCTGGTGGCAAGACAAAAATCCAGACAATTGGCAAAGGACTGGGATGCACTGGATGACCTTGGTGCTTTCTGTGTCTGACCAAAATCCAAGTATTCCACAGCACTGTGGGTATAAATTGTTTTCATGGACCTATTACATGGGAAGAAGTCTTCACATGTTTGGGGCAGACACCCCCTAACTCACCAACAGGTTGGAGACCTGTTGATTACTCTCAACCTGAGTTACTGAGATGGTTTTACCAAGCTGCTGCTCATGCTTCAGCTTCTTGGAGCTATAGATGAGAACTAACTGTTGAGCATACACCAAAAGTAGATGGACAGCCTTGAAAGGGACTCAGCAAGCCCTCACACAAGAGATGCTAGTCCTCCCTGAATAGCCCATCTACCAGAAGGTAACTAAGTGGAAAAATGGATAGAATACTGAATCTGGTGAAGGGAAGAGCTGAATTCTAATCTTATCTCAGACACTGACTAGCTCCATGACCCTAGGCAAGTCACATAACATCAACAACCACCACCAAATGTGTCTGACTCAGTTTCTTCAACTGTAAAATTAAAATGATTATAGGATTTTTGTATCAAATAAGATACTATTTAAGATATTTATTCTTCCCTTATTTTTTTCTTTTCTTCTTTCCTTCCTTCCTTGTTTCCTACTTTCCCTCAAGTTTACTCTTCTTCCATACTTCCATATTTCTTTTGGGGATACCACTATCCTCACAGTCATCTAGAGAATAGGTTCCCAACTTCAGCAGTTTCTTCTACAACTTCCAGCACTCATCCATTACCATTAAACTTTATTTTAATGAAAATACCTCAAGTGGTGTCATGATGCCCTGATCGTCTTTTCTTCACTGTAGACACAAGGCAAAGTCAATATCCCATCAAACACCAACTCCAAACTCATCAAAGTCTTATGTTTGGTTGGGTGACTCTTCACTCCAGGACAAGGATGGCATGGACTTTCTCCAGCCTCCATATGGCACTAACACTGCTGGCACAAATTTTGGTCTTAAATTGAAGAAGATGACTCCAGTAAGAACTGTTGGCGAGAAGATTCAGATGAGGCTGGCTGGTTGATTGATTTGTCATTTGGTTAGATTTTGAGAATCTAAAGGTGGCTTAAAAACATAAACAGGACATGACAGATTTTGTCCAATCTGCTTTTGAGATGTGTTCTAAGCAGCAGCCCCAGGCTTGTGAATGAGTTATTCAGTGAGAAAACAAAAGAGAGGCTGAGCAGAGCTGGGAGACTGCAGGGAGGACTTGGGGACTGCTGCCAAGTCCATCCCCACTGCAGATCACGTGCCTTAATTCTCAGTTATTTAAGTCTGACCATCTGGAGCTTTTTGTGTGGATGGCTCTGTCAATACTAGAGAAATCATAACATCTCACATTTATATAGCATTTCCCAGTCCATCCAAGTAGCTTAGAAGTGAATTAAAATAAAACTCATCCGTCTGGTATTGTTTGAATAACTTCTGGCTGCTACTCGGACATTTCTGCATGGTGCTACAGAAGAAATCATCTTCGTGAACCAAGTAGATCCCGTGTCATTATCTGCTTTAGTTTTATAAATGTACTCCTAGACAATGGGCAACGAGTGTGGGCAATTCCTCCAGTGATAAGAATCCATGCAGCTGTTGTTCAAATCTGCCCCTCCACTTCTCTGGAAGGAAATCTACCACTCATCTCCTTTGGGCCTCCTTCCTCTTGATGTCATCGGCTTCCATTCTTTCATCTCTCCTTCTTGATCCATGAGTAAGGGGCATTGTGAAGCCTACTGGGCGGAATATTGTAGCCGCCGGAGCCCGGCGGTGAACTGCTAAGATTCAAAACCAGACTAGGCTTGGAAGATGTCATTTCCTGAGCAAAAAAAAAAACCCACTCATCTATCAGTCCACAGGTAGGTCTTTATTAAGCACCAAGTGTGTGCTAGATCAGAGGACAAAAAAGGATCATGGTGCCGTTTGCTTTCTCATTCCAGTACTCTCCTTTACCTGCCTCTCGGCTTCCAGACCCTGAAGTGGGTATCACAAAGCATTCTATGTTGCTGGGGCTGGCCTGGTGAGGACCAGCGGGGCAGAGGCCGGGCGTCCACCTGCACGGCGCTGACCAGTCAGCCCCGCCAGGAGTCATGGAGGAGGAAGGCACGTCCTCTGAGGCATTCATGGGGAAATTTTTAAGAGTTCTCATCTCTTAGTACTTTACTTTTCAAAAATGCGATCCAACGGACACTGGAGGGCAGATTTTTTGGAAGAAAATAAATGTCAGAGGGTGAACTCTACAGTTTGGTTTCAGAAAGGGAACTCGTCCGCTGACAGCGGTTTCCCGGGTTCGGCGCACGCGGCGGCCTTGACGCGGCCATGCGGCCCGAGCACAGCGGGGGGTCGGCCTTCCTGCCCAGGCCGGCCCGCAGGCCGCTGGGGGTCAGCCCGGGAAGGGCCGGACGGCGGCGGCCCGGGGAGCCCGGCCGGGGCCCGCCATGGCCCGCGGCTGCCTGCGCCGCCCGGCTGCCGCCCCGGAGCCGCGGGGGCCCCTCGGGCCGGGGATCCTCAGTGCGGGGGCCGGGGCGCCCGGGGCTGCCGCAGCGGGCCGGCCGGGAGGCCGCGGCCCGGGCAGCGCGGCGGCGGGAGGGGCGGGCCCCGGGCCCGGAGCCCAGCCCGGCCCCGACCCGCAGCCCCGAGCCCAGCCCGACCCGCCGCCCGGCCCCGGCCCCGCCGCCCGGCCCCACCGCCGTGAGCCCAGCCCGGCCCCGACCCGCCCCGACCCGCCCCGACCCGCCGCCCCGAGCCCAGCCCGGCCCCGACCCGCAGCCCCGAGCCCAGCCCGGCCCCGCCGCCCAGAGCCCAGCCCGGCCCCGCCGCCCGGAGCCCAGAGCCCAGCCCGGCCCCGACCCGCCGCCCCGAGCCCAGCCCGGCCCTGCCGCCCGGCCCCAGCCCCGCCGGCCCAGCGCACCCCGGGGCGCCGCCTGCGGCCCGAAGGCCCGGCGCGCCCCCTCGTGGCCGCGCGCTGCCGCCTGGGCCCCGGGGGGCGGAGCCTGTGCCAGAGGGAAGTGGTGAGGCCTGCGGGGGCGGGGCTAAGGCCCAGAATGAAGACAGGAAGGGGCGGAGCTGCGCCTGCGCCCCACCCTGGGCACGTGCACACGCATGCTCCCGGCCCCGCCCCTCCCCGCGGCCCCGCCCCTCCCCGCGGCCCCGCCCCTCCCCCCGGCCCCGCATTCCCGCCTTCAGCCTGGCACGTGGACTTGAACTCTGAGGTGAGAAGGAAGGACCCCGCCCCCCCGCAGGGGGCGGGGCCCTCGGAGGGCGGGGGACGGCCTCTGACCCCCTCCTTGCGGCCCCTTGGCCTTGACCCCGACCGCGGCCCCATCCGAGGCCTCTTCCCCGCCCCCCAGCCCGGACTTCCCGCAGAGTTAAGGAGGTGTGAATCCTGAAGTCGGGGGGCAGCCGAGGCACCCCGACACCCACAGGGGCCGAGACGGCCACAGGCTGACCCGCGGCCCCCACGGGCCCCGCGCTCCCGCGGGAAACAAGGCGGCGGCGCTCTCGGGGGCTGGTGGCCCCGGGCACGGGGGGCCCCGCGCTGTCCGCGCTCTGCCCCGGGCCGAGCCCCGGCCTCCTCGCGCCGTCTCCCCCGGGGGAGCCCCCTGTCCGCACCGAGGAGCTGGGGACACCGCAGAAGCCCCTCCGCCTCCGGGACTGCCAGGGGTGTGCCCGGCCCCGGGGCTGGCCCGGGGGGTGCGGGGGCTGGCCTCCCCGGGGGCTGCGGGGGCTGGCCTCCCCGGGCCCCGGTGCTGGCCTCCCCGGGGGGTGCGGGGGCTGGCCTCCCCGGGGGCTGCGGGGGCTGGCCTCCCCGGGCCCCGGTGCTGGCCTCCCCGGGGGGTGCGGGGGCTGGCCTCCCCGGGGGGTGCGGGGGCTGGCCTCCCCGGGGGGTGCGGGCGCTGGCCTCCCCGGGCCCCGGTGCTGGCCTCCCCGGGGGGTGCGGGTACGGCCTCCCCAGGGGATGCGGGGGCTGGCCTCCCCGGGCCCCGGTGCTGGCCTCCCCGGGCCCTGCTCCATTCTCCTAGAGCCAGAGGGAAACCCTACTGAAATTGGTAGGACGTCTTCGCAGACAAGTCCCTGCATCCGTGAGACCGCTAGTGAGTTCATTGGTGCTTCACTCTCCATCCCCCACCAACCCCTAACTCATGTTTCTCCGGCCTCACTGGCATCAATTCACTAAGTAAGAGGGATCAAGGAGATTCTAATCACTCAGATAATTCCTCTTTCCTTATGGCCTTACAGAAAATGCCTAACTTGGTTAAGAATATCTTGTTTCTATGGTGCATGGAAGAAGAGAGAAAACAGACATGCTAATTTCATGCATTTTACCTTGTTCTGGAACAAATTGTTTCACTGAATGTTTAACGTTAAAGGTAGGTTTTTAAAGAAAAAAATATGATAAAGGAAAAAAATAGAAAAAAATAGAAAAGACAGCCCAGCTCTCCATGAAAAGTCCCAACTCTAGGAGTAGAATGGAGTTTCTGCAGCTGATAAAAAATCCTAGTCTAGAAGAGAGAGATTTTAGGTAGGGGATGGTTCAATAATTGTCCAACAGGTCACCATCAAGACAGTCCCTTACTCTAGCTGCATAGCATTTCCATCACCAGATACCCAAGATAGTGGGTGCCCTGCCTATATTAGCTTTATGGTGATGGGGATGAACTCAATGATGCACATGAGAAAAATCACTGTTCACATCCATCATGGGTAAAACAGACATGATTGTTAAAAGAAAGAAAGAAAAAAGAGGAAAAGGTCTTACTTGATTAAGAATGTCTTGTTTCTGTAGTGCATGGAAGAAAAGAGAAAACAGGTTAATTTCATGCATTTGATCTTGTTTGGGGACCAAAATTGTTACATTGAAGGTTTAACTTTAAGATAGGCTTTTAAAGAAAAATTATGAAAAATTTCAAATAATCCATTTTTAAAGGAATGAACTCTAAAATCAATGATCCATGGATTTGACTTTTAATTCAACTCCACAAACTTCTGGCATAGGGAGAAACAAAGATAAATAAGATACAAAACCTCCTCTTACAAGTTTTCAATCTAGTAAGAGAGACCAGTTATATGTGTGTACACACTTGCATACACATACATGTCTGCACATGCACCCATAAATGACATAAAACTGAAAACAATGACCCCAATTAGCATAATGTAAAATGAGAATGTAAGACATAGAGAAATTCCAGATTTCATCTAGTTTAAGATTTTTTTTTTTTTAGGTTTTTCAAGGCAATGGGGTTAAGTGGCTTGCCCAAGGCCACACAGCTAGGTAATTATTAAGTGTCTGAGGTCAGATTTGAACCCAGGTACCCCTGACTCCAAGGCCGTTGCTCTATTCACTGCACCACCTAGTCATCCCTAGTTTAAGACTTTTAGGAGGCATCTTGAAAAATAAAATTTGAAACTCTTGAATTGGACTGGGAAGGCCTTCCAGACATGAAGTAAGCA
The DNA here is from genome assembly GCF_037893015.1 of Macrotis lagotis. NCBI lineage: Eukaryota > Metazoa > Chordata > Mammalia > Peramelemorphia > Peramelidae > Macrotis > Macrotis lagotis. The sequence goes on from NC_133664.1 coordinate 6,658,783, forward strand.
AAAGGGCAGCCATGATCAAAGGCACTCATGGAATGACAGGAGTTTCCATATACAAAGAGACCAATGGGAAAGTGACTACAAACACAGGGTGAAAGGAAATGAATGAGTTTGGAAGAACAAATAAATGAGGTTAACCTCCTTGCACAAGATAATGGGGAGCAGCATGGTGGGGGAAATGAACAATAAATATTTATCTGTGATTTACTCTAAAATATCCAGGATTTCACAACAAGAAATTGTAGTTCTCATTCATCAAAAAGAAAGTATACATACATATATATATATATATGTATATATATATATATATACATATATATATATATATATGTATCAAGAATAATTAGAAGTTCCCCCAACACACTCTTTAGTCTTAAAAACAATCTAAATATCTTTAAAGCAAGTCTCTGGGATTAGATTACAGGAGGGTCTTAGAGCACAATACTAGAAATGATATTGAAGAGTCTTCTCCAATTCTGATATTTAATTTGGGGAGGACTGATTTCAGTGCTTGCCATGATGATCTCATTCCTTCCCTCCCCCCTCCATCTCTCCCTCTCCTTCTTTCTCTTCCTATCTGTTTGTGTCTCTCCCTCTGCCTCTTTCTCTCCCTCCTTCTAACCTTTCAGTCAAAACCCCCTTTTCCCCCTTTCCTCCTTTCTCTCTCTTCCTCTTCTTTCTTTTTCTTGGTTTCTTCCTGGTTCTCTCCTTTTTTATTTTTCTTTCCTTTTCCCCCTCCTCCCATCATAACATTTGTAACACTGTTGGAATATTGTGTATAGTCTGACAATATTGGCTGGAAATATTATCAGTTACCTTTTTTGTCAAAACATCTTTGAATCACTAACTTTCTGTAATTACATTGATTTGATCTACATAGTAAGGCAGTGTAGGTGGCTATCCTTGAACAGTATGTCAGTTCCAGTCATTTCTATAACCCATACTAGTTAAGTGACTTTGGATAGGGTCCTCAAACAACTCTTATAACCTAAATAGCCAATCAGATGCTGATCTGCTCTGACAAAAGAAATTCTCCCCTGAGAGTTCCCTATGAGGATAAAATCACAAGTCCAAGACATAGGAGATGCTACTAATATGAAACTTAACTGAAAACTTGGACCCCTCAAAGTATTCCTGAAGAAGGGAATTCACCCAATGAAATGTTCCAGGGAGATCAGGTGTAGGACCAGAGGAATCCAATGGCAAAAATCCCACTAGATGTCCTCCTCTAGTTTTCTAAGACCCCAACAGATAAGTTCATGCCCTAAATAGTGAATTGCTTCATTCCCATTATAAGTTATAAGTGTCTAATGTCTATAAGTCTTCTATCTGTAAGGTTAGATGAAAATAATTTAGGACCAACACTGATGACCATGACCAATGTGTTGTCTTCCATCCTCATTACACCTCAAGCATTCTTTCTCCAATTAAACAGTAATACAATAGAAAGTAGTTTTAGAATTCATATAACAATTCTGCTTATTTGAGGATTCGATGAAAAAATATAAAGCACTTAGTTTGTGTGACACAGAGTAGGTGCTTAAGAAATGTTTGTTCCCTTTCCTTTCACTTAATGTGCTAAAATGGGAATTTTTAAGTGGCCCGCGATACATCTCAAACATTTTCTAAATTGTCTGAGCTAAGGAAGAAATCATTTAAGCAGGAAACAAAATTAAGTAATTCTATTCATCTCTGTAGAAGACACATGTATATTCATTCCCAGATTCATACCAATATATTATACATTTGTGGGTTTGTACAGATCTATATTTTTGCAAAGTAACTAAAAATTATTTCTTCATCTTTGTCAGGCCAAAGCTTCCTTTGAACAATAATAATGTATCTTAATATTCTGCCGGTACTTAAAGAATTTTAAAAAAATAATAAGACTGATTAACAAGCATTTTAGAGGAGTAGCTGTCCCTTGCAGAGTTTTAAAACACTTGGGAGGGTTTGGGTAGATTGGCATCTGCAGATGTACACATAAATCTCTCCTCCCAGATATACTTCTCAGAAGAAAAGAGATGAATTATTCATGCAAAGGAAAGGAGAATCCATCATAGTCTTCATTTGTCTTGAATCATTGAGCATCAGTAAACATCTATCCTCACCAACTAACTCTGTGCTGAATTATATCTGTGAGTCCAGAAAAGAAAATTCTCCTTCACAAGTATTGTGGAGCTTTCCAGTCACTGGAGTCCCATGGAATACCCTAGATGAGGTATCTGAGTTGCAATTGGTATGACCTGAAACATGGCCTTCTCAATGGTTTGATTCAGTCAGCCATTTTCTAATTACTTCTCAATGGCTCTTACAAAGATGCATCTCAATCTAAAAATTCAACATTAAACATCATTAAGTTCCTCCAACAGAGGCCAGACACAGTCATTTAGACTAGAAAATGACCACCATCCCTGAGTTCAACTCACTTGTCATTTTCCAGCTACTGCATATTTTTATAATGGGTTTCCCATCAATCATTGGATTTATGAAGAGTTCCTGAATTATTAAAAAGCCTGATATCACATTTGTCTCAAACAACAAATCATGTAATTACCCTGTAAACTGCTTCCCTGTGATGGAGAAAGTCTCCTGGCATAATAAATCATTTTATTGGTAATGAGTCCCAAGGGACCTATTAACAAGTGATCAGCAGCAGTGATGAGGTCACTTGTAAACAACAACAACCTGTTCCGGCCGGATGTTCGGCCTGAATCCAAGCAGTTCTGCATCTGTGAGCTGGTTGCCAAACATGGCCCATTCCTCAAGTGCCTTTAGCTCCGGAGAGACCAGGAGATTCCCATAAATAGCATTTCCAGTGTACTAACATTAGTGCCTGAAGGTTGCATTCTGATTTCTGTTCAGCTTTCTTAGACTTAAAGTTTCTCATAAATCAACAGTAGCTTTATATGTATGAAAGAGGAGATGCACTTATTTGGGTTGTTATGGGAAGCAAGAATCTTCTCCTGGTGGCTATAGGACAACAGATCGACTTTTAACGGCCTTCTGCTGGTTACTCTTGTCACTGGAACTACTAGAACTAAATATACTTTTTCTCTTTTCCAAATGAAACAAGTCCAATATGGAATACAACATCAATGGCTCCACTAGATTAGAATGGAGCAAAGAAAGGAAGGAATTGGAGAAGAAGCACTGCAGGAGTATGAATGAATATAGGAAATTCTAAAGGTGCACCAGACAACTTTGTGTGTGTGTGTGTGTGTGTGTGTGTGTGTGTGTGTGTGTGTGTGTGTGCGTGTGTGTATAAACGCTTGTGTCACAGCGCTATAGAGACAGAGGGAGAGGGTCAAGAAGAACGAGAAGGAGAAAGTAGAAGACAATGGTGAAAATCATTGTACATGAGATATTTGAAATTTTTAATGCATATTCCAAAAAGCCAAGAGACCAGAGTGTTAAGAGGTGAACTGATGGCCTCCCCATCACTTTATCTGAACTTGGTCTCTCATATTGCTGTGCCTCAACAAGTCACAACATCATGATTTTGTCTCTGGTTATGAACTTTGCATTGATGATGTAACCCCTCTCCACATTAGCTACAGCTGGTTGCTCTGAGACTGACCAGATGATGAGTCTCTCTGTTCTAGTTAGTCAGCTCCTTGATGTCAGTCCATCTGTGAGTGGAGATCAGAAGACTTTTTAGTTTCACAGAAACTGTTAAAGTTCTTGCTGTTCTATCAGAACCTTGGAATCAATGGGAAATATCACTAAATCTAAACAGACCATTATTTGTGATCTTCAAAATGCTATGGATGTCAACAAAGGGAAGGGTCCAGGCTTTATTCAGAGGTCTAAGCAATAACAGGTCCAGAAATGGGCACATACTTCTTTTCCCACTCAACCCCTCTAAATGATGATAGTGATGATTGTTTAATTGTAGTTTAGGTAGAAATGTGTGGTTCAGGTAGAAATGTTGGTTTCCTCAAGGATGGGAAAGAGAAGGAAGAATTTATTGCTTAGAACACAAGATAATTTACTTTTTAAAAAAATAGTAAGTTAATATGTATATAGCACTTTTGCAAAGCATTTTATAAATGCTATCTCATTTGATTCTCAAAACTAAGGGAGATCTGGATTATAATGAATGCAAATTTACAGATGAAGAAACTGAACCAGAATGGTTAAGGGTTATGTATCTACTAAGTGTCTTAGGTCAGATTCAAACCCAGAGCTTCCTGTCTCTAGGTTAAGCACTGTGCCTCCAGATATTTAGGGTTAGGTTGTATTGGTGGTACCTCAATTTAGCATAGTAGTGAGCTGCATCCCAAAAGGACTGAGTAGTGAGGGTGACTAGCTCCTACTGCCCTCACCCAAACACAAAACAAACCAATTAACTGGCATTGATTTTCATATTTGCTGTTTGAACTTACTGGCTTCCTTTCTATCTCCTCTTTCCTTGAGGAATTGTTTCTGTTTGCTTTTCTCTCTCCAACAGTAGATTTCTCTCTGCCTAACACAGCAGTAGGCACTTAATGCTCCTTGACCATCTGATTACTTATCATCTTATATTTCAAAATATTTCTATGGGAGCAGATATATGGAGCTGCTGCTGCCACCTGATAACTAGTGCCTGGCTTTCTTTGACAGTGTTTGAAGGGAAGGGAGGAAGAGAGAGGAGAGAAAAGGTGTTTTATTCCTTCAGCTCCACATTACTCCAGAGGCCTCAGGTAAAGGGTCTATCTGATGTTAGAATCAGTATCTTTGTGAAACAAAGATCAATATTCCTTTTGGGGAAGGGAGGGACCTCCAAATTATCCATCTAATTAAAGACTGTATAAATAAAGATCACCAATAAAGGTGGGTTATATAAAATCAAGAGATGCTCTAAAAATCCAGATTTCATCTTAGAAATTTTGAACATAAAATATTAAGACGCAGACAAGCTACACAGTGAGGGTGCTAGGGCTGGCATGCTGAGATTAAAGGCAGAAGTCTTGAGTTTGAAGTTTCCTCTGGAAGCTGTGGGAACTGGAGCAATTGATTTAATTTCTAAACCTCTGTTTCAATATATTTTCAATGAGGATAATAATAGTGTCTTTCTCATAGGTGTAGTGGGGAAGTTCACTGGAGACAAGACACAATCTGCTGCTTTGCCACCTTACAAAAAGCTCAGAGAATGGGAGTTGTTATCATCATTGCAGTTTAACATTTCTATCCAGAGGGGAGGCAGTGTGGGGCAATGGAGGGAGCTCGGGACTGTGGTCAGTGTTCCTTGGGTCAAGTCCCATCTTAGTTACTTTCATTCCTATGGGACCTTATGACTTTGCTTTACCGCAGTTTCCTCATCTGTAGAATGAGGGTATTTGGCCTCTGAAATCCTTCTGATTTCTACATCCTTTTTTTAAAGCTTTTTGCAAGGCAAATGGTGTTAAGTGGCTTACCCAAGGCCACACAGCTAGGTAATTATTGTCTGAGACTGGATTTGAACCCAGGTACTCCTGACTCCAAGGCCAGTGCTTTATCCACTATGCCACCTAGTTGCCCCAATGATTTCTACATCTTTTACCACATTATTCCTCCTTTCCTTCCTCTACCCTGTTGTTACTGCTTATCCTTCATTTTGAAAGAGGATCAGTGACATCATGGATTAATCTCTTGCCTTGTGCATGAATTAGATTTACATGAGGTGGATGGCATGGAGTTCAGCCTCTCTCTTTCAAAGTCCAGTAACAAGACAAATCAGGCCAAGTGACAATGGTTCAGGATGTGGAGGATGCCCTTGGCATCTTCAATGTGAACAAGCTCCAAGCCTCCACAGAACCGGCTTCAGCTGCCTTCACAGCCATTGGAACAAATTGTTCTCCTTGACCCATTCCACCAAGTCAAATCTTCAGAAGCTTGGGGCAGACACCCCCTAACTCGTTAAAAGGCTGGAGACCCATAGTTACTCTCTGCCTGACTTAGCCCATCTGCCAAGAAGGTGTGGCCATTTAGCATTCCATAGCTCTTTGGAACCACAGGTGAGAGTTGGGTGACATGTGAGCACCAAAGGTGGATGCATAGCCTTGAAATGCACCATTCTTCTGCGAAGAGCCCCCTCTGTCTCAATTCTCCTTAGTCCAGGATGCATATTGGCATGGGAGCTCAGTTAAAGAAGCTGGGGCTTTCTAGACTGGAGAGAGAAGACTAGGGAAAGGTTTGGGGTTGTCTTCAAACATTTGAAAGCTAATCATGGGAAAGCAAGGACTAAGTCATTTTGGTTGATCTCAGAGAGCGGAACCAGGACCCATGGGCGCTAGGTGCTGATAGGTATATTTAGGCTCCATTCTAGGGAAACACTTTCTAATGAATTGGAACTACAGTAAGCTCATTGTTGGAAGTGAATTTCAAGATAGGTACTATATAGAGATAACACCAAAAAAATCAACTAGTCAGTCAATCAAAAAGAATGGGGCTAAGTGCTAGGGTTGCAAATAAAGAATAAAGTCAGCAACTGCCACCTTGGAGTTTACATTTAAATGGAGGAGACAACCTGTACAAAACTATATACATACAGGATGCACACATTAGAGAGGACAGGTTTGGGGTAATGGGGACGGGGTTTTAGAGAATAAGGACTCCTGCAGAAGGTCTTAGAATCAGGTCTTGAAGAAAGTCAGGACATGATGTGTCAACTGAACGGGTGTCATCATGAAGTGGTTTCTTTATCCTTCACTCCCTGTTTTCCCCATTCCTTAATCTGGTCTAGTTTCATAGTTTTTTCATTGGCCTGTCCCTTAATTATCATTAATCCATTGATTGGGTACCTCCCCAAATACCATTTTGGGGTCTCAAATTGAGGTAATGGGAAGGTGAGAGTGTCAGAGGATCCAGGGATCCAAGTAAAGAAGCTAGGAATCTGGAAGAGATAAAATTTGGGTTCCCAGGAAAAAGGACCACTCCTGGGAGGGGGTGCTGGAGGTTGTCCAGGAAAGTCTTATTTAAGTAATCATTTATTCAAGATTCCTTCCCCGGCATGGGTCATTTAAGAAGGCCGTGGAGGAACCCAGGTCTGATTACTTTATGTTCATACATTTACATCACATTTACATAAATTACATGGTAATCAGGACATTGTCCCATCTTCCCCAAATGTTACTACAACACACTTACTGAAACAAGAAAAAAAGTAGCCTTACCCCCTCAGGATTATACTTTGTGAGCACGCCATTGCCATGGAATTCTTCCAGGACATCCTTGATTTTTTTGGTAGAATCTGCAGAGAAAAGAAAATATATAATTATTTAGTTCATCTTTGCTCCAGCAGATTAGACCAAGGAATGCAAAGAGCTGATGGTGGTGACCTTTATTCCCCTCAAATCAACGAACTTTATCAAGCACCCTCTGGGGTACAAAGTAGTTCATTGTGTTGAATAAATAAAAACAAAACCTCCACAAACCCTATCATTCGGAGGTTTTTGTTCAATGGTACTTATGCCTGCCCATCAAGAGAAAGAGATACAAAAAATGCAAATTACAAATTTTTATTTTTTTAAATGGTCAACATAAAGGAAAATGTAAGGGATTCTAAGATGAGAGAAAAATAAAAGTCTTATGGGATTGTAATATAGTTTAAGTAGTTTAACATTTTAATTTATTTCTTTTTCAATTTTGTATTCCAAATTTCCCCTACATACACCCACACACACTCACTGTGGACAGTCCATGATGTTCATTATCCATGTGAAGTCTTACAAACATATACATACAACTTTAAAGACAAGAATTGATATGAATAAGAGACAAATGAGTGAGCACAATTCACTGGAGAGAAAATTCTCTTATAGAAGACAGGATTCCTAGCAGCCCACACTGATTCTCTTAAAATGTAATGGGAGCTGTTTTATTGTATTTTTATTTTGTTAAATATTCCCTAATTTCATTTTAACCTGCTTTAAGTGCCATGCTGGGGGGAGAGAGGCTGTGTGTGTTTGATACCCCTAGGCTAGATACCTCCTATCTTCTCTTCCAGCTTTCAGTCTATGATCTTACTTTATTTTAATTCAATTCAAACATTTTTAAAACACTGACTTTACAAAAACTGGTATAAATTTGAGAGAACTGAATGATCTACACGTTAGCCACTATGATAGGCCAAGTAGCTTCTGGTCTAACTAGAGATTGCTAAATGACTGGGGGATAGAGTTCAGGGACTGGAGTCAAGAAGACCTGAGTTCAGATTTGACCTTAGATTCCTACTAATTGTGTGACGCTACACAAATCATGAAAGTTTGTCTTAAGCCACTGGAGAAAGAAATGTCAAACATCTATTATTCTTACTAAATAAAACCCCATGGACAGTCTATGCTATTCTATGGTTTACCAGATCACAGAAGTAGACAAGACTGAACAACAACAAAGCTTCCAGTTTACCAGGGGAACAGAAGGTGTGACATTATATTCAAGATAAATTAAGATCAAAGAAGTTTAAGAAAAGAGACTGTTATCATTGAGGAAATCAGGACAGAGGCTGTTAGAACAATGAGAACTCTGAAAGACAGATGGAGAGGGTATGTAGGAATGGCAAGCCTGGGGACATTTAGGCACCTTTATTCAGTGGGTGACAGACCCTCCCCCCTCTCCCAGGTCTGGGAAGTCCAGTTAGGATGAAAACTAGAGTCTATGTTGGAGACTAAGGTAAAATAAGCCCAGAATGGGAAATGAGTTGGATTTGTAGAAGGTCTCAATGATATATAGTAAGTCTGTATTGTTCCTGAAGAAATAAGAAGTCACCTTTTAATCAATGGGAGTGACATGGCTAAAGATACTGTCCACTGTAGACCTATCTTCAGGAAATTTTACCCTTGACAATTTTCTGGATCTCTATCCTTTAACTGGAAATTTTCCAAATACCAAAGAGAACTGAGCTTTTGATTTACTTCCACTCAAGAACACTTAAATACAATTAAATTATTTTTAAAATTATTTTATGATTTAAAAATTATAAAGTGTGGAAGCATGAATAGTAACTCATTTCTTTGCAGTGTGCTAGGTGTGTGTCACCAGATGACAATAAAAACAAAGCTGTGTGACATGGGGCAGGTCACTTACTCTCCTGTTCCAAAGCAAACCTACTATGGCTGGAAGGGGCAGAGGAAGAATCTGTGATCCTCAGAGCTACAGGGAGTGTCTAATTCTCCCAGGAATTCTCCCAGGTCTAGACCAAGTTTTCAGTTACCTGGGTTAAAATCTGAAAAATCCTCCTGGGATGTAAGAACTTTATCCCTTAGACATGAGCTCACAGAGGGATTTCCCGAAGTGTTCAATATCCAAGTTCTGGGATTTTGATCTTTCTTACACATCATTTAGTCAATCAGAAAACCATTTAAAGGGGAAAGATAAACCTTCCCAGGAAGCAGCATTGGAAGAACCCACTCATTTCAGCTGACAAGTGGTAGAAGCCCTTAAAACAACCAAGTCCTCAGGCAAAGGAAAAAAAAAAGACTAATAACCTTTCCTAGGATGGAAGAAGTACATTCCTACCTTCTCAAGGGCAGTGAGTTCTACTGTCTGACTGACCCACTCAAGCACTTTCATTTGTTTTCATGTAACCACAGTCTTTGTTTAGACAACCTGTTCTGAAGAGAATCTTCTTCCTCCAATTGGTCCAGGTTCAGGTCCACTTGACCTCTCTGTTCAGAGGTGCAGGTCATAGCCCTTCTGTTTCTCATCTTTTTGAATAAATCTTATTGGTATCCACCAAAGAATTCACTTGTTTTTTCATCAGACATTCTCAAGGTCAGAGTTTTAAACTGAGATATATGGATGATTTTCAGGTGACCCTGAACTAGGATGGGGGAAAAATGCAGCTTTATTACAACATGCACAATTGGTTTCTTTTATAATCCTGTGCCTTTTATTTTATGCATTAAAACACCTACTTCTAAGAAGTAATCCATGAGTTTCACCAGGCTGGTGTAGGGGTCCAAGATACATAAAAAGTTAAAAATTCCTATTACAGGTTTTTACAAAACTCTCTGGATAACTATCTGGGCTCATTGACATTGTCCATTAGTCATCCCTTGGCCTCATATAATGAATGGTCCATCTTGTTTTCCCTTCATTATCCTTCTTAGTAGGCAGTGGAGTCCAGTGGCTAATCATGGAATTGAGAAAACTGAATTCAAGTCCTATTTCTGCCACATATCACATAACTACCACCAGGTCACTCAACTACTCAGTGTCCTAGGCATTTCTCTAAGATTAAAGTGCAGAGAGATTGCTTCTTGATATTAGCAGAGAAACTTTCTATATTGGGAGTTCTCCACTATAAAATTTCAGACTTGGACCAAAAAACCCCCAATAATTAAACAAAAAAACCTATGCTCCTCCTTGCCCCAAGGCCCTGTAATCAAATCTGCAGTCCTGGATGGCATCTTTCATCTTTCTCCATTGCCCTGGGGGAGGCCAGAAATTGATTTATTCAGAAATCGTGAGAAACCATTATGCTGCATGCCTGTGAATCTTAAGGCCAATGCTCATCACAGAACAGAAAGAAATAAAAATGTTAAATCAATGTTGAAGAGTGGTAGAAAATAGTATCTCAGACTTAAATTTCACCTGCTGGAAATTGACCTCAATCTCCAGCTCTTATCATTGTCAAATGTAGTATCAGAGACTTAAGAAGAGGAAGTCACCAGTAGTCTAAAACGATGATGATGAAATAATAATAATAATAATAATAACAATAACAACAACAATAATAATAATAATAGAATTTAGAGGGAGATAGAGATATCAAAAGTCTACTTGCTTTGTGGTCTTTTCTTCCTTCCTCATATTCCTGATATTTTTATGAAGAAAAGTTCTTCTTGATTTACCTCTTATTGATGCTGGGTCAACTTGGACAAGTCATTTAACCTTTGATTGCTGGGTTTTATGGAGTGTTAAAGAAGGATGAGCACCTCTTGTGGAAAGGCTGTTCATTTGCCTTTGATTGCCTTGATTAAACCAACTCTCACTTGTGACTGTAGAAGCTAGCCTACTCAGTGGTCACTCTCCAGTAAAATCATCTCAGTAGATTTGACAAGTCTCACACCTGTCTATGACTTAGGGGTGTCTTCTTTGAGCATATGAAGACTTCCCCTTGTGTGATGGGCAGATTAAGAACAATTTTCCCCAAAGGCCAGGAAGGTGGCTGAAGCAAGTGCTGTGTAGTGCTTGGAGCATGATTAGATATGGAAGACATCAAGGTCATCCACTGCATCCTGGGCCATCAACAGTGATCTTGAATTTTATCTTGCCACTGGACTCCAATGACTCTGAAAGAGTGAGGCTGAAGACTTTGTGCAAATCTGCCTCACTTAAATTCAATTCACATGTAAATTAAAACATCACCATTGATCCACTTTGAAAATGATGGATGAACAACAGCAATGACCTCTGTGTGCCTCAATTTCCTCAACTGTGAAATGTGTATCATTGAGGCACCTACTGCCCTTATTTATTGTGAGGTTCAAATGAGGAAATATTTGAAAAATGTCAAGCCCAATTTCTGGTCCATAATAGGTACAATAAATATTGGTTATTGCTGATCCTGTTACTATTATTCTAATGAGTGCTCTCAATATAAATTGTTGGTGATATCATTCTAGTGGGTACTATAAATATTAGTTGTTAATATTGGCAATATTCTAGTAGTGCTATAATATTAGTTATTATGTAGTAGGTGCTCTAAATTAATTGTTGATAGTATTCTAGTAGGCGTCATAGATAATAGTTGATGTTGAGGTCATTCTTACTTGAGAAGGTGCTAGAAATGCTAGTCGTTGCTGATGATGTCATTCTGGTAGGTGCTATATAGTTGTTATTAGCTGTCATTCTAGCAGATTCTGTAAATATTATTCCTCTAGTAGGTTCTGGAAATAACCATTTTGTTGATGGTATTCTACTAGGTGCTGTAAACATTACTCTGTTAGGTGCTAAATCTTAGATGTTACCATTCTATTAGATACTATAAGGTAGTTATTATTCCAGTGGGTGCCGTAGATATTAGTTGGTATTATATTATTATAGCTATCTGTTATGTGGTAGCTACTACTAGTTAATATTACTGTTCTAATTATTGCTGTTATGCTATAAATATTATTTTAGTAGGTTCTTTCATTGTTATTTATTATTACTCTAGTATTGGCGGTTATGTGATTTAAATGTTAGTTATTGTTCTAGAAGGAACCAGATTATTCTAAGAGATGCTATAAATTGCTGCTGATATTATCCTAGTAGGTATCATAAATGCTAGTTATTATTCTATCAGGAGCTATGAATACTACTTTATAGTATATGTTATAAACATTAGTTATTATATTATTCTAGTAGGCGCTATAAACATCAGTTATTATGTTATTCTAGTAGGCGCTATAAACATCAGTTATATTATTCTAGTAGGCGCTATAAACATCAGTTATTATGTTATTCTAGTAGGCGCTATAAACATCAGTTTTTATGTTATTCTAGTAGGCGCTATAAACATCAGTTATATTATTCTAGTAGGCGCTATAAACATCAGTTATTATGTTATTCTAGTAGGCGCTATAAACATCAGTTATTATGTTATTCTAGTAGGCGCTATAAACATCAGTTATTATGTTATTCTAGTAGGCGCTATAAACATCAGTTATTATGTTATTCTAGTAGGCGCTATAAACATCAGTTATTATGTTATTCTAGTAGGCGCTATAAACATCAGTTATTATGTTATTCTAGTAGGCGCTATAAACATCAGTTATTGTGTTATTCTAGTAGGCGCTATAAACATGTTATTATATTATTCTAGTAGGCGCTATAAACATCAGTTATTATTAGTTTAAAGGCGCTATGAATATTGGTTGTTCGTGTTATTATTTTGTTAGACGTGATAAATATTAGTCGCTGATATTATTGTTCCGGTAGTTGCTATAAATGTTATTGTTTCAAGCCCACCAAGTCACCATTTTAATTCATTAACAGAATGCAGAGAGAATTTGAGCAATTTGCCAGAATGAATCCATTTATTGATTGAAATGGGGAGCTAGGAACCCAGCATCTCTTGGTGGACTCATGCAATGACTGTCCTCTCCAAGTTTCTTTCCAGTTTTTCTTTGCTCAGAACTTACTTAATTCCATTGATAGCAATAAGAGGTCCCCTTAGTCCATGATCCTCCAGTTCAATAATCCCATGAATCAGTGCTGTCATCCATGTAATCATAAAGAGAAACTTATTCATTATGGATTAGGTAATTACTGACCAAGTCTGGCTAAGATACTGCCACATTTAAACCATCTTCATCAGTTATCACAGTGTCTTTGACTTAATTCTCCACTCATGGATTATTGGGGTATAGCAGATATAAAAAATAAAGCCAAACCAGTGAGAATGCTTGAGTGTTTGATGCTCACATGGACAACTGCTTTCTGCATGAAACATTTCACCAACACAATGTCAAGAGCAATTGATAAAAAACTGGATCTTTGAAATAACAGTTTTAAGCCCTTTGTTCTGCCTACCTTCAAATTCATTATTATCTCTTCTAAATAGAACTAATTACCTTGTACCCTACCCTTCCATGCCATATTTCTTTCCACCTAGATCAGGCCCCTATGGACAGGATACCAGAAACGTTTCTGGTACGGGGGGGGGGGGGAAATGGAGGATAGTGAAAGTTAATCCATTAAACATAAGATTTCCACATTGAACTGACTAGGTGAAGGGATTCATTTTATCTATCTGTTCTCAACTATAATTATACAATCCAGCTCAGACCAGCAGAGCAACCCATTATTATCATGCTGTGACTGAATAATAAGTAATTAATGTAGTCAAACTCCCTTTTTTCCCTGGTGGAAAAAATATATAGTTGACTCTATTATGCCAATCTCCCTGGTCACCTCTACCTCACGGATGTTATCTCTTCTAGTAGAATATGAATTCCTTGGAGGAAAGAGTTGTCTTCCACCCCCTGATTTTTTTTTCTATGTATCCCTATTAATTATCAAGAGGCCTGGCACATAGAAGGTGGTTAATAAATACATTTTAATTAATTCATTCAATATAATAAACCACTAAAATTCTTGGAAGAATCCTCAGATACCCTTTCAAGGTTGTATCTTGTAACCTTAACCTCCATTTACATTTACTTTTTCTCCAGCATAAATATTTGGAGTAAACAATAATTATCCAATTTTATCATTATTCTATTTTGTTTCATTTTTAATTTTTTTGATGTATCACTCCCAATATTTATGTGTTTCCCAGAATAAAACTTTGAGTAAAGTCTCTTCAGAGCAAGGACCCACAAGGGCAAAAGAATGTGGTTCTAAGATAATGCAATGATGGTCTTAGAATCAGGAAGACTGCAACGAATGGTTCCTGCTTTGGACACTGACTAGCCATCAGAAACCAGAGCACATCATCTCACTCCTCTAGGACTCAATTTATTCATCTATAAAATAAAGAAGCATATTTCTCTCATGGAGCTGCTGAGCTATGCACTGCTGCATAATGCTGTCTCTTATTATTTATTTTCTCTCTCATTAAAAGTATGATGGCATGGGAAGAGAGAACAGAAAAATATATAGCACTTGATAAATCTAAAGTCTTTTTTTGTCTGTGAAGCATTTAAATGATCACTATGTTTTTCTAGATAATGTAAAAGGGCTGGCTCACTTGTTTTAGGATGTAACTTTGTGAAGGAGAGAGTGTGCCCTTAGTGTTTCTTGGTGAAACTAGAGTGAATTGTTGAAATAAAGCTACATTTGAATCTCCTGAAGAAGGAAAGAGGGTTGCTGAAAATGATGAATACAGAGAGGCATTATCCAGTGGAATTATTCAAAGAATATTTCTTTTTAGGGAAACATAAATAGGGTTCTGACTAAAGTTGTATAAAAAATGGAAAGAACACACATGTACAAATAAAAGCAATCAGAGATTAACAGATTATCATTTTCTCCCTAAATTCTGAAGGTACCACCTTGCCCAGAACCCTTTCAGTGTCTCTGGTTCAAAGTACTCTTCCAAAGCCAGAACATTCACCATGAAAAGTGTGACTTCTATAACCACAAAAGGTCATAATTTCTTCCTAAAGTTATTGATACCAGAATGTGATAGCCCTCAAAGACCATTCATTAATCAAGATTGAGACTTTTCTGCATGAATCTCCTTGTCTCCCCAATCCAAATCTCAAGATTGTTATCGTCCCCAGCCCTCTCCTTTTCTTGGGTTTCAAAGAAGGAGGTAGCTTTCTTCTTGACCAAAGATCTTCTCTACAGTGATGCCCTTGAGCCAATTCCCTTCGCTTCCTCCAAGAATCGTTGCATCATCTTTGCATTTCTCTCCTATAACCTTCCTCCTACCTTAGCTTGCTGAAGGGGGGGCGGTGATTTTCCTAGTATTTTTCAGTATACCCAGCATCTGACCCAATGCCTTGCTATTATTGTTTATTCACTTGGACAACTCCATTGAATTAAGCTGAAGGAGTAAGTCTTTAAAGAAAAGAATACTGAATTTGGAGTCAGAAAATCTGAGATCAACTCCCAACTTTTCTATGAGTGACCAGGACAAGTGACAGCCTCTCTGGGCCCCAGTTTCCTCATCTGCAAAATGAGTGTTGGAGTAGATGGAGTCTAATTTCACCTCTAATATTAGAGATATGATTCTAAGAATCACTAATTTTCTTTGGAAAATCATTGAAACAAAGCAGTATCTTTGTATTGGACTGTCCTAGTGAGTGATCTCTCGGGTCTACATGAAAATAAGAGTAAGGAATGGCCCCTTTCCCCCTTAAGCTCATTGTTTTATTATGCTGAAAACTTGTAGCCCATCTCCATTCTCCATGCAAGAGTTCTACGAATGGAAACAGTGGACTACTCTTTACCCAAAAGGACTAGGTTGAAGCCACTTTTCTCCCCATGGAAAAATCTTGCCTACCAAAGTGAAGTGTGTTCTTTGTCAAATCCCACCAAAGTATCCAAAAACAAACAGGCAAGAGCTTAAAAGTGGATAATTAGAATTGTCTTCTCTACTTTGTAGAACCTACAATTTTTTTTCTGAATTTTTAAAAAACTTCATGTCAAAACTGCATAGACAAAACTGAGAGCCCTGGTGTAAGGTCAGGAGCCTGGCCTCAGTTGTTTAATAACTGGAAAGCTCATGACTTTCTCTCTCTCTCTCTAATCCTGGGTTTCATTAATTTTATTTTATTTTATTATATTTTTTGCAAGGCAATGGGGTTAAGTGGCTTGCACAAGGCCACACAGCTAGGTCATTATCAAGTGTCTGAGGTCAGATTTGAACTCAGGTACTCCTGACTCCAGGGCTGGTGCTCCATCCACTGAGCCACCTAGCTGCCCTGGTTTCATTAATTTTAAATGAGAGGGTCCAACAAGGTCACCACCAAGTGCCCTGCCACTTCTATATATCTGAATCCATGAAATACGTTAAATGTGGGTATAGTCAGATTGAATGGACCAAAGACCTTTTTAGTTCTCTCTTTCTACCTTCCAACATTGAATTATCCTGCTTCCACCCTACAGTTTACTTTTGGGTAAAATCACATTAGTTAATGTTTCCAACCAATACTATTGTCCAGCACAAACTAATTGATGCTTACAAAGCAAGAAACAAGTAAAAATACACTTTGTTTGAATCACCAAGTGAGCAAGAAGAGTTAGGAAAATTGTAGCCAGCTGCAAAAGAGAAAAAGATACACCTCCAGAATCCCATTCTGAGATTTGATGAATCGGATGTGAGAGGCAGCAGCCCAGGTCTGCTAAGGTGATATGGTTTATAAAGGTTAGAATAAAAAATGCAGATCTATTATTAAAGAAGAAAAGTCTCTTTGGGGCAATTTCTATGCTTATGGAAATATGTACACCTGGATTTTTAAAATAATGCATAGAAAATCCCTCTACCTGTCACAGTGACAATACAAACATCTCTTAGCTCCCTTTCCCCTCTTGAAAGACTCAAGGTTGATTTACTGAATAATAACAGTTAAGAAAATGAAAATCATTGTCTTATTCCATTTCTTCAGTCACAGAGAACAAACTTGTGGTGTTGTCTGTACCTTTCCTTTAGTCCTTCAGTTTTTTTACCTTTCTGCCACATTTGAATCAAATGAGGCTCCTTTTAAAACTCTCCTACCTCCTTTCCATGTTGCTTTGGAAAGCCAAGTTTTCCTCCTACCTGTCTGATTATTCTGGCTACTCTCCTGGTCCTTCTGCAATATCCAGCCTTTCAAATGTGAGTGGTGTCTCTGGCTTTCTCTCCTCAGCCCCTGCTCTTGTATCTCTTAAAATCTCTGACTTGAGGGTCTTACCTCTTCTCTGCTTTGATTTTTCACCTGTGTTCAGATAAATTTTACCTGTCTTATAGGTAAAATTTCTGTGTAGCCATTTGCCAGTCAGATCACTCCATTTCCAATTATCTCTTGAACATTTCCACTATAATATTCTGCTATTTCTCTGCATTCAGTTTGTCTAAAAAGGAGATTCCTCTTTGCCCAAACAAATGGTACAATATGGATTCAAACCCAAGATCTGGATTGATGAACTAGTCTTTACAGACACCATGCTGCATCTGTACTTTTTATCAAGTTTCTTAGACTTCTAGCCATGACCCAAAACTTTCTCACTTTGACACATTCTGTTCTTTTCACTCAATACACACAGCTCAGCCAAGGCTTGCCCATCCTTCAGCTCAAACTCTAGCTGACTATGAAACCTTCCTTAGTCATTCTTCCAGAAATGATCTTTTCTTTCCCCCATGGAATTCCTAGAACAATTTGTTTAAATCCTATAGGGATTCATTATGGTCTGCCTGGAGAGTAGAAGCCAAGGCTTCAAAGGAACATTGACAATGCCCATTGCTACAAGATTAAACATCCTAGTCCTCCTCTCCTGCATCATCATGGCAGAGAGGGGGCAATGAATAGATGGATGGATGGATGGATGGATAGATAGATGGACAGATGGATGTATGAATGGATGGAAAAAAGATAAACTTGGCATCATGCTAAGTGCGCTGGAAATTAAAAATTTCTGTGAAGTAACTTAGATTCCATTAGGGAGACACTATTGTGGAAGTAATTCCCGTAGTCAGGAAATTACTGATAATGTCTTGCTAAGGTTTACAAACAACATTTCCTTTGAGTCTCTAACAACAGAGAAAGAGATTGGCCTTAAAAGAGCCTAGTTCAGGCCTCACAGTAAGAGCTGAGTTAAAATTTGAATCCTGAGCTCTGGATCTTCAAATCCAACACAATGCCACTTCATTCTCAAGTTATTTGAAATATCAAAGCATTGTTGTTCAGTTGTTTCAGTTTTGTATAGCTCTTCATGACCCTCTCTGGGGCTTTCTTGGCAAAGATACTGGAGTAGTTTGCTATTTCCTTCTCCAAATCATTTTATCAAAGAGGAAATAGAGGCAACCAGGGTTAAATGACTTGCCCAGAGTCACATAGCTAGGAAGTGTCTAGGGTCAGATTTGAATTCACAGATGAGTCTTCCTGACTCCAGGTCTAGCAATCTACCTCCTGTGCCCCCTGCTTTATTATTTCTCTAACTTGAGTCTCTCTAAGGAGAATATAATTTATTAAGCCCTACTACACACCAGGAACTATCCTAAGACCTTTACAATTATTGTCTCAGTTGGTCTTCACAACAACTCTGAGAAGTGGGTGTTATTATTAGCATATTTTTTTTAATTGAGCTAAATGAAACAGAGCTTAAATGACTTGCTCAGGATTACTCAGCTCATAAGTTATTTGAGGACAGATTGAACTCTGGTCTTCCTGAGTCCAGGTCCAGGGTAGTGGCCTCTAGATGCTTAACAAATGATTATTCTCTCCCTCTTTCCTCTATTGGCTAAAGGTCCTAACTTGTCAGTAATCTGGTAGAAGGGTAAAAATGAATCCAGTTTGTTCAATGTTTTTCCTGGAGATCCATGAGCATCCCTCTGCAAATGCAATTCTTATTCAAAGCAATGACTAGAGGCAAGCAGGTTGGCCAGCAGGAACTCCAATGTGCAAAGAAGGACCCCAGTCCTGGACCATGTGTTTTTCACTCCACCAGAATTTTCCAAAAGTTTCAAGAGAGTGCAAAGCAGGTAAACAGGAGATAGATTAATGCATTTGTATTCTATTACTGTAAATGATTGTTCCTCAATATATAGTTTTTAATCTGAGTAATTTTGAAATCAGTACAGCTTTCCTTTTAATCATTTTGTATATGCATATTCCCCAGAAGAGCTCCAAACTGGGATGGACAATAAGGATTTTGGAAATGGGAACCAAAGCAAAATCTCCTCCCTCTAGATATTTAGTTTTGGGGGAACCCTATTAGGAAGTCTTACTTTACATTGAGAAGGCAGAAATCTGCCTTTTGAACCTTCTACCCATTGTTCCAGGTTCTGCCTTCTTGGGCCAAGGAAAGCTGGTCAGACCCTTCCTCACATGACTGTTGTTAATGTCCCTCCATCTTTCTCTTTCCTTCTCTCTGTGTTTGTATTAGTGTGTGTGTGTGTGTGTGTGTGTGTGTGTGTACGTGTGTGTGTGTAGGTATGTATCTACCTATATTTATATAGCTATGTTGATATGTATATCTATATCTCTCTGTGTGTCTATTTCTATATCTACATATCTATTTCTATATTTCTATATCTGTTTCTATATCTATATATAAAATGATTTCTATATCTATATGTCTATATATATTTTGATATCTATATATCTATATAACTATTTATCTATATATCTATATATATATAGATATAGATATCAATATCTTTGAGACATTTAACCTAGACAGTAAGAGTCCTGAGTGGCACGTAGGCTCTCTCTAATTTTGTGTGTCTATCTTTCATATTCATCTTCAGGCTTTTCATTTCCCATGTGAATAAGCCAAGAACTTCAGCCAATCCTCACCTAGCATGGTATCCCATCTATTTTTAGGTCACTCTTTTCTCAATGATCTCCAGTCTCCAATGTCTTTGCTGATAAATGGTTCTTTAGACAGTTCAAAGGACCATCCATCTGAAGGAGAGATGAACTCCAAGATGGCTCATGCATTGTCTCCCATTTTTTTATCATGGAATAATCAGTTTTAATCAATTCTGGTGACCCATCAAGAAGAAAATCAGAACGTTTTCATTTGAAATAGCACTTTATAATGTAATATCAATAAATCATACATCTTCATGTCTGCTTATTCTATTTTATTTCTAATTTTGATTGAAATTTTATTGTGAAATCAAATTTTCCAAAGGATATTACATTCTTGGCATAATATCAATTTTCGATTATTTCTATTTTAGATATCAATAGCTATTTTCTGTTTCTATTTTTGCACTTCCAAGTAGGGGAGCCAATCTTGGTTGGCAGGGATTCTTCTAGAACACGAGACCACCAAGGATAGCCCATCCTTAACTGCCTGTTTAGAAGATCCCCATGGGTCAGTATCTTCCATAGCCTCTAGAAACAACTTTGCACCCAGAGGCTGAATGGTGAGGGGTCAGTCAAGGCTAGGATGACAGTAACTGCCCTGGGCTCTGTCTGCTCAGACTATATGAGAAGGACTTTGTTGGGGCTACCACAGTGTAGACTGAGTCACCCCAGGAAAGAGAATGAGAAGACTCCCCAGGACAGTCAGCAGGAGGCAGAGCATTCCACCCCCAGAATTGCCACCATTTCTAGAACAAGTTAAGAATTATGAAACACTGAATCTAAGATGTCATTTGGTCCTCACCACAACCCTGAGAGGCAAGTGAGATCATTATCCTTTTACAGATGAGTATGCTGAGGGAAGCAAACTGAAGTGACTTGTACAGGGTCATACAGCTAGTTGATGTTTGAGACCATCCTTGAACTCAGGTCTTCCTGGCCTCAGGTCCAGAGTGCTGAACACCACACCATCTGGCAGCCCAGCCCTCATGGGCATAAAGGATAAGGAGAGCAAGAGGAGATTATGGTGATCTTTAAAAGCCAGACAGTGGAATCGACTTGACAACATTTTAAATAGACAGACATTGAACACTCTTCACTCAACACAGTCTTTATCCTTAATCCTGGCCTTTCTCCTAAGATTTGTACTCACACTCCCAACTCCTACAGGGCATCTGCTCCAGAAGCTCCCACGAGCAGCTTCAAGTCAACATGGAGAAAACCACACTTCTGGTTTTCCTTTAAAAGCTGTTCCTCTGACTCCAAGCTTTATTTTTCAGTAGCAGCATCATGCATGCAGGCAGAACCAATCAGTTATCAATCCTTCTGGGATTACTTGTTCTTTCTCTCTCTCTCTCTCTCTCTCTCTCTCTCTCTCTCTCTCTCTCTCTCTCTCTCTCTCTCTCTCTCTCCCTCCCTCCCTCCTTCCCTCCCTCCCTCCCTCCCTCTTTTTTTTCTCTCTCCTCTGTCTCTTCCATATTTGTAACCAGTGCCACCCACAGTCTCATGCCCACCTGAATGGTGCCATAGGCTGCTAAGCAGGCTTTCTCCTGCTCCAAGTTCCCTTCATACCTTTGCCAAATCCACAGAAGTCTAAATTATGTGAGGATTAAGAGACTGTCCCCATAAAATAGAAAAATAAAATGAGGTGAACAAGTGCCTCACATTTGAACTGAAAGTCTAATGGGTAACCAGGTGATAAAACTTCATGTGTGTTCTCCAATCTAAACTAAGTGCATTCAGATAACTAGGATGTCTCCTTCCAGATTTGCCAGAGGCTCCCAAAGGATAAGATATTCAGCAAACATTGACAAAGGAGGTGTCCAAATCTGGCCCTGCTGTCAGATCAAATCCCTGATTCCGGGCCCCCTGAACCTTTCCACATCACCTCTCTTGGAGTCCACCTTGAGACACTCACAATCTCAGACGCTTGAGCCCTCGACAACTCTGGCCTTGCAACCCTTCCCAAAGAAGATCCTTTCTCCAGCACTCCCAGCTAAAAAGTTGCCATCTTTTGCTTGAAAATCTCAGGGGTATGAGTCCCAGTCCCCTAGGACAGCCCTTTCAGTTACCAGATGGCTTGGCTTGATTTTTTAGAATGTGATTTCCTTCTGGCTAGACCACATGGCCCTCTTTGTTGCTTCTGGTCACTATTCCAAGTTCTGCCCTTCAGAGACAAAAGAAGCACATGGAATCCCTTTTCCACAGGATACCCCTACAAATAGTGGGAAACAACTTGAAGCCCTGCTCCCTTTGCTAAAGTCTTCTTTAATCTAAACTGAGAGGAGGGGGGAGAGGGAGAGGAGGGAAAATGGAGGAAAAGGGGAAGGGGGGGTAAGAAGAGGAGGGAGAGAGGAGGAATAATAATAGCCTAATTTCCCTTTACATTAGATATTAAAGTTTACAAAGGATCTCCACTCAATTGGACAGGCTCACCCAGATCATAATAGAAGAATCCTGGACCACTCCCAATATTCATAGCCTTCTTTGGGGACCCCTAAGTGACTCATTGGAAAAAAAGATCAGACCTGGAATCAGGAAGGCCAGAGATCAAATTCAGCCTCAAACACTGATTAGTTTGTGACCTTGATCAAATCACTGAATTTCTGGTTGCCTCAGTTTCCTCATCTGTAAAATGAGAAAGCTAATAGCACCTAACACCCAGGGTTCTTGTGAGTATCAGAGGGGATCCTATTTGTCAAGAACTTAAGTTGACAAGTCAATGCTTCCTCTCTGTCCCTTCCCCACCTCTGAAATCCAAGGGCCCTACCCTCTTCCACCCAGGGAAATTCCTGCTTTCTTGGAAACCTCCTTTCATTATATTTGGTGTTTCTGTTGTGTTAAAAGGCACATCTCTTATCCAAGACCTTTCCTGATGCCTCCCCAGGGATTTAAATCCTCATCCTCTAGAAATGGGCTTGGGCACCTGGTCTCTACCCACCTTCCCCCTGTTGCATGTGGGCGTCTTCAGCTCGGGCTGGTAGAAATATTAAGTAATACTTATAGGAAATAAACTTAAAAAAATATTTGTAGAATTGAACAGAATTCCTAATCCTCATTCTAGCCCTGTATCCTATTTTATTTATGATTTTTATTTATACTCTTTTATATATTTATAAGCTTATATTTTTATACTTTATACATTTATAAGTCAATGCTCCATCATTCTACAACATTATTAATTCATTTTTATGAAATAGTTTTCCCTTAGAATTGTATGAATAATATTTAATTTAAAAATCTCCTGTATCCTGCCAAAATTTTCAAAAACAAAATGTCACCCAAAAGCCCACATCCAAAAGGCTTGACTCTCCTCTCCAATCAAACCCCATGTTTCTCTCCTCTATCATAAGATACCAGCTTCTATGTCAGAACAGCCTGTGTTCTCCTCTTTGATTGGTCAGCTCCCTAAACATGAGGTTACAGGACTTCCACCAATAAATCCATTAAATTTAGATTAGATTGCTTCTTTATGGGCTGGGGTGTGCTTTTTTGATTTCCTTTCTGGCAGTCACTGAAAGCCTCACATTTGGGGACTCCTTGGCCTTTGGAGTGACTCTCGGGGGGGCAGCTTTTAACTCAACATTTTCATAACTGCCTTTTATGCTTAGTTGCCCTTTAATACAATGGAAACCAAATATAATGGAATAGTTTCTAAATATATCTTGAATAATTTGTTTTATAGGAAATGAACAGTGAGACAATGCTGGGAGCAGAAATCCCTGGTATGATTCAGTTACTCAGCAGTGCAGAACCACTGGCCAAGGCTGTCCAGACTTTAATCTTCCTAAGGAGGGTTAAACTACATCGTGAATTGGAGAGGAAGGGACTCTGCTGGGGTAATCAGGGAGATCAAGGGTTCCTTCCTCAAAACAGTTGGGGGAACCTAAACCCTTAGAGAGGACCAAGATGAAGTTGGTCCTGCCAATTGTGGGTCATTTTCCTTTGGTTCTAAGCACTTCTGGCCATCCAAGAGCCTGAGCTGCCCCTCCCCCCACTGTCATCTGTGCTTTGTCCCCCTCTCTTCGACTCAAAGCACAAGGATGGAAGCATATCAGAGGGAATTTGGAAAAGCATTTTGACCTGATTTGTAATATGAGAAGAGATGAGAAGGGCTTCCAAATAACCTGGGTTAGGGCTGGGGAGAGAGAGGGAGAGAGGGAGATACAGACAGAGACAGAGAGAGAGACAGAGACCTTGGTTATGACCTTAGTGATGAATTTAGGGAACACTCAGTAGAATGGTAGCTTTTCTAATTATAGTATCAATGTCTAATGAAGATTTTTGTGATAAAACTTGCCATCAATATTTAGGAACACAGTTCATTTTTATACAGTTAGGTGGCTCCATGGATAGAGTGTTAAGTTTGACTTTAGGAAGATTCATCTTACTGAGTTCACATCTTACATCAGACACTTACTAGCAGTATAACCCTGGACAAGTCATTTAACCTGACTTGCTTCAACTTCCTCATCTGTAAAATGATCTGGAGAGGGAAACAGCAAGCCATTGCAGTCTCTTTGCTATGAAAACCCTATGTGGGGTCATGAAGAGTCAGATTTGACAAAACTACTAACAATTGTCCCTCTGCCAATTAATTATTTTTCAGTCTTACTCAATTTGAAACTGACACGAGGGAAGGAATGCTGCATTAATATAAAAAGAAAGGGGTTCAAATTTCAAATATGCTAGCAAGTGCTTATGTGAAAGTCTCTGCCTCATTAATTCAACGGTAAATGAAAATATTAGAATAGCTCCGTCTGGTCCCTCTTAATTCTCAATCCATGAGGTTATAAAGGCCTTTGTTCTATGTCTCATTCAGTAGAGGGGACCATGGTGGGCAGTCATGTTTGGTGATGGTTTGGATGATAGAAGAGCAGAAATGTACAGAGGGAATTGCAGCCTGCTTCCCAAATAGTTATTGGTGCCCATGCCTTTTCCTAGGTCTCCTTCAGAAATTTGACTGTAATGCTTCTCAGACCTTGGTCCTGTTGCTTGTTCCCTATAGATGTCACTTAATCACTGACGTGCAGAATGAGGGAACTGGCCTAGATTTTTCTCTAAGAGCATTTCATGTCTAAGTCGATGATCCTATGGTCCTATAACCTCCTAACACCCTGATCAGAAATCTTTCGACTTCACCATCTGGCTTCTCAGACTCTTGAGGGCTTGGCCGATTGAAACTAGAAAACAGTAACTAGCTTGTATCTGTAGAGTACTTTAGGCTTTATAATGTAGGCTATTTCTTTGCATCCACAGAATGACCTTGGGTTAGAAGTACTTTAAGTATTCCCATTTTACAGGTGAAGGAACTGAGGCTTAGAGAAAGTAAGTGACTTGCCCAGCAATACAAAAATAGTAAATGTCTAAAGCAGAATTGGAACTCATAGCTTCCTGACTCCAAAAAAGCCGAGACCATATTTATTGAAACAGGAAGTGATCTCAGTCTCCTGTTTCATGAAGACCCTCCATATCTCAGCTTGAGACATTCTCTCTGGCTAATCCCCCATGCCTGGAATACTCTCTCTCTTCAGCTCTGACTACTAACCTCCCTGGATTTTTTTAGGTCCCAAGTAAAATCCCATTCTTTTTAACTGGAAGATTCTTGTGGCCTCACTGTCACTGGAAGGTATATCTGCCAGTGATTCATTGTCACCACTAGGTCATTCAATTTTTCCCTTTTAGGACAATCCACTATGGAAAAATTAAGGGATAAACACAGAAAGGATGTGATATCATGAAAATATTGGCACTTGAACTAGTATAGGTGCTTGCCATGCAAAAGAATAGTGGATTGTTACACCAATGGACATATTTATTTAGCCATCTCTTTAAATGAGTGGTTTGTGTTGGTCACAACTTGTGGTGGCAAGTGAATTAATTGGGAAAAATACTAGTTTTGTTATGATTTCATCTTGTCACAGTATAGATCTATGTAAACTGCAGATTTGTTCATAGATTTGTTCATTTTTTCCTATTTATCATTTTATAGCTTTCTTGTAACTATTTATTTGCATGTTTTCTTCTCTATTAGATGATGTTTTTGAGGACCAGAACTGCCTTTTGGCTCTTTTTTGTATTTCTAGGTCTTAGTACAGTAACTGGCAGGTAATAGGGATTTGTTGTGGTTTAGACATTTTTTTTAGTTGTGTCCAACTTTTCATGACCCCATTTGAGGTTTTCCTGGAAAAGATATTAGAGAAATTAGCCATTTCCTTCAGCCCATTTTATAGATGAGGAAACTGAGCCAAACTGGGCTAAATGACTTGCCTAAGGTCACAACTAGCAAGTATCTGAGATAAGATATGAACTCAGGTCTTTTAACTCCACATCCTCCCACTCTTTATATATATTGCCTGGGACAGATTTGAAGGGAAAGGACAGCACAAATTACAAGCAGACAAACAGGAGCGATTGACTTCTCTTCCAAAGAGGATTCTTTTATTCCTTCCAGCATCAATTTGAGTACCTGAGAAACAACATGACTGCTACCGTTATTGGCCCAGGTATGAAGAACTAAGGTTCTCCTGAATCCAGACCTTGTGCTCTATCCACTACCACCAAACCCTCCTGAGTGCAAATCTGATCTCAGATTCTTGGCACTTACTAGATGTGTGACCTTGGGCAAGTCACTTAACACTAACTACTTTACCTCCAGAGCCAGCACTAGTCAGCCTGATTTATATCTGGTCCATGATTCCAGATAGCTCTAGAGGAGAAACTGAGGCTGGTGACTTCGTATAGCATCCCCTCCCTCAAATTTAATTAATTTGCTTGTCATGTTATCATCTCCCTGATATCTTGTTCTTCTTCAATGATGAACAACAATCATCAGGTGCTAAGAAATAGATAGTGGTATTCTTGAAAGAACAAATATCAGATGTCAGGAAAGTGTTTGATTGGAGGACTAGGGAAGAAGTGGTGGGGGGAGGGCCTGAGAGGGAAGACAATGAGAAAGTTGAGATGTTTGGTCACTCCCTTGCAGAATCACAGAATCTCACAGAAGAAAGGGGCCTGAGTGACATTCTGCTCTAATCTACAAAATCCCCAGGGACAGTTAGACCAGCCCATGCCTCGAGATCTCCAGAGCTTAGTATCCTACTGCCTTCTAAGACTGCTCATGCCATATTTTTATTTTTTAAAACATTATTTCACTATTGAAGGGAATAAATGCACAGCAGTTACTGAACATTTGTTAAACACCAACTGTGTGTGAAGCAAAATACTAGAACACCTGCCCATTTGGCAGTCTGCCATCTGACAGTTGGTATACACAGGTGGACCATAATTTACTGCTCATCACATTCTGTGATTCTTGCGGCCTCACTGTCACTGGAAGGTATATCTGCCAGTGATTCATTGTCACCACTAGGTCATTCAATTTTTCCCTTTTAGGACAATCCACTATGGAAAAATTAAGGGATAAACACAGAAAGGATGTGATATCATGAAAATATTGGCACTTGAACTAGTATAGGTGCTTGCCATGCAAAAGAATAGTGGATTGTTACACCAATGGACATATTTATTTAGCCATCTCTTTAAATGAGTGGTTTGTGTTGGTCACAACTTGTGGTGGCAAGTGAATTAATTGGGAAAAATACTAGTTTTGTTATGATTTCATCTTGTCACAGTAATAGATCTATATAAACTGCAGAGAAACAAGATAGTTTCAGAACTTCTGGCTTCCGACTAGTTGTAACCATACTAAGGTAGTTTCCCTACCTCTACTCATCTCTCTGGCATAGAGTACTTGATTTTGTGTCATACTCAAGTCATTTAAAAAATTCTATTGGTTTTTAATACTGAATATTACTCCAAGGGCATGCATCTATATCTATATCTGTATCTATATCTATATCTGTATCTATATCTATGTCTATATCTATATCTATATCTATATCCATATCTAATCTATATCTATCTATATCTATATTGAGAGAGAGAGAGAGAAATACACTTCAATGACTATGAGAGATAGTGTTTTGAAATAAAATGGTTCAAGGATCATTCAAAACTACAATTAAAAGCTAAAAATTGCTAAGAAGAATATAAATGCTTGCCCTATGCAACACAGTACAAGAACTGGAGAACTAAAGATTATAAAAAAAGGAAATTTTGACTTCACTGTTTGATTCAAATCTATACTCAAATCATTACTGGACAAAGTCCAGGTGACCTTATAAGAGTTGCTTCTTTTTATCAACCTAAGAAATATTCACCCAAAATTGCTTGGGGATTTTGTTTTTAACTGCTAATAGCCATTGAAACATTTTTCCCCATTGAGGGAATGATTGGCTTTGATAAATATCTTGATCTACTGAGTGAAATTGTTTAGAAATTATAGAAATTCTCAAATAGAGATCAACAATTATATCTTAGCACTAGACCATGCCTGATGTAATAAAAAGTTCAGAAATTTATTCAAGAAATTCAGATTAAAAATGCTTCAATTACCAAGAAACTCAACTTATTTGAAATCCACTGAAAACATATGAGCTACTGTTTAAAGTAAAATTGAAAAAAATGTATTTTTACATATGAAAGTACCTTCTCCCCCAAAGTGATATGGATTTTCAAAATGATGAATTGAAAAACATGTGTTAAAGTCTTATAAACTCAGTGCCAAATGATATGAGATTGCATCAGAAGAGAATGTATTGAATATTAAAAAGCTTGTAAATATGTCAACCACTGCAGAGTCTATTGTATAAATCAATACATTCATTTTACTTCATCCCCAGGAAATTTCACATCAGTGAATCCGAACCTAAGGCATTGACACTTCCACTGGAATGAGGCATGGACCTGCTTTGCAGCCTTGTATAATCACAGACTGATGCTACATTTCCTAAAAGTTAACCCAGCCCCTCATCCTGAGTATATATTCTGGGGGTACCACATTTTTAGATCCAATGAGATAGCTGGAGCATCAGAATTGTAAAGTTAAGGTGTAATTGTAAAGTTAAAATCACTTTCCTCTTTTCTCTGTGAGGGATAGCTTTCAAATGCATCATGGGAAAAAAGATGATAAATCATTTTTATCTTATGACATGATTAGATCATGTATAGTTTTCAAAATATATTTTCTTCCTATATTCTGTATTTAGATCACCTATAATTCTTTCTTTAATACTTCTTACCTATGCTAGAGTTATTCCTTCAAAATTATTTTTAAAAATAAAAATACAAAGAAGAGGAAAAATCATTAAATATGGTCAATGCATCAAAAAATAAAATCTGGGGGCAGCTAGGTGGTGCAGTGGATAGAGCACTGGTCCTGGAGTCAGGAGTATCTGAGTTCAAATCTGGCCTTGGGCATTTAATAATGACCTAGTTGTGTGGCCTTGGGCAAGCCACTTAACCCCATTGAGTTGCAAAAGCCTAAAAAAAATAAAAAATAAATAAAATCTGACATTATATGTGTATGCCGCCCCAATGGATGACTTCCACAAAGGAGCTAGGATGGAAAGTATTTTCTAATTTCTCTTCTTTGGGACCAAATCTGATCTTTATAATATTTAATTCATAATATTCAATTTTGATTATTTGTGGTTGTTCTCATTTACACTGTTGTAAACCTGCTAATATGTCTTTTCTGATTCACCTTATTTCACATTCCATCTGTTCCCATAAATCTTTACATTCTTTTTAGTATTCTTCCAAGAGATTCTGTCCATGGGTGTTTTGCTTTCTGCATACAGAAGTTGTGGATAATACTTTTCTATTAAATAGTAGATGTTTAGTTGTTTTTATAATTCATATTGTTTCCCTGAGCTTTGTGTTATCAATATTTTCTCTAAATATCTTCCCTGAGATCACTGACTTTTGTTATTAGAGAATATATGTTCTTTTCACATCATCACCTTTCTTTTCTCTGTTTTTGTTTCATTTGAATATATCTACATTCCAAATGGTTTTATTACCTTTTCAGTTCTTTGGAGAGATTTGTCACCATAGATTCAAGTTTTTCATTCTTGATCATTATTTTTGTTGTTTTAAGATATGAATTATGGCATTTGTTATTATCTAGTTTCTTTTCTTATGGCTACTCTTTTTTGAGCTAGGAGCATTATGTTGTGACTCTACAGAATCTAGGAATATCATGTTGAGATTCTACAGACATTGGCTCAATTTCCTTTATCTTACAATATTTATGTAGAGGTTTGCAATTTTTCTTTGGTGTTTAGTGCTCACTTTCTTCGAATTTTAGAACATAGAATTCTGTTGATTTATCTACATGTCCTCTAAGGTCGTAATTCAATTTGATTATTCTGTGACTCAATTTGTGATGCTGTCCCATTTGATGGTCCAGCATACCCCTGGAACTGAACTCTAAATCAACCTTATCTCCTCCTCTTGTTAGAATAATGACTTTTCATTGTCTTGGTTGTAACCTTAAGTGGTTTCTAGGGAACAGAAGGTAATTTAGTGAGAAGTGAGTCCTCTTTCAAGCTTCTGGTCTGCTAGAACCATGGAACTTGGACCCCTGTACCAGTTAAAATTGTTCTTTAGTTCTCCAGTTATTCTGGGAAGAATCTCTAAAGACTTTGGATTCTCTAAAGAAAGACCACTCCAGACTGAAAGAAGCCTTATTCTTCTCCCTTCTCCCTTTCTCCTCTCTACTCCATTCTGTGCTTGGGTTTATTCAATATTTTTTTTGACTTGCTACAATGTGAGGGAAAGACAGGGTTGGTGTGCAGATAAGTCTTTGCTGCAGGAGAGGAATTTCTAGGTAGTTCCTAAAGTATAAGCTTATTAGTTGATTCTTGTACCTCATCTAAGCATGGCGGCTGGTGAAAGAAGAGTGCCAGATGAATGATAAGGTTAGCATTTTCTAGTACTAAGTTATAAAATTATTATATTGTCCAACTTTTTGCTCTCTTGTTCTCTGGATCTGGCAATGCAGAAAGAATATCTTAGTCCTCAATATGTACTTATTTCTTAGGTGCATAGTTGCTAGATAGGTGAGGATTGACTGATATAAAGAATAAGCAGATGAAGAACCTCTTTCTACGAAAGAAGTGAGCATCTTCCTTGCAACTTGTATTCTTAGAGAGTTGCCCAGAGTAACAAGACTGAGTTATTTGCCCAGGGCCACAGAGCCAGTAGATGTCAGAGGCAAGGATTGAACTGGAGAGATTATTGAGTTATAGAGAAAGTGGGGAGAGCCTGGAAATGACAAGGGGGAAAAAAGAATATTTTAATTACTCCACCTCAACTGATAGATTGAGGAGAATGAGAGAAGATGTAGCCAATACAGGAAGGACCATGGAGGTTGTGTCATCAGGGGTATTCAAGTATTCAATTTCTAGAACAGGGGAAGGTGAATGAATGGTAGGAAGAAAGATCTAAGATGAAGCTTTGAGAGGGCACAGTAGAAGGGTGGTCTAAGTTCAACCATAAAGCACCACTAGCCATTAGTTTATTAGCTACACTTCTCAAGCAATTACTTAGGTCTTCTAGTCTCAGTTTTTCTCTTCTTTCTCAGAATTTTAATCAATTCTGTGCATTATGGCCATTGCTTCTAGAAAGGTATTATTCCATTGCTTTACTATGTCTTCATTCATTGTCCCTTTGACTTTCCAGACCATCATTTCTTTTCCAGTACATCATACCATACACACCATCTTTGATAAGTTTTTTGAAAGTAGGGCCTATTGCATTTTTATTATCAATTCCTAGGTCTATGACTGGCACATAATAAAATATGGTTATGTAAGGTAGATATAATCAGGTAGATGCTTAATAAATGTACTTAGAAATAGTTGCTTTCCTCTAAATTTAATGATTTATATATGTAATTCCCATCCTACGGTTAAGAAAATCATCTCAGAGAAGCAAACTAAGCTGACCCATATCATGCTGCTCATAAATGTTAGTGCCAGATTTGTCCATTGGTCCTTCCTCCTGTGAGACTTAGGCTTCCTCCTTTGCTTTTCAACCGACTCTGACCTCTTCCTGACACAGCTAACATGATGGATGAACAATATAGTTTCAGCTTCATTATGATTAAAGCCCTTAGGGGAGTTGGGCCTTGCATTTCTAATGAATCCTTTTCCTTCCTATGAACAGTTACCCCAGAAATTGAAATTCAGACAACAGAACATCAAATTAAGACATCACATTGAAATTTCCTTAAATCTGGGTAGTAATGAAGGACAAACTAAATCCCGAAGAAGGAAGTTAATCTGAATAAACAGAGGATGATGAAAAGGGAAGAAAGTCATTAGCCTGTTTAAAAAAAAATTGTTATTGAATCATGATCAATAGAAAATCCTGACCTATGCTGTCTATTCAAGGAATAGCTAGACTATTCAAATTATTTCCAGATGAGGTCCTTGTCTGTGTGTGTGTGTGTCTGTGTGTGTGTGTGGGGGGGGAACAGTGTGTGACCCAATTTCAAAGACTTTGAGGGAGAAAGTCTAAAATTTTCTGAAAGAAAACCTGGCAGAAAGACAGTGAGTAGAGAGTGCAAGTCTTGGAATTAGGAAGAACTGCCTCAGATAGTTACTTGTGTGATCCTGAGCAAGTCACTTATCCTTTCTTGACTTGGTTCCTTATCTGTGAAATGGGAGTATTTAAAGTAGCTATTTCACAGGCTTTTGTGAGGATCAGGTGAGAGGATGCATGTAACAGATACGTGTAATGCACGTTGCCATCTTTGAAGTACTTTAAGTACTAATGTATATTATTAGACTTTATTACTGACAAAGGAGTCCAAGGTCCTATTGGATTTTACCAACTCTTATCTCCTTTCCCATATATACAAAGGTTTCAAAATTTACCCACTGTGATACAAAAACTTCTTTGATGAAGGCATAGCTGAGAAACAGAGAGGCTGCCTCTAATGAGAACTGATAGTGGATTACATCATTCAAGTCACACACACACACAGACACACACACACACACACACAAATTATTGAAAAGCATACAGAATAAAAGTTCACACTGTTTCTATTGTTTGTGACTTTTTAGTATTCTTTAAAAAATCAAGCCAACTCAATTTGATTTAGCAAAATGCAGCATAATATCACAGTCAAATGTTTCTTTTGTACAACTATATATAAATTTTTACTACATTACGAATCCAATCCAATTTTCTTGAAGGTTTTCAAAAAAGAATACCTTTGTTCAATGATGTTCTATTAATGAATAATAAGCTAGCAAACAAAAAAAAATACCAGGATACTATACTTTACAAGATTTTTCTTTGTCTTTGTCAAAGTATTTTTCCATCATGGCAGAAGCCCAGTGTTTTGACCCAATAGAAGAGGGATTGCCCATAAAGGATGAGTTCCTTTTGATTCACTATTTTTTAACTGGCATCTGATTGCATCAAACCATGAAAGTCCTCTTAGTATACTCACTCAAAAGACTTGTAAACATTTGTTAAGTGTGTATTTATATGTCAGATACAATGCTAAATTTTGGGAATACAAATAAGAAACAAAGATGGTCATTGCTACTAGAAACTTACTCTATAATTGGGGAAGACTACACAGAAAAGGAAGTGGAAAAGAGGGAGGGCACCAAAGGACATCTGGCACAGGAGCTTGGTGTGCCTAAAGTCAAAATGAAGCTGAAGGAAAACAAAGGAAAAGGGAATGATAGTTTCTATAGACAATGAACTGGGGAACAAAAGTGACTAGAAGTAAGAGCAGGTCGGATTCCACTGGGAAGTTATGCTTTACTTTTAATGACCATGAGCATCTCCTTGAAACAAAAGTCCATCTTTTTAAATGGTAATGGTTTTCTCCAATGACGTAATGTGGTTCTGAGTCATGGAATGCTGCAGTCAACAAAGAAATAAATTTGAGCATCACTGAAAGGGTAATGGAGAGGTTTACAATGGGTATAAGAAGATGAAGCAAGATTTATAGTAAGGGGAGTGTCATAAAAGACATTGTCAGAGTGATGGATGATCATATTGAAAGTTATATTGACTTGGTGACCCACTATTCTCTCTCATGCTTGATGATCAGCTTTGGCAGGAGGAGACTCTGCTGGGGAAGGAGACGCCAAGTCTGTTCCTTTTTGCATTACCTGTCACCTGCACTCTACATTGCTTACTCAACCTCTTCTGCTGAGATGAACCTATCAGAGTTGTCTTAAAGCTACCTAACAAATCAGCTCCCATCTTGAATCCACTGCTGATCTTCAGCAATCTGTCAAAGTGTTGCTACCTTGGTGTAATCATAATAGAATCATTTTAATTCTCTTTGTCTTGAATTTTTACGTCATTCATCAAGGTGAAGAGCCTAAATAAAGACATTTTTTCAACAATTTATTCAGAATATTGAATGAATGCCCCCATCTTGGATTAGTGCAAAATATATGGGCCACCAAGGCCATGAGTCCCCTAGCAGAAGAGAGCATGGGTGGTTTTAATCTGCATCAGTGAAGGGAGTAGCTGCTTCAGTGAGATCTCTGCTCTGCGACAGTATCAACTACATTGTTTAAAAATCAGAAATAGTCTTAAATATAATAATTATTTTATTAGCACATCACTCATATTTTGTTATTGCATGCCTATGATAGTCATATAAAATAGGTCATCAAGGACAATTATTGTTGTGCACAGAGGGGAGATTAAGACTTAGAGAATAAGTGTCTTTTCAATATTCACCCAGCTAATCCATGCCAGAGGTAGGTCTTTGCTGACTCCAGATCCCACACTCTTCTCACTACTTCACTCTGTAGCCAATGAAAATTAAAAGTCTGTCTGTCTTCATCTTTGCAAAAGCCCTTTTTTTTGGTAACAGACAACTTGATGGAAGAGTGAGAAATGGAAATAATATTTATATAATACTGAATGTTCTTTTGAAAACTGAAGTTTACATAAAGAATTCTTGGTCATAAAATGACCTTCTTGTACAAGGTTATACAACATTGAATAAATATACCTGTTGTCTACCAAGAAAATAACCTTTTGTTTCTGAAATGGGAAAGAAGCTATGAGAAAATAGATACTAATAGTGATTCAATTAAACTCAATAATGATGTATTAAGGGCCTACATTACTGATGCTAGGGATGCAAAGAAAAGACATAACTATTCTGTGTGCCATCAAGGACTTGATAATGTAATGGAGAAATAAGGATAAGTAGGAACAAAGCACTGACATAAGAGCCTGTGATTTTTCATGTGATTTTACAGAATAGATGATGAAGATGAAGATGAAGATGAAAAAGAAAATGATGATGATGATGATGATACTATCAGTAGTTAGTAATTAATAGCATTTCTAGGTTTTTCCAAGCTCTTTATTTTCAAATTATCTCTTTTGGGTAGGGGCATGAGGGAGAAGAAAAGTCAAAATATAATTCCCAACTTAGGGGACTTTAGGATTTCAATAATCATAGCATAATTGAAAATTATCAAGAAGTTAAAAGGAAGGGGCAGCTAGGTGATGCAGTGGATAGAGCACCAGCCCTGGAGTCAGGAGGACCTGAGTTCAAATCCAGACTCAGACACTTAATAATGACCTAGCTGTGTGACCTTGAGCAAGTCACTTAACCCCATTGCCTTTAAAAAAATTTTAAAAAGAATGCAAGAAGTTAAAAGGAGGAGTGATAATTATGATGATCCTGAAATGGGATGAGCTAATTCAGGGAGAGAACCTTTGGGGATATAATCATTTATGGAGTGGAAGGATGAAGGGAATGCAATGGAGAATAAAAAATGGATGGAATGAAATAGAAAATGTACAATGAGAGTACAATGCCATGGAGTCCCAAAAGAGAGTATCTGAAGGAGATATTCAGTAGCATTATTTTTGATTCAATTAAATTTAATAATTCTGTATTAAGGGCAATAATGTTTATTCATTCTTTGAAATAAACAAGATAAAATAAAATCCATCAGAGACATTGAGAAGGATGTGGACCATTATCCTTGTCATGAAGGATGACATTAGTGACTTTAAAAAATATTAGTAATAATAGAGAATAAAAGGAGATCACAATGCATCAAGGAAGGAATGACAGAAAGGAAAAGGCAACAAAATCAAATTTTCTAAAATATGGGCAGTTAAAATAAGGAGATTCCCAAAAGGTGGGAATGTGTAGGCACAACTCCAGAATCAGCCCCCCAGATGAAAAAGTGAGAGGGTGACAGTGGAAGAGGTAAACCTGAACCTGAGACCTAAGGCTGCCTCATATTTACATATTCTTGCTATGTCTTCATCTCCATTTCTCACCTTCACAAATTCACAAAGAAGGACTTTCCCTTCTCTGAATCAAGAGTCTTCCTTTTGCTTTACTTAGAATTCAGTCTTAGGACAATTGATGACATTTTAAAAAATTTTATTCTGTTAACATTTTACATGGCCATGTCATGTCTTCCAAACTAGACTGCAAGTAGTTGGGGGGCAGAAAATATACCTCTCAGAATCCCCATATGTTGCTAGGGGCTACCTATGATCCTCAGGGGCATAGGCAATTTATATGATATCTTATCTTAGTATCCTGAGTATTCATAGAAGGGCTTAACTAATACTTGTGAAATGAAATAACTGAAACTGAAAGCTTTGAAATTAGGATGAATAAACCTGACTCTCCCCCAAAAGATGTGATAACATATAAATCCCACATTTTTTTGGTAGAGGCAGAGTCCAATGGGATTGAGACATTGAAGATAATGTCAGATGATTTGGTATGAGTAGTTTAGTTTTGCTAAAATGTATCTTTTTATTATTTTTGTTATAAAAGATGGCTCTCAAGGAGGAGATAAATTAGAGGAGAGTGGAGTACATTGGAAAGTATAGGTTAAAACAAAAGGAATTCATAAAATGCATTTTATATATAAACATATATATATATATGAATATTTATATATTAAATACTTGTTTCTTGATCACAAAGTACAGTTGGATGAATGAAAGAAGGCAGGACATAATAAACAAATTTATTGGATAATTCATTTTGGGTATCTTGAGAGCATGGATTTTTTTTTTGAACTACAGACAAAATGAATCCATGAATTCAGAAGTCTGAATCACTTGGGCATTCAACTACAAATGAACCCATTTGGTCCTGAACTTCAGACCACAAGGATCACTAGAGTGGAGCAAAATCAGGCTCCTCTCTCCATTCTACCCAAAGATATAGCCTAGTATTGGATTGAAAACATTTGGGCAACACCCAATCACTTGAAAAACCCTAGATATCTGCATTTCCTTTTTTATCATGCTAAACCTAAGTATTTTCTCTTCTTTTCCTCTTGGTTATAGCACTGTTCTGCTTGGGGCTGGGGCTGGGGCTTAGTAGTTACTGGGCAGGGAGGCAGGGAAGTATAAGGTTTGTACACTTTTGTGTCCTATTTCTGCTGCATGGGATGTTTGAGGTTCACTGATGGACATTCCATCATAGGGGGCCCTGAATTGCCCAGAGGGGATATAGCCTACTCATCCACTCACAATTCAAAGCACAGAACACATATATTTTGGAATCATATGGATATTCTTTTGTCCTTATTGAGCTGTTCCAAGAAAGGCTGTCTTCAAACAATCATAAACCTAAAAGGGTTCATTTCCATCTAATTCAATATTTATTAAGCACCTATGTTATATAAAATCCTGTGGGCCAGAGACAAAAACAAAATGATCTTTGTATTCATTCAGAAGCACTCCTGAAGTTGTATTTATAGATCACACTTGGTGTACCCATAAAAAAGTCAAATTGTATATTATAGTTTCTTAATCTGGGACCCACAGATAATTCATCCCAACAGATTCATAGGCAGAGTGCAATGGATTTATGAACTTAGACAGGGGGCAAAAGGAGATCATTACTTTCACCAATTTCAGTTTTCCTTTGTAATCTTATATACTTTAATTTATGCATTTTAAATTTTCTCTTTGGTACAGGTTTCATAGGCTTCCCTAGATGGTCAAAGGGGTCTATGACACAAGGAAGATGAAGAAGTCCTGGTTTATATAAAATGAGATCTATTCCTTGCAAGAAGCAGAGAGGACTGGTATCTTGAGGGCAAGAAAATTCTCACATGGGCAGAAGATAGAGTGTAAGCTGGGCTTTAAAGAGAAGGTGGGGACTATATCAGATTGTCTTCTGTTTAGGGGAGGAGGGAGGGAAGGGTGGCATGGATTAAAAAAATAGAAAAATTCAAAACTTTGAAAAAAATATTTGTAGAAACTACCATTGTATGTAATTGGAAAAACAAATAAAATATTTATAGAATTTCAAACAATAAAGGGAAGGTGGGGAATATTCCAGATATGGTCATCAGTTTCTGAAAAGACATGGAAACATAGAATGTCAGACACATAAGATGCTAGCAGTCCAGTTAATGAGAAAGGAGAGTGCATAAAGATGGTTGAGGTTTGATATGAAATCAGATGAAATCATTTGCTCTTTCTGATATTCACTCCAGGAGCCAGAGTGACAGAATAAAGCCAATAAGACAATGGATCTTGTGACCAGGCTCTTTCCATCTAAGAGTTCTACTACCTCTTCCATAACCTGCAAATGGTAGGAGAAACAGCACTTCCTTCATCATGGAAGGAAGTGACCACCTAAAATTTTTCTAGGGGCAGGTAAAAGAAGGGACTAGAAATAAGACCAAAGAAAGTTCCTTATGAGAACATATCTTCAAGAAGAAAAAAAAGAAAAAAATAAAAGAATCCCCTATTTGATTGGAAGCTCTTTGAGGACCAAAACAGTGTGTGATTTCTTTTTTATGATCTTAACACCGAGTAAAAATCTTGCAGACTGAAGACAATTCTAAAATAATTTTGTTGAATTTTTTTATCTACATATTTGCAGTCTATTTTAATAGTATATAGATTGTAAGTTCCTTCAAGCTAGACTGATATATATATATATACACATACATATATATATATATGTATATACATATATATATGTATATATATATACATATATATATATATGTATGTATGTATTTTTATTTTGGGCATGCACATATCTCTAGTCCTATATGGAACAAATATTAGGAGCTTGGTAAATGCTTCTTGAAGTGAATAACAGTTTGCTTTGGCAGGGAGATTGGACCATAGTCCATAAAGAACTATTTATGGAGTCCAGGAATTCAGGAAGCCCTGAATTCAAATCTACCCTCTGACTCTTATTAGCTGCCTAGTCCTGGGTAAGTTCAATAACCTCTTCTTGTCTTAATTTCCTCAACTACCAAACTGGGAAAATCACAGTACCTAACTCCCAGTGCTGCTATAAGGATTAAAATGAGATTCTTGGAAGAGGAATTTAATAAATGCTTATTTGCTTTCCTCATCTCCATTCAGAAAAGAAACATGAGGAATTTGGTAAAGATAATGGCAAAGGAAGCTCTTTCATTTCTTTCTATTAAACTAAGAAAAATAGATATTGACATTCTAGGATACTTAAAAGCATCTTCACAAGTGTCTCTCAGGAAAAAAAATAAAGACAGAAAAAAATGCTTCAAGAACTCATGCATCAAGTCTTGGAAGCCCAGGGAGAGGTGAGCTCCAACCTTCCAACCTTGTCTGTCTATCAGAGTTCTCTGTAGTCAGACAAGAAACCTAGAAAAAAACCCTCCCTTCTATCTTTTCTTGATATTCTCAGGCAATAAATAGAGCAGACACCTTGCTGCAATTCCCAACTCAATTAAACCAATTTGCTTCCCTACTTTTGTTAGAAGAATGGCAAGAGGACAAAGATCCCCTTAGAACTACATTAGAAACCCTGTTTCCAAGGCCACCTGCATCAAGAAACATGTGGGGGTGATAAATCATAATGGAAGCAATATGACACAAAGACACTCAGCAAGGGCTCTGCAAAACTGAAATTCTGAAGAGAAAATGAAATAGCAAAATGAAATCACGAAACTGATGGCCTTGGGATATGACATGAAATGAGTATATTTTAAAAGTAAGAAAAAAAGAAAGAAGTAATTTGCCTTCTACACTGCAGAGCAATGTACTTCCAGAGTTAGAACATTGGACAAAGTTCAGGACAGATAGGGAATATCACATTTTGCAGATAGGCATTTAATCAAGGTAAAAGTAAGACTTTGTTTTAGGTGACTTCTAGGTGAAGGAGAGAAAACAGCAAAAATGTATCTGGAATAGCAGCTTTGCTATAAAGTGAAAGAGATCAATATTTTGTAGAATAGTCTTGTGGTTGTGTATCATGAAGACTTTTTGAAATAATAGTCAGAAGTTAAACCTTTAGAATGTCAAATAACATTAAAATGACAAATGTCTATATCTTAAATGATAGAAAAATATTCATTTTTGATTCAGAAATCATTTCAGGATTAGATATATGCTGTAAACTTTTTAGAATAAAGATATACCTACTTTTGGTGGGTATATCTATCCCTTTCGGCTCACTTAATATTAATAATCAGAAGGTAATCACACAGTTACCTCTATCATGATATCTTTCAGGAACTCCTGAATAATTACAAAATTTCCTAAGAAGACATTTTGTTTGAAGTGAGCCTTTAGGACAGTGCTGTGTACTAACAAAATCACAGGCTTTTCTAATTTTAAGAGTTAAAAACATTAGGAAGATTTGTTGAGTGTTTTCTGAAGGATATTATGTGACTATAAAGAGATGTCTACTGTAGAATTCCTGCTACCACCTATTTTCTCTTTTGAAGGACTCCCTAAACATAAAAGTCATGGCATCAGAAATGGCAAAGGTCAATCAGTAACTATTTACTTTGCAACTAGGTGGTGCTATGAGTAGAACACTGGACCTGGAGTCAGGAAGATCTGAGTTTAAATGTGGCCTCAGATACTATCTGTGTGATCCTGGACAAGTCACTTCATCCTATTTGCTTCAGTTTCCTCATCTGTAAAATGAGTGGGAGAAAGAAATGGCAGCCCACTTTAGTATGTTTGCCAAGAAAATTCCAAATGGGGTGGGGAGGTCAAAAGAGTCAGAGAGTCAGACAAGATTGAAATGCCATTATAACAACAAACTTTTATTAATCATTTATTGTATGCTAGATATTATGCAAAGCCCTGAGAACCCAAAACGGATCAAGAAATGTAAGAAGCATCACATTTTGTTCTAGTCTTAAAGGTAGATAATAAATAGTTAAATCTTTTATTAAATAAAACCAGTCCTGAATTGCAACAAGACTAAGAAAGGCTTCTAATGTGCAAAGATTAGAACCAAAGCTTAGTTATTCATGGATAGAAACACACATTCCTTGGTGTATTTGCTAAGCTCTTTGGAGAATGCATTGGGCAATGTTTGAATGTGGAGTTGACAAGGGATGAAATGTGGGAGTGGGGAGATCAAAGATGATGAAAAAGAAGTTGATCTAGCCATTTGGCAGTGCCTTCAGAGAATGGGAAAATTCACCACAAGGACAAATAACTGTGCCCAATGACCAGAGAGTAGCTGATAAATGATTGTATGAATCATAGAGAAGAGAACTGAGTCATAAGGAAAGCACATATGGGAAAATCAGATAAACATGGTAGGAAAAACTTAGATGAGAGGCAGGATGAAGGCAGCTGAGTCCAAAGAACAGATTAAAGAATTATGAGAGCAATGCAAAACCACAGCTTCAGAGATATAAAGAACATCAGGGATCACCCAGTCTATCCCCTTTCTTTGGAAGATAAGAAAAATGAGGTGAGAGAGATTAAATATCTTATCCAAGTCCCAGGGGTTAGAACCAAGGTTGGAACCTAAATTGTCCATTGCAAGTCCAATGTTCAAATAACTGCTTTATACCCTAATTGACTGGAGAGGAAGAAAAACTTCAGTCATCAAGTCAACCAACTTTTGTTAAATCTTGCTAATTGTTGGCACTGCAAATCCATGCACAAAGAAAGTCCCTCCCTTCAAAGGAAGGAGTATAGCTTGGTTATACTTGCACAAAAATTGATCATGAATTCAGGACAGCAAAACTATTATATGCATTCCTTTTAGACTACACTGTAATAAAAATGACATTTAATAAAAGGCCTGGAAACTAAATTCTAAGTTAATTGGAAAATAAATTATTTAATTCTAATGAATATGTCAAAGAGCAAATCATAGAAACAATCAATAATTTCATTTAAGTCAATAATTAGGCAACATATCAACATTTGTAGGATGCAAGTATAAGAAAGCAAAATTAATTTGACATGCAACTAAAATATTTAGAAAAAATAAAGTTTAGCATTAAATATCAAAATGGAAATCCTGAAATTAAAAAAGAGAGAAAGTAAAACAAACAAATCAATAATCAATAAAATGAGGAACTAGTTTATTTTAAAAATAAAATAGATAAACCATTGGTTAATTGATTTTAAAAAGAAGAAAATCAAATTGCTAATAACAAAAGCAAAAAAGGTGAATGTATTAAAAATGGAGTAGAAATTATAGCAATTGTTAGGTATTATTGGAGTAGTGAGGTTGCACAGTAAATAGAGTATCTGGTCTGAAGTCAGGAAGATTCATCTTCCTAAATTCAAATCTGGTGTCAGATGTTTTCTAAGTCTTGGCCAAGTAAACCTCAAATGCAGTCATAGAGTCAGAGATAACTGAAATGACAAAACAACAAAAAGGAGATATTCCTCAACTATATGCCAGTAAAACTGAAAATCTAGGTAAAATGTATAAAATCTTCTAAAAATAAAAACTGATCAGATACATAGATGAGGAAATGAAATACTATATAAGACTATCTATAGAAAAGAAATTGAACATGTCATCAATGAGTTTCCTAAGGAAAAATAATCTCCATGATCAGATTTACAAGTGAATTCTACCCAACATTTAGGAATTATTGATCCCAATACTATGTAAACTATTCAGAAAAATAGTTAAAGAAAGAATCCAAAGTTGTTTTATGACATAAATAAGGTTATGACATCTAAATCAAGAAAAGCAAAAAAGAAAGAATACTATAGACCAATTGTCTCACCCCCCATTACATGCAAAGATAGTTTCCTACATTCATTCTTTTGCAAACTTTTGAGTTCCACATTTTTCTATCTCCTTCCCTTTCCTCCCCCCTCCATGACAATAAACAATCTAATATAGGTTATACATGTATAATGGTTAATAAATAATTCTATAGAGGTCATGTTATGAAATACATTAGTACCAAGGAGGGAAAACATGAGAAAGCAAGAAAAACCATAAAATAAATTTTTAAAAAATGAAAGTAGTATGCTTTGCTCTG
The DNA here is from genome assembly GCF_037893015.1 of Macrotis lagotis. Classification (NCBI taxonomy): domain Eukaryota; kingdom Metazoa; phylum Chordata; class Mammalia; order Peramelemorphia; family Peramelidae; genus Macrotis; species Macrotis lagotis. Next base: position 6,701,849 of record NC_133664.1, read on the forward strand.
CATGTTTCATGTGTTTTCTAGCCCCCTCCAACCCCCCCCACCCCTCATCAATGGCATTTTCCATAACAGGTATCTCAGGATTTAGAACAATTATCTTAAAGAATATTGATGTGTTTTTAAAAAATAAGATATTAGTAAGGAGATTATAATATGTATTACAAATATCATACCCTATGACCAGGTAGAATTTAAACCAGAAATGCAGAGTTGGTTCAATAGTAGAAAAACTATTAGCATAATTGATAATAACAAAAACGACAAAAACTGCAAACTGTATCACAGATGTAGAAAAAATCCTTGATAACACTCATAACTATTAAAATCTCTACAAAGCTTAGGAATCAATGAAATCTTTCTTAAAACGATAAGCAGTATCTCTCTCAAACCAAAACCAACATTATTTGTAATGGGGCTAAACTAGAAGCTTTCCCAATAAGATCTGGAGTGAAGCAAAGGTGTCCATCATAACCATTATTATTCAATATTATATTAGAAACAGTAGCTATTGCAATAAGAATAGAAAAAGAAATAGAAGAAATAAAAACAGACACTGTGAAAACAATACTATCACTCTCTGCATGTCAGGATGATATAAACAGAACACCAGAGAATCAACTAACAAATTCAGCAAAATGGCAGGACATAAAGTCAACCCACACAAGTCACTAACATTTCTATAGTCTACCAACAGAATCCACAAGGAAGAGAGAGACAATATAAAATGCTTGAGTATTTATTGCAAAGAAAAACTCAAAGAATGTAAGAACACAATTACAAAACACCACACAAAAAGAGACTAAACAATTGGAGAAATACTAATTACTCATGGGTAAGCTGAGCCAATTTATTTAAAATGGAAATTCTGCCTAGCTTCCTTATTCCCTGTCATACTCAACAAATTAGCAAATATGTATTTAGAACTAGAAAACATAGCAACAAAGTTTATCCAAAAGAACAAATGCTTAAGAATATCAAGGAAATCTTTGAAAAATAATGTTAATCAGGTCTGCATTTCCAATCTCTAATGCAAAGTGTTGATCATCAAAACCAGCTAGTACTGTCTAAGAAATAGTTTGGTGGATCACTGGATTGAGTTTGGTACATTATATGCAGTAATAAGTGATAAAGCCAAAGATCTAAACTTTTGGGGTAGAAGCTCAACATTTGAGAAAAACTTTCTGGGAAGAACAGAAAGTAGTTTGGCAGAAATTAGACTTAGCTCAGCATATCACACACTATAGCCTGTGACAGCAATGACTTAGTTTCTCAGATCAAGACAATGACTGAAAAGTCATTCCAAAGGAACCATGATGAAAAATTCTATCCACTTCCAGAGAACTGATAAATTCTGAAGGCAGATTGAAGCATACTTTTTTCTCTTTGCTTTAATTACTTTATTTTGTTTGTATTTTTTGGTAACACGGCTAATATGGAAATATATTTTATATTACTTCACATGTATAATGACTCCTAAAGGAGAGGGGAAGACTAGAAGGGAGGAGGTAGAGATTTTGGAACTTGAAATTTGGAACTTGAAAATGATGGTTAATTTATCTACATGTAATTGGGGAATAGTTAATGAAACAAAATAATGATTAATTTTTTTATATTTCCCCCTTCTTTCAGAGAGGTTATAGTCTAATGGACAGCCATGCCAAGGAAGGCAAAAAATGGAGGGTAAGAGAAGAGAAGAAAAAAGTTCCAAAAGTCAGAAGTAGATCCTAGAGAGAAATAGTGTGAAAATAGGGGGGCCTGGGCCCTTTGTTAACATGGAGTTCTCTGGAGGAACTGACCAATAAGAAGTAGAAGAGGGATCCTCTAGGGGCAGAAGCAGTAGCAGAGGGATACTTGACCATACTGTTCATTTTTAGTAATGCAGTAGCCAAAGTCAAGGACCTATCTGCTCTTTTTGTCCACTATCCATAATTGTTCCTTAGGCAATATAGTCTGTACAGGAGGGCCACAATCTTTGGGTCTTAGAGGTAAAGCATCCAATGGATAATAATAATAATAATAATAATAATAATAATAATAATAATAATAATAATAATAATATTTTTGTCTTTCAGAAAAGACCATGACATCAGGGAGGTGATGCTATGACAAGCATATGAATAGGATTGAGTGACTCTGGTGCAGTGGACAGAGCACTGACCTTAGATTCAGGAGATTGGGAGTTCCCATCTGGCCTCAGACACATGCCACTTACTAACTGTGTGACCTTGGACAAGTCCAGGGACATCTACAGTCATCCTGATTCATATCTGGCCACTGGAGCCAGATGGCTCTGGAGGAGAAAGTAAGGCTAGTGACTTAGCACAGTTTCCCCTTACTCAAATCCAATTCATGTGCTTGTCATGGCATCACCTCCCTGATGTCATGGTCTTCTTTGAAAATGAAGAACAAACATTATTATCCAGCTGATTGGATTGATATGGATTGGTACAATGGAGAGGGGGACTGTACTTGGGACTTTAAAGATTTTAAAGGGAATTTCTAGGTAAGAAAACTCCCTTCTAAAACAGCCTTTAGAGAATTGCTAGAACATTAAAGCATATTGTGATTTGTTCTGAATCATAAAGCTGGGGGCAGCTAGATGGTGCAGTGGATAAGAGTACACCCTGGAGTCAGGAGTACCTGAGTTCAAATGTGACCTCAGACACTTAATATAATTACCTAGCTGTGTGGTGTTGGACAAGCTGCTTAACCCTATTGCCTTGCAAAAAAAAAAATCTAAAACTGAATCTTAAAGCCTCCATCAGAAGCCAAATTTGAACCCAGGTCTATGTGGTTTTTAGGCAACTCTCTAGAAACCTACCACACCAGGCTGTCTTTCTTGACTTTGCAATTCATTTCCAAAATACAGCAAGGGGCAGAGGAGGAGATGCACACTAAGGAGGAACAAGCAAAGATTAGAATAATGGAAGACTTTTAGTATCAAAGTATTTATGACCTTTTGTGAACATCCAACTTTTCACAATACAGGGGTGCTACTTTCTCCCTTTCTTACCTCCTTCCATCAGGACCCGCTTTAGTGTGACAAGGATTCAGAATTCCATTGGTACAAGTCTCGGGCTCACAGAGCATCCTTCTATATCTTAGCAAATGACCTTTGGAAGGTGTAGAGATCCAGGGCATCCTCAACATGTGGCTAGTCCCAAATATTAACTCTCTAAGTTCAGCTGGGTTGTCTCTTATAGGAAAAACAGCATCCAGCATTGGGCATAGATTTGATGGTTTTCCACTTTGGGAGGATCTACCAGTGTCTACATTTTTTCCCCCTCTTTTTGCCTCTTCTTATTTAGTCCCTGAATTTGAACAAGTTTACTTTTTTATGTTGCACTTGAGAGTTTCTAGGCAGCTCTGATCAAGAATGCTTGGAAGTCTTCTGTTTATAAAATAGTCATTTCCCCTGAAGTATTTATTACTTGGTTTTTCTGGGCAGGTTGTTCTTGGTTGTAAGCCTGTTGCTTTGCCTTCAGGAACATTATATTTCAAGTTTCCTACTTCTTTACAATGATGGTTGCTAAATCTCATGTGATCTTGAATGTGTCTATTAAGCACTTGAATTGGTTTTTACTGGTTTCTTGAAGTATTTTTATTTCTTTAACCTGGGACCTCTGAATTTTAGATATATTCCTGGAAAAATCATTCACATACAGAGGAAACAAAGCTATTGAGTCTGAATGCAGACCAAAGAATACTATTAATAATTTTTAAAACTTGCTTTATGTTGTTTATTTCTTTTTCTCACATTTATTTCCCTTTAGTTTTGATTCTTCTTTCATAATATGGAAATATATTGAACATTATTGTAGATGTATATAAACCATATTACTCTTTGACATGAGGAGAGAGGAGGGAAGGGAGGGAGGTAGAAAAATATGGAACCCAAAGTTTATAAAAAGATGAATGTTGAAAACTATATCTAAATGTAATTGAAACAATAAAACAAAATAACATTCCAAAAAAGATAAAATATTACTGGGAGTTTTTATTTTAGAATTTCTTTTAGGAAGTTAGTGGATTCTATTTCTAATTTACCATTTATTCTCAGAGGTCTGGAAAGTTTTCTTTTCTAATTCCTGTCATATAGTCTAGGAAACTTTAAATATACATTTTGGTCCTGGATTTCAGCTATTTTATGCTTTAGACATTTCTCTTTCATTTATTTTCAGGTCAGTTCTTTTGACTATGTGATAATTCATTTTTCTTTTCTTTTTAAAGTTCAATATTTCTTATTGTCTTAGACAATCATTATCTTCTGTTGGTCCGTTCTAAATTTTAGGAATTTTTCTTGCATTATCTCTTCCAAGAATTCAAGTGGATCTGTGTTTTTCTTTGAGGTACTTAGCACAGTGCCTGGAAGACAGCAGGTGCTTCATAAATATTTAGTGATTGATCAAGTGATAGCTCTTTTCAAAGGGAAACTCATAGAAGAGTTCACAGCCCATCCTTTCAGGGCGCCACACATGGCTTGGCTGGACATGGCTTCCCATCTATTCAACTGTAAATAGATGCTATTTAAGTCACCTCTTTGAGTGAAAGGGCTTGAATGACAAGTAGGAAGAAAGCTGTCTCTAGAAAACGATTCCTGAAAGTATTTATTAGCTGTGATAGGAGGGAGAATTATGATAGGCCTAAGATTACAATAGAAATAGACCCAGAGTCCAGATTTCAGCTCTGCTACTTTAATGCTTATAGGATCTTGAAGGATCTTCAAATTCCCTGGTCCTCATTAACCTCAGCTTAAAAATGAGGGGACACAGTCACATAATCTCTAAAAGCTCCTCCAAACCTAAGTTTTGTGCTAACCTTGTCCCATTTCTACAACTTAGCTCAACAGACTAGCTAATTGTTAAATCATAAAATAGAAGAAAGTTGAATTTCACTAGAGTGACGCTAAGGCCAGGACAGCAGGGAGGTGCATAGTAGGAGGGAACCTACAGTCGGAACCAACCTCCTAAAAAGAGACTTTTAATGGGGATCCCTGGGCAGCTTGGCTGGAAAACAAAGACAGTATTCCAGAGAAAGGAGGAATGGGCAACAGGATGTTGGGGGTGGGTACCTGTGAAGGCTACTATGGGGGGAAGAACGATGAATGCACACTTTGACTATTTGACATGTTTTCTTAGAACCTGCCCACTTGCAAGAACTACAGATTCTTAGTGATGCTTTCAAGTCTGACCATCTCTGTATCAGATATGGGTTGCAACAAATAATTCCAATATAGAGAGTATTTCATAAATGTCTCAGGAATCGCTAATTAGAAACTAATTATAGAAAATGCACGTGAAGTTTTCCCTGATGCCTTAACCATTTTTCTTAGTTGAAAGTCTATTTCCTTTGCCTTCAGGAGCATTATATTCCAAACTTCCTACTTCTCTACAATGATGGCTGCTAAATCACATGTGATCTCTATAGGTCTCCTCAATACTTGAAGTCTTTCTGCTGGTTGTTTGAAGTATTTTTTTTCTCCTTAATCCTGGACCTCTGAATTTTAGATATAATACCATCTTTGTCCTCCACCTCCCATCCCTAATTCAACAAAGACAAAACCAAAATCATCCAGGTTTTTAGCCAACTGCTGCATATGTGTGGTAGGAGTAATGGAAGGGAAACAAGGTATGAATTTAAGTGTAGTAGGCAAGGCAATAAGCAATTTTTAAATACTTAGTTTTTCCAGGCACCATACTAAGCACTGTACAAACAGAAGTACAAAGGTAAAAAAAGGAAGAAAATTCCTTCCCACAGGCAGGGAATTACATTTTAATTATGGAAGAGGAATGCTGGAAGGTCAGACTGGTTACTTCCTCAAAATGAAGGTTTTGGGAGGCACTCACAAATAATAAGATGGAGGCCACAGGAGAGGTCTCCCAGGGTAAGAAGAGAGTTTGAAGCCTGATGGTGAAATCTGGAGACACAGAAGGGGAGCCAAGAAGAGCAAGCAAACTGAGGAAAGAGAAAGCACCAACAATTATAACAATTGGGGATAAAAGAGAAAGCTTCATGGAGGTAGTGGCTTCCTGCTAAGTCTTAAAAGAGAACTCCAAAGCAGAGGGATGAGAGAGAGGATGGAATTCTTACATGGGGTTGGATGTGCACAATGGCATGTGATTGATTCAGACCACAAAAAAGATGAAAACTTGTTTGACTGAATATAGTCTTTGAAGGGGCATGGAATGAAAAGGAAGAAGTTTGTGCAGATGCCAGACTAGAAGAATTGATATTTTATTCTAAAGAAAATAGGGAGCCCTGCATGTTTTCCAGCAGAGAGTGACAGTGTTCAGATCTGGTTTTTGACAGCTGTGTGGAGGAGGATGAAGAAACGAGGGACCAGGTGCAGAGAAACCCATCAGGAGTCTGTTGCAATGGTCCAGATGAGAGGAGATGAGGGCAGGAACAGCATGGTGGCCATGTGAGAGGAAAGATGTTGGCAATTATTGGCTAGAGGGGGAGGAACTATGAAGGAGACAAAAAGAGTTGGGGAGGATTCCAAGTTTACAAATATACTTCAGCAAAATGGATTTCCATCGAGGGGAAAAACATTTGACAGTTCTAGTCTTCTTAGATTCAATGATCTTTTCCCTCCTCTCTCCATCCCTTTGATTTCTTTTCTCAAATATCCCATGGTCTTTCCTGGTCACTTTTCCTAACTCTCTTCCATCTAGTCACTTGCTGGATTGCCAGAGATGATTGCATCCTAGGGCCCACAGTTCTGACATAGGGTTTCAAAGAAAACTCTTTCTCAAAGTAGCTAATAAATGGTTGACTGTTACTACTGTACCTGCGTGGAAAGGATCATGGAGGTTGTCTAATTGAATACTACCACATCACATAATGGTTGAAGCCGTTCCACAATATTTTGACTGATAGTCATCCAAAGTCAACTTTTTCCTATTTAGCCACATCTTAGATTTAAGTGTTGTTTTATTCAGGCATGACTTATTTTAAAAGCTATATGAAGAAAGACAAGTTGAGAAGATCCTATCCTATAAGATAATTAGGATGTGAAGGCAATAAAAAGCATGGGAATGCCATAGTATGATGTGGTGCTGGTGGTGTTGATGTGCCCATTTGAAGTAAATATTTCTTTGCAAAAGTAAAAGGGGGAAAAAAAGCAAATTATTTGAGAACTATATTTCAGGAGCTCTCCACTCTAATTGCCTTTACTTTTGCTCCTCTTAGTTCTCAATCCTTTATGTTCTGGCTTCTGACCTCATCCTCCAGGTGAAGCTTTTCTCTCCAATCATGGGAATTGCCAGATCTCTTGCCCCTTTCTAAGTCTTTTTTTGGTCCTTGATTTCTCTGAGACATTTGAACCTCTAGACTACTTTCTCTGCCTGAGTGTTTTCTCCTTTCTGGGATTTTAGGACACTGCTCTCTTCCTATCCATCTGAACCTACATTGTTTTTTTCCAGACCAATGTCCATCCCCTGCCCTCTACTCATTGGTGAACTTCAAGTCTCTATCTTCAGTCTCTGTTTCTCAGTGACCCAATGAGCTCTTAAGCTCTCAGAGGGCAGGGGTCATTTTGATGTTGTCTCTATACTTCCAGTATTTGGCACAGAATCTATAAATTGTTATCAATCAACACATCTTGACCTGCTTTAAAACAGCCTACTGGAAAAATCCCAAAGGAAACGTTCAATAGAAGCCTATCTTGACTTGATGCCACATTGAAGTCTTGGATATTTTTGCTTTCTCAGTCTGCCCTCAGCCTGATTTTTTCCCCTCATTCTTCCTCACTTCTTTATTTTAAAACAAATCTTATCCAAGATCATGGTAATAAAATTGAAAATGGAAACCAAGAAGACAAGAGTGTCAATCCTCTGGCTGCCTTGTGAGGTACTGTCTCCATCTCCAAAGATCCTGGGAGGTGCATGGGAAGAAGAAGCTAATGAAGAGCAGACAAAGGGACTGAGTTTTTTCTCTTACCTCAGCTGAGTGGAACTGGCAAATGTTGCTTATATATTCTTTTATTCTATTAAAGATAGGATCTGATTGACTTTATTTCTCATAAATCCTGATCCTTTGAATTGTGTCCTCTGTTCCTTGTACGAGGATGTGGGACAGTCCTGGTAGTCACCCAGGTAAAGGAGACCGAGCCTGGTTTGATTATGCTGTTACTCATGTTCTATGTTCTTGTATCCTATTCACCTAAACAATCCTTTCCTATTATTATTGCTATTATCAGTAATGATCATAGTGATAATAATTAAAGTAGCCTATATATCTTTAATCCACTCCTGGTCACTCTTCTAACTCTCTAGATTATGCCACAAGTTCTCAGCAGCCTTTCCATCCTGGAAAGTCCAGGGAACACCCTTGGAGCCCTTTTCTGTCATTGGTGAGTTCCTCCCAAGGGGTGGGAGGTAGGGTTTTCATTTGGGGAGGTGCCTGGGCAAAAAGCGTCCATTCCCTCTCAACTCTACTTCTGATCCTCACATGGCTCCCTTTACTCCCCTCCTTCATCCTTCTACCATGTTGTATTCCCTCATAAGAATGTAAGCTCTTGAGGCTAGGGAACCTTCTTTTTGCTTCTATGGTAACACCATTAATCTTGGTACATAGGAAGCACATAAGACATGCAGATTATCAGACCCTTTATCATTGCAAAATGGCTAAACATTTTATCTCATTTGATTCTCAGAATAATTCTTTAAGGTCGTTACTGCTATAATTGTAATTATTAGTAGACTCACATGACAAGGGAGGAAATTTGAGAGTTTATGTTCCCTTGTCTAGGTAGTAGTAGAATTGGACCCCACCCAGGTCTTCTAAGTCCAAGTTACTATACCATCATCATCCTCAGTATTCATATTTATATTTATAGAGTTATCACTAATAATTTTATAGTGTATCCCAAAAGTCTTTGTACAGTTTTCAACTTCCAAGTCTGCTAGGACTTTGGGGATTCTCCATGGAGGACCATGGCTCTGGCAAAGGTCTATAAGCATCAGATCACCGTGTTTTCTCTCCATCATGTTTGTAATTCTCCCATTTTCTCTTAGGTTCCTTGTCATATGCTACAGGCTTCAATCTTCCTCCACTCCTTTCAGGCAATTATTTCTTCTCTAAGCTCCAACATGTATACTATTCTTAGTATAAAAGCTCATTTTGATTTCAATATGCTTCCTACAAATGTGGATGTTCTTAGAGGTTAAATTTAGCCATGGGGAAGCACTCCCAAGCAATTCTTACACCAGCAGCAATTGCTTTTCTCCTTACCACCTTCCACAGTTGGCAATTCACAATTAAAAGCATTTAAAAAAAACCAACAACCCCCCCCTCCCCTTTCTCCAACATGACCCTTCAGTGTCTTAAGTTTCTGGGGGTGAGGCAGGGGGAGGATTTAACCCAGCACTCCCCCCCCCAAAGGGATCTAAAACTGGAGAAAAATTTATGAAATTCTGACAACTGACATTTAGAACAAAATCTATGTTGGGATCAACTGCCCAAACACAATGATGAAGTTATTGGAGGACTTGGCCAGACACCAGGAGAACTGATGACAAGTCAGAGTCAGGTCAAGGATTCAGTTGTTTGGATTTCTAGGGTCACCTTTTAGAGAGGCCTTCAGCCATAGGAATAATGGAAATGCCAGATGTTGACATTGAAAAATTCTGGGAAAATGTATCATTTCAATTCTTACCATTAACCACCCCAAAAATGGGGATGGGATCAAATGGGTCTCCTTAGGGCATTTTGGAGCCTCAATCCTGAGGCCTGAGGGAAAGAAGCTTTAGGAAAGGGAAAAGTAGGCAGGGAGACACCTCTGGAAACTCTCAAGGGCAATCTGAGCATTTTCAAGGACTTTTAAGAATTTTCACACTAACTCAAACTGAACAACCATCCTTTCACTGACCTTTTTCCTGAAACAATTGATATTAATGTAATTTATATCAGTCTATTTTACATTGCTTTTTGATGTTTGTCCTTCATTCTTTTTTTTTTTTTTTAGGTTTTTGCAAAGCAATGGGTTAAGTGGCTTGCCCAAGGCCACACAGCTAGGTAATTATTAAGTGTCTGAGGCTGGATTTGAACTCAGGTCCTCCTGACTCCAGGGCTGGTGCTCTTATCCACTGCACCACCTAGCCACCCCTTGTCCAAGACCAGTGACATCAGGGAGGTGCTGCCATGACAAGCACATGAGTTGGATTGGAATTGGGGGAGGGGGCTGTACTAAGTCATCAGTCTTACTTTCTCCTCCAGAGCCATTTGGATCCAATGGCCAGATAGGAATCAGGATGATTCCCAGATGTTCCTGGATGAGAGACAATCAGGGCTAAGTGATTTGCCCAAGGTCACACAGCTAGTATGTGGCAAGTGTCTGAGGCTAGATTTGAACTCCCATCCTCCTGACCTCAAGGGCAGGGATCTATCCACTGCAACACCTAGCTGCCCAAATTGCTTTTTGATTCACTGACATCATGTCGAGAAAGAGATTTTTACCAAAATTGCTGGGTAAAAACTATTGAAAGAATGGAAAAAGCAGAAAATGAAGTAGATAGATGTGCTTTCAAGTAATCACTTTTCCTAGAATTATTTGAACTCTGAGAGGCTTGGAAGAACACAATGGAAGGGTCAGTCATATGGGATGAGGAAAAGGGAGAGAGAACTGTTGGGGACACATATAGGGAAAAAGGAAGCTAGGTGATGCAGTGGATAGAGCACTGGTCTTCGAGTTAGTTGGACAGGAGTTCAATCCAACCTTAGACACTTGTCACTTAACTAGCTGTGTGAGCTTGGGAAGTCATTTCACCCCGATTGCCTTGCATTCAGGGCCATCTCCAGTCATCCTGATTGATATTTGGACACTGGACCCGGACGGTTCTGGAGGAGAAAGTGAGGTTGGAGACCTAATACAGCCCCCCTCAGCCCCCCTCCCATCTAACTCATATGCTTGTCATGGAAGTACCTCCTTGATATCATGGTCTTCTTCAAAAAATGAAGGACAAACATCAGGGAAGAAGGCAATCCCAAAGTGGAGGAGGTGGGGTTGTTGAGGGGACATTAACCTGGTATAAGGATAAGAGTTTAGGCTTCAGCATCAAAGGAAGCCTTCCCCAACTCTTTAAAATCTAGTGCCTCCCCATAGTTAATTATTTTGTATTTGTCTTCTATAAAACTTGTTTTGTGTGTATGTATTTCCATGTTGTCATTTCAATTAGATGACCAGGTCCTTGAGGGCAGAGACTGTTGCTATTCTTTTTGTATCCTTAGTAGGGGCTTACCTCAACTTAGTAGGGGCTTAAATGATTTTATTTGCTGATTACTTGGATTAAAATCTGTTGACTTTACTACCCAAGCAAGAACATGTTGGTTCTTATCACTGGGCTTCAGTTTCCTCATTTTATTTAATTTCCTTTTATGGATGCATTGAATGATCAGAAGACATCATATATATTGACAATAATGGAAGACAATAAAGTCTAGTCCAAGAATTTTCTGTATATTGTTGGAAGAAAATGGGAAACCAGGAACCTACTTACACTATTTTTGTTGCTATCAATTTTTTTGTCTCACTATCTGTCCATCTGTCTGACTGTCTGTCTGTCTGTCTGTCTCTCTCTCTCTCTCTCTCTCTCTCTCACACACACACACACACACACACACACACACACACACACACACACCTGATCAGAGTCAGAAGACACTAAATCCCCAGAAGCCTCCAGCATCTGCTGATGTATTTTCTCAACATGGGTACCGAGAGCCATGGCATGGGAGACTGGCTCAGCATCCAGCCTGGACCACGTCCAGAGACTCCCTTAGCTAAAAGTCTCCTGATCCAGTACTGTAAGACCAGAAATTTAGATGAAAGCAAGGTTTAGTTTTGGCCCCGGGGGGGAGGAATCCCTCCCAAGTCAGCAAATCCCTCTAAGAAAGTGAGAATTGGCCCATTGTGGCAGCCTCCCACCTAGAACCACAGGTCTGTACCTTTCTTTTCAAAGTGGCGTATTCCAGAAATATGACTAAGAGGAACAGCTCTGGGGAGCCAGATGCTCTTTCACTTTGCCTCCTTAGCCAACATCACTGCCCAGCAGCAGGAGGATGAACAGTGGAGGGGCTACCTGTCCTGCCTTAGCAGGGAGGGAGGCACCTGGGCCCCCTCAGGCCCTCCTGGGGCTTCTGGGAGCTGAAAAAGGATCTGTCCTTTCTTATGTTGCCAACAATTTGACTCTAAAGGACTTTGAGGTTCAAAGGGAGCAACCCTTGAGAGGCAGAAGGAAATAAAGCAACTATTCATTGAATAGATAAGGGAAGAAAATGGGGGAGAGAAAAAGTGATTTATCCAAGGTCAAAGTTAATAGAAATTCTCAGTGTCTGGCCAATAGCCATTTTATCCCTAGTTTGTGGATGAGGAAACTGAGTCAAGGAGAGTTGAAGGTATTGCCCAGTCACATATCGCTTAAACCATGAAACTGAGACTGAACTGATATAGTTATATTTAAAGAGTGGAGGAGTGCAGAGGCAATGTCCCTCTGGGATGGCTCAGACTGGATTCAGAGTTTTAGTCCTCTTTGCATTCATCAATGAGTCTAAACTCCTCAGAGCACATGGGTGGCTTGCAGGGAGAGAAACCAAGATGAAATGCCACTTTTGGAGAAAAGTGTCAGAGCCCTGGCAGGACCTGAGAGACCCAAGGATGAGCAGCTGAAGAGACCCCAGCCCCTCTGAGGGCTGTTCAGAGCCTATCTTATGGGATTATAGGAAGAGAGAACAATCATCACACTAGGAGTGGAAGCAGAATCCTTCATATTTATATAGCAAGTGGAGGGGTGCTTAACTAAGAAGCTCAGGACCAAGGATGGTCAGCCCCCTGGTCAAAGTCACAAAGAAAGTGAATGGCTAAGCTACAATTTGAACCCACAGCCTTGATCTCCACATATGCTACTCTTTTTTCCCCACCATATAACAGAATAAAGGAATGGAAAAAGACAGGGTCAGATGAAGAAAGAAGAGATGACACGTCTAGTTTTCAAGTAGCAAAAGAGAGTAGAGAACATGGACTAGGCAGTCTGCTGGGATGGAGGAGTCCTAATCTCTGGTCTGCCTCTGTTCAGTTCTGGCCCCCTACCCATGGAGCTCAACCTCTATGGTCTTCATTTTCCTGCCTTTGAAGGAGTGGTTTTGAACACAACAATCTTTCAGGCCCCATTCTGTCCTGAAATGTTACCATGTGATGATTTTAGGGGACTGTTGATTCTTTTAGGAGTCACCATTGAATAATGGAAAGAGGGATGGACTTGAAATCCTAACCCTACTTCAAATTAGCTGCATGACCATGGACAATTCCTTTGATGTCTCCTGGCTCCGATTTTCTACTCCATAAAATGGGCATAAACATGCCCATAGTGCCTCCTATCCAAGTTTCCTGGGTCTGTTGAGAGTTTTGCGTGTTTTAATGGACCAAAGGACACTTATTACTATTGCAAAGAGAAGTGCCTCCCAAATATAATCAAAAATTCCATTTGCATCCAGAGCTTCCTTCCCAACTCACTAGAGGCTTGTGCTCCTCTGCACCCCCTGAAAATAGAACGTCGATGAAGTGAAATAAAGAGAATTACAAGGAAGCAGCATGGGGTAGCAGTTAATGAGCTCATCACTGATTATCGGAGAATGTTAAACATGGGAACTGGCAACAAGCCACCATTGGAGGCTGATTCCTATGTATTTCTGCCAGGTCCTGGCAATGGCACTGCTCACTGACATGGCTCTCTGACTACTCCAGAGACAGCTCACATCCCAGACTCACAGCCTAGGTGGTCTCTACCCCCACTTTCATAGGCTTGGCATCTTTTTTATCCCTTGCTGCAATCCAGGACTATAGGGAACAACTTAGATATTTACCAAGGACCCCAGATCCCCTCCAGGTAAATTCCTATTTAAATCTACTCCAGAAAAAAACCCACTTCTGGATCCCCATGGGTAAGAATTCAACTTCTTCCTGGTTGCTACCCAGCATTATTAAACTCTTATTAGGTCCTGGACCCTAAAGTTGGGAAGAAAAGGGCAAGTCTCTGGACTCAAATAGTTTAGATTCCACTGGGGGACAACTGGTGAGGTAGTGGCTAGAAGCTCTGTACTTGAAGTAGAGAAAACCCAGGTTCAAATCCTACCTTAGATTTTTACAAACTGTGACTTTGGGCAAGTTATTTAACTTTTCCGTCTTCCATTTCCTCCTATGTCAAATGGAGATGTTCCCTGAGCCTATGACACAAGGCTTTTGTGAGGATCAAAAGAATTCATATAGATAGATAGAGATAGAGACAGAGACAGAAACGGAGACGGAGACAGAAACGGAGACGGAGACGGAGACGGAGACGGAGACGGAGACGGAGACGGAGACGGAGATGGAGATGGAGATGGAGATGGAGATGGATATAGATGAGAGAGAGAGAGAGAGAGAGAGAGAGAGAGAGAGAGAGAGAGAGAGAGAGAGAGAGAGAGACATAGATTTATTTGCTGTACTTTTGCAAACTTTATAGAGGTGAAAAAATGCTAGTTATCATTGCTTTTGTTGTTGGGGTTGGGGGGTGGACCAAAGACTAGATATAGGTTAATTTGTAGAAAGAGAGAACACCAAATGGGACCATGAGCTTGAACTTCCTAGAAGCTCTATACAATGGATGGGAACTGGAAGAAAGCAATAGCTTTATGGACACAAGAAAGGGACAACAGATGATGTTCCAGGAGCATTGGGGAGGCTGCTAGGGCAGGAACTAGGAAGATCTATGTTCAGATCCAAACACAAGACACTCATTAGCCTAAGCAAGTCACTTCACTACTAGCGGCCTCAGTTTGTTCATATCTAAAATGACTTTAATAATGGCACTTGCCTCCCATGGTTGTTGTAACTATTAACTGAGATAATATTTGTGAAGAGCTATGCAAAACTTAAAACTTTACACACACCTTAGTTATTGTTAAAATGATTATTCTTGTGGAATCTGTGGAATACCACATTTATAGTGGTTTCCCTTCTCTGAAGCATCTTCTAGCTACCTGTTTTCATCATTTTATCATTTTTTTGCTTATTCACCCACAAGTGAACATGGCTGACATCACCATGCCTGGGAAGCTCAGCATTTTAACAGATCTCAAAGGAGGGATCAAGTTCTGAAAAGTCAATGTCCCCAAATGACAGACTTTGTTCAAGTGCCACTCAACTGAACTTGGGAAAAATCCCCTGCTAATAAAAGAAAATGTTCAGTGATCTGGCCTCATGTTCACAAAAGACAGCCTTGCACAGACCTTGAGGAGGGCATTATTAACTTAATCAAATCTCCTGCAGAATCAATGGATAATTAAAAGGCAGTTTAGCTAGCTTTATTTTTGAAGTCATCTAAATTAGAATTTCAATAATTGGATGACCTTCTGATAAAATTACTAAAAATCAGAAATAACCCAAAAGACCAGATGTGGGAGAGATTAGAACCTCAAAGGTCCAGGAACCCTTCAGGCACTTGTGCCCAGAGGAGCAGGGAAGACAGGAGACATAACTGGCCAATTAAGGAAACGAAATTGGCAGCCACATCAATGATGCCCCCTCCACTTTCCTCAGTCCTCTCTAGCCTCATCTGCTCACCCAGCACTTCTGCCACCGCCTTTCATTCTCCCAAGGCAAGAGGCTTGCCAATCTTGTCTTCAGTGTCTCTAATTGGGGGAGATGTGAACCACACAGTGAAGAGACTGGACACAATGGGAATGAGAAAAGAGGAGTATGGAGGATGCTCAAAGAGGGCCAGGACCCAGGGGCTTTCTGAACAACCCCTTTCCTTTTCTAAAGAGCAGGGGCCACAATGGACCCTCTGGGCAGAGAAAGCAGGAACATCAAATGTCTTTACTTCTGAATGGGAATTAAAATGTCCTTTTCTTTTGTTCCCCGTGCATTTGTTTCTTCCTATAGGTTTATGTCTGTCCCAATTTCTTCACAGATGCTGTTTTCAAAATAAAAAGCAATTTAGAACTGACAGCCAGAAGTATAAGCCCTAATTAAGAGAAGAGGAATCTTCCTGCTGGGGAGGCAGTTGAGGCTCCTAAGTTTCATGAGACAGGCAAGAGAGAGACTGAGTCAGAGAGAGAGAGAGAGAGACTGAGAGAAAGACAGAGATAGAAAGAGAGAGAGAGAGAGAGAGAGAGAGAGAGAGAGAGAGAGAGAGAGAGAGGAGAAAAGGTTGGTGTTGGAGTGGAAGAGGGAAAAGGAGAAAGAAGAAAAGAGATGAGGGAGAGAAGAATGTCAAAGAAGAGAGTAAAGGGGGAAAGATGGAGGGGAGAAAAAAGAGGAAGAAACAGGGGAGGGGGAAAGAAAGGGAGAGGGAAAGGGACAGAGAGACTGAGAGGGAAGGGAATATGGAGGGAAAGGAGAGACAGGTTGCATGAATATAGAGAGAAAAAGAAAGAAGGAAGTGGAAAGTCAGAGCAAAAGAAGAAATACAAACAGTGGGCATTTAAGAGACAGATTCTATTTGCTTGGAGAGTGAAGGGATGACCAAAGCATTCCCAGCAGACCCCTGGGGAAGCCATGGCGCAATTATTCATTAAAAAGGATAAACTTGAACACCCTGGGGATTTGTCAACTTCTTCAGATATTTCTTATTAATCTAGAAATAGAAAATGTTCTCTGCTGTGGTGTTGAAAGCCTTCTCATCAGTAGAACGGATTAGACCCATTTTTCTTGGAGCCAAGCCAAGTCTTCAGGTCTTCACCAAGACACTTAGGCTGGTTAGGCCCCATCTCTCAGAATGCACAAGAAAATGTGGCACAGTGTTCAGGTAGTAAAAGCTACTGCTCAAAGGTGGCAGAGGATGCTCAATGTCTAGGGTTCTCCTTCCTCTAGATATACCCCATTGGGGGTCTTCTGGCAGAAGCTGAATGACTACATCACAGATCTAATGCACAGATTCAGTATAAACTGTCCTCATGCATCAAAAGGTCCTTGCAGCTCAGAGATCTGATGTTCATTTATTTGTTTATATATAGTTTCTTTTAATTGCCAAGTAAATGGGTTTGCCTCAAGTTTGTCAAACCCAGTGTCCTGATGCTTGTCTCTATCCTCCTGGCCCTCTCTTCAAGGTCTGTGAAACCTTTCTTGGCTTCCCCACCCCATGTTCTGTTTTAAGAAATAATAATTTCAATTGAATGAAATAGGAAAGTATTTGTATTAACAATCAATGCAACTTACCCTTTAGGATAAGAACGAAAGCTGTTGATTTGGAAAAATAAAACAAATCTTAATTAAGTATCCATGATAAGGGTTCAAGAAGCAGAACATGTAGAAAACTTACATAAATATAAGACAAAATTATTCCACAAGGATCAATGATTAAAGGATATGAAGAAAGAGTTTTTTTTTTTAAATCCAAACTATTGGATACTGAGGGGGGCAGTATATGAACAACTCCAAATATTCTGCATAGAAATAACTGTAATAATTCTAAGAATGTGATGAAAATGTCTTTTTTTTGCTATGCATATACTCCAAGAAGGCCAATGATAAAATTCCGTACACACCAATATATTTATACAGGCATTGTTTGTAGCAGCAAAGCAAGTAGATGACCATGAACTTTGGGGAATTGCTAAAGAAATTAAGGTGCAAGAGTGAAACAGGATATTCTAGTACTGTGATAAATGATTAATATGAAGAATTCAGAGAAATGGGAAGATTGATATGAATAGATACATTGTGAACTAAGTGCAGTACTTAGAATGTAAAGTCCCTAAAGTCAGGTGTGGTCATAATTGTATTCTTTCAAAGAAAAAAATGAGAAAATGTATCCATCTATCATTTTTGTAATGGAGGATTTGATTCTAAGCATTCTAAATTAGTGTCATATTTAGCTAATGTCTTGGTTGGTTCTTTCTTTTTTTCCTTTGTTACAAGGGATGGCTAGCTTTATGGGAGTGGGGGGAGAGAGTTATATTTAAAAAGGAAGGTTTTATAAAAATTAAAGTTGTAAATAGAAATTTCAAAATAAACAATAAATCATGTTTCTGGCATTAATAATGTATGGCAGAAAAAATTTTTTTAAAAAAATAATGTATGGCAGGCTAAAGATATTACTGACTAGACCTCTTTTTCCTCCTCTGAAACATGGTCATGCCTAATCTTCCTATCTTGAAGAATGTTTATGAGACTAACAAGAAAATGAATAGAAGCATTTTTCCACATCTGAATAACCTCAATTATTACTATTTCTGGCCTATGAATCATTGATATTGCTCCTTTGTATGTAACCAGTTTGTTGATAAAAAAGGGAAAAATCTGACTTTTCTGGTAGAAACTACTGGAGCCCAGCTCTTCTACTTTCCTTTTAAAAATGGGGAAGTTAGACTAAGACCAGAATGATGAAGAAAACGTTTTGCCTGGCTGAAAACATTTCATAAATTGTCATGAATAATAGCATGCTAATTATTCATCATAAGAATGTCCAGACTTTGATAGTCGTACATCTGCCACTGGCCCTTTCTTGTCCTCCATTTCCCCATCTGCAGGTTGTCCTTTAGACTCAGTGACCATGATGGAGGAGCATTTTGACACTAAGTTCTTTGATGCTTTGCCCATTGTAAGATAACAGAGCATATAGATCTGGGTCTGGTAAAAGCTGTCTGAGGTCCTCTGAACTAAATCTCATTTTAAAGATGAGGAAACTAAGATCAGGAAATCTTAATTTGCTCAAATTCATGTGCTTAGGCCTTTATCATTATCAAAGCACTGAAACAAATCAGCCTTTCTCCGTTCCACTAGGTAAGGTCCCTCTGCACACTATTGGCCAGGATCTATCTGGCTGCCAACTGAAGGGCACCCTCCCCACCTCCCCACACACACACAGACCCTGCATAATTGAATGTGAGTTCAGGAGATATATTAAATATAGCCATTCACAAGGGGACTCATTTGCTCCTGTCAATAGAAGAGAGAAACAGAGCAGCCTGCAGTCTACCAGACAGCCAAAGGAGGTGATTAATAATCCAAGGATTATCTCTGATCCAGAGGTGGGGATTATGATGGGCTGGGACATGGGGATATCTTCAAAGCCAGATTGTTTGTGAGAAGAGGAGGCAAAGAACATTTCACACATACCAACCGTGGGAAATAAGTTTGGACAAAGTGTGGAGATGTGGCATTTATGGTCATTGAAGCATTCCAAGGTTTACCGAGAGTTCCTGGTCTTTAATCTGGGTTTAGAGAGTTTTGATGGATAAAGAAGATCCATGTCTTCTTCCCTTCCTCCATACTCCAGGGTAAAGTCAATCATGCCCTCCCATGTCCAAGGGAAAGGAAGAAGGAAATGGTCACACGGGGATGCATGGGCTCCTTATTATAGTTCTCTGTTCCAGATCCCCAAGCCTCATGACAGTGTGTGTGTGAGAGAACACTGTGTGGGAAGGAACATGGGTATAAGGGAGCATGTGGGTGTGTATGTGTGTGTGTTCATCCATAAACAGCTAGTAGTTCCAGAATCAACATTTTAATTGACTTGAGGACTAGGCATGCTTGCTGTGCTTCCATTTGTCCCTAGAAAAGGATTGACGACCCCCATGAAGGTTCCTCCTTTCATGCTCTTTATTTCCCAGAGACAAAGTTGAGAATTCTGCCTTTGAAGCCCCCCCCCCATTCTTGTATCCCAAGAGGCTATCATCCAATTTTGCCTGGAAGCTCACAATGGATTGTTTCCCTGGGAAATCTCTATTTAAGAAATTGTGATGCTGAAGGGGAAGGTTAGTTCCAAGGATAGCCCAGGCTCCCTCTAGCTCTGTGTACATGAGGGGAGATGGGGTAATGTGGGGTAGGGTTCAAGGCAGTTATAGTTTAAGGAAACATGCCTAGATCTAAAGATCATGGTGAGGAGATCCTGCAGAGCTTAGGGAAGCATCAAAAAAGCCAATCCTAGCCTCAGGAAAGATGTGCAGAGTGCAGGCTAGGGAGAGCAATTTCATGCCTGGCACTGGCATTCATATACATCACGCTGACTCACTGTCTTCCTCTCTAAGGCAGATTAAAAAATATGTTTTAAGAGAATCTCTGGCTCAGGAACTTGTTCATATGGTGGCAGTGTGGGCTGGTGGAAGCAGGAGTGGATCTGCAATCGAATGACCTAGATATGAATTCTCTGATTCTTACTGACTGAATGGCCTTGGGAAAGTCACTGCCAACTGTCTAGGACCCATTTTCTTAGCAGCAACAATATTTAACATTTATAGAACTCTTACTATGTGCTAAGCACTTTAAAAGGAAACTGCATTTGGTGCTTATGTCAATGTTAGGACCTACCTCAAAGGTTGGAAGGTTCAAATGAGGTCACATTTTTAAAAGTTTGCACAATTCCTGATCTATAGCAGGTGCTTATTAAAGACTCTTTTCCTTCCCTTTCTATACTGTTTTTAAGATTTATAAAGCATTTTTCAAATGCTCTTTCATTTGTTGTTCCTGATGTTCCTGTGAAGTAAGGGATATTACATTTTTTTGGTTTTATAGGTGGGGAAACTGAGGTTGGGAAAGGCTTGTTCAAGGTCACAGTTACTAAGTATCTGAGGCATGATTTAATCTTAGGGATTCCTCTCTTCCTGATAATTGTACCCTCTTTCCCTTGGGAGTCACAATACCCACGCCTAAAGTACAAGAGTCCAGATACTTTGATGATCAGCAAACTCAATATGATTCAACAGACTTCATGGCAGAAAAAGTAACTAATGGCATTGTAGTCTGCATTGGAGAGATGCTTTGTGATCATAATGATAAGAATGAATGACGCTTGGGATTTGTCCTGGTCAGACCACTTGGAGACTGCTGTACTTACATCTGGGAACTGAATTTTGGGTGAGGCCTGGAAAAGACCTTGCTTGGGCCAGACCACAAGCACCTGGAGATATTGAGCTTGGAGAAAACTTGGAAGTAGAGGGACAATGGGGGCCCTCCTGCTGCCCAAAGGGCTGGCATTGGGAAGGGGGATAGAGCCTGATTTTGTTTGTGTTTTCTAAATGAACTTCATTAGAAATAGTAGGAGAAGTGGTGGGAATGTGTGAGAGGAGGTTCGATGTGAGCACAAACATCCCAACTGCCAGTGCTGCCTAGAAGATGAATGGCCTTTGGAACCAATGACTTTTATCTTGCTGGAGGTCTTTGTTCAAGCAGAGATTCTACCAAAACCTGTTGGGAGCAGTGGGAGGTCAGGTCGGACAAGATGGCCTATGGGCCCAATTCCAACTGAAAATCTTTGTTTTCAAAGTCCTTAAGAGCAATGAGAGGAAAACTGCAGGAACTGAGAGGATTAGGACAGGAAATGGTTAATTGCGAACCATCTGATTCCATTTTATTAGCCAATTCTGGAGATAACATAGTTGCCTTTCTATTCAATTATAATTCTAGTCCAAATTCTGTCCTGTGGAAAAAAACTTTAGTTAATTATGGGAATTGGGAGAAACCCGTGTGTGTGTGTGTGTGTATGTGTGTGTGTGTGTTGTGTGTGTGTTGTGTGTGTGTATGTTTTAATTTGACCCTATGTGCCCAAGAAACCAGACCTCCCCAACCTGCTGCTTAGAGAATCTTAACTAAGCACCTCAGTTATACAGACCAGAAGCCCAGTCATCCAAAGATTGATGCAAGGAGTTTTCTCCCAATTGTACATCTTAAGCAGCCCTTATCTGGCCCCATCCTGATTAGGCACTTATTGTTTCCATATCTCTTTGATTCTTTACTTGAAACTTGAGGGGGTAGGGGGACACTTATTTTCATGAATTCAGGGAATTTCATCTGTTTATTCTCTCCCTCCCAATTTGAAAAGTTCCTAATCTTTCCTCCAATACCTATCATTGTATTGTTTCCTCTTAATTAATTGGCTTTATTTGAGTATTTATTTTTTGGGTATAAAAGTCTATCTTCTGTCTCCCTCAGTATTTATGGTTCAGTCCCAAGGTAAGGAGGTCTGGTCTGCTTTGTTAAGCAATTGGTATTCATTGCTTAATAAATCAATGTGCTTGGAAGATCCAACTTTTGTTCTATAGATGCCAACAACGGAAAGAACATCGCTTTTGAGGGTTGAAGATCTGAATGTGTATTTACTATCTGAAATATCTTTGACAAATCATTGAAATTTGGAGCTTCACATTCTTCATATGTAAAATAGGAGTTTTTTCCAATTATGCTAGGTTTGATAGTAGAATCCGCAGAGGAAATGTGTGAAAATTTATAGATTTCAACTGACATTATTGTATACAATCTTTGCCCAATCAAGTGGACTTTGACCCCATATACCAAACTAAAGTCAGAGGTAAGTGAGATAGAATTATTTGGAACCCAAGATCCAAAACTAGGTACTTACCAGAGAGGCCAAGATCAGGGCAGAGGCCTTTGACCCAGAGCTCTCCCCTAAAGGAAGGCACTGACCATATGTCTTATCCACTGAGTGGAGCAGTCTCCATGGGAAGGAAGGCCAAGGGTTTGGCCAGGGAACAGAGAATAAGCCTTTATTGTCCTTCATGATACAATGGGATACAAGTGACTGGGATGATCAATATATATATATATATATATATATATATATATATATATATATATATATATATATATATATATATATATGCCAGCTGAAGACCACAGGTCCTCCAGTTTCTCATTCTCTTTATTATTATTATTATTATTATTATCATCATCATCATCATCATCATCATTATCATCATTATTATTATTATCATTATCATTATTATCTCTGAGACACTACCCAGTTGGATAAACCATGTTATGGGCTCATCACTGCAACTTGAAGTCAACAGATTCCAGTTCACCCTACCTGCACCTCTAACCTGATGAAAATTCTGGAAGCCCTCCCACTATCCCTAGCATGGTATTTTTCCAAAATAATTTCCATGCTGTAGACTAAGTAAATAAGAGACTATCTTGAGTGGCAAAAAAAAATTGTGTAGAATGAATCATTTGGAATCATCCTGAAGACTCCCCACAGCAGCAAATATTATGATCAATGAAGAAATAGAGCATGACTAGGGGAAGACAAATGGAACATCATTAACCTCTTTCTTACAGAATAAAAACTGAGGTTTGGGCAAAAATGCCTCTGGGGATTAACCCAGAGGACCCTTAACTCTATGCCCCACAGAAGAAGGTTTAGTCACTCTCACTGGAATCCTCTTGGGCAGTGCCAAGGAGTCATATAAAGAAGAGGCAGGAATAGAAATAATACTAAAAAGAGTGACTCAAGGAGTCAGTCATCTTAGACACTCAGCCACAAGGGAAAGGGGCAGCAGACTTTGAAAGCCAGTCTCTTAGCCTTGAATCTATTATTATGGTCTTATTTAGTCACAGGAAAGTTGGGTCATTTAGGAAACTATTGCCTACCTTGAGGTGGGAACAAAAAGAGGATGAAGGAAAGAAAGGAAGAAAAAGAGAGAAAAATAGAAAAGGGAGGAAGGAAAGAAGAGAGGAGAGGAGAGAGAGGAGGGGAGGGGAGGGGAGGGAAGGGGAGGAAGAAGAGATAAAAGGGGGAAGGAAGGAGATAATGAAGGAGGAAGGAAATATATCTATAAAATATATTAAAGCATACATACAAAAGCCTTTTTCTTATGATGACATTATATTGTGTTATTATCAAATCACTTTTGAGTCCAGAAGTTGTGTCTTTCCCACAATAATTCAGCTAATAAATATGTAAATTGAGAGTTGAGCCCAGGTCTTTTCAGAGCCAGGCTTCACCCATTACACCACCAGGGCTTTTGGGGAAAGTCCCCAACATGTCCATTTTTGGCAAATAGATGATTTTGCTATTTATATTTTTCAAGAATTTGTTCTTGGTAGTATGTCAGTCTCCGTGTTTGATATCTTCACTTCTTTTACTTGTTTTAGAGTCTACCTTCAATTTCATTGCATGTGGTTCATTGCATTTGTTGGGCTGCCCATGGTGGGCCATGCCTTTACTAAGAGCAGGTTTTTTTTTTGCAAGGCAAATGGGGTTAAGTGGCTTGCCCAAGGCCACACAGCTAGGTCATTATTAAGTGTCTGAGACCGCATTTGAACCCAGGTACTCCTGACTCCAGGGCCGGTGCTTTATCCATTACACCACCTAGCCACCCCAAGAGCAGGGTTTTAAAAGCTTAGAAAAGAAAATCATGACTATCTGATAAACCCAGGGAATACTCCCTGGAACTGCATTGTTCAGGAAAATATTGACCGCTTCAGCTGGAGTTTCAATTCAAGAGAAGTTCAGATAGAAAGGCCATGTGAAATAAGCAGAGATGCCAATCAGGGATGACTTCCTTCTCTAACTATATAGGAGATTGCTCAGGGGAATCATTTTACTACTTCCTCTGTTATTATGCTATTGAATAAATGCATGTAAGCTTAATGACAAATGAGGAGGCACTGTATTTCAATCTTAGTTAATCCATTAGCTTGTCTTTTCCTAAGATTAATTTTAATAATGCTACTTAATAACACAATTTTCCTGTGTACTGCAGAATTCCTTTTATCATCATTTATGCTAATATTCATTTACAAAGGCATATCATTTCCTATTGTATAAGCTTGAATATTATAGCTCATTCTACTCTTTTTAAAATATTTTCTGTAGATGTGATAAAAAATGTTTCTCTTTGCTTAGAGGAGAAAAAATTGACTTGCAAGTTATTTAATTCTCTCAGGAAAAGGTCTTTTTATATAGAGATCCAAGTTAAATGATTAGGTACATTATAATCCTTATAAATTTTGTTTGAATCAATAATGTAATTTTCTCATTAATGATTTTCAATCAACTGCTACTTAATTATTCCATAGATTACAAGAGAAAATTTCTTCTAAAGGACCAGTCCTTTAAAAATCATCTGAATTCCATTATCATTAATCCAAGTCCAATCTATTGAAAGTTTAACTTTTTTAATTGGCCTCAAATCCACCCCCCCCTTTATGTTTTGGGAAAGTTTCTATCACAATAAAGGTCATCTTTGATCAGCTACTCCCTTTGCTTGAAGTGCCTAGTCCTCCCTCCAACCTCCATCTCTTACTGACCTAATTTCTTTTCTCTCTCTCTCTCTCTCTCTCTCTCTCTCTCTCTCTCTCTCTCTCTCTCTCTCTCTCTCTCTCTCTCTTTCCTTTTGGTTTTTGCAAGGTACCCACACAGCTAGGTAATTATTAAGTGTCTGAGGCTGGATTTGAACTCAGGTACTCCTGGCTCCAGGGCCAGTGCTCTATCCACTGCATCACCTAGCCACCCCCTAATTTCTCATTTTTCAAACTCAACTCCCTTCACTCTAGCTTCTCCCACTCCTTCCTCATGCCTCACCCAGGGAAGTATCAATCTCATTTCTCAGATTTCACTCAGGATCTTCTCCTCCTCGCCCCCCCCCCCAGCCAATTTGCCGGTGTATTTTCCATGCACTATTGGCATGGTGCATCAATAGATCAATAAACACTTTTCTGAATGTGTGTGTGTGTGTGTGTGTGTGTGTGTGTGTGTGTGTGTGTGTGTATTCTATCACTTTTGTCTAATGGGTTCTACCTTTTGAATGTATCATGGGTCCTTTTGGCAATCTGGGAAAGCCTATGAACACTTTTTCAGGAATTTGTTTCTAAAAGCATTAAGTAAAACACATAAGATTATAAGTAAAATCAACTAAACTGAAATATAAGTCTTAAAATAAAAATGAAAGATCAGCATATCAAGAACCTCTGCCAGAGGTGAAAAAAATATGAAAAAAATCTTTGAGTCAGTTTTTCTGATAAAGATTAAGAGTCATTTCCGGAAAGATAAATGGTCAAAGAATATTGTGAGGAAAATGTGGGTGTTTGGGTTCCCCAAGAATGGGAAGGGAGGATTGTACGTTTACATTACAAAGACTGGGCATTGCTTAATATTGTCTTATGGGCAAGTGACCTCAAATCTGATCAAAAACTGATGAGAGTGCTCCAACTGCTTTTAACTTGACCTAGAGTCTTGACCTTCTCCTTTGCACATGCTCATTAGCATAATGAGCAAGGTGGGGAAATGTAGAGGAACCAATATATGAGATTTGTGACCCCAGCCTATGATTGGCATGAAGGGGCAGGGACAAAACCTTTCAAACTGTATCAAGGAGCTCTTGTTTTGGGGTTTTCCCTGTCCCTCTCTCCCACCATGAGAAAGGCATGCCATTTTGTTAAGATATCTTAATAAAAGTCATTTTTAATCACTCTGGACTAAGTATTCTTAAGCCATTTATAAACAAATATGAACAGGAAAGTTTTTCAAGGAAAAAAAAACCAAGCAATCAATTGTCACATTAAAAAAAGTTCCAAATCACTAATAATTAGAGAAATGCACGTTTAAACAACACTAGGAACCACCCAACTCCTATTAGATTAACTAAGAAAAAAAAATTAAATTGGTGAATTCTGAAGAGGTTGTAAGAAAACCGGGGCATTAACAAATTAATGATGGAACCATATGAACTGGTTCAATCAGTTTTGAAAGCAATTTGGAACTCTGCACAATATATTATAAAACTGTATATTGTATGATCTAGTGATACCACTATTATATCTGTATCCAAAGAGAGCTTAAAAATGGGAAACAAGTCCAAATGTACAAAAATATTCCTGGAAGCTCTTTTCATGTTGGTAAAGAAATGGAAGCTGAAGGGTATGCATCAACAAGGGAATTAATTAACAAGTTTTGGTATATATGTGTGTGTGCTATTTTGCTATAAGAAATGATGAAGGAGGATGGTTTTAGAAACAAAAAATCTTGGTAAAATTTATATGAATGATTAAAAAGTGAAGGACACAGCATCAGGAGAAAATTTACACAAAAATAACAATACCATAAGGACAAAGAACTTAGGAACTGGTCAATACAATGCCTGACCCCAGTTGTGAAGACCTGTTATGTACTGTCCACCTACAGAGAGAAAGCTAAGGGGCTCATATTGCTGAATGAGGCATTTCTTCCCCCTTTTCCTTTTTCCCCCCTCCTCTTTTTCCTTCCTCTTCCCCCTCCCCTTTTCCCTCCTCTCCCCTCTTCTCCTCTCATCTTCTCTCCTCTCCTTCCCTCTCCTCTTCTTTTTCTGCTCCTTTTCCAGAAGACCTTTTGAATTCTTAGATGTCACAGTAGGCCCAGGTGTTAAACTTGCTGAAGGCAAGATCTAAGTCCGCCTGTTTTCAATTGGCTCAGTTCCATCAAAGTCAATTAGATTGTTGTACTCAGTGGTTTCAGGGAAACTGGGAGAGCCATTCTTTCATTTTGTCCCTACCCAGGTTTGGCAGAGAAAATGGCCACATTTCAAGAATGGATGACTGGTTATGTAGGACTAAGGCAGACTGGAGAGGGAGAAGGAAGAAAAGGAAAAAAACAATAATGAAAAGAATTGTAAAAGGGAAGAGAAGCTGATACAAAACATATCCCAGGAAATTTATAGTCTATTGATTGGGGTAGGACTTTTGACCATGGGAATTTGGGGACAGGGTCCAGGGATACTGGAGTGAGATCCTTTGTACTCTTTGTGAATTAAGTTGTATTTTGAAAGAAAGTATATCTGCCTCACCCCCACCCCCAAATAAGTTAGACTTAATTGTATGGTTCAGGAAAACTTCAATCCATCCTTGATATGCTCAGGCCCAAAATATGTTATCCTATGCCTAACCCTCTAAAAGAACTAATATAGTGATGAATTTGGTTTTAAGGTTTACCTTAGAGCTTCCTAAATATGGACTTGTATACTTTGTCTGGTAATAAGCTTTCTTCATTGATGATGTTTAAATGGGAACACAGAACCCTTTGTCAAGTCTGATGTGGAGGGAATCATTCCTATGGAAAGAGCACTAGACCTGATGTAGGAAGATCTAAGTTCAAATGTGACCTCAGACACTATCTATGTGACTCCAAAAGTGTTACTTTATCCTTCTTGCCTTAGTTTCTTCATCTGCAAAATGAGTTAGAGAAGAAAATGGCAAAGGACTCTAGTATCTTTGCAATGAAAACCCCAAATGGGGTCACAAAAAGTCAGTCAAACTGAAAAGCAACTGAACAATAGCTAAGAGTTTGAACTGAATTCTGTGAGTTATTTCTACCTACCAAATGGCTCCTGCTTTTCTCCTTGTCCCTCTCTCTATCTCAAATTTAACTCCATTTCCACCCATGTATCTTTGGATTTGATTGTTTATCTTAGTTCATAATTGAAAATATATGTTCCAACTTTAGAAAGGAAGCATCCATAGCATACCCTTACCTGCTATTTTTTCCTGATGGGTCAAACTTGTTTATTAATCTTGATTAGATGCAAAACAAATGGAGATAGTAAAGAAATTGTCAGATTAACAAGGATGCCCATTGGAAGTTTCATATTAAATTCCAGGAAGATCATGAAGGACAGGAAAGAAGTTGGATTGGTAATGTGGGGAGTGTTGGGGATGATAGAGGGTAAGGACTTTTTCTTGACTCATTTCTGTAGAATGGTTAAAAAAAATGGGGGGCTTTTCACTCAAAGAGCAGAGCTTTGAAGGAGGGGCTAGAAAAGAATATGAACAAAAACAACCCAAGGTAAAGAGGCAAGATCCTTATGGGAAGAAGGAATCCCTATGCTAGTGAAATCTTAGAATATTACCATGCTAGCTTTAGAGCCTTGGGGGAGCTTAGAGACCATCCAGGCCACCCCCTCATTGTACAAATGAAGAGATAAAAGTGCAAAGGAGTCAGGAGACTGACCCGAGATCCACAAATAGATTAAGGGTTAGAACAGAGATTTAAACTCAGGTTCTCTTATTCCAAGTCCAGCATATTGCCCATTGCCTGCGCACCTCAACAGTCTCCATGAAATTGGTTTATCACTAATTTCAAAATGTCGCAGTCCTGGATACTTACATTCAGCATATTTCTGAAGCTGAGAGAATTCAGAAGGACTAAGGTGAGCCCACTTCTCCTGGTTCGTCATAATGATTTCCAAGTTCTCTCTCACATACTAGGCGGGACTTCACGAATGATGAGTTGTAAGAAGCCTGTGCTTCAGTGTTTCCACATGATTAGATGGTCAGATGACAATTCCAGATATTAAAATAAGTGATCAATTTGTATAAGATGTTTGCTGATGCAAATCCTTCCCCTTAAGAACAGCTCTGTAAAAAAGAAAAGAGAAAAGGGGTGATTTGAAGCTATATCCGTCACATGGCACTTCCTGATTAATGAAACAACCATTTCTATTTCTCAATATAATGTTCTCTAGTTGCTCAAGTTCTCTGCATTATAAAGACCTGTCTTTATTCCTTTAGAATATAATGACTACCTATAATTTCAAATTTCACAAAGCCCTTTTCAGACAATGTCTCATTCAAGAGGCAAAAATGTTGTGAGATACTGGTTTTTGTATTCCATTTCTCAGCTAAGGAAACCAAGGCTGAAAGAAGTCATTTGCTCGGGTTTACAAAGCTAGCCAATGCAATAGGGTAAGATTTAAAACCAGGTCCCATGTTCAATAGTCACATGGATAAAAACAAAAACAAAACACTGAATTTGGGAGTCACAGGAACTGATTTGAAATTGTGACTCTCATGATGAAAAAGGGTAAAAACATCGATTGTACAAAAATATTCATAGCAGCTCTGTTTGTGGTGGCAAAGAATTGAAAATGAAGTAAATGTCCTTCAGTTGGGGAATGGCTTAGCAAACTGTGGTCTATGTATGTCATGGAACACTATTGTTCTATTCAAAACCAGGAGGGATGGGAATTCAGGGAAGCCTGGAGGGATTTGCATGAACTGATGCTGAGTGAGATGAGCAAAACTAGAAAAACACTGTACACCCTAACAGCAACTTGGGGGTGATGTTCAACCTTGAAGGACTCGCTCATTCCATCAGTGAAACAATCAGGGACAATTTTGGGCTATACCATCTGTATCCAGAGAAAGAGCCATGGAATTTGAACAAAGTTCAAGGACCTTTAATTTAGAAAAAAAAATCTGATATCTTATTGTCTGACCTTGCTATCTCTTGTACTTGATGTTTCTTCCTTAAGGATAGGATTTCTCTCTCATCACACTCAATTTGGATCCATGTACACCATGGAAACAATGTAAAGACTGGCAAACTGCCTTCTGTGGGGGGTGGGGGGAGGGAAGTAAGATGAGGGGAAAAATTGTAAAACTCAAATGAAATCTTTAATTAAAAAAAAGAAATTATGACTCTCCACTGTGAGACTAGAGAAAATAAATCGAGGGAGTTAGACTAGATGACATTTAAGGTTTCTTCTAGGTCGAAATGTCCAATTCTATGCTTTTTATTGTTATTCAATAAATTGTGACCCCATTTGGATTTTCTTGGCAAAACAATAGTGGATTGGTTTGTCATTTCCTTCTCTACTTCGTTTTACAGATGAGGAAACTGAGGCAAACAGGGTGAAGTGACTTGCCCAGGGTCCCACAGATAGGAAGAGTCTGAGGTCAAATTTGAACTCAGGAAGATGAGCCTTCCTGATTCCAGTTCTCTGCTTGAAATCCTATACTTGCAACCCCCTTACCAAACCCCTTCCTATCACATAGTAGAGACTCACATCATACTTTACCAATGGAATTTAATCATTAGATGAACAAAGGGACTGTTGCTACACCAAAGTCATCAAGTGTGAGCTGGTGTAACACTGGTGTACTAGAGGCTAAAATAGCCAATAGTTGACAGGATGAGTCAAGCTTAGAGACCTTGGGAAGAATAGGGGAAAGGATCTGGCACATTTACATTTTCCTCTTTTTTTTGTTTTTGTTTTTTTGGGTGAAACCAGAATCCTAATTTTTTTTTTAAATCAACTTCCTTCCATAATTTGAGATATAAAGAAAGGCTGGAGATAAAAAAGAACTAATTAAGGTTATCTAAGATCCATCTACAAGCAGAAAGGGATGATTATCAGACAGTCTGGTACTTAAATGAGGCTGGAGGAAGAGAGTAATAGGGCCCTGGCCTCTTGACACTCTCTTTACCTACTGCTTAGCACAATCACTTCTTAAAACTCCCTGATTTGGAGGGCTCCAATAGTAGGAGAGAGCTGAAAAAGTATAGTTTCTGAAATCTCCCAAGAAGGGAAGGAATTGGGCTGGGGAAGGGAGAGAAACTCAGAGCCTTGCCCAGATCAGCTTCAGAAAAAAAAAATCTGATCTGGTCTTTTGAGTCATGATTTCCTCTCTTTTTTATGCAACTGGCTCCATTAGAGAAACAAAAAAAACCTTTCTTTTTCCAGGATTTCTTGAAACAAGATATCACTGGTCCAATTTACACTTGTAAATATGACACCTGGCCTTCAGGCCTCATCCTAAGTGCATTATTCTCAATATCATTTTACAAAAGAAAAAGGACATGACTTTCTTAGAATGTATTTTTTTACATTTAATTTGCTGCACTAACTCAAATCTCCCCCACTTTTTCTTTCCTAGGAACACTAGGAGGCCTTTTCTGAACTCTGGGCAGCCAATTTGCATCCTAATAAGAAAGATTTACAAAATAAAGGCAACACTCCATAGGGCTCCAAGCAGTTATTCTTTAGGTTGAAAGCTTAGCTCAATTCTCATAAAAAAGTCATGCAAAAGACTCTTTCTCCCTTCCCTCCTCCCCAAACCCCCTCCTATGCACCAGGAAGGAAAAGAGAGCCAAGGGGTGGGGAGGAGAGCCCAGCCTTGGCTCCTGGGCCAGCAAGAGGACTGAATTCTTTACTCAGCCATGGGTTCTGAAAGCTTTGGGAAGACTTAAGGAAAAGGAAGAAGAGGGTTATTGTTATACTTGGACTTTTAAGTATTCTCCAAGATGAAGGCTGAATGAAGGATCAATTGTTGGGCATGTGATAGCAAGGATTTGGGGGGGGCAAAGATTAGATTAAATGGTAAGGGGTAATTGTTTATTATTGTTATCTATAAATGAAAGAAATCTGCTGGAGTGAGAGAAAATTCAACACTTAATTCAGGAACCTTGCAGGATGGTGGTACCTCACCTAGCTTGAGGCACAAGGTGGGCTAATTACATCCGGTATTATATATTAGAAACTCTTTCCCCTCCCACCTGGATCTTCATAGGCTCTCAGAGTCTGAGTTACAGTCTAAGAGGTCCGCCCATCCCATGACATGTCCCTAATATGATTCCCCCCACATCATACGATGCATCATCATACGATGCATGTTATGCTGATGAACACTAATCGTCACAGGAGTTGTGTGGGATAACATTCAGTTACCTATTTAAGCAAACTCAGTTGCATGAGGTCTAGATCTCTAGGTTACTCTTGACCTGTTAAAGAATAGTTTCTTCTTATCTTGGGTTTGTCATTTTTGGAATCGGATTAGGAGAACTCTCCCAGTTTTGTGATGGGGCCATTCCCCTTTTGTAATGGATTTCAAAGGGACCCTCCACCCCGTGAAGACCAAGGAAGCTCTACATTCCTCACAATTATTATTGATATTATTGTTATCAATGTCACTATCATTGTTATTGTGGTAGAGCAGATACCCTGTTGAAGCTAAAGTCCCCCAGTCCTGGGATGCTGCATGTTGGTTAGGTTGGCTCCATGTCCCATAGTTTCCAGGCCTGTTTGTTAATCAGTGTTGCGGGAGATGTCATCCAGTCCCCTGATATTTGTCACATAGTCACGTAACTGTACCCAGAAATTGTCAAGTACCTGCTACCTTGGGAAGGAACTGAGATGCAGCACCCCTCCCTCCAAATTGCAATTGTCTCTACCTCATCACTAAAGTTATTAGCCAGAGTAATAAAGTTATCAACCAAAGCTGGTTCCCCCCTGTAAACTATTGCTAATCTCCAATGATGGCATCAGTTTATTGCTACCTTGACTTACTGGTAATAAGCTCTCTTTAAGTCCAGGTTCCGAATTTTGACCTTGTTAGTCTGAGTAAAAGACCAAAGAAAGAAATGTCCTCAACATTATCCTGCTCAGGCATTTACTAATAGTGAATCCTAACCAAGGGTATTAATTTCCTTAATTTCTTTCTTTCTTTGTCTTCCTCCCTTCCTCCTTCCCTCACTCCTTCCCTCCTTCCTCCTTCGCTCCTTCCTTCCTTCCTTCCTTCCTTCCTTCCTTCCTTCCTTCCTTCCTTCCTCCCTTCCTTTTCTTTCTTTCTCTTTCTTTCTTTCTTTCTTTCTTTCTTTCTTTCTTTCTTTCTTTCTTTCTTTCTTTCTCTCTCTCTTTCTTTCATCTAATCTGATATTCATTAAGATGGAATTAATATTTCTTGATCTATACATTTCTGATCAGAAATTAGTCTCTTAACCTTTAACTAATAGTTACAAAATGTCAGTCTGGTAAGACCTGTCTCCTACAATGTTGACTTCACCTGTGTCAGTACTATCTGGCTATCTCAATGCTAGCACCAATAACTTCATCACCAGATCAACAAAGATGAGATATCAAGATTAGAGACATCTTGGATGAGGAGAGAAAATCCTATTGTTATCTGTAAACATTTACTCTTCAGCCTAAGTGGAATTCTTGTCAATAGGAATTTTAAGCAAATATTAAATGATTTGAGAGAATCATATTGTAAATCATGTCATCTATGTGAAATCTCATTGGT
Source organism: Macrotis lagotis (assembly GCF_037893015.1). Classification (NCBI taxonomy): domain Eukaryota; kingdom Metazoa; phylum Chordata; class Mammalia; order Peramelemorphia; family Peramelidae; genus Macrotis; species Macrotis lagotis. Next base: position 6,735,396 of record NC_133664.1, read on the forward strand.
TGACCACCAAAAGTTTTATGATTCTTTGTTCATTTTGTATAAAATGCCTCCCAAATTTTGTATCAATGTTGGTATTTTGCAAGGATACCAACCACCCATGGGTTTGGGTAAGATCCTAGAGAATTAAACTTCATTTATAAAACTAACTTTGTTGTTTCATTTTTAGCCTGAGGAAATTATGGTTAACACTCTCTTCTTTTCTTCTCTCTCTCTCTCTCTCTCTCTCTTTCTCTCCCCCCTTTTTTTCTTTGTCTCTCTTTCCTTCCTTCCTTCCTCCCTCCATCCTTACCTCTCTCCATCCCATCTTCCCTCCCTCTCTTTCTTGGTTTCTTCTTTCCTCTCCTTTCCAAAACATGTAAAGATATATCTACCTAGATATTCAAAAAGTCAAATCTCATTGATTTGGAATTTTTTCCCAGGATTGTAGATCAGAAACTACCTATATCTGCCCATTCTGTGGGATCTTCAACCTTGTCTTCCCAATCCCCTCAGGGAATCATACCTAACCAACATGCCAGACATTTTTTTCTTTTACTCTAAACATTGCAAAGGTATTAGGGGAGCCCCTTAGCCATCCAACAACATTTCTCTCTGGCTTCCTTTTTTGTCTTTACATCCCCAACATCTAATCCAACTTCTTTTCCTTCCATACAAGTCCTTAATATCACCCAATACTCCTGGGGTGTTTTATTTCTCTCCAGGGTTTTTCATTGGTTCCATGTTGTAATCTGCTCACACCAACCATGAACTTTCCTACTCTCTGGGTGATGTGCATATTCATGTCTTTATTGGCATGGTAGTCCAGGTCTCAATTTATACAGCAATATGAGTAAATTAGTTTTATTGGACAGAGCTGGATAAGATTTTTATTTATGGGAAGCTTGGAATTGGTAAAAGTGTTTTTTGCCATTTCCCCAAAATAATCTAGTCTTTTCCTCCATTACACATTCTACTAATTTTCAATTCTGGGCTCAGGTTACTGTCTATTTTTAGTTTTCAGCTCAATTATACATACTTTTGGACACAAGTTCTATTGGGTACCCATTCAGTTGCATATTGAAATCTGCACAATACGTATTCTTCATCAACTTGGATTTTACCATGTAGATGGACACACTAAATGCCTTTGAAGGATTACAAATTTCTTCCAAGATCCTGCAGTGTTGTAGTTGTTTAAGCAATTAGTCCCATCTATAGGAATTCAATCCTTGGATTTTCCTGGGGCTCTCCTCCCTTTCTGTGATAACTATCTTTAGAAAGCATAACTGTCCTTTTATCATTCATCTGATGCTTATTATCAGAGGATTATTGAACAAGGCTACACTTGTTATGTGTTTTCTAAGAAATCTTGAAGGATATTGACATTTGGAGGGGAGATCCCCTGCTAAGACAAAATTCCTAAAATGGCATTTTAGCCAACTGAGCTGAATTTTTTCAATCGGCAAACAATAAAGACAACATATTCTTACATTGTCTACCTTTTTCAATAAATTTTGAGATGGCAAAGATGTCATCCATTATTGACCATCACTTTAAAAGTCTGATCATTCTTTCCCAGTGTCCCCAAGCATTCCCTCAATACCTACTTCAACACCCTTCAGAAAAATGCAGTATTCTTTTTTTTTAGGTTTTTTTGCAAGACAAATGGAGTTAAGGGGCTTGCCCAAGGTCACACAGCTAGGTAATTATTAAGTGTCTGAGGCCAGATTTGAACTCAGGTATTCCTGACTCCAGGGTTGGTGCTCTATCTACTACACCACCTAGCCACCCCAAAATGCAGTATTCTTGAGAGAGGAGGTACACAATCTTTGTTCATTTTCATTTTCTCAGTCACTTCTTTGGGCTACTGAAAAAGATCTGAGATTTATTCTCAGGCTTTCATATCTTTCCCCCTCTGTACTTGCAAATCAGTTCTGTAATATCCTCACAAAGATAGCAAGGGGGAAAGGGAAGGGAAGAGAATAAGGCAATATACATTAGTATAGAAATTATGATGTACCAGATGGTGCTAAGTGATTGTTAAAAAGCAGACTTATTTGATCCTCATAACACATATACAAGTAAACACTTTGTTTTATCCCCATTTCCCAGTTGGGGAAAGAGAGGTAATAAGAGGTTAAGTGATCTACTCTAAATCACACCATTATCTGAGGGTAGATTTGAACTCAGGCCTTTCTAACCCAAAGCCAGCTCTCTGTTTACCGTATCATCAACTGCATGGATTTTCCTCTATACATCTGGCTGTTTTTCCTATCTTCCTTCTTTTTAGCCCTATTTACCTTCTCCCTAAGTTGTCCAGGGACTGGAATAGTTGAATCTAATTGAGATGGTTCTACTATCCTTGATGTAGAAATCTTTTCATTGTAATATTTTTCCCAAATCTTTCCCATTTTTCTTCTGATTATATAATTCTTTCCATTTTTAATTCATGATTACCCTTGGAATGACTTTGCTAAATTGAATTTTTGGAACAACTATTTTTTTTACAGTGGGTAGATAGAATTTATTATTTTTATATCCAATGAGTTCCCTTTCATTCCTAAAATTATGGGATTATATGAAAAAGAAGAGATAATCCTAAAAAAGAAGAGAGAAGTCATGACTAGGAACTGACTGACCCATTTCTTCAGACATATGAATTCCTACTCCAATAACATGATATTTCACAGATTTGGCCTTCTTCTACTAATGCAGATGGCTCAGTATCCTTTCTCCACTAGCAATTGCATCTAAAATGATTAATCCTGTCCCCAAAATAAGGAGGCAAGAGATTCCTGTCCCAAACCTCAGAATTCTCCTTTCAGTGGCTCCTATGTCCACAGAAGAAAATAAAAGTGAAGAGAAATTCATAAATATTCCCTATAAGATTAAAAGAAAAATTTGCTTAGGAACAACCTGGATCTTAATTCCATCTCCTCATATTAAAATAAGTTAAGTATCAGGTCTCTGATTTAACATCCAGAGTATTTCCTCAGGAATTAGGTTGGACTCATTTTGTATATCATTGATAGTGACTTATCTGCAAGCAAGCTGTTTTCCCCCAAATGGTCTAAGCTCCCAGAGGTTAAGCCCTCTGAAACTTTTGGTTTTCTTTTGCCAGCATCTGCTCCTCTAGCACAGGCATATGGATATAGGGATAACCAGATGGGGCTCTTTGTATGAGAAAGAGTCATAGCTGCATGAACTCCTTTGGCAGTCTGTTGAATCCTAGCAATTCCTAAAGAATAATGGGTTTAGATTTTTGAAATAAATTGCATACGATTAGGAAGAAGACCAATTACATTGAAATAGTTAAATATGCATACATGTATACATCCAAAAATTAGATAGATGGATGATATAAAGATAGCTTTATTAAGGCTCAAGTTAAGTTAAGAACTCATGATTTAGTTATTGAGATCACTGAGAGGTTAAGGATTTGCCCAGGTTTTTACACACAATCTGAAGTGAAGCCTGAACATTAGGTCTTCATGTCTCTAAGACAGACTTTTTGTATTATTCCATCACCCATCACCCATCACCATCATCATCATCATCATCATCATCATCTCTCAAAGTTCAGTCTATCACCCACTCTTTTATGGTGGGGTATGATGACAAAAGGGGTGGCACTTTTCAGGCAAGGTAATTTACAAAAGGACCTTAGGTGTGTGATGCCGAAGAATTATTATTTTTCATCATGCCTTAAGACTGAACCATTTATGTGCTGTTTTTGTGTTACTATTATTTTATTATTATTATTATTATTATTAGATACAGGTTAAACTAAACAGACTTTGAGCTCCTTTTTAGTTTGAAGAATCTGTATAACTTTGCAGCATTGCTATGTTAGATTGACTTTAATAGTTACATGAAATGGATAGAATTCTTCCATCTCCTTTCATGGGTATTTTTTAGGGAAAGCTCCAGTTCACTTGAAGAACAGCTGTTCAGTGTTCCCTGTGACATCCTTCCCTCCTCCCCCTTCCCCACGGGCTGTCTCAGGAGTCCCCATGTGGAGCAGCAGAACAGAGCTGTGGAGGTGGGATTGTGGGCGTGGGGAGTGGGGGGGGATTTGCTCATTCCTTTTCCACATTCATGTATGCCCAAGGGTGCTGGGAGTTCAGTTATTCCATATTGCTCTTGCCCTTCACCAAAAGAGTCTTGTGCTTAATGATCCACTCCAGGGTGGTGATTGCATTCTGAACATAATTCCCATAAAGCTGAGAAATTCAGCCATGGTTCTACTTTCTTCTTGGAGATGGAGTGGAGTCAGTGGAAAAGACAGAAGAGGAAACAAGGAAGCACCCCAGCTGTCCAGGATTATACTTAAATGCATTTGCTTAGTTGGATTCTTGACCTTTCTATGGTTATCTTTCATTGATATTAGATATTAATATCCTTTAGCCATTATCTTCCTCTATTTCCAAAGTGAGTCCAAGAAAAGAATAAAGACTATGACCAGAGGATTAAGGAGTCTTGACTCTAGACCTAGAAGGGATGTCAGAGGCCATATAATACAAACAAGGAAACTGAGGCTGGGAGAGTTTAAGTAGTGCCTCAGGTCCCATTGGTAGAGTAGGGATTTGAACTCCTGGTCTTGACTCCAAGTTCTTTCTATTATACTATTTGTGAATCAGGTAGTTTGAGATGTGCCCCAAAACATGTTCACTCATTTTTTATTCAGTAAATATATGTAACCACCAAGACAGCTAAGTAGTTGTCTTCTGTGTACTTTTTGAACCCTAAAATTTCAAAGGAAATGGATCATGTGCCAAATATAAAGTTATTATAGTTGAACTAATATTAGTATCCATGAGATAAGACAGAGCCTCTGCACAAGGCAAAGATTTTATGAATTAATCAAAGAATTAATATTACAGTTCTCATTTAATATCCCCACTCATCCTGTCCTACCCACTCCCCCACTCAAAAAAATATTCCAATTTGTACCCATAAAAGTGAGCCCAAGGAAGTTTATAGGTCTATGACTCAGAGTTCAACTGTAGGAAACTCCTTGGATGAAAACTGTCCAAACTGCTTTCCTGTTTTTGCAAGGTGGGGTATACAATGTGCAGGCACTTGAAGGGAAGGAGGCATGATGGAAAGATCCCAATGGGAGATATGTCCCTCTGCTCGATTTCCCCAAATTCTACCATCATAACGCTAGATCGGACACTTCAGAAGTAAAATTGGTGCCATTCCCTGTTCCACATAGACTTTTTCATCTGGAAATATTTCTTAATACTGTATTCTCAGTATTTCACTAAGCACAAAGAAATAAGAGAAGCCAGTCCCTAGCCTCAAGAAGTTCATTTCATGAGGAAAGACAACATATGCAAAGAAGCTGAAGTGGGTGGGGCAGAGAGGGTACCCAGCCAGTACCTGGCATCATTGGTATTAGAGGCCTTCAGAAGACTTTCTGCCAAATGGGAAATGATGAAGTGTCTGCCCTGACTGCCCTCCTTAAATTGAGGATCTGGGAGGAGTTCTGATGCTTGCCCTCTACCCTCTTCAGTCTGAGGGAGATAGGGTCCTCAGGAGGTATAAGGTTCAGAGGTCATGTTTAATTTGGGGGAAGATGAATTTCTAGAGGTAATGGGGAAGTACAGGTGATTAGCCAGGTGGAAAGTGAAACACATGGCATGCTGACTTTGCCAGATGAATTGTTGTTCAAGAAGGACATGAGGTCAGTTCTTCTGGCATTCATACTGTATAGGTTATTGTCATTTCTCATATGGAGATCTAGAGTTTAAGTCATAAGAGACAAAGGACTTTTGGAGGACCAGTGATGGCACACAATTATAAGGGTTCCTTATGACCCTGGATTTCAGAAAGCCAGACAGCGAGAAAGTAAGATTGTGGTAGAGCTTTGCAAGGTTGAAAGCATTCTAAATTTGGGAATTATTTGGCATGACACTGGACCTGAGTCACAAAGATCAAAGTGAAAATTCTTTCTCAATGCCTCAAAAAGTGAGGAATCCCAGAAAAAGTACTCAACATACTGAAACCTCTATCTTCCAGGGAAAAATGCTTTCCTATTATGCCAGATTCTTTCTCATGCAGTCCCCTGTCACAACTTATTTGGATACTAGCAAGAGCATCCCCATTGTTCTTCCTGCAGAAAAGTGATAAATCATCTCTCACATAATGAACTACAAGGATGTTGAAGACTCCAACCAAAGTGCATAATGTGAAAGTCTCAGATTACCTTGGACAAGTCCCAGAGGTAACTGATACACCATTAAAAGACATTGAAACACTGGTGAGCCCAATGATGCCCTCCTTCTTTGTTTTTCCCCAATCCTGATCCCTTGTAGGCTCAAGTTCTTCTTCAATTCTGTTGATGTTCATCTGAATATGGAGGGAGAGCCACTGTCATGGCCCTAGCTCAAAGATGCCCAGAAACCCTGAGCTGAATGGGGGCTGAGAGATCATCTTGTTCAAAGCCTCCATTTCAAAAATGGAAATGAGGTCAATGGAGATAAAGTGTCTTGATCAAGATTATGCTGGTTTAGGAATTGCTGAGATGAGATCACTATGTACTCATCTTCAAACTTCAGAACCAGTGACTTTCTAGCATGCTTTCCTCTCTTTCTGGGAGAAGTTGGGGTGAAATATTGTTTGTGGTAGAATATAACTGAATGGATAATGAACTTCATAAGGTTATTGTGAGAATCTGCTAATACAATATATGCAAAGTATTTCTTAAGCCTTAAGTTTCCTCATCCATAAAATAGGATGGTTAGATGTGATGACCCTGAAGGCCCTTTCCAGGTCTAGCTCTATGATCTTAGCCACCATAAACATGTTGGCTATACCTAACCATTATGCTCTGGGTATCTAACTCTTTCATTAAATTAAGAATATATATTTTTTGGGAATTTTATACAATCAGCATTTACTAAGTATGTAAGCTGAACTACTAAACAAATGCATAAAAAAATCCAGACATCTTCTATAGGGAATTTTGCATCCAATTGAATTCCAATCACAATGACCAATGCCTCCTGTCTTGCTTCCAACTGCTCCCTGAAGATCATAATAATAATAGCAAACGCAAAATTAACTTCCGAAAGAGGATTAACTTCAGACATTATACTGAATTAAAAATGAATAATGGTGTAATTATACCTTTTCTTTTTATTATTATTATTATTTTTAATAATTAAACCACAATGGTGGATGCTAGGAGCATTTTCTAGGAATTTATGATTTCGTGGGAGGAACTGATACTTTTCTAAACATTAATGCTAAAAGAATACTGAGTGCCAAGGACTCCCTGTTTGCAGTATTGGCAGTTGCCCAAAGACATTTATTGCTAGAGAGGTGCTGTAGGGTTAAAGGAGAATATTTTCCCTAATAAAAGTGATATACAAAGTAAGAAATATGTATAAGACCAGATGTTTGTCCTTCCATCTCAAAGAAGACCATGCCACCAGGAAGGTGATGTCATGATATGCACATGAACTGAATTTGAATGAGGGGGTGCTGTGCTAAGTCACTAGCTCACTTTCTCCTCTGGAGTCATTTGGGTTCAATGGCCAGAGATGAAGCAGAATGACTGGAGATGGTGTGGATGCGAGGCAATCAGGATTGTCCAATGTCACACAGTAAGTGTGAAGTGTTTGAGGCCATATTTGAATTCAGATCTTTCTGGCTCCAGGGCCAGTGCTCTATCCACAGTACCACCTGGCTGCCCTTGCATAGGACCAAGTAATATGTGGAGCCCATTTACGTTCATAAATATCACTACAAGTAAAGGTGGGGATGGCATCTAGGGTTATGTTCTCCTGCAGAGGAACACCTCCTTCAGATTTTCATTTCTCTTGTAAATGGCCCTTAGAGTGGGCTATTCCACAGGTACTATCTAACCATCAAAAGTGCTTATAAGTTAAACCAGTGAGGGGGGAAGTGCTTCCTTCCTTTAGTACTCACAGTGGAAACTTATATCAACAAGGGTTGACATGATGTGAAAAATCTAGAAACCCCCAAGTCCCTTAATATTGCCAGAGAACCTTAGGGAAGGAGTGAAATGGAAGCCTCATGTTCTTTAGGCAGTGGGGGCCATGGGAGTCTACCTTACATTACTCAGTATTTTGACTTATATTGTATATGATTCTGTATATACACATTATCTTCTCTGTTAACATCTAAGTTTTCTAAGGGTAAAGATTGGCTTGATATTGTTTTGTAATCTCAGGTTCTAGCCTAGGATTGGGCACCTAGTAGGTACTTAAAACTTATTGATGGATGAGGATTCATTATATGACTTTCCTATCTTCTTGTTTCTGTCTGAAAGAGTCAAAATCCTTACCTTTAATCTTTGACTTTTTGGTTCTTCATAGTCATTACCTTGCCAGATTTCAACATATTAAAACAGTATATTGAATAGGATTAATCCCATCTTTTATCTATCAGAGAAAGAAATCATGAAGAAGACACAGTTTGGACTCTTGCCAATAGGAAATACAGAGAAAAATGTAGCCTCAATATGATAGATGGAGCAACCTGATTAATTTGGATTTATGTTTAGCACGGTTATACAAACACAGCCTATATTAGATTGTTTTCTGTCAGGGAGAGGGAGGAGGGAAGGGAAGAACAGACAAAAATGTTGAAAACTACTGTTGCATGTAGCTGGAAAAATAAATAAATAAAATAGATTGGAGAATAGAAATAATAAAGGCATTAATAAAATACTGCCCATTGTATAATTTAATATCATGATAAAATAATTTATGCAGAGGAACAAAGACAAATCAAGAAAAATTAAGTGACAAAGCAAAAGAATAAGAACTGCATTATTAAATATTGTCATTATAATAAAATAATAAACAAAATTTGATGGATGGATGATAAGGATTCAAATTTCAATCATTAGAGACTTTTTTGAAAATAACCATTTCTATTTTTTTTCTTATAAGCAGAAGTTCATCAGAGTGTAATGTTAGTTTCTTTTGCTCAGGTGTAAGGGGAAGAAAAGAAATGCTCCTGAAAACTTCCTGGGAGGGACACTCAGGCTCTTTTTGTCATAAAAAAATAAGAAGATTTAATTTATTATGTAGAGAGGACTGTTGTGGGAGTGTAATTGATAGTTTCCCTAGGTTTCTGTAAAAGAAAATAGAGGAGTAAACAAGAGCAAAATAGAACAGAAAGTAGACAGATGATGGATAGCATCCAAACTCATTGAGGTCTGAAAAGGAATGGGACAAGTAGAGACCATGAAGGGAGATAAGGATGTTAAGATATGTGTACTTAGAGAGAAACCTGAATATGCAGGCAGATCATACAATGAGACATGTTCAGCCTTTCACTGAATTCTTTAGCACCAGGGGACTATCCAGGAAACCTTTCCAGGTCCAGAGAGACCCTGAACCCTTCCCATTTCCAGTTGCAACCTAGTCTTGAAAGGACTTGCTTCCTAAACCTCTCTTAGAGTGAACAGTGGTCAGATATTTCACTTGGTTGTAAATATAGGGCTATTTTTTCTATTGCTCTGTTCTTCAAATGATTATGCTAATGTTGTTCTTTGTCTAAGGCTCTTAGTATGGGGAGAAATTGAATATTCAGGTTTAAATTAACTGAGTGGAATCAAATATTCCAGATACATTTTCAAAAGTTCTGTTCATTTGGATTCATATCTCAAAGTTTCCAAAGTGAGTGGGATTCATGAGATGCAGATTTTTCATAAAAAAAATTCTTCACAACTTTCAATTCTCCCTCCTGCTGCAAGTCTCAGCTACCTTCTTTAAGAAGCCTTTCCATTAATATTATCTGGTCCCCTTAATGCTGGTGCCTTCCTTTAAATTTCCTCCAATTTACCCTGTATATATCTTGGAAAAAGAAGTGTGATTGTATGGTCTCTTTATTAGAATGTGAACTCCAATGGAAGAGATCTTAGCATAATCAATAACCATGATGGTGTGGTTGCTGCTATAGAGATAGACATCCTACAGAATGAAGTCAAGTGTACCTTAGGAAGCATCACTAGCAACATAAGTAGTGGCAGTGAGGGAATTCCAACAAGGCCATTTAAAACATTTAAAGATGATGATGTTAATCTACTGCACTTGAATGCCAGCAAATTTGGAAAACTCAATAGGGATCATTGGATTGGAAAAGATCACTTTACATCCCAATCCTAAAGAAAGACTATGTCAAACAATGGTCAAATTACTGAACAATTGTTCTCATTTCATTCACCAACAAGGCTATGTATAAGATTCTTTAAAGCAGGCTTCACCAATATATGAACTGAGAATTACCAGAAGGGCAACCTGATTTTCAAAGAGGCAGAGGAACTAGAGACCAAATTGTCAACATTCATTGAAATATGGAGGAAGTCAGGAAGTTCCAAGAAAGTCTGCTTCACTGACTCCTCTAAAGCCATTGACTATGTGAATCACAAATACATGAAGTTCTCCAAGAGATGAGAGTACCAAATCATTTTACTTGTCTCTAGAGAAACCTGTATGTGGGTAAGGAAGCAACAGTTAGATATGAATATGGAATAACTTATAAATTTAAGTCTGAGAAAGGAGAAGATTGTATATTGTTTCTTAATTTATTTAACTCATATGCAGTTAACTCATATTCAGTGAAATGCCAGAATGGACAAATCAAAAAAACTATGTGGTTGGAAGGAGAATATCATCAATCTGAGAAATATAGATGATATCATTTTGATGGAAGAAAGTGAAGATGAATTAAGAATCCTCTTGATGAGGTTAAAAGAGGAGAATGTAAAAACTGATAGAAAATTGACATTAAAAACAAAGAAAAAAACTTAGTTCTTGGCAAATTCTCCTATCACTTCTTGGGAAAGAGTAGGAAAAGAGATGGAAGCAGTATCATATTTTGTATTCTTGTGCTCAAAGATCACTGCAAATAGCAAATATAGCATATACTTTGGCACATCTGGAAAACATACTGAAAAGTGCCTATATCATTTTGCCAACAAAAATTCATATCATCAAAGCTATAGTTTTTCTAGTATCAATGCTTGGCTGTGAATGTTAGACTCTAAGGAAAAGTGAGTGAGGCAGAACTGATACTTTTGAATTGTAGAGATCATAGATTGTTATCCAGGCATTTGAAGATTTAGTGATTGGAAAGTGCCTTCCAGATACAGAGAATAGTGTTAAATGGTATAAGAAACAAAAGATGTAGAGAAGACTTAACTCATATTTTCAAAGATCTTCTAGTCCAATGGGAATAATATGCAGTATGTTCCACCTGGGTTGCAAAGGACCACAGTACATACAGCCTGGGTCTCACTGCAGAGGAGGGAGCCAGCTCCAGACTCCCAGGATCAACCCACTAATTGCCTGGGTCCCTGGAAACTTGGGTCTATGACAGAAGATGGTTTCCAGATCTCTCAGTCCAGGGATTGTTAAGGACAATTTGGAAGGTCAGCAGGAAAACTCTGCTAACCCCAGAGTGAGCATGAAGACCAGGCCAGCCCAGGCCTCTTCCCCAGAAACTGGAAGCAGGTCTGCAGAGCCATTGGGCACCTGCTTCCAGAACATTCAGTCCACAGATAGTGAGAGGGTCAGGGTAGATCACAGAGGTCTCTCCTCTTTTCTTGGGGCAGGACTCTATTATTCAGATACAGGACTCAGGGCAGGACTGAGATCCAGGTCTCAGCCTGGGGTTCCACAATGCCATAATGGAGCAGGGACCCTCCTTACAGCTCCAGAGCAGAAAGAGGTGCATGCGGTCATACACAGACCAGAGCACAAGCCAAAGGAACAATGAGAGCCTTGATCTTGAAGGAATTGAGGTGGGGGGTGTCCCAGAAACCCTCAAAATTTGGGAAAGTACATCTTCCATTGTGGAAGCAGAGCCCCACTTTAACAAAGAGTTAAAATCATAGACTAGAGAAATGAGAAAACAACAGAAGAAAAAGAAGCTGACCATAGATTATTAATTTGGTCCCATGGATGATCAAAATGTACACTCAGAAGAAGACAAAGTCAAACTTTCTGCATCCAAAGACTCCAAGAAAAATTTAAATTGGTCTCAGGCTATGGGAGATCTGGGGGAAAAAAGATTTTGATAATCAAGTAAGGGAGGTAGAAGAAAAAAATTGGGAAGAGAAATAAGAGGGATATAGGAAAATCATGGATACCAAGTCAGCAGTTTGGTGAAGGAAATACAGAAAAGTACTCAAGAAAATAACATCTTAAAAATGAGTTTAGGTCATATGGATAAAAGCAGTCCAAAAGTTCAATGAGGAGAAGAATGCTTTAACAAGCAGAATTGGCCAGATGGAAAAGGAGATTAAAAAGCTCTCTGAAGAATATAACTCCTTCAAATTTAGAATGTAACCAAGGGAAGTTTGATTTTTGAGAAATAAAAAACAATAAAATAAAACCAAAAGGATAAGAAACTAGAAGAAAATATGAAATATCTCATTGGAAAAACAACTGACCTGGAAAACAGATCCAGGAAAAATATTTTAAAAATTATTGGGCTACTTGAAAGTCATGACCAGGAAAAGAGCCTAGATTTCATTTTAAAAGAAATTCTCCACTCCCTGATGAATATAGATGCAAAAATCCTAAATAAAATCTTAGCAAAATGATTACAACAAGTCATCACTAGGATAATACATTATGATTAAGTAGGATTTATTCCAGGAATGCAGGGTTGGTTCAATATTAGGAAAACTGTTAGTATACTCAATTATATCAACAACAAACCTATCAGAAATCATATGATCATATCAATAAATGCTGCAAAAGCTTTTGACACAATACAGCATCCATTCCTATTAAAAACACTAGAGAGTGTAGGAATAAATGGACTGTTCCTTAAAATAATTAGCAGTATGTATCTGAAACCATCAACAAGCATTATACTCAATGGGGAGAGGCTAGAGGCATTCCCAATAAGATCAGGGGTGAAACAAGGGTGCCCATTATCACCACTACTATTCAATATTGTATTAGAAATGTTAGCATCAGCAATTAGAGAAGAAAAAGAAATTAAAGGAATTAGAATTGGGAAGGAAGAGACAAAACTCTCACTCTTTGCAGATGACATGATGGTCTACCTAGAGAATACCAAGAAATCATCTAAAAAACTACTGGAAGCAATTAGAAATTTTAGCAAAGTTGCAGTTTATCAAATAAAATCCTCATAAATCCTCAACTTTTCTATATATGTCTAGCAAGAAACAGCGGGAAGAGCTAGAAAGAGAAATCCCATTCAAAGTAACCTCAGACAATATAAAATATTTGGGAGTCTATTTGCCAAGAAAGACTCAGAATCTTTTTGAAAACAATTATAAAACACTTCTCTCACAAATGAAATTAGATTTAAATAATTGGGCAAATAGCAACTGCTCATGGATAGGTAGAGCTAATATAATAAAAATGACAATTCTACCAAAACTAAACTATATGTTTAGTGCCCTACCAATCAAAATTCCAAAAACTTACTTTAATGAGTTAGAAAAAATTGTAAGTAAATTCATATGGAGAAATAAAAAGTCAAGAATTGCCAGGAGCTTAATGAAAAAAAGTGCAAAAAAGGGTGGCTTAGCCCTATCCGATCTAAAATTATATTATAAAGCATCAGTCATGAAAACTGTTTGGTATCGGCTAAGAAATAATAGAGTGGTGGACCAGTGGAATAGACTAGGTGTAAAAGCAGGAGAGGATTAGAGTAATCTGTTGCTCGATAAACCCAAAGAGTCTGGCCATTGGGATAAAAACTCCCTCTTTGATAAAAACTGCTGGGATAATTGGAAGTTAGTATGGAAGAAACTTAGATTAGACCAACACCTCACACCTTTTACCAAGATAAGATCCAAATGGTTACAGGACATAGACATAAAAAACAATACTATAAGCAAATTAGAAGATCAAGGACTAGTCTACCTGTCAGATCTATGGAAAGGGGAACAGTTTATGACTAAGGAAAAGTTGGAGAACATCAGCAAAAACCAATTAGATGATTTTGATTACATTAAATTAAAAAGCTTCTGCACAGATAAAACCAATGTAACCAAGATCAAAAGAAATGTAATAAATTGGGAAACAATCTTTACAACTAATGATTCTGACAAAGGACTCATTTCTAAAATATACAGAGAACTGAATCATATTTTTAAAACAAAAAGCCATTCCCCAATTGACAAATGGTCAAAGGATATGCAAATGCAATTTACAGATGAGGAGATCAAAGTAATCCATAGCCATATGAAAAAATGCTCTAAATCATTAATTATTAGAGAAATGCAAATTAAAGCTTCTCTGAGGTACCACCTCAAGCCTCTCAGATTGATCAGTATGACCAGGAAGGATAATGATCATTGTTGGAAGGGATGTGGGAAATCTGGGACACTATTACACTGTTGGTGGAGCTGTGAACTCATCCAACCCTTCTGGAGAGCTATTTGGAACTATGCCCAAAGGGCAACAAAAATGTACATACCCTTTGACCCAGCAATACCACTACTGGGTCTATATCCTGAAGAGATGAGGAAAAAGGGTAAAAACATTACTTGTACAAAAATATTTATAGCAGCCCTGTTTGTGGTGGCAAAGAATTGGAAATTCAGTAAATGTCCTTCATTTGGGGAATGGCTTAGCAAACTGTGGTATATGTATGTCATGGAACACTATTGTTCTATTAGAAACCATGAGGGACAGGATTTCAGGGAAACCTGGAGGGATTCGCATGAACTGATGCTGAGTGAAATGAGCAGAACCAGAAAAACACTGAACACCCTAACAGCAACATGGGAGTGATGTTCAACCTTGAAGGACTTGCTCACTCCATCAGAGCAACAATCGGGAACAATTTTGGGCTGTCTGCAGTGTACCATCTGTATCCAGATAAGGAGCTGTGGAGTTTGAACGAAGTGCAAGGACTAGTCCCTTTAATTTAGAAAAAAACAGATAGCTTATTGTCTGATCTTGTTACCTCTTAGACTTCTCTTCTCTTTGAGGATATGATTTCTCTCTCATCACACCCAATTTGGAACAAGGTACAACATGGAAACAAAGTAAAGACTGACAGAGTGCTTTCTGTGGGGGGGGAGGGGGAGGGAAGCAAGATGGGGGGAAAATGTAAAACTCAAATAATATCTTTAATAAAAATAAATAAAAAAAAAGAAATTCTCCAGAAAAATTGCCCTGATATCCTAGAAGCAGAGAGTAAAAATGAAATTGAGGGAAATCCACCAATTACTTCCTAAAAGAGATGCCAAAATAAAAAATCCCAGCAAATTTATAGTCAAATTCCAAAACTCTCAAACCAAAGAGCAAAATATTACAAGCAGCCAAAAAAAATTCAGTATCATGGAGCTATAGTCAGGATTACACATAGTTTAGCATCATCTACATTAGGGGCTTGTAGGACTTGGAATATGATATTCCAGAAGGCAAAAGACCTTGTATTACCCCCAAGAATCAACTACCTAGCAACACTAAACATTCTCTTTCAGGGAAAAGATGGATTTTCAATAAAACAGGGGACTTTTAAACTTTCTGTTGAGATGACCAGAACTGAATAGTAAGTTTGATTTTCATGTGCAGGACTCTGGTGAAGCATAGAGAGGGTGGATGGGAAGGGCAAATTTTGAGGGATTTAATGAAGTTGAACTTCTTGTATTCCTGCATGGGATGATGATACTGATAACTCTTATGAAACCTTCTCATTTATTACAGCAGTTAGTTGGAGCAAGACATATGAGGGAGCTGAATATGAGGGTATAATATATTATAAAGATGGAATCAATGAATGAGAAAGAATGTACTGGAAGAAAGGGAAAAGAAAGGTGGAATGGGCTAAATTATTTCATGTAAAAGAGGCAAGAAAAAACTTTTGCAATGAAGTGGAAGTGGGGGAAGGTCGGGGGTGATGAATGAGCCTTCATTTTTATCAGAAGTTGCTGAGAGGAAATAACATACACACTTAACAGAGTATAGAATTCTATCTTACCCTAGAGGAAAAAGGGGAAAAAAGAATGGGAGAAAGGGGGACAAAGGGGAGGGGAGGGGTGTATGGTGATAGGAGAGGGAAATTCATGGAGAAGGGAAGTCAGATACAGCACACTTTTGTGGAGGGACGAGGTGGAGAGAGAGAGAGAGAAAGAGAGAGAGAGAGAGAGAGAGAGAGAGAGAGAGAGAGAGAGAGAGAGAGAGAGAGAAGTAAATGGAAGTGGAAGTGGGGAAGAATAAGATGTAGGAAAACACATCTAGAAATAGCAATTGTGGGAAAAATATTGAAGTAACTTCTTTGATGGATTTATGATAAAGAAGGCGATCCATCCCAGAAGCAGAGCCAATGGTGTCTGAACAGAGAGTGAAGAGCACTTTTTTTTTCTCTCACTTTGTTTTCTTGAGGTTTCTCTATCTTTTGGGGGAGGGGGATTAGGTTTACTTTTACAACAAGACTATTGCAGTAATGTGAAAGTAAATAAATTTACAAGCCACAAAAAAAGAATAAGAAAATACCCTTTATGACTTTTCAAGAGCACTGGTTATGGAAGGTTTTTTTTGTTATTTCTGTTATTTTCTTTGTTTTCTCCTTTCCCTCCTCTCATGGTGTCTATATCTGCCTCCCAAAAGTTTCCTTCCTTGCCAATATTGATAATGGTGATGATTGATTTATGAGACTAATTTATGGACTTCTGAGTTTCCATAGTGCTTTAGGACTCACTGTCCTGCTCATGCCCTGGATCTTCCTCTCCTCTCTCCATCTCACATGTCTGAATCAGTCAGTTAAACACTTTAATCCATCAGGATGGTTCTGGCAAACCACAGGCTTTTCCCACATAGGTCTCCAGAGATGGCTTTTTCTATGAATTCCAAATCTCAGATGATATGTTAAATAGTATCTCTTAGAAATATTAAATATTAAACATGGATAAGTCATTCATCCTTCAAGTAGACTTAAATACACACACACACACACACACACACACACACACACACACACACACCCCTTATATGTGAGAGAATAGAAGAGCATTCTTTCCAAATTTGACTTTGCTTGAGATCTACCATCTACAACCTCCAGAGTTAGGGAAGGTGAAGTCTGCTGGGCCCATTTCCAACAGCAGACAGTTGAATTCCAATTTGAGGATGAGCTTTCATTAACAATTTGCTGCAAAGAGTTCCTTCTTTGACATTAGTCAAGTTCAGTACTTGAAGAACCATTCACTCCCAATGAGGGAAGAGCTGTTGAAAACATAAAAGTCAACAGAGCAGTTCCATTGGGTTCCAAATTATAATTTATTGCAAATTCTAAATGATTGGCTCCAGGTCAAAGACCCTCACCAATGGAAACAGCCCCAGCTTGGGTTACACATTCTTCCTGTGCCCTGGATGAGCCACTAACTTTATTAACTAAGGCTTTCTGTTTGTTAATCACACAAGTCATGATGAAGTGTACCTTGGTATCAGGCACTATGGTAGGAACAAAGGTTGCTAAGATAAACATGAAACATTCCTTGTTCTCAAGAAGTTTCCCTACTGGAGGGAGGGTCACTTTGCTCAATCACTCCACACACAATATTGTTCATATATAAAATATGAAAATGAGATATAAAGTAATTTGAGTTTGGGGTGTTTGGTTCAAATGATACTAATGCATTTAGCACCTGGAAAAGCAAAGGGACATGCATGAGATAGAGAGCCAACCTTGGTGAAGGTAAGACTGAATTTCAAAACTTGACTTTGAAATGGATTGAATACATGGCCATAGCCATGCCAACTCTGCATACCCCATGTGATTAGACAGGATCATAAGCTACAGAAAAGCTGTTGATCTTCATTGGTAGGAGATACATTCTTCTTAGGACAGTAGTTTTCACTGCCAAAATGAAGTGTAGACCAAAGTAACAATAGAAACAGCAAGTATGGAGATGATGATAAGTCTAATACTATGTTGTTAATGAAGATATTTAAATTAACCTGTCAGTGTGAGATACAGGAAAACGCATGAAAGTAGATCATGTACAAGCTATCCTCACTTAACAAGTGAGAAAATCAAGGATAAGCGAGTTGATGACATCCAAGGTTACAAATGACCAAGATCTCGAGTCAGGACTTAAGTCCAATGGAAAGAAGAATGTTTCTAAGCAACACTACTATTGGAGATTCTCTGCAAGGCCAAGAGACTTGATGAGTTTGTCACTGTGTGCCCATGGGCAAATGGTGATGGTTTAACAGAGCCAGAAAGAGAAAGGGAAATACTGGTCTACAGTTTATGATCTATCTAGTTGTCATTAATTAAAATACATCCATTCAGAGAGGCCCACAGTGTGAATTAGGAGAATATCTGAGGAACCTGTAGCATCTCCATTTCTCAAGGAAACATGCTGTCCAAGCTTAGCAGAAGTTTTCTGTACATATTCTTTGGTTCTCTGATCCAACACAACTTCATTTACAAAGACAGGCAACTTTCTAACAATGGACTCCGTCCCTGAGCTGATAAGAAAAAGGACAACTTCAATATCCAAAAGCAGTTTCCTACACTGGAAATTTTAAGTTAAAACAATGCCATTCGTATTCTCATGCCAGAGTCCTTTCTCTCATCTTTGAACTGTTCTTCCTAAGTTACTTTCATCCATTTTGGGAGTCATAAACTTTCCCTGCCCCAGTCCCCTCCTCACTTTCTTCCTCCTTTTTCTGTAAAAATGTATTACATCTGCATGTAAAAATGGATATCTGTATGTGTGTTCATATTTGTCTGCATATGCACCTAAATGTACATACAAATCTGTGTATATAGAGACAATAGTATAATTATCTGCATGCGTGCGTGTGTGTGTGTCTGTTTGGCAACTAGAAGACTGAGTGGAGAAAGCAGTGGGCCTGGAGTCATGAAAACCTAAATTCAAATTTAACCTCAAGCACCTACCAGTTGTGTGACCCTGGACATGTAACTTAAATTCGGTTTGCCTTACTCCATTAGAGAAATGGAAAAGCATTTCAGCATCTTTGATAAAAAAATTTCCTGGACAATATTGGTGTGATGTGGGGTCATGAAGAACAAGACACTATTAATGTTTGAACAACAGTAATTATTTACATATGTGTATGTATGTTTACATATCTTGGTGCCTAGTCAATTTTCCTGAGAAAAATAGATTTTAAAAATTAAAAATGAGGAGGAAAATGATGAAAAAAGGAGAAAAATGTTTTTTCAGTATTATTTGGAAGATACAAAGATAAGAGTCACTTACTATTATACCATGAATGATGACAATACTAAAATCCTCAATGTAAATTGTTAGAGGAACTTTTTAAAGTTTCTCCAGGGATTCCATCATTTGCTTATTAATTTTTATTTAAATTTTCCAGAGCCACATGCAGGTAGAAAGCACAGAAGCAAATCAAACAGGAAGGACACAATAATTATCCCAAAGGATGCTCACAGAAATGCTTTAGAATTGAACACTCTCAAGTATATATCTTGGCTAATGTGTACAAAAATCAGACTAGTTTTGAACATTTTGAATGTTTTCTAAAAAGGGAGGAGAAAAGCTAACATTTCTCCTATAAAAGTTTTGTAAATAATTCCTTTTATTGTGAAAGAAAGGTTACTTAATACTTTAACTCTTATTCTAGAACCAATCTGTTACCATTAATAATCAAATATAAAACAAAATATCATGAAAAGTAGAATGCTGTGAATATCTAATTTCAATAAGTAAGTGATTTTTAAAAGAGTGCCTACAGCCAAAATCAGCTTCCTAAGTGGAAGATGACAAAGATGTGATTAAGTGGCTGTTATTGTGGATTATTTTTATGAGAAATGAATATTTCCATTTTATATTTAATAACTATTGTATTAGGACCAAAGTTTTCCCATCATTATTTCCTTAATCAGAAACCAATCAGTGTGAGAAATCTCTCTTAGATCTAATCAGACAGTAGAAGAAATTGTAAGTTTTTTTTTTCCCATTGGGTTTGCTCAGACTGGTCTAGGGAGAAGTTGATTATTCCTTTTGTCAAGATAGTGACATGGAAATTGATGCTGCTGACCAAGATTTGAGTGATCTAAGTCAAGTAACTGAAGACCTTCATTTTAATATAGCCTACTCCCGTTACTGTTTTAACCAGTTCTAGCTGTCTGCCACCCTTTGGGAACACCTCCTCTTCAAAGGACATATAAAATGAAGATCTTGGGGAGATAGCCAAATGACCACCTTCATTTTATTAATAATCTGCTGGATTTAGTAATTAAATGATCAAATGCCCCAGTAACTAGGTCTCTTCCACCTTTTTAACCATCACAATTTGGTTTTTTTCTAAAAAAATCCAGCAAGACTGGAAGTTCTATATGAGCTTCATCAACAGCGAGATTTTGCATGCAAGAAAGTGACTATGAACTTTGGCTGTTTTGAGAGACATCACATTTGGAAACGATGGCGGGTGAGTCCCAGTGCCCCAGACAGATCACTCTTGCAGCAAAAAAGACAATGATGAGCTGGGTATGGCTAAGAAGAGAAATCTGACTGGGGAAAAGCCTTGAGATGATGACTTTTGCTGATCAACTAAAGCCATAAGAGGAGACAAAATTGGAAGTGGAGGGGGATGGATGAGAACCTGAAAAAGCTGTTCTTGAAAGATGTTCATCATGAGCACAAGTAGGAGACTGCTATAAATATACATGCACACACATGTACATATATGTGTGCTTGTGTGATAATATACACAGGTATAAATGTACATGTGTGTATGTACACACATATCAACTTGGGAAAGTTAATGTCCTTCTGTCCAATGCATTGTGCAGCAGTCAATGCAGAGAATGCCAGCATTGCACATCAACCCACTCACCTCTTGTCAAAGAGCTGATGACCTTACACTGCATAAAGAAGTGTGTATCTGGGGCATGGTCAATGGGAGAATTGGGATTGCTGAAATCGGTGGGCTTATGATGAGCTTTTTGTTGTATTTTGAATTCAGTGATGGAAAGGAGGGGCTAATGGAAAGGACAGAATAGAATTGCTTATCAAAATAGTTATTAAAATCCTGATGTAATAGTTTAAATGTAAGTTCCTGGTTTGCTTTTAACATTCCATTAGGAATTCAATTTTAAAAAAGATTTTATGAATCATTTACTTCCTAACTAACACTGCAAAATAGATGGCAACAAAGGTATTCCTTGTCCACAAGGAGCATACATTCTAATGAGAAGGGGACAAGATAATGTTGGCAAAGATATTTAAAAAAATAATCAAAGTAAATTTGAGGTCACTGGGGGGTGGGTGGAGGTGGAGAGAGTGAAGCCCTAATTCTTGAAGGAATCAGAAATGGTCTGACAGGTGAGGCAGAGGAGGCAAGGGTAGAAATTGCAAAAGGTAACTTAAGACTTGAAGTTCAAATTGAACTTCCTTTGTAGAGCTCTCCAAAAGGGGAGTTTGGTGGTTTGAGAGGAAATTCCCCTTCACCCAGGATCTTTCTATTTTTTTTTTTTAATTTTTGCAAGTCAATAGAGTTAAGTGACTTGTCCAAGGTTACAAAGTTAAATAAATATTAAGTGTCTGAGGTCAGATTTGAACTAAGATCCTCCTGATTCCTGGGCCAGTGAAGTATCTACTGTGGCATCTAGCTGATGCTGTGGGATCACTTGTTGGGAATTCCTTATATGGATAAATTTGGGCTCTTTGATCACTAGAGTCCTTTCCAACTCTAAAACTCTGAGTTTCTGAGATCTGTTTCACATGATTTGAATAATTCTGAAAGGGAGATATCTAGGCAGAGATCATTTTAGGCATTAAAGGCTGCATGTACAAAGCATGTAAGGAGGAGATGTAATATCATGCTGAACAGAATACAGATTATGCAAGAGGGAGGAATATGCGACCAATCCAGAAAGATAGATTGGAGACAGATTATGAGGAGATTTTAATTTCCATGTGTGAATTTGTTTTTCCCTTCCTCTCTCTCTCTCTCTCTCTCTCTCTCTCTCTCTCTCTCTCTCTCTCTCTCTCTCCCTCCCTCCCTCCCCCTTCTCCTCCTCCTCCTCCTCCTTTCTCCTTCTGGTTTCTGCAAGGCAATAGAGTTAAGTGTCTTGCCCAAGGTCATGCAGCCAGTATCAAGTGTCTGAGACCAGATTTTGTATTTTTCCTGGAGAGTTAAAAGGAGTTTTTTTTTTAGATTGTTGAGCAAGAGAATGACATGGTTAGATCTGTTCTTTGTATGTATTACTTTGGAAATCATTTAGAAAATGGATTGGTGAGGAGATAAGGGGCTGTATTTGGAGGTTACTAATATAATATAGTTAAGAGATGACAAGGGTGAAATTTAGAGTGAGACTAGAGAAAACAGATTTTATGGAGAACAAGAGCTGGGAAGAAACTGACTAAAGGGGCTGAATGAGAGGGATGAGCTGAGGATTAATCAATCAATCAATAGTAAACATTGAGGTTGATAGTGAGGAATGCAAAATTATAAACTAGAATCTGCAAGGATAGATGTACTTGAGAAGTACAAAGGGGTTAAAGAAGCAAAAAGTTGGAGGCTAGGGTAATTAGCTTCGTTGTTGTCATATTGAGTGTGAGATGCCAGTGGAAGATTCAGGTGGCGATGTCTAGTGGAAGGTGAAGGTGTGGGGTTGAATATGAGGGTGGGATGTAGACTTAGAAATCACCTACTTAGAAATAATAGTTGAGCTCATGGGAGTTGGCAAAATCACAAAAAGACAGACTGGTTAGAAAAACAAGGGCATACATCTGGTACCCTTCCACTGGGAGATGGGATATGGAATATAATCCCGGGCAAAGACTTGGGAGCATCAGATACATGGTAAGAGAATCAGGAGAGAACAATAGGATGAAAAACCATGGAGGAAAGAGCATTCACTAGATAGAGATTGTCAACACTGTCAAATGCTGCAGAGAAACCAAGGGAGTAGGGGAAGGAAACAAGAGTGTAGATTGTCTCTGCTACGGGACGGGCATTGCTGCTTTACAAATATTTTCAAAGGCTTAAGGCACATTTGGGAGGGAGGTATTATTATGGTTCCTGTTTTCGGGATTAGGAAAACTGAGATAAACAGAGGTTAATGGTCCAAGGTCACCCAAGTAGTAAGTGAGGTCAGATTCAGATTCAGTCCTTCCGGACTCTGCAGCCAGCACGCTTTCTATCATGCCACCTCTAAATCAAGATTAGAACTGAGAAAAGATCATTGGGCTTAGTAAGAGAAATCTCTGTGGACCTTGCAAAGAGTAGTTGCAGCTGAGTGAGAGCATAAGCAAAAGGTTGAGAATTGAGTGGGAGGTGAGACCATGGATGAAATTCATATAAATAGTTTCAGTTTGATTTTTTAAGGGTTTTAGCTGTGAAATACAGGGAATATAGGACAGGGGCTGGAAGGAATAGTAGGAATAAGGGAAGGTTTCATATGTTGGTTGTTTTGTTTTTCTGTTTGTTTTTGGAAGAGGGAAGTTATCCATATCTGTAGGCAGGAGGGAAGAAAGCAGCCAGTGGATAATTGGAGAATGGAAATCCTGGAGAAATATGCAGAGAGCAGTTTTTGTTGTAGGGGAGACTAGAAAACAAAGTAGCTGCCCTTCCATAGGGGAGTGGGAAATCAAACAGAAGAGAGTAGGAGCTAATGTTAGAGGTACATGGAAAGAAAATAGACCCCTGGGGGCATAACAGTGTTATACTGGTAGTGGAGCTATGAATTTGTCCAATCACTTCATAAATCAAGTTGAAATTATTTTAAGAAAAAATCTACAGGCTTTGACCCCAAGTTCTCATTGTTAGGAATATATTGAAAGGTGGCAAGAGAGAAAGACAGAGGTCCTGGTCATAGTTTTTATTTTCATTTTGATTTTGATTGGTTGTATTTTGCGGTGAGAGAGGTGGAAAGAACTGAAACCAAATGAATCAGTAGTAATTAGGGAACATCTGAATTAAATTTGGCATATGTGATGAGAACTGTCAATGATGGAGTGGTTATCAAAAGAGAGGCACATTAATGCACCACTATGTTGTAGCTGCTAGTCTCATCATTCTGGAAAGCAAGTTATAATGGCATTAAAAAAGTGGCCAAGATGTCCATAACCTTTGTCCAAGAGATTCCTAGCCTGGGTACACATACATGGAGGGCAAAGACAAAAAGAAAAGCCAATTAAGCTGCATATTATTTATAGCATCACTTGTTATGGAAGCAGAAAATGGAAAACAAAGCAGATGCCCCATTGATTGGAGAATGGCTAAACAATTTGTGGCACATGGATGTAATGGGATATTGCTATGCCAAATGAAATAATGAATATGAAAATTACAAAGGAGCATGGGAATGCATTTCTGAACTGAGATAGGGTGAAATAAGGAGAGTCAGGAAAAACAATACATACACATGATTATAACAAGGGAAATGGAAATAAAAAATGAAGCTGTATGATGATAATAACCAGGTTCATCCCTAAAGAAGTGATAAGAACATGAACTTTCTCCCTACTTTGTAGAGATGGGAGTTTGTCTGTGTGTGTGTGTGTGTGTGTGTGTGTGTGTGTGTACGAACACTGCCATTATTGCAGGCCTTTACTAATTTGCTAATTTTTCCCCTTTAAAAAAAAAATCTCAGTTCCTAGGAATGGCATGCTGGGTAGGAGAAGGGATGAACATATTTGCAAATGAAAGGGATGCAAAAATAAAAGATATCAATAAGAATTGCAAAAGGAAAGAATCATGAAAGGAAGGGGTATATTTGAAGGGATGCTTTTTTCTGGAAGTGTTGAAGTAGCCAC
The DNA here is from genome assembly GCF_037893015.1 of Macrotis lagotis. NCBI lineage: Eukaryota > Metazoa > Chordata > Mammalia > Peramelemorphia > Peramelidae > Macrotis > Macrotis lagotis. The sequence continues at coordinate 6,760,108 of NC_133664.1, forward strand.
GATTCAAGGAGTGTATAATGGTGAGAAGGGCCACTTCTTGGAAACTGCTTCAAAAAAGAAAAGAATAGGGGAATAATGTTCAGGAGATTTGAGGTATAGAATTGTAAAGAGGGAGCTCATGATGAGTGGCCTCATTTTTTCAGAGAATATTTGGCAAGGTTTTTTTTTTTGTTGAGAGGGAGGAGGGAGTGAATCGTGTAGGAGGAATGAGAAGAGAAGAGAAGGTTTGGAACAGATGCTGTGGGGTGTGTGTTAGGGAGTACATTAGGGAAGAGTGAAAGGATTGGCATCCAGTAAGGAGGACCCAGCTGGGTTTACATGACACATTTGTAGTGGACCCAGTCCCTGTGGCAAGGGTCCCACAGTCCTGTTCAGAGGCAGGTGAGTAAAAAGCAAGAAGGTGGAGAGTGGGAGTCATCTCTGATTAGCAATTGGAAAGCCCTGGGAAGAGGAAGATCATGGAAGTGGTTCAAGAGATTGAAGAATACACAATCATTTCAGCTTGACTCCATATTAACTAACAACATGTTGGAAGTGGAATGAGCACAGGGCAGGGATGATGACCATCATGAGTATGGAAATAAGGTTTATCAGAAGTGAGACATGCACAGGGAAAGAAGGAAGTGTCAGTGAGCCATAAGTATTTATTCATGTCTACTATGAGTCCAACACATTGCCCCTGGTCTCAAGGAACTTAAGATCTATTGGAGGAGATAAGAATAAAACACACATGTTGTTAATTATTTAATAATCAATTGATCAATCAATTAATTATTTTATATAGGATAAATAGTTAATAATCAATTATTTAATAATAATGTTGAGAAAGGATTCCTAGAGGGTAGAATCTTAGTTGGGACTTGAAGGAGCCAGAATATGGTTGAGGAAATGAGGAGGGACAACCTTTCAGGCATGGGGGGAATGGAGAAAGAAAATGTCTGGAGTCAGAGAGATCAAGTATTTTTTCTGCTCCAGTAAGGAGGTCATGGATAGAATAGATGGCAGGGGCAAAGGCATAAGAAAACTGGAAAGGAGGACAAGGATATGAAGGACTTTAATGCTATGGAGCTGATCATATATCTGACCACGGAGTGATAAGTGGTCACTGACATTTATTAAATGAAGGGGAAGGAGATTACAGATCAAAGAACAAGAGTTTTGAATTATAGTCATGGGGTCCTTGTAAATCTATCATAGTTAAGGTCCCTTAAGATTACATTTTCAGTGAAAGAAATATTTTTTCTACTTCATATCCCCTGATATTAGTTTATATACTCATTTCTCCACTCAATCAAAAAATATTATTAACTGACTACAACATGGTAAGTAGGCACTAGTTGTGGACAGGTGAATAGAAACATCTATCCTGCCCTCAGATAGTTCCTAATCTAATTGAGAGATCAGATATAAACACACAAATGGAGAATACAGCTTAAATGAGGAGGATTTTGAGAAGCTTTGATTTCATCAGACTCAGGAGCAGGAAGGGTTAGGAGGATGATGAAGGAAGGCAAGCTCAATGGAAGGCAGAGTATGAGTTGGACTTCACAGAATGACAGATTTCAACAGGAAAAGAAGGAACAGGAGAGAAAATTACAGGTAAAGGAAACTGTGGAGAATAGTTTAAAAAATTGGAAGATTGCAGTCATATAGTGGTGAGACTGGGAAGAGGAGGAAAGCAATTCAACTTAGCCAGAGGGTTGAATCCTGGGAGGGGAGGATTATTATATAAAGCTGAGAATATAAGCTAGCATCAGCTTTGCAAGACCTAATATGACAGGTAAACAGAACTGAATTTGACTTGAGAGTCAATAGGTAGCCAGTTAAGATTTTTGGAATAGACAACGTGACCCATGCCTTATAAACTCTTAGGATGATTTTCATACCTCTTGCCAAAATGTCCTATTACTTTTATGTAAATGTCACCATTCTCCCTTTTTTGAATATCTAAAGCATGTTTATACTTAAAACCTATTTAATACTTAAATACTTCTATTGAGCCTTCTTTCCTTCATTTTCCTTCTACCCCAACACTCCCCCATTCCTTCCTCTACTGAGAAAAATCACAAATTTCTCACCCTTTCCTCATTTAAACTGGAATCTACATTCCTATGTGTTTATATCTGACCTCTCAATTAGATTAGCAACTCTGAGAGTAGAATAGATGTCTGTTTTCACCTTCACACAAACAGTTCCTAGCCACCATGTTGTAGTCAATTCTTAACATTTTTGACTGTGTGAATACTTAGAACTCAAAATATTTTTAAATACTTAAAACAGTAATCTTACAGCCATTATCTATGTAACTATCTCAAAACCAAGGAAACCAGTTGTTTATGAAAGAAAGTCCCAAAGGAAGAATCTAGTGTTTCCTCACTGCAACTCCATTCATCTTCAGCCCAGAGCTCTGCTGTGGGAGTCACTCTGCACATGGTCAGGCATGGTCTTCACATTTGACTATGCACAAGTTTTGAAACCATGAAACCCAACTCTATGCCGGAAATTCAACTTTTCCATATATGTTTCACATAATCTGTTTGATGATGTTTGCAGATGAACAAATACCATCTCTAATGGGAATGAGGCAGCTCATCTGTAGCTCAGGATTTCTCTGGGATGATAATATCTCCCCCTTTTTTGATTAAAGGTTTTGACTATTGCCTTTAGAGTACTTGACAAATGGGGTCATTTGCACCCATGAAGTCCCTGCTCTTTCATTACATGGGTCAGAAGACACCACACAAGAAAGGAGATAAAAGGAACTTACATGGTTGAAAGGGATTAACTCCTAATTACCAAGCAAACCACCATCTCTATTCCTCAAGAACACTGCCAGTCAAGTCTTAACCCAAGTCGTAACTCTATGTTCTTAAACAACATCTCTCAGATTTATCCTCTCCTCTTCAGTCCCATAGCTGCTGCCCAGTTCTGCCCCTTTCACCTGTTACCTGGACTGGTATAAGAATATATTGATTCTCACTCTAGAGAACAATGTGGAACTACATTCAAAGGTCGAGAAATCTGCTTTCACTTTGATCCAGCAAAACCATTACTGTTTCCATAGAGGAAAAGAACTGGAAATTGAAGGGATGTCCATCAATTGGGGAATGGCTAAACAAATTGTGGCGTATGATGATTATTCTTCTTCTATAAGAAACTATGAATGGACAGACTTCAGAAAAGCCTAGAGAGACTTGCATGACCTTGTGTTGAGTGAAATGAGTAGAGCCAGGAAAATATTGTACACGTGAACATTAAAAGTGTGCTAAATAACTATGATGGATTTAACTCCACTTAATAATTCACTAATCAAAGACAATTCTAAAGGATTTGTAATGGAAGGTGCTATCCACATTCAGAGAGAAAACTATGAAGTCAGAATGTACATCAAAACACTATTTTCAATTTTTAAAATTTTACATGTTTTATGTGATTTTGTCCTCATGGTTTGTTCCCTTTTGTTTTGATTCTTCTTTCACAACATGAGCAATATGGAAATATATCTAGCATAGTTATATATGTATAAACTAGATTACTTACAATCAAGGGGAAGGGAAAGACAAATGGTGAAAATGATCTTTGCATGTAGTTGGAAAAAATAATTATGTTAAATAAAAAGAATATTCCTTAACTTCTAGGCTTCACCTTCTCCAATCCATTCTCCTAAGAGCTGACAAAATGATTTTGTTAACATACAGATCTTTTCATTCCTCTCTCTCTCCTGCACAAGAACCTTTAATAGTTTTCTGTTGTCTCTAGCACAAAATGAATCCTCCTCAATTTAGCAATGGAAGCCCTGTCCAATCTGGCTCTAGCCTCCTTTTTGAGCCTGACTGCATGGGACTCTCCATCGGATACTCTGCATTCTAGCCACACTGACTTTTCCCCAATGCACCATGGTTCCTTTTGACTGTATTCATGCTTCTAAAGAGGTCAAACACCCTCCCTTAGTGTGCTTTCCTCTTTCTTTTGCCTTAGGGAATCCTCATTTTTCTAGGGTCAGATCAGGGAGCACCTTCTCTGGGAGACCTTGTCTGATCCTCCCCCTGAAATGTTTCTATCATTTCCTTGTGTACTTTCTGTATCAGCTTTTTTGGTCTCCATCATATTCAATCTTTTATTACATTCATCCTAACAGCAACCACAGGAGAGAATAGAAGCTCCTGGAGGGAAGTAATTAGACTATTTTCAAAAAATATTTATCTCCCCATTTCCAAAAACAATGACACAACATTGCCAACACTCAATTTTGAATTATAAATTGTGATGCAAGCTTTGTAAGAGATCAGCAAGTTCTGACTAAAAAAAATCAGATCTTATATGAGTAAGTAAAATAAAAATGAGGCAAAGAGAACAATTTAAAAATTGGAAAAATAGAATCTGCTTCTCCATTTGCAACCACTGCCTAGCCATCTCAGCCCCACAACCATAGTCATAATGAATCCAATAAAGACTGCTCCAGAAATTAAGTTAGAAGATTTGCAGGTCTCCACCTCATTTTGCCAGGAGATTTTATTGCTCTTTCTTATTCAGAAACTTCCAGATCTAGAACCTGAAGGTAACTCAGAGGTCAACAAATCCATCTCCCTCATCTTAAATCAAATCATTTTTTCCCCTTGACTTTACAGTATTTTTGTGCTTCCCTCTCTTCCTCACTTTTTGCAATCTAGGGGCCACTGGTCTCCTTGGGATTAGTCACACATGATAAGCTAGCTCCATACTTTGTACATCTGCACTAGCTGTAGCCTCTATTTAGAATTCTCTACCTTCACGTCTCAGTTTTCTTGACCCAGTCAGATTCCCACTTTCTTCAAGAAGACTTTCTCAATCTTTTTAAGTGCTAGCTCCTTCCTCCTTACCCCCTCCAGATTATTTCCAATATTTTCTGAATATATCTTTTTTCATATATACTCCTTTGCATATTGTTTCTATATTAGAATATGAGTTCCTTGAGAACAGGCACTGGTGTTTGGGGTTTTTTTTTTCCTGATTCAGGTTAGATCCTTAATAAATGCTAATTTATTTGATTTGACAGACAAGGAAACTGTGGCCCAAAGACATGAAATTACATGTCTGAGGCTGCACAAGAAGTTAACCACTTTTGCTCACATCACATTTTGTTCACATTCTCATCATTAGATAGCTCTTCTGAATCTAGAGACAGGGTCATTTACATTGTTTTCTATTTAATAATGTTATGTAGCTCAAAGACAAGACTTAATATGATTTCCTCTTTTTTTGTAGACAATTATTCCTTTGGTTTACTTTCCAGCTTCACCACTTAGGGTCCACAATGACTTCAGAAATGTGGATCTCAACCACTCTATTACTTAGCTTCTTTAGAAAGTCTTTGGGACCAAAAGAACTTGCCACTCCCCTAGGTCAGCCTCATGAGAAGCCCTTCAGACTTTGGCTATGTTGGTCTTCAGGCAACTGATTTGTCCAACCCACAATCAAGTTTGGCCAACTTGGTAGGGTGCCAGAGCAAACTGCTTTTCTGTTGCCTCAGTCTTTGAGAATTTAGGTTTACTTTCATGTCAAGGCTACTGAAGAGATTCTAGGAATCCAGCCCCATTATAATTTAGAATAATGTGTTACCCAGGTATAATCTTATGTAGTATAACATTCAGAATTTGGTCTTGCCATTAACTGATTCAGAGATATTAGGTTAATCATTTCTGCTTTCTCAGTTTTAGTTTCTTCTTTTATAAAATGATGGGGCTTAAATGAATCTTATGAAAAAAATTGTCAGTTGAAAAATTATAATTCTAGACTATGAGAAAAAGAAAAGAAGAGAAACAAAAAATATCCTTCAGAAACAGAAAATCTAATGAAAAAGATGGCAGAGTTTGAAAATCTTATTTCCCTCATAAAATACCTACTAATTGTGTATGTGGTTTATGAGTAAACTTTCTAGGTCTGGGAGATTTAGATTAAGTCTGAATGCCAGTATCAAGTATCATGGGATGTTAGGTATCATGGTAACTTCTTGCATGAACAGGACAAAGATGGGGCTCTCCATATTTATGGCTTGGTCAAAAGCTTCACCTTTTACATGACTCCAAGTCAACAACAGTTTTAGAAAACTGTTTTCTTGGACTCCTAACATTTCATTTAATACCTCACTATTCTGATATTTCAGTAGAGATAACTAAGGTTTTCACCACGGAAATGGAAAGCAGTCATTAAGAGTTATTTTGATTCTGTATAAGAAATTAATAAGAAGAGTAGAGAGAATTATAGGAGAACTTTGATGAAAATGTGATATAATCAAGTTACATAAGAAGGAATATGTATATGATCACAATATAATGTAAATAGAAAAAAGCCTAACAATGATAAATTTAAATAGTGGGTAATAAGTGCCATGGAGAGATAACTCCCCTTTTTGTAGAATTAGATTACATGGATGCAAAACCTTACATAAACTGTTTAACTTTACAATTATACTTGACTGACACACTCACACTGACAATTTAATAATTATCTTCCACAAACCAGTATGAACCAGTCATATCACATCCCTGTCCATAGAGAACACTGGCATTTTATAAGATTTAAGATTGATAAAACCATGGCCCGTGGCCCATGGGGTGAAAAGAATAAGTCATAACGAAGGACAGATTTAGCTTCTACCTTGACTAACATGGTTATAGATAGAATTGAGGGGGTGAGGGAGAGAATGACAAAGGATCATGGGAGTGAACACAGAAGTATTCCTACACATTTCTGGGTAAATATCTCTGCGTAATATTTCTGAGAAGTGTTATCCCTGACCATAAACTGACTGATGCCAGGAAGCTGTCATTTATCCCTGGAATTCCTTTTTTTCCATATTATGTATGAAGCCCAAGGTCACCCAGGTGATTATGAATGCTGATCCTCCTCCTCTAAATAGAACACTTACTCCTCAGTACTAAATGTATCTGACACATTTTAGATATTTAATGAGGGCAATGAAATGTTTGACTGTGTTCAGCAATTCAGATCCTAAAAGAACTCAAGAGATGAAAAGTTCAATAAAAATGAAAGACATAAATAAGTAGTTAGTTTGACTTACCCTCTTATTTGGATTATTTTTCTCTTTTCAAAATATTTATGCTATTTGCATGGGGTAAGATAAATGACTGGCTGCTTTATTCAGTGATTTTAATCACTTATCTGAGCCTTGGTCTTTTTCTTCCCAAACCAAAATCATATCACTTTGAAACCACTCAGCCTTTTCTTTCAACATCCTTGGGGTAGCAGGCTGATTAACTTGGTCTTAAATGCCTCTGAATAGATAACTTTTTAAAAAATAACTCTCTACATTATAGGAACATGATTACTAGTGGATCCTTTTTTATCCCTTTTCTATTGGGTTTTAACATTCCTTCTACTAGGCCTCCATGGTTTTAACTCTTTTGTCAGTTGTTTCTTTTCCCTTTCTCTCCTCACCTACCCCAATACAGGCATCATTAAAGATGAAAATATGCATCTGCTTCATTGACTACACTAAAGTCTTTCAGTGTGTGGACCACAACAAAATTTGCCAAGTCTTCCAAGTCCCAAAGCATCTTACTTGTCTCCCGAGGAACATGTGCCCAGGATAAAAAAGCAATAATTAAGACTGAACGTGGAACAATTGGTTGGTATAAAATTGGAAAAGAAGACTATATTGTTACCTTATTTATTTAACTTATTTGCAGAACTTATTATGGGCAAAGACCAGATGGGATATATCAAAAGTGGGTATTAAGGTTACCAGGGAAGATATCAACAATTTCAGACATACAGATGATACCACTCTGATGGAAAAAAGAGAAGATAAATTAAGAAGTCTCCTGAAGAGAGTGAGAGGAGATTGTAAAAGCTGGCAAGAAATTTAACACAAACAAACAAACAAAAGACCAATCCCCCCCTCCTGCCCCCCAAACACTAAGATCTTGGTCATTGGTCTGACCACTTCCTGACAAGCAAGAAGAGTAAAGGTGGAAGCAATGTCAAATTTTATATTCTTGGTCTCAAAGATCACTGCAGATAATAATTGCAGCCATGAATATTAAAAGATGCTTGCTTCTGGGAAGGAAAGCTATGGCCAATCTGGACAGCATACTAAAAAGCAGAGACATCACCTTGGCAAACAAAGTCCATAGACCAAGGAAAGCTGAGTACTCCATAATCGCGGATTTCAGATAGTGGTGAAGACTTTTAAGAGGCCTTTGGATAGCAAGAAATTCAAGTTGGTCAATACTTAAATATTCACCTGAAGGTCAAATGCTGAAGCTGAAGCATAAATTCTTTGGCCAAATAATGAGAAGCTGAGACTCATTGGATGTTGGGAAAGAAGGAAGGCAAAAGGCAAAAAAGGATGCAAAGGATGAGATGGAAAGAGAGTGTCCTGAAACAACACAGATGAACTTGGTCAGACTTTGAGAATTGATGGAGGAAAGAAGGACCTGGTATTCTGTGGTCCTTGGGGTCACAAACAGTAGGACATGACTGAATAATTGAACAACAACAAAGATTTCTAAAAATATTTGTTGACTTACTAGAAAAATTGTAAAAAAAGAACAAACAATGAGAAGATATAAACCAGACAAAAAGAATTTGGGAGCCAGGAAAAAAAATAAAGATGGGTCTAGCAGTCATGAGATAGGTAAGCTTTTATTGGGGATGGGGGTGATACATCAAAGAAACAATGAATTAAAGGGTCAGCTCCTTGAGATCTTTATTTTTTAGTGGACAATGTTAAATAAATTCTTGGTGATTATGATACAAGATAAGTGGCTAGTTAGGAATAGTCTAATTTTTAAATGAAAATTCTGAAGTTTAAGAATTATAACATTGACTCAAATACATAGAAGGTAACTCTCTATTTGAGGGGGTTGAGTCTCTTTAGTTTACTTTTATCTTTCCAAGGGCCCACACTTTACCCAAATTAAGATTTCCAACTGAACCTTTCTTGAAAATAAATCCAACATATGGTTGGGTTGGAATCCCCACAAGGATCTAATTAAGATGTCGACTTGAATGCTAAAGCTCATTCTTTTGGAAACCTTTAGAAAATTAGATTTTCCAAGGAGAAAAAAATCCTTGTACATAGCATATAATAATTCCCGTACAAACAACATATTAGGAAGATAAAAACTTGTTATGACAGGTACCAGATTACTGTTGTAGCTCCTTTAGCAGACCATACTCAGCGAATAAACACCGCCTTTAAAAAACAACAATTTCAGCAATATCTGTGTCTGTATTTGAACTTTTCTTCCCACGGTTAGAGGTTCTTTCAAACGTTATTTTCTTGGTGTATTCCTTCATGTTCTAGGTGAAAATAGTTTTTCTGTGAGTTGCCATAGTTAACACAGTAATACCAAACAAGAAAACTAAACCAACGCCTATCCCATATATGAGGTCTGTGTTCTATACATTTTTACAACCTGGTCATTTTTTAGTAGGAATGCTGAGTGTTGTCATAGGAATAGGCCTTAGAGGTCGAGTCATTCAAAATTTTCAATTTTTCAGGAGATAAAGAGAATCAACATCCTTTAATCTTCCTCAGTTTACTTATCTGAAAAAAATATGGATACTACCTGCTTCACCTGATTGCTGTTAAGAACAAAGATCATCTATGCCAAGTCCTTTCCAGGCTCTCTAGATGTGACTTCTCATTTGTACCACCAGGTTTGAGGGATGAGGCCAGATTCATGGCCTGAAACTGATCCAGAGGCTGCTATTACTGTACAAGAGAAGACTGCACAAGCTAGATGGTTATGAGTCAGCCATTCACAGCACTTACTCTTCCAACTTTCTGGGCTCATCCCATGGATAAAACTTCTTGATTATGGTAATTTGTTCTTAAAACATTATCCGGACACATTCTGTGTTCCACTATAATTCTATTCCAACTATCCCTGCACTGACCCAACTATTAGCATTACATAAACTGAAGGAACTTATATATTTGGACAATAGGGATGGACCTATTTTTGTTAAATTGGAAGTATTTTCCAAAACATTACCTAAACTTCTTCCTAAATACTGTATCATGGAACAGACTTCTATCTTTGTCATAAAGCTGACTATTGCTGGAGAATGGCAGATTCTCAGCATTCATAATACCACTCACTGCTCACTACTGGGACCTAGCCCTGCTGAATGACTATTTCATTAGTATTAAAGACTTGTCTCAGCAGTGTCCATTCAAACTGATCTAAGGAGTTAGAAGACAAATACAAATATTTGGGAATATTTCCCTAATCTACTTTTTGGTGATTTGGGGGGAAGGGTGCTTTTTTCTTTTTAGTGAAGAACTTTGCAGAAAGAGAAAAGTGTTTTCTGCCGTGATAATTGAAGTTCTAAGGACTGGGTAATATAAGATCCAGAATGCAATTGGACTGAAGGGTTTTATCATGACGATCAACTATAATGAATGGGTTTTTTTTTAATTGTAAAGGAATGGAAGGGCATTTATTGGGAGATATCTGGTTTTTAGTTTTTAGCTTCAATTCATGAGGACATGGGAAAAAATGAAATAAGTATCAAGTATTTAGCACAACGCTTTGCATGCATTGAGTGATTCACAAATGCTCTTTTGAATACATCTGAATAATGTTCCTCTGGACATGTCAGCAAAGTGACTATCAATCATGATGGCCCCCAGACTGTGCATCTTCTTGAAACTCAACTTAAGTAGGAAGATTAACCCACAACCTGAAATCACTGTATAATTCATGATAAGAAAAATAACACAAAAAGTCAATGAATGTAATTCATTTGAGCAGGCGGAGAATTAGTTACTCTAGTGGTTCACAGATGGGTGTTAATAACAATATGCACCTGGTAGCTTCTTATTTTAGCTAATTCTTCTTGTTAATTATTATGTGACTCGAAGTCATGCAACACTACAATTGCTGAGGAATTGAAATTGAAAATCACTCAAAGGGCAATGGATAAGCTCTTGGCAGATGGGAATCAGATTTTACACAATTCAGAAAAGGAGATGAGGTATAAAAGATGCCATTTATTTAAGGAGACCAGTGTTACCGAATCATTGAGTTCATGGAGGAAGTAATATATTAGAATGGAAATATAAAAATTTTTTTTGGATAAAATATGGAATTCTATTAGAAATTACATAATCTAATAGGAATCATTTAATAAGAATAGTGAATCCTGAAAATGATGGAGGGAGATGGTACATCATGGCCAGAGATATCCTTTAGGAAGATTATTTTTATAGTTGAGTACAGAATGAACTGACTTGGGAAAAGACAAGGCAAAAAAAAGTAATCAAAAGTATAAAAATAGTTTTGAGTTTATGAGAGACCCAACCAGGAGGGGACAGTGTCAGAAAAGGGAGGAGGGGCATGTATGAAAAATTGTAACAAAGAATTAGCAACTGAGTGGATGTGGAAAATGAGAGTGAAGTGTCAAAGCAAAGATGACACCTCCACTGGGAGCCTGAAGGCAACCTTATTCCAAAAATGAATGAAAAAAGAGGAGGATGACTAAATGGAGACAGGTTTTGAGGTATGGAAGAGAAATGATGAGGCTGCTCAGATAGAATCAATTAAATCCTTCAACAACTACTGTGTCTCATCTATTGTACTAAGAACTTTCAATACAAAGGGGGACAAAGAATAATCCAGCAACAATAACAAAACCAGTTTCTGCTAGACCCCTCAATCTCCATGCAAATAGCTACGAAGAAACAACATGCGTAGGGTAGCTTCAACCATTTGCCAAAAGACAATTTTTGGAATAGTTGAAACGTTTTGATTCTTGTAGGAGTATGTGGAGGCAACATTCACCTGTTTGGTTTTTTTAATTCATTAGAAGGATCACCACCTTTAGGAGGGGCTTCTGTGGAAGGACCTGACTTATCAGTAGAAGCTGGATGCTGCTTTCTCTGCAGATCACTCACAGGCAGTGTGTATGGCATCAACAGGGAAAATCTTTTCCATCTGAACAGCTAGCTTTGCCATATCTCTGCTCTACTATTCTCCCTTTTCTTTAATGACAAGTTTTCTGTTCTGATTATTTTCCAATGACCTTTGTATTAAATTTGCCAAAGGGATATTGAAAGTACCAAGTGGGTTTTGGCTTCCATTTTGAAGACCTCTACTTTCTTTGCTTGTCACACAGACCAAAGCATCTCTAACAGCAGAGTTCTCTATCATTCATTATGAACTCATTTCTGAACTTCATTGACTCATCAGAATGGAAAAATCTTTTATTCAGTTATTATTATGCTGTACTCCACAATTTTCCAGATTCTTTGAGAAACTCAACATAAAACTCAACATAAACTATTCTCTAGCTCAGCTGGAAACATTTAAAAATTCAAATCCCTTCTCTCAGGAGCTAAAGTAACTAATAAATATCAGCTTGTCTTTGTATTCCCAGGGCCTAGCATAGCATCTGGCATGTTATGATTATTATGATTGTAGTTGCTGTTATTTTTAAAATCATCATTGTAATGGGCATTTGTGCTAAGTGTAGTATGTTACGCACAGGGGGCAGTATGTCTTCTTCAATTCAGATTTGCAAATATCCTGCTACTTAGACTAGAGATCTTGGGGGCACCAGGAGACCAAAGGTCACACAACTATTTGATGTGAGAATATGGGCTTAAATTCAGATCTTCTTCATTTTGAACCTGGCTCTTTGTTCACCGTTCCAGGCTTCCTTACATAGGGAATATAATTGTTTATCCTTCCTTTTGGAAGAGGACCAATGCCATCCTGGGGTGATGATGTCTTGATTTGTGCATGAATTTGATTCAAGTAAGGCAGAGCTGCATAAAAGTCATCTGCCTCAATCTCTCTTCTATTCTTCCATCAACAAGACATAAGTCAGGATGAGTGGCCCAGGATGCAGTGGATGACCTTGGGGTCCACAATGTCCAACCAAGTTCTAAGCACAACACAGAACCTGCTTCAGTCACCTTCATGACCTTTGAAACAAATTGCTCTTATTCATGCATTTCCTCCATGGAGGGAAGTCTTCACATGTTTGGGGTAGTCTCCATTGGGCTTGAAGCCTGGTAGTTAGCCTCAAGCTGGTTCAACCTGTCTGCTGAGATGGTTTTACCAGGAGGTGACCACTCTGCATACTATCACATCCAATGCGGGGTGATTAATTAGTTGAACACCAAAGGTGGGTGAACAGCCTTGAAAAGGGAGGGGCAAACCTCACACCAGAGGAATTAGTCCTCCAAGGTGCTAACTAACTGATAAATGAAGCAATATATTTGAAAGGGACTACAAGTATTGATTTAACTCAGCACTTCAAGTGTACATGTCACCATTTTGAATGTTTCTCCTTCTCCTATACTTCCTCCATTGAGCCACCAGAGTGATCTTCCTAAAGGCTAAGCCTGACTATGCTATACCCCACCTTCCCTGCAATAAAGTCCAGTGGCTCCCTATCACCTTTAGGATCAAGTAGGCAATCTTCTGACAGCCAGAGCCTTTCATAACCTGAGTCCCTGCACCCCACTTTTCAGTCTTCTCATACTTTATCCCCACATACTCTATGATCTAGGGACACTGACTTCCTTGATGTTCTCACATATGCCCTTTCTGTTTCTTAACTCTAGACCTATCTCCCTTCCCTCAAATGTTTTCCCTCTTCACTTCCACCTCCTGGCAGAAGAACCCCATTTAAAGCACTTAGCTCAGCCATATTATTTCTCACCTGGCTACCCTATTTCAGAATTTCTGACTTCTCCACTATTGTTCTAGGTGTGATAACATCTTCCCCCTCCTCCCCTTTCTCCTTCTCCCTTTCCCCCTCTCCCACTTCCCAGCTCCCTTCTGTGAATTCTATTCCCCCATAAGAGTGTAAACTCTTTAATGGCAGGAACTGCTTTTTTTTTTTCACTTGTATTTGTGTCCCCAGCACTCACTATAGTACCTATAGTAATTTTACACTATAGTACACTATAGTAATTTTCAGTTGTTTCTGACTCTTCCTGATCCCATATGGAACTTTCCTAGCAAAGCTACTGGAGTGGCTTGTCATTTCCTTCTCTGGTACATTTTATAGATAATGAAACTGAAGCAAACTGCATTGGGTGACCTGTCCAGAGTCACATAGCTAGTAAGTGTCTGAGGCTAGATTTGAACTCAGGAAGATGGATCTTGCAGACAAAGTACCTCGAATCTCTCTCTGTGTTTGTCTCTGTCTCTGTCTGTCTGTCTCTCTGTCTGTCTGTATGTGTATGTCTGGCTATCTCTCTCATTGATCCTAAAAACAAAAACAAAATAATGGGACTGCCATTTAAATGAGTCCTTTTCTTTCTCTCCCAAAGTCATGGGGGGGAGGCAGGCGGGGAGACAGAGGCCAGTGAAAACTCAGTTCCCCAGTGCCCAGTGTAGGAAGAGGTTGAGATAGCTTTGATGTTCAATTCTTAGCTAAATTGTCATTAAAGGAGAAATAATTGGAGATTAATCAAGAAGAAGAAGGGAAAAAAGACAAATTACCCAAGATGTGATGAGTAGAAAAAATTAAAAATCATGAAAACAAAAAAGATAAACCAACAAGGAAGATACTGTAACAGAAGAGAATATGAACTCTAGATCATTTAAATGAGTTCAAAGGCCTATGAATAATTAGAAGGAAAATGAATGGATATTCAAGGAAGCAGAACAATGTGTGTATGCTCAAGAGAGTGTAGACATTTAGTAGGATATTCTCAAATCATTGAAGAGAGAAAGAAGTATGAAAGTAGAATTGGCAGAAGTAATTGGCAGAATATAACAATAACTTCAACAGCAACCTTGAATTTTTCATGGTAAATCTCATTAAAGAAGCCAAAGAAAGAATATCAGTTTGGATTGCAAATTCACACAAATGAGGCCGAGCCAGAAAATGAGAAGCAAAAAGCACCAACCTCCCAATACCAGTGATTCTGATTTCCCAGCAGTGATCATTCAGACCCCTTTCTTTGATCTTGACTATATTCTCCTTTCTCCCTATTCCTCTTAAACCAACAAGTTTCCATAATGTCCTAATCTAAAGTTCTCTACTCTTTTAGCTATGATCTTTGGAATGCATTAAAAATTATATTTCCTTATTTCCCCTAATGTTCTTCATCCCCCTCTTCCAGAAGGTCATCCCTATAAATATACTATTTAAAAAGACAAAAAAGGAAAAATAGCATAATTTGATTATGCACTTAAAAACTTCTAAAAATACATTTAACATATACTATTCATGGATCTTTCATCTCTGCAAAGGATTAAGAGAATGGTGTCTTGTCTTTTGAATTATGCTTATTCTTTTTTAAATACTTTTGCAATACTCACTTTTGTTAGTGTTCATTGTGTTTTCTTTCCATTTGGAGTCATTGTATTATTGTATTTTGACTTTGCTTATATCACTTTGCATCAGTGACAGGCTACTCTGTATTCATCACATTATGTGTTCTTTACAGAACATTTCATTATATTCATGTCCTACAATTTGTTCATCCACTCCCAATTAATGGACATCTACTTTGCTTCCTATCTTTTGCTATTTGAAAAAAGAAAGATTACTATCAATATTTTGGTCTCTCTGAATTATCTCACTATCAATAAATGATCTCATTGGGGCATAAGCCTAGTTGTGATAACTCTGAATCAAAGGGTATGACTATTTCAAGTACAATTTTGAATAATTGCTTTTCAAAAAGCTTTTTATTTCTTTCTTTTGATTCATAGCTCCATGAACAATATTCTAGTGGGTCTATCTTTCTACAACCCCTCTAACATCAGTTATTCCCATATTTTGCCATCTTTGCCAATTTGCAGGGAGATAAACAATTTTGGAAAACAATTTGAAATTATGTTCATCATCTTTCATCCAGAGATACCAATATTAGGCCTATATCCCAAGGAAGATCATTGATAAGAAGAAAAATCTTTTATTTGCCAGCATTTGAAGCAGTACTATTTGTGTGTGTGTGTGTGTGTGTGTGTGTGTGTGTGTGTGGCAGCAAAGAAGTGGAAACTAAATCGATGGTCATTGATTAGGAAATGTCTAAAACAATCATGGCACATAAATATTATGGAATAGTAATGTGCTAAAATAAATGTCTGACCATGATGAAGATAGAGAAATATGGAAGAATCTATACAAACTGACAGAGTGATGTCAGCTGAGCCAAAAAAAAAGGAAATGATGACTTACAACACTAAAAGTTAAAGATTAACCACAAAAATATCAAAAGTAAATGCGGCAAATTATAGAGAACAAGCCTGTTGGCAGTGAAAAGCTATGGGAAGCTCTATCCAGCCCACTCTTTTGGAGAGAAGAGAGGGACACAATGGAACACAGTACCTAATTTCAGACTTTTGCAATGTATTTATCACTTCTTCTTGATTCTGTTTCTTCAAGAAAATGGTGTATTATATGAGATGGTTTCATAGGAGTGGACAGGAGGAGGGAAATGGGGAGCAATTTAGTTTAATATACAAAAGATATAAACAAAATTTTATTTAAAAAAGAATATTTCTCCTGCTAAATATGCACATACTGACTCAGTGTCCTTCAAGTCAATAATCTGGAAAAATAGTCTTCCTCTAATTAAACTTTTCCTGATTTTTTTATTTTAAAGTTTAGTTAAATCCAACAATAATTTCTTGGAATTTCAAAAAAAAAAACCCCACCAAGGTCAGGCTTTTTCATTATGTTAAAACATTTTAGCATAATACATCATTTTAAATTTTATGTTCTCTTTGGTCAAAAAAGTTTTTTTAAGTAACTTAAACTGAGATATTCATTTTCTATTTATTTCCTTTCTTCTTCCTCTGACTTCTTTTTAAAAAAATTCTTTCTTAAGTGGAAAAGCAAGAATTCCATTTATACAAATATGGTTTGGGAATACATACATGAATCAATACTTTGAAGCACAAATGTAATCAAAATCTTTTATTTTGTAAAAAGATGGAACTGTTGAAAAACACAATCATACAGTGACCCTTTGGAAATCAAGATATCCATTACCACCTTAAAACTGGGAAGATCAGCTACTTAGGCTATGGTCGATGGCACAAGAATGATGAGGATACATGGTGTGACAACAAGACTATTAGATTTGAGGTCAGAAAGATCTAGGTTCAAATCCAATATTTGCGGATTGTTTGCAGTATTTTTGGTCTCTAAGTGATGTGATCAAAAACCATTTTTGTTATATGAAGGAGAAAAAAAAAATTTCCTTCTCAGAACTGAAGAAGAAACAATAGGAAAAAAAGATGCTGAAAAACAACTCGGTAACTTTAAATCTCCCTTTACAAATGTATCAAGGATTGATCAAAGATGATGGACAAACAAAAGCACTGAAAAAAGTCCATTTGGGAACTTCAGCAACATTTTCTGTGCCAAGGTAGGACCCATTTGATAAATCTTTTTTTTTTTTTTTAGGTTTTTGCAAGGCAAATGGGGTTAAGTGGCTTGCCCAAGGCCACACAGCTAGGTAATTATTAAGTGTCTGAGACCGGATTTGAACCCAAGTACTGCTGACTCTAAGGCCGGTGCTTTATCCACTATGCCACCTAGCCGCCCCCATTTGATAAATCTTGATGATGAAGCTTTGAGTTTTTCAATACAATTTGACAAGATTTGATTTTTTTATTCAATAAATAAATAGGAATAAAAAGAAATAAAGAGGAAAATAATATTTCTGAGAATTTTGAGTTTAAAGGAATCTAATCCAATCCCTTTTATAGATGAGGAAGCCATGTCCCAGAGAAAGAAGGTGAGTTTAACTGACTAACATGCAATGACATCATCATCAAAATTGATAGCAGTTTGGCACAGATATTTGGGTTTCCCAACTTTTTTGCCCTCTGATCCCACCATACTAAGCCATCAGAAATAATGTCCCTGGAGTCCCACCTTGGCTCACAACATAACTTCATTTCTTTTAAGGCTAAACCTCATACTATCTCCTACACTGGGTCCCTCATTTGTGCAGCTGCTTCTTGTTGTCTAGTTATTTCAGCCATGTCTGACTCTTTGCTTCCCCATTTGGGGTTTCCTGGCAGAGATCCTAGAGGATTTTGCATTTCCTTTTCTGGTTCATTTACAGATGAGGAACTGAGACACAGTTGAGGTGACTTACTCAAGGTCACACAGCTCATAAGTATTTGAGGATGAATTTGAACTCATGAAGATGAGTCTTCCTGATGCCAGGTTTAGTGCTCTAACCACTGCTCAGGGGCCATCTCCTACAAGGAACCATTCTTGAACCTTGGTCACGTGTTCTTTCTCCTTGCAGATGGATTGTGTTTTAGATAGTGCTTGTCCCTGAAGAGGTTATATTCTTGAGGCTAATGTATGCTCCTTGTTGGTAGGAAAGGGTTCAATTCTTTTATCTTTCTATCATTAGTATGTAGCAAAATAATTTTAAAACTTTATGCATTATGATTGCTGGTTGGATCTAAAATCTTCCATCAAGGCCACAGATGGCCCTTGTTCATTGGTCTACCCAAAACATCATTAAATAGAATCATTTGTAACTGGTGAGGACCTAACTCATGACTGCAGGGCCAAGTCATTCTTCATTCTTTATTTTATATCTCTTCTTTCTATTTTACTTGTAAATGCTTCTATTGTAAATCTATAATAAGAGTTTTAGGAATAATTTAGGGAACATTGAAAGAATTATATTGTTTTATAAAAGCAAGTGAATTTGTTCTCAGATTCAATTCTGGACCCACCTCTTTGTCCATCTGCAGTCTATGAACAAGATATGTCTGTGTATATTGTGTGGGCACATAAACAAGACAAATGTGTGTATAGATAAACACACACCTATATATCTTAGTGACTAGAGCACCATCTTTGGAGTCAGAAAGACATGAGTTCAAATCCAGCCTCAAACATCTAAAAGCAGTGTAACCCTGAGCAAGTCACCTGTTTGCCCTAGTTTCCTCATCTGTAAAATGAAATAAAATCAAGCCCAATCTCCCAGGGTTTTAGTGAGAATTGATTGAAATAATCATCATCATCATCATCATCATCATCATCATCATCATCATCATCACTGGAACAGAGGAAGTTCTATATAAATATTAGCTATTATTGGTGTTGGCATTTATATGTATACATGTATATATATACATATACAAATATAACACATGATCCATGTGTGTACATAAAAACCTAGACTAATGGAACTATTCTATGGGTTGTGTGTGTGTGTGTGTGTGTGTGTGTGTGTGTGTGTGTGTGTTAGTGTGGATGTGTCACAGTCAGGGCATAATGCATTCTTCATCCCCTTGTTTTTTATATGAGCAGATCAAACTTTTAGTAATTCTAGATTTCCTTGACTTGAAACAATCCTCAAAATCTCACCCACAAACAAAAGGATAGAAGTTGTCATTTCATTTCGTCAGGGCTCATGGCTTCTGCCATCTCTTTGACTCTGGATCTATGAACCTGTTATCTAGAGGGAACCTTTTTTTTTTTTCTCCCATTCATACTTGGATTTTGACCTCCTTGACCATACTGAACTGTGTTGAGCCTGATCATTTGATATTAATGATGGGGTTGAATTAATGAATGTTCTAGCATCCATATCTACATTTCAAAGAACAGCAAATGATTTTGACTTACAGAAGGGAGGAATCTTCTCCATCAGAGAAGGTACCATCCATTAATGAAAATATAGTTTTGAGGTGTTCCACAGCTTTAAGCTGGGAGGAGCATTATGAGTGTAGATTTTATACTCCTTTGTCTGTTTGTCTGGACATATATGTTTATAGGGGATATATAATGAAGAACTATGTAGACAAAGCCATGAAAACAGTTCATCAGAAGAATCCAGGGCCAAAGAAGATGGGCTGATTATGGAGGGATAGACAACTGAGAAATAACGTGTGGACTCCATAGATGCTATGTCAACAAGATGAGATAAAGGTCTCCAGTACAGCACATTGGGAGTATCACCTTGACAGAAAGATCAGGGCATTCAAGTCCTATAGAAGCAGCTTCACTATGCATCACTAGAGGCAATATCCAAATGAATGAATTTCCAATTCTGATGGATGGTTGGGGTAATTGTGTGGACACATGCATATTTATAATACTAAATATTCATATAAAATAGATTGGAATCCATCTAACTTCTCTACTTTGGGCGTCCTCTGGATGTTCTTTGTGGGAGAGAGATGACCCTGGGTTCTCTAAAGTGATGGCCATTTTTGCCATGCTGTAAATGTTATATACTTCATTGGGGCAGTATATAATCCTATGACTAGCATGACTAAGTTCATGTCATAGGCTTGCTGCAAAGTGAGGAATCATTAGGCAATAGAATAGTTTCAAGGACCATTTGTTTTCTTAAACGCTCTTTCCAATGAAGGGATCTCTAGACCGATACAAGATGTATATGGCAAGTCTCTGACTATATGAGTATTGCTATATTTTTAGCAAATGGGAATATGAGAAAATGAGATAGTGAATGAGATAAAACAGTGAGACTAGAGGTTCCAGGATGGCCTGGATTCAAGTCCTACCTTGAACATAAAAGGTTAGCTTTCAGTGTTTTGGAACAACTAAGTTGCCATTCTTCATTGGTAGCAATAGTTTCTTATACCAATGAAATCAGAGGTCCAGTCCATATAAACAGATGTGTTAAATCAACAAACAGTGATTAAGCACTAACTGTATACTAAAGCAACTGCAATCAATCTTCACTTCTGCAGATTTTATTTAAATCCATTTTCATTTAAATACAATTAATATCATATTTCAAGAAATTAAGATCAGCCCATGCTCCTTCCTATATATCTGTCCCAAGTTAAACTAGTTTTTCAAGTAATCATTTTAAAATACTTGTAGCTTTGCCTCAACTTAACTGTATGATCCAGAAAGCTACATGGATCACGTCCCTTCAAGGAATTCTTTACTTGATATCTATTGAAAACATTAGTCCATTCCCCCACCATGGGATAATGCCTTTTCATTAGACCAAAATCAGAGAATATTCACTAAATTCAGATATTTAATTATCAGAAAAGTTAAACAAAAACAATGTCATCCCCTCCCTCAAACAGAGGGGCACAATCTCTTTGAAGGGTATAGTACAACAATTCAGGCTATAAGAGTTGTGTTCCATCTTGGACTTGGAGCTGCTGTTTGCTCCTTTCCCTCCAAAGGACTACTAACTGGAGGTTCTCTGTTGAATGAGGCTACTGAAGAGCAGTTACTGTAGATCCTCTTCCTAACAGGAGCATGTTCATAGCTCCTTGACAAAAAAGACCAGAGCCTCAGAGCTGGTTCAGTTCTTTTGTGAGACTCAGAGAGTCACCATGAAGCACCGCACCAAACATCAAGTTGAATTAGTCTTTTAAACTCTCTTGTTTCACCTTCATTACTAACTCTCCCTAGGTCATCCCAATATCTAGGTCAGAGTGAATAAATGATTTTCAGTTGAAATGATATTCCTATCAGATAACATTGGGGCCTTCAGATGACCCAGGTATTTCCAGTCATATCAATGGGAACAGGAAGGTGCTAGTGACCTTTATTATCCTTTCCAGTAGTTACATTTCAGGTGACACTCTCTCTACACATTTGCAGAAATATTTCTAAAATTACACTATGTACAACCCTCTGTGACCAATATTGGGAATTTGTCATTGTTGTTCGATCATGTCAGACTCTTTGTGATCTCATTTATGGTTTCCCGGACAAAGATCCTGGACTATTTTGCCATTTCCTTCTCTAGCTTATTTTTAGATGAAGGAACAGAGATAAACAGGATGACTTGCCCTGGGTCACATCACTAATAACTGTGTGAGGAGGTGTTACAACTCAGGTTATGACTCTAAGACTTGGTGCTCTATCAATGCCACCTAACTCCCCTGTATTGAGCATAATGAGGTTAAAAATGATATAGTCCTTGATTGGAGGGAGGGGAAATCTAGTCTAAAATGCCTGATAATTGGTAAAAATAGAATTCTTTGAGAAAGGAGATTTAAGTACACAGACTATTACTTGGTGAAACTAAAGCAATTTGAATAAAACAATTTTAATTACCCTTAAAATCCCACTTCTGATATTACTATGATTATGTAGTTAACATTATAAAGTATTTATGTCTTCTTTTTTGGATTTTTAAAGTAATGTCAGGCCTCTTTCTTGAAAAAGCAGCTATATTGAGGAAACCACAGAAGCTGTTATAAAAATATATCGTCTTTATCTTTAGAAGCAAAAGTCTCTTCTTTTCCTATTGTACATGAGCACAAGCCTTTTCATCAGCTTACTGTGTTCTAGGCTAAGTTCTTTTACCCAACCCACAAATCTATAGTAATAATGGGTTTGAAATGGAAGTGCTCCCAGACCCTTAATCAAAGCTCACAGAATAAGTAACTCCCTAATTTCACTTCTTTTATTTGTGCAAACGTTTCAGTTAACTGCCTATAGAACCATATACACTTTATTGTTAACATTGTGTTTTTAAATTTCTACTTCATTTTCTTCCCCTTCATATTAGTAACTGAATTCCTTTGGAATTTCACAACACTCAAAAACTCATTCTTGTGTGGTTTTGAAGAACAGTTGAAAGCTGGAATACATAGTGACTTAATATTCATGTAAAGTTGTAATAAGATTAAGATAAGTGCAAGCCTGCTGCTAATGGGAGAATGGGAAACCCAAAATCTATTGGACCCATCAGTGATTCCAAGGTCCTTCTTCATATAAGAAATGGTTTTTTTTTGGGGGGGGCAAAGTTCAAGTCAATTTCTCTCCCTCCTGCCCCACTGCTTATCCTTCTGCCAAGTGTCTCTTCTTTCTGACATTTTATTGGAATTCCGTGCTTGCTTAAGTTATTAAATGATTCACTTCTAGACTATCATGGCATTTATAGATAACCTCTAGGGTAGTCTTTTGAACTCAGATTTCTATATCCCTCTCTCTGAAATAATATACTTGTTTCAAATATTTTCATATATTTATTCTAAGTCCTGGAATAACTATATGACATCGTAGATAGAGCTCTAAGCTTGGAATCAGGAAAACTCTTTTTCCTGAGTTCAAATCTGATCTCAGGCACTTAATACCTTGCAGATCTCTCTCAATTCTATTTTCCTTGGTTTCTTCATCTATAAAATGAGTTGGAGAAGGAAATGACAAACCACTCCAGTATCTTTGCTAAGTAAATTCCAAATGGGGTTGCCAATAGTGACCCCACAACAACAACATTCTAATCTAAAGTCTATTCAAATTCTCATTGAATGATTGATTGCTTCCATGTAGTTAAGGAAGCACATCATTTTATTACTTGAGCATAGTGGAGTGACTTGATCAAGTAAATCACATTGTCATAATTTGTATTCATAACAATTTGTCCCCCTACCACAAGTTTCATCTTCACGCATTCCGTGATCTATATATCTGCCACAAAGTTGTCCTGATTTACAGGGCTTGAAACCAAGTCAGCCAGATCCTACTCAGTAATCAGTAGTTCCCTATTGCCTCTACACTCAAGCTTATACTTTTCTAATTGGCATGAAAAGATCTTCACACACTGGTCCCAACTTTCCTTTCCAGTCTTATACATGCCATTCTCCTCTACACATACTAAAGTCTGGTAAACTGACTCCTCAGGTATAGCATCTTCAAATTTCATCTCAAGTCTTCCTCCATAGGAAGTCTTTCCTGATGCCCATGGTGACAAGCATCTCCTCCTCCCTTATTGATAATGTACCTTATTTGTAAGTCATGTTTTCAGTTAATTCTAGAGGGAGAATTGTGCATGTGACTATCACCAATCAAGAGATGGTTGATGCAAAATTAGAAAGGGGGAGAGGTTGGTGGGGTGGCTTTAGAGAAGAGAGATATTCTTTATCACCTTCAAGAGAAAGGCCTAGATAAAAGAAAGAGAGAAATTTTCTCTAGAAATAGAGAGAAATTTGACTGTCCCATATGACCTCGAGTTCTAGTTTGTTTCCCTAGAGACTTAGCAGAATGTCCTTTTGGGTGAGATCAAAGCCTCTCTCAATTGATCTGAAATCTCATCTCTCTCCCATCCAAAGCATTCCTTTACTGGATATATTTTCTGGTCCATTCTAAGTAGGATGCCAAGTCTAATTTCTTTACTATCTACTTGGATCAACGGCACTGGGTTTACTTGCTCTGAAGATAGCCTTTTATGTAATTAGGTTTTGGCGACAAGGAGTTGGACCAGCAGATGTGAGAACTGGGTACCTTCCCTGCTCCTCTTAATATACAGTGGTGAAGAATGTAGCTTTTGTTTTGAACTAATTATGCCTTGAGATAAGCAATATTGGGGGGGGAGCACATAGTTCTCTAGCACCCTCTCTTTCAGAGGAGAACTGAAAGATCAACATTTTGGCTCCTTTTCTGGATCCTTTTAAGGCAGAAATTGCCATCTCCCTAGGAGAGATTCATTGGATTGCATTCAACTATGACTCCCACAAGTCATATTTAGATGACTTACATGGACACCTCCATGGACAGCATGAATCCGACATCATCATTCTCTGCTTTAATAGGCACATATGGTACCTCCTTGCTAACCACCACATTCACAGAGATCAGAGACTTCAATTGTCATTTTATCCTCAGCACCTAGCTCAGGGTTGGGTACACAGGAGGCATTTAATAAAGCCATATTGTTTCCCATTTATATGTCCTCACAATTTAGTGCTAATCTTCTTTTCTTGACACTTCACATCACTTCTGCACCTTTCCTATAGTCCATCCAAAGTGACCCACTTTCTACAGAAAGATCGCTCAGCAAGAACACTGGGATAGTATAGGTTTGCAAAATACCTGCCACACTGACTTGGAAGAAATTTCATAACCTTGTGGGATCCAGACTGCAGCTAAAAATGACCATGTGCTTCAGAGAGGGAAAATGAAGCTGAGATTGAGGACCTATCCACTATCATGGGACCAGTAAGTGATGCTGAAAGGATATGAACCCAGACCTTTTAGATGACAAAACAGCATACTCTATATTCTGCCTCAAAATCTAAAGGCATTGAGTTCCCTGTAGAAAAAGTATTGTTCCAGTGGTGATGCCAACTGAAATGAGAATTTTTATTGCATGAAAGGAGAAAGTCAGATTACTAATCCCAAAACTCCTAAAGGTTCATATTTATTCTCCTGGCAAGGGAAGAAAGAACCCAGGTTAGAAAACACTCCTTAAGGGGGAAGAACTCCCTTCCTCCACACCTGGAAGCTTCTCCACAAGCACCCTCTCTCTCTGCCATCCCCTCCTTCTCCGGTACTCTGAGTTCAATTGTTTTTTTTTTTTTTTTTTTTTGTACCTACTGGCTGGTCAGGTACAAATTGAGTCAGGAAAAAACATTCTTTTCCTGATTCTGTTCAGTTAAAAAAACAAAGATCAGTGGAGAAACAGAATGGAATCCTGGAATGTCCAACATTCTGCAACCAGAGGAAGTAAAAGTTGGTACTTCAGAGCATTAAACGAAAGCTGGGCCTGAAAAATGCATCTTGTCTCCTCTTAACTCTATGACCCTATGCAAATCAAATTATCTTTCTCAGCCTCAGTTTGCTGCTCTTTAAAAGGAAGATATTTCTTATTTTTGGCTTAAATGAGGTAAAATATGGACTTTGTAAAACATAATGTGTAATACAGAAGCTAGCCATTGTAATGACAATTGTCTCTTTTTCTATTAAAAATAACATACATACATATATACATACATACATATATACATACAGATAAATGTCCCCAGCTGGATGGGCCAAGAGAGATCACCTGGTCCAAGCCTTTCATTTTACAGTTAAGTTTCTGGGAGATGAAGTCATTTGCCCACAGCCGCAAAGTCCCTTTGTGACTGAAAGCATTTGGGTTTAGGTTGTGTAATTCTAGAAAGAAGGTTCCTTCCACTGAATCATGCTGCCTTTTCAATTTTGCATGCAATGTTTTATTTATAAAAATGCTGGGTGTTGATAAGTATGGGCATATAATGAAGAGAAGAAGAGAATGGAGAGAAGATACTTAATGATAATGATTATATTAGTAGTAAGACTAAATCAATGTGGCCTGCCATAACTGTATGGAAAATAATAAGAAAGGTGAAAAGTAATGGATAAAACCATCCTGGAACCATTTTGACTCCATCTAGAGTGATAACAGTCCTACTGATCTGTGGAGGAAGTGGTATAAAAGACATAATCAGGGAAACACTTTAGGTGAAGGTCAGTCACACAGGGAGAGTTGGGGACAACACATGGAGAGCCTGTAGGCTGCATAGATGACTATCATATGCTAATGAGACCTCCCAGAAGGCCATCAGGTCAGTTGGCTGAAACTCAATGGAAAGAAGTTACACATCCTCAGCCCTCTTCTCTCCCTTATCCCACTTCTGTTTGGTAATGTCATGAATATTAGATATTTTATAATTGTCCTCATTCCACAATCTCTCCTAATATCATAATTCTCACATGCCACTCTAGCTGGGAATAAGAGACTAGAAGAGGCCGCCGTTCTCTACTACCTTGCTCCAGTTAATTCAGAAACACTCCTTAAGGGAGTGTACTTTGGGAGCAGTGACTTTCCAGCAGGAATAAAGGGCAGAACTCCCTTGCTCTAGAGTTGAGCCTGCAATGGTTTGTGATTTGCTTTCAGGAAGTAGCCTAGAGTTGGGACATTTGAGACTCATTAATGCCTGTTTGAGGATAGAAATTTCTATGCAGATTGGCATTGCATGCCCAGAGGTGGTATAATTATAGTCTTAGATTCCCAAAAGTCAGGTCTTCCTTTGGGATCAGACTACATGATATTTTAAAATTAAATGTGGGTCAAGAGTTCCCGAACCTAGATTGACCAAACTTCTCAGATCTGAAATGATCCCAACCTTCTATTGTCCTCTCTTCCTATGGCCAAGGAGACTGGAAGCACTGGGCCTCCTCTAGAGCCTTATTCTTTTCCTACTTGCAGATCCTATCTTGTTTCTTATTCTCTGTCTTTAATCCCCTTTGACCTATAGGCACTACACCATTGGGTCAAGAGAATGTCAGTCCCTTTGTAGACGCATGCTCTCTAGATTGACCACAAGGGGATAGAGTTCCTCTCTTAACTGCTTTGAATTGGCAATAAGCAGAGGGGTGAAAAAAAGATTTTGAAGCTCTTGTCTTTTTCTTTTCCTTGCTCTGCTCTTCCTTTGCTTCTTTTCCTTATTCCTCTTCACCTTTCTCTCTCTCTCTCTCTCTCTCTCTCTCCTCTCTCTCTCTCTCTCTTTCTCTGTCTCTGCCTCTCTGTTTCTGTTTCTCTTTGTCTCTGTCTTTTTCTCTCTTTTTCTTTGTCTTTCTCTCTGCCGCTCTCTTTCTTTATTTCTCTCTCTCTTCCCCCTCTGTCTCTGTCTCTCACTCTCTGTTTCTCTCTCTCTCTCTCTCTCTCTCTCTCCCTCTCGCTGTCTCTCTCCATCTCTACTTCCCTCTCTGCCCTTTCCTTCCACCAGGAATTACAGTGTTCACATATCATCAGTTGGGTTCAAGACAGGTATTGATTAGAATCCACTTTACAAGAATAAGTGTGGGCCTTATACTTTTAGGATTATTGTTACTGATTCTATTTTTATTATATATGAGTCATTTTTGATTGAGTGGTATGTTTGTTCCTGAGCTAAGAATTCTCCTGTAATTTATTCTGATATTCTCCTGGATTTTAAAGTTATAAAGTGGGAGGACTTCCAGGGTGGAGTCAAGATGGTTGTGTGAAGCTACCACCTGAGTTCTTCCCTACACAACCTGAAATGAAGCTTCTACACAGACATTAGAGCCACAGCTTTCACAAAAGAAGAGCAAAACAAGTTCTTACCTCTAGATATTGTGGAGGATCTTCAGTGAAGGCTTGTCTCTTCAGGGGAAAAGGGGAAGTAGAGCCCAGCTAAGCAGGAGAACAAAAATGCCAGCAGGACGTTTCTAACTATAGTGTAGCCCCAGTTCTGGCAGTTACACAACATCCGGATCCCAGTCCAGCCAGGTAACAGGCCAGAAGGGAGGATCCCAACCCCAAACCAAATATTGGCCCTGGGTAAACTGGGGCAACAGACAGGACTGGATAGGGAACAAACCATTGAATAGGCAAAGCCTGGGCATAAAGGAGGAAACAAACCTCTACATAGGCAATGTTTTGACTGCACTGGCAACATCTTTGCAAGCAATAAGCCAGGAATCAGACTCTAGGCCCAGTAGAAAATGTTTAGGACTAAACTCCCTATATTCCAGGAGCAGAGCTCAATTATCAAAATAAGCAATAAACAAAAAGTGTTAACCATAGAAAGCTACTATTCAGATAGAGATGATAAAAATACCATATCAGAAGAAGAGTGACAAATTACTTACATGAGAAGTCTCAAGGGAATTTATAAATTGGACCAAGATGCAATGAAAAGCTTAAAAAGGATTTTAAAAACCATAGAAAAAGGGGCAGCTAGATGGTGCAGTGAATAGAGCACTGGCCCGGGAGTCAGGAGGACCTGAGTTCAAATCCTATCTCAGACACTTAATAATTACCTAGCTGTGTGGCTTTGGGCAAGCCACTTAACCCCATTTGCCTGGCAAAACCCTAGAAAACAAAAAACCAAAAAAATCATAGAAAAGAGGAGGAAGATAAATTAAAAAAGGAAATGAGAGCCATGGAGGAGAATTATGAAAAACTGACCAAAAAAATCAACTCCTTTAAAAGTAAAAATTTCAACTGGAAAAGAATGTAACTCCTCAAAAAATAAAATTGAGAAACTGGAAAAGGAATACAACTCATCAAAAAGAAAACCATAAACTGGAAAGGGAATATATATCATCAAAAAGTAAAATTAACCAAAGGGAAAAGGAAAACAATTCATTTAAAAGTAAAATTAAGAAGCTGGAAAAGGAAATACAAAAGTTAACGGCAGGAAATAAAACCCTAAAAATAGAATTGGACAAATAGAAACTAAGAATCTGTGAGTCACAAAAATTCCATCAAACAAAAGCAAAAGACTGAAAGAATTGAAGAAATAGTAAAGTACCTTTCAGAAAAAAAAATGACCTGGAAAATAAATGCAGGAGATATCATTTATGAGATATTGATCTACCCAAAAGCCTAGATCAAGGAAAGAGCCTGGAAAATATCCTTCAGGAAATTATCATGGAAAACTGTCCTAATATTCTAGACCATGAAGACAAAATAGCCCTTGAATACATAGAACACCTCCACAAAGAGAACCCAGAAAAAAAAAACCTCCAAGGAATATCACTGCCAAATTCCAGAATTCTCAAGTAAAGAAGAAAATACTGCAAGCAGCCAAAAAGAAGCAATTTAGACACAAAGGGAATATAACCAGAATTATACAGGACCTATCAGCTTTAACATTAAAGGACTGGAGTGACTGAAATATGATATTGTAGAGGGTAAAGGACATTGGATTACTAATAAGAATTAGCCACATGCAAAATTCAGTATATTCTATCAGGAAAAAAGTTGAATTTTCAATCAAATAGAGGACTACCAAAATTTTCTGATAAAAAAGACCAGAACTGAACAGAAAATAAAATACATTCTTCAAATGCAAGACTCAAGAAAAGCATAAAATGGTAAATGGAAAGGGGGAAAATAAACACTGGTTAAGGATATTAAACTGTATACATCATTTCAAGGGAAGATAATACTTATAACTCTTCAGAATTTTATTTTTCTTAGGATAGTTAAAGGATTGTTGAAGGGATTGTTCTTAGAGGATATAGGTATAAATGAGACAAGAAGGGATATTCATTTGAGGGTGATATTTCCTACAGAGTCAGAGGGAGAGAAAGTAGTTAGAGGCTATAACATAATTAAATTCATGAAATACCTGATTTTATTTTAGTTAAGGATGGTTTCAGTACATTAAGGATAGAGAGTGGGAGAGTACTTAGAAGTGGTCATAAATAGATTAGTAAGTGATCTTGCTATAGTGTTAAGGTTGGAGTGCTCAAGAACAGACAGGGAGAGAGTGTACCTGATCCTTTGGTTAGGGAGATTGTAAGGCTATGCTTAGAGTACTATAGAGAAGGAAGGAGAGAGTAAACTTAGAGAAACTGGATATGAAAAGCTCATGAAGCAATTTTGCTTTGCTTGCTGCTTTGGCTACAGTTGCAGGGAATGTACTTGAAATGATTTGGTTTTGCAGTATACTTTGGCTCTTGAGAATTGTGTGTCAATGGAGGATACATCAAAAGGGGGTGGTATGAATCAGTGACAATTTGATGTGTTTTATGACTCTGGAAAAGAGTATTTCAATGAGATAGAAGGGAGAGGGTACTTAGTGACTATGAGAAAATGTTGTCTATTATCAATTAATCAAACAATCAACCTACCTTTGAGAATGGTACTTCTATCAGGCCCTATAAAAGGAGTATATTTTGACAAAGATACAAAGCAGGATTAAAACAATAAAGACATAAAAAGCAGGACCATACTAGGAGTTAGGTGTTAGAGAATAAATAACATCAGGTGAAGAGGAACAAAGACACATTATAATACAGGAAAAGAAGGGAGGGTATGAACACTGTATGAATCCTATTCTCAATCCTATTTGGTGCAGAGAAGGAATAATATACATTCCCAATTGGGTTTAAAAATCTCTCCTCCCTTCAGAGAAGTAGGGGCATGAGGAAGGGAAAGAAAGGGGAAGAAGGGATTGATAGAGTGGAGAGTAAACATAAAATTAAAAAATTAAAAATTAAAAAAATACTTAAAGAGGAAAGGGAGTGAAACATTGGTGAGGAGGAATAAGAAGAAATGAAAGAGAAAAATATAAACAGGGGAAAGATTTCTTTAAGAGAAATACAGAATTAGCAATCTTAACTGTAAATATGAATGGAATGAACTCTTATAAAAGGGAAGCAGATGGCAGAATGGATTAAAAACCATAATTCTGCAATATGTTCTTTACAAGAAACACATTTGAACCAGCAAGATACACACAGGGTAAAGGTAAAAGGCTGAAGTAAAATATATTATGCCTTAGGGATATTAAAAAAGATCAGGGTAGCAATCTTTATCTCAGAAAAAAGCAAAAGCAAAAGTAGATTTCAATAAAAGGGATAAGGAAGGAAACTGCATCTTTTCTTTTTAGTTTTTTTTTTCCCAAGGCAAATGGGGTTAAGTGGCTTGCCCAAGGCCACACAGCTAGGCAATTATTAAAGTGTCTGAGATCGGATTTGAACCCAGGTATTCCTGACTCCAAGGCTGGTGCTTTATCTAATACACCACCTAACCACCCTGAAACTACATCTTCTTAAAAGGAATCATAAACAATGAAGTTATAACATTATTGAACATATGTGCAGCAAATGATTCAATATCCAAGTTCTTGTAGGAGAAACTGAAATAATTACAAGGAGACATAGACTATAAAAAACTATAATAATATAAACTATAATGCTGGGGGACCTCAATGTCCCTCTTTCAGAATAAGATAAACCCAACCCTAAAATAAAAAAGAAGGAAGCTAAGAAGTTGAATAAAATCATTTAAAATTAGATATGATAGATCTTTGGAGAAAACCGAAGGGGGATAGAAAAGAATATATTTTTTCCTTTGAAGTACATGGCACTTATATCAAAGTGACTGTGTACTAGGGATAAAATCCTTACAATCAAATGCAGAAAGGCAGAAATAATAAGTGCATATTTTTTCAAATTATGATACAATGAAGTTATATGTAATAAAGGACTATGGAAAGATAAACCAAAAATTAATTGGAAATGAAACATCCTAATTTTAAAGAATGAGTGGATTAAACAACAAATCATAAAAAAACCAACCATTTCATCTACAAAATGGACAATAAGGCATCATACAAAAAGCAACCAAAGCAGTTTATGGGGAAATTTTATATCTCTAAATGTTTATATGAATAAAATAGAGAAAGAGGAGATCAATGAATCAGGCATGCTGCTAAAAAGCTAAAAAAAGAACAAATTAAATACCAAATTAGAGAATCTGAAAAAATCAAAGGAGAGATTAGTAAAATTGAATGCTAGAAAACTACTAGTTAAAAATAACTAAGTTTTATGAAAAAAATCAACAAAATAGATAAACCTTTTAGTTAATATGATAAAATAAAAGAATACAAAGTTATCAGTATTAAAAATGAAAAGGGTGAGCTCATACCCAACGAGGAGGAAATTAAAAAGATAATTCAGAACTATTTTGCCCAACTTTATGCCAATAAATTTGACAACCTGAGTGAAAAGGATGAATATTTAAAAAGATATAAGCTTCCCATATTAACAGAAGTGGAAATAAAATACTAAACCCCATTTCAGAAAAAGGAATTGAATAACCCATCAATAAACTCTCTAAGAAAAAGTCTCCAGGTCCAGATGGATTTACAAGTGAAGTCTAAGAAATTTTTAAGGAACAATTATTTACAATTGGACATAAACTATATTTAAAAATAAGAGGAGTTCTGTCAAATTACTTTTATGATACCAGTATGGTACTGATACCTGAAACAGGAAGAGAAAAAACTGATAAAGAAAATTAGACCAATTTCCCTAATGAACATTGATGCAAGAAATCATAAGTAAATTTTTACTAAATAGAGTACAAGTTATAAGTAAAATAATACACCATGATCAAGTAAGATTAATTCCAGCTAGGTAGGGATGGTACAATATTAGAAAAACACTTAACATAATTGAACATAATAAAAGCAACAGAAATAATTTGATTATCTCAATAGATGCTAAAAAACCTTTGACAAAATACCATATCCCTTCCTATTAAGAACAGTAGGGAGTATAGTAATAAATGGAGTGTTCCTCAAAATTATAAGCAGTATCTATCTAAAACCATCCAAAACATAATATGTAATGGGGAGAAACTTAGAGCACTCCAATGAGATCAGAGTTGCCTATTATCACCACTACAATTCAAATAATATTAGAAATACTAGCTTTAGCAATGTGAGAGGAAAAAGAAATTGAAGGAATTAGAATTGTCATTGAGGAAGCAAAACTTCCACTTTTTTGTAGATATGAGTATGGTATACTTAGTGAATACCAAAAAAATCAACAAATAAATTATTTGAAACAATTAACAACTTCAGCATAGGAGAAAGGAATAAAATAAACCCACATAAATCATAAACATTTCTATATGAGAACAACAAAGTCCAAGGGCAAGAGGTAGAAAGAGAAATTTCATTCAAAATAACTGCAGACTATATAAAAAACTTGGGAATCTATATCCTAAGACAAACTCAGAAAGTGTATGAACACAATTAGGAAATATTTTTTCACACAAATAAAGTTTGGTTAAGCTGAGCTAATATAATAAAAATGATCATTTTACCCGAATTAAATTACTTATTCCATGCCATAGCAATCAAAATTCCATGTCATAACAATCAACATACCAAAAACCTATTTTATAGAGCTAGAAATAATAGTAACAAAAGTTCAAGAATATCAAGGGAACTGATGAAAAAAATGCAAAGGAAGGTAGCCTAGCTGTACTAAAACTATACTATAAAGCAGCCATCATCAAAACTGTCTGGTGATTGTTAGGAGATGCAGTAAAGAACCTTAGGATGGGTTTAAAAAAGCAGTAGTAAATGACTATATCAATATATTGTTTGACAAATGTACAGACATTAGCTTCTGGTATAAGAATTCACTATTAGACAAAAACTACTGGGAAAACTGGATAATAGTATGGCAAAAAACTATACATAGAACCACATTTCACATCCTATACCAAAATAAGGTCAAAATGGGTACAGGATTTAGACACAAAGGGCAGTATCATAGACCAACTAAAAGATCAAGGGATATTCTATATGTTGCATCTATGGAAAGGGGAGAAATGTATGACCAAATAAGAAAGAGAATATTAAAAAATGCAAAATGGATAATTTTGCCTATATTAAACTTAAAAGTTTTTACGCTAATATAACCAATGTAGTCCAGATTAGAAGGAAAACAGAAAGTTAGGAAATGGTTTTCACAGCTGGGGTTCTGATTAAGGTCTCATTTCGAAAATATATAGAGAATTGAATCAAATTTATAAGGTTATAAGTCATTCCTAATTGATAAATAGTTAAAGGATATGAAGGTAATTTTCAAATGTAGAAATGAAAGCTTTATAGAATAATACAAAAAATGCTGCAAATTATTATTGATTAGAGAAATGCAAATTAAAACAACAATGTTATACTACCTCATAATTATCACATTGACTAAGATGACAAAAATGGAATATGATCCATGTTGTAGATGTGATGGGTAGATTAATGCGTTATTGGTGGAGTTCTGAACTAATCCAACCATTCTGGAGAGCAATATGGAACTATGTCCAATGATTAATAAAATGGACCCTTTTGACCCAGCAATATCAATACTAGGCCTCTAACCAAATGAAATCATAAAAAAATGGGAAAAATTCTACATGTTCAAAAATATATTTATAGCAACAATTTGTGATGACAAAGAATTGGAAATTGAGGGGATGCCTGTCAATCAGAATTGGTTGAACAAATTATGATATAGGAATGTTAGCGAGTAGTATCATTCTATCAGCAAACTTGATGATGTTTTGTCCTTCGTTCTAGAATAAGACCATGACATCAGGGAGGTGATGCCAAGAGAAGCAAGTGAATTGGATTTTTGGGGTGAGAGGGTGCTACGCTAAATCATCAGCCTCACTTTCACCTCCAGAACCATCTGGGTCCCGTGGTCAAATATGAATCAGGATGACTGGAGATGGCTCTGGATGAAAGTCAGTCAAGTTTTAGTGACTTGCCCAAGGTCACACAACTATGCAGCAGCCAGTATCTGAGATTGAATTGGAAGTCCTGTCCTCCTGACTCAAAGGTCAGTGCTCTATCCACTGTATCATTAAGCTGGCATCATGAAGTCTTATCTTTCTTAGTTTAAATTTGGCCTTAGACAATAAATGGAGTGACCATGAGTGAGTCACCTAATTCTATCTACCTCAGTTTCCTCAACTGTAAAATAAACTGGAGAAGTCAAACCCCTTCAATATCTCTGCCAACAAAAATCTAAATGGGATTACAAAGAATTGGACATGACTGCAAAGACTGAATAATAATATATCTCAGGTACTGTGCTAATCAAGAAAAGCAAGAAAACGTTCTGGCTCTTGAAAGGAGACAAGCACATAAAACGGACATTATGAAGTCCTGATGCAGAGTGGGAAAGGATGCAGAGACTGCCCAAAAGATGGGGTACTCTTCCTACATGATGGAAGATCTGGGAAGGACTGTCCAATATCAAACTTCCATCTTCTCAAATTTCAAGGAAGAAACCACTCCAGGTCCAGGGGTACTGAGGAGGTCTGAGTTTCACAGCTGATGTCCTCTTGCAGGATAATAAGTTTCTGGACATAATGATTCAGTAGAGATGCCTGATGGGAAATGTACAGCAGAGATGGTATTTTCTTTATTTCCAATAAACTATGGGAGGTCCACAAAAATAAGAGTTTATAATGATATAGCTAAAAGGTATCCCATTGTGCATTACTGGAAAGGGATAATATCACCTAATGAATAAGAGTCAGGGAGCCACTGCTGCAGAGAAGCATTTAGTTATTTATGATGGCAGAGAACACCCAAATCAGCTTCAGTGGGGTAAAATACATTATTCCAATAAAAGGGACCAGGTGTCTTCTATCTGGTTGGCAATCCCAGTGTCTCTTAATAAGCCTTAGAGTGTGTGAAGTAACTCACAAAACTTTTGTGATATCTGATCTTAGTAATTACATTGTACCACCATCTCTCTGGAAAAGGAATGAGGCAAAGCATGGGAACACCAAGGCTGTCATCAGGTCCTATTATGACAAAGTATTCTTTTTAAACCCAAAATATCTTTGACTGTGGTGAAATTAAAAAAAAAAAAAACCTAGGTGGGAGTAATCATATGGAAGCCAGCTCTGTCACAGTCTGAGCTCACCTTCACATTAGAAGCTGTGGGCCTGGAAGCCCCGGAATGACTCCCTTGGGGATGATTTATAAGTTGCCAAGCAGAGGAGGCACACAGCATGTTGGGCCTCTAGAGAAGCCATCATGACTACAGGAAAGCATCCAGGGGTCATACACAAAAACCTCAGCAACATGGGTATGAGAGTGGGACCTTTCTCTGCCCCACCCTCTCTTCAGTTGGAGTAACCATGGAAGATATGCCTCAAGATCCTCATGGACTGACTGAAGAGGAGGGAGAAGGACAAAGGCACTAAGACTGGTGTTTGATGATTGGAGTTGCTGAGGAACTGGAAAATGTTACCCTTGTTTGAGAGCAATGGCACAGGCAGATAGGATGTGGAGAGTGGGTGGAGGGAAGAGGCAGGAGAGAGAGAGAGAGAGAGAGAGAGAGAGAGAGAGAGAGAGAGAGAGAGAGAGAGAGAGAGAGAGAGAGACAGAGAGAGAGAGAGACAGAGATTGACAGAGAGAGACAGAGAGAGACAGAGACAGAAAGACAGAGCAGAGAGAGAGAGAGAGGAGAGTGTTCTATATCAAAAGCAAAAGATAGCAACAACTGCCAATTAAGAAGGAACAGTTGGCCAAAAATATGGGCAGCATGTTGAGAGGGAGGGACTATTGGAAAATCCTTTTCTTTTGGATAATAATTGACTCTGGAAGTGTTCATTCCTCCTGGGGCTTAATGGTGGCTCATCCAAGGCCTGCTTAATAATTTACTCCCTTGCTTGGAGTCATTTCTGAAGACAAAGAGCTGGGCTTGGGGTCACAAACACTTGGGCTCAACTTCAACCTCAGACATTAACTAGTCATGTGTCCCTGAGCAAGTCACTACAATTCTTTCAACATCGGTTTACTTACTTATAACTAATAACTTATACTTATACTAATAACACCTCCTTCCCATGGTTGTTAGGATGATCAAATGTGTATTTCCTTTTTAGCGGGGCAGCTGTATATTTTGTCAGGTAATTTGGAAGGTTGGAGGGGTCTAAGAGAATGCCTCACTCAATGCTTAATTTGAGGATATTTTTCAACATCATGTGCTTTGAATAAACTGATTTGAGGGAAGCCCAAGAGAGGAGAGATGAACATCAGAGGCAAACACCATGTATATTTCGTGGTTAAGAGAAAATGGAGCCTCTAAGTAATAGATCTAGACTTGCTTTGTTCCTAATTGCTGTACATAATGGGTGATCCAAAATGCAATTAATGGCTATAAAAGTCACTAGTACTGTCTTCTTCAACAGCCATTAGAACTTACAAGTGCAAAAGACTTTTAGGACACTCTGCATTGACACTTTATGTTAGTCTAGGAAACCATCTGCATTTAGGAGTAATGAGTGACTACACATTTCTTATGAAAGCAGCATTCATTTTCAATTCTGAAATTTTTATTGCTCCCAATCTAGAAGTCCAATTGACAAACTATCTTGTTAGTGCTATTTTTAGCTTACTCTGTTTTAATATCCTTTCTTCCTCCTATATGTTTATTGGTACTTCAGGACTTTCCAGAGCAGAGGAGTTAGAGTTTGTGAAGTCTACTCTGCCTCTCTGCCTCTACAGAAATTTCCTTTTGACAATGTCCTCCTGCCTCCACTTAAAATCTGAGAGAGAGAGAGAGAGAGAGAGAGAGAGAGAGAGAGAGAGAGAGAGAGTGAGAGAGAGAGCCCAAACCTCTGGAAACAGCTTGATTTGTAATCAGCTCTCAGTGCCTAAAGCTGTCTCTTTGTACCTTCAGACAAGTAGTGTTCCCTGGACTCTTCATAGAGAAATCAAGGAAATTCATAAGGAAAGTCATTTCACAGCGACCAAAAAAAGTACACCAGCACAATAAACACACATATACAACCCCTTCACCCACCTCCCACACACAGACACACAAAGCACACAACCCAAAACCTGCATCCATTCTCACACACACAATTCTTTTTTTCTGGCCTATAAGTTTGTATTCTTGGTGTGGGGAAGTCATAAATTTTGGATAGATTTGTGTCTGAAGCTGAAAGAGATGGATGTGTGTGCAAAAGAAAATTAATTTAAGAACTCAAAGCCCCAATCTAGACAGTATACCCTTTCATCTTAACTTGAGCCCCGAGGAAATGAAAACCTCCACGCACTGTACTTTTTCCTCTATAAAATGATGTTGAAAATATGATGCCTTGGTAGGACTGTCAAAAGGGCCTCCTTTAGAATTCTATAACCTTTTCCCATGGAACTCATTCAACATGGTTGCTTTGACTGTAAGCTAGCATAAAAGAAATGGAAAAATGAACCTTACAAGAGAGGGGGAAAAACATTGTCCAACTCTGAGCTGATTTCCAGATGAAACAGTAAAGACACAACTCACTTTAAAATGAGTGGCCAAGCAGTGCTTGAAGGCCTGGCTTCCTTAGAGAATCATCATTAGCCTTATTGGGAAAAAAATGTAGATGGCGTCTGTCACACACATAGAAATTCCTAAGCATTTTCCAGAAAAGGAGAAGGCAACGTTGTTTTAAACTGTCATTGCTGATATTGCCAGGGGAAAAATCTGTAGAACAAGAATTCCCACAAGCTTCCCTGAGGAACTCTGATGTCAGTTATCAGTAATAGCTAAGGGACCAGGGCCTCCACCACAGCACAATTCCATCACTGCAAAAATTATTCTGAAATCACTAAACTTATGACTCTGGTACCCAGTTGGGACAAACCACTTCTATGATGTTTGAGGTATATGGATTCAAGCAACTGTATCATAGCTATGAAACTATTCATTAGGGAATCATGGTCCACAGAATGGCTTTAAGTGTGACAATCATGTCTGTGTTTGCAAGGTAGGTCCACATGCTGGGCTATTCATGCGAGGTAACCACAAGATAGGACCTTAGTGGTCATCAGATTCAGTGGTTCCTTTCATAGATGAGTATGTTGAAGTCTAGAGAAAGTGACCAACCCATCTAGGACCACACAGATATCATATGGTAGAGGTCCGGCTTCTTAACTATAGTTCAATTCTTCACATTGCCTGTTGAACAGAAACTTCATTGAGACAAAATCAACTCATGGTCTGGAAAATATAGCTCCCTTTAAAGCTGGTTGGTTGTCACCCTTTATTTTCAAAGAGGCCCAAAATGTCATCAGTGTATTAGAATCATTTTACATCATGGTTCAACTGTGGGTGGGTGATCAGGTTGGGCCCAAATAGACCATGTGAACATTTCGATTGTCTTCTCTAAAGCTGTGGTTCACATTCTATACAATCATATATCAGAATGGATAAGAAAAACTGGCCTATCTCTCATGAGCACCATGAATGCAGTAGACACTGAGACAGTTAAAAGTGATACTGGGACACCCTGAAGGTCTCTCTCAAGCAATTGAGAATTGACTGTACAGCATGGGAGAAACTGGTTTATGGCCTGCCCTCATCAGAGAAGATGCTGGGCTCCACGAGTAAGGCATAATGGAAGCTGCTCAAAGGAAATGTGAGATACATCAGTTTAAACACCCCAGGTGTTAACATGGACTATCTGTGCTGGACTTCTGTGGAGCATTCTAAGCTGGTATTGGCTGATCAGTCACAATTGGACATACTGCAATTTGTCATTTTGTTCTTCAATAATGACAGACAAGAACCAACATCACTACAGTTTGTTTTGTCCAACCTATAATCCCAAAGGAATCTTCTCTGCCACATCTTGCCAAGGTATCAGCCAAAATTTGACTGAAAACCTTCATTGAGGAGAAACTTAGAAAACTCTATTGGATAGGAAGTTTTTCTATGATAGCCTATGAAAATTTGCCTCTTGGATGCCTCTAATCCCTAGCCCCTGTTTATGCCATCAAAGGGGACAAACAGAACCAGTATATTCACTTCTTTACATGCCTTTTAATGATGATGTTTGTCCTTTGTTATTGAAGAAGACCATGATATCAGGGAGGTGATGTCATGACAAGTGCATGAACTATATTTAAATGAAGGGTGTTATGTTAAGTCACCAGCCTCACTTTCTCCTCCATAGCCATTTGAGTCTAGTGACCAGATGTGTATCAGAATGATCGAAGATGGTTCTGAATGCAAGGACATCAGGGTTAAGTGACTTGCTTAAGCACACATAGCTATTAAGTGGCAAATGTCAGAGGTCAGACTCGAACTCTCATCCTTCAGACTCCAAGGCCAGTGCTCTATCCACTGTGCCACCTAGGTGCCCTATGACTTTTAATAAAGATTTGTTGGATAGAATAAAATGGTTAA
The DNA here is from genome assembly GCF_037893015.1 of Macrotis lagotis. NCBI lineage: Eukaryota > Metazoa > Chordata > Mammalia > Peramelemorphia > Peramelidae > Macrotis > Macrotis lagotis. Next base: position 6,800,287 of record NC_133664.1, read on the forward strand.
ATAATTTGGTTAGGATCAAATTGTTATCAAGTAGCAACACTGACACTCAATCCCATGGATACTGAGCTCCCATTCAGTTCTCTGAACAATGGGCAACATTATCTGGCTTTCCCTATGTAAAAATTATGCAAACATTTTTCTAGCCTTTAAACTTTTCTCCTTCATTTCCAACAGTTCCTGAGACCAGGTATCCCTTGATGGTACTGGTTTATACATTTCATTATATGCTTTTTATGCTCCTGCTCTGAATTTCTTATTCAGCATTCTTACCCTGTACAATAAGCTTTTTATGAACTATAAAGCATTAAAATAGCTTGTTATTTATTATTTAAATTGGGTGAGCTATTAAAATAAATTCCAGACTCATGTTACATTCTTTCCTGTTTAATTTATTATGAATTTTCCTTGGCCTTAGCATATGACTACTAAGTAAAATCATCCCTGTATATTTTGCCCATCAGCATCTTTTAAATGATACTGCTGTATTATACTGTCAAAGTCTGTGAAGTATATCAGCATTAAAAACCCTATTTTTTCCATGATCAAAGGCAAGATCATGACCTTAAAATTTTTAGATGGAAAAGACTTCCTACCAATTCTCAACAAATGTTATCTTCTTCAGAAGAAGAATTTATTGATTCATCTTTCAAAGGAATTTTTATCATCATAAACAATGACAAAGAATGATTATTCACTTAATAGGGTCCCCAAGTCAGGCTAAGCTCTTCTAACTAGACTCTGAATAACTGGCCCACTTCCTCAGAGTCCCAAATGAAAACTTGGTGTTGGGGGACAATCGATCTTTAATGATATATACATTAACATTGAGATTCTGACATTACTTGAAGGAGACTGACCGACTCCATTACTCTAAATGGCAGTTTTCTTCCAAAATGGGAAACATTCAGCACTTATTTCTAGTTATTTGGACAACTGAGATAATATCTTGTCAGAACCCTGCACTCCAGTGATTATCTGCTATGTAAATATTTATGATTTTTTGCAGGTTCTCTTTATAGTGCCAAAAGCCTTTGTAACATCTGGGATGTTGCAAAATAAATGAGGAGCTATCTTACAATACTAAATATTTTATGACAATAAAAAACCTCAAAGAAATCTTTATTTCATCTGTCAATACTTACACTGAGAAATAGTCTCTCCAACTGGGCCTCAGGACCAACCCCATGAGGTGGACTGAATCTACATTCACTTAGGAATTCCCCTGAGTAGGTTCAGGCTTGTCATTTTTTTGCTCAGGTTTCTAGATAACCAGTTACTTGGGTTTACTAAATCCAATTGGAATTCATTAGAATAAACTACAAGCCGCTAAGATGCCATGGTACAATTCAGCTCCATGTTGATAAATTATGATAGATCACAATTCTCATGAAATAATACCCCTAATACACAAAGGTGGCCGTATCATACCTTTATTCAAACAACTTTCAAGACTTCCTCTGGCCTTTAAAAGAAAACACAACATTCTCTGTCTGTTTCTTATTGCCCCCCAACATGCAGCTCGCATCTATCTTCCAAGTAGAATTTCCTTGATATAATATCTGGTAAGTATAAATAGTCTTCTTGCTGTACTGCTCAATAACAGTCGAAGCCCTCTTCCCTCTAACCCCTTAGAAAACTTTGTAAGGAGCTTGCTAGTACCAACATGAGACCTCTCCTAATTCTCTAGGTAATGGCCCTCCTTCCCTCTGAAATTACTTTGGATTGCTTTGTTTGTCTTTTGTGTTATTCTGTTTGGGACCTTGTATATGGGTATAGGATGGACACCTTCAGCTGCGCTAGAGAAACAGCCTGAATATAGTGGGGGAGAAGGCTGGTATACTGACCCACAATCTCAAATGTTTGGGTTCAAGCCTAACTTCCGATGTCCAGGGAATGTGATCAAGTCATCCACTAAATCCACTAGCTTAGTATGTCAACTACAAATAAAAATGGATCCTTGCTACTTCGTTTTGATTCAGAAAACCACAAATTAACATTATTTTTATTTTATTGTATTTTTTATTTCTTTTGTAAAATATTTCCAAATTACATTTCAATCTGGGTAGGTCCACACAAGAGTTTAGAGCTACATCTCATCTGTAAGCTTTGGGTTTGATACTAAGGAAACTATAAACTTTCCAGAGAAGCTACTATTCTGTATCGATAAAAGGCAATTTCTCTAACCAAGAGTTCAGTTTGGGAGTAGAATCCTAAATACCGCCCTATTCCCTATCCCACTGTTAAATTTGCTTACAACGTAAGTATTTGATGAGTTGTTAATGTGAAAAGTTCAATGTAGACCTTTTGCTGTCATGACCACTACCCCATCTTTGAATATTACGTACCCAGAAATTTCAGTGTTAGTAGCTCAGTGGTTTGAAGTGACAAAAATGTCAGGCGCATTGTTGTTGTTGATGAAGCCATTTCATTGGTAGAAGGCCAATGCTTCCTGGATTATGGTGCCAGTGTCTGGACTCTTACCTCTAAGACTCAGTACATATACTGAACCAGGTCTCAGATAGCCTTAAAGGATGTGGTTATAATTCAACCAGTACTCAAAACAATGGACCATTGTCATTTGGCAGATAGCACTTTCCCCCTTATTCAGAAATGTAATAGTGGGAGTGAGGGAGACTAGCAGTGGTAATATTGCCTGCACACTCTCCTATCGTACTTAGCGTAATAACCATTTATTCAGTGTACTTTATATAGTATCACCAAAATTGAAGCTTTAATGAGGAAATGAATAAAGGTTGGTGGCATGACATGGTGGGAAAATAATTTTGAATTACAATTCCTGAACTCTTTGTCCCTTACTATCTGTGTAAACTAGAGGTAAGTCATTTGGCTTCTTCATCTTAATATGAGGGGTCTGAATGATGCCAAAGCCTCTTTAGATATCAAAAGATATAATCTGGGGGAAAAATTGACTGTATCCATATTGGTAAGTAGTCATTTGGTTGGGTCATTGAGCCAATGAAATCATCTTCCCCAAAGGAAATCTATTCCTACATTTAACATGTCAATGAATCCATGATCTTATGGTTGTAGGCACCCCTTACAATGGAAAACAAGGAAAGCCATCTCTTGTTGCTCATATTCTCCAAGTCTTTTCTATGTTCCGTGTTCTCCCATAATTCTCCAGGTTCTGAGGGTCTTCCTCTGAACTTTTGACATTATACAAATCCAAGACCATCACACATTAAGTCTCAGGAGCAATCTTAGGAATCAACTAAATGAACACATTTATCTGACAAATGAGGAAGCTGAGGTCTACAGAGATTAGACTTTTGCAATGTCACATTGTAACACAGCTGCAGCTAGAATCAAATCCTCTGACATCAAAGCAGAATTTGCTAGGTGGACCAGACTTGCAGGTAGTTTATTCTATTACCTTTCAGGACAAATGCAACTCTTAAAAAATATATGATTCTAAACTTAGAACAGAAAGAGTTTTAAATGGTGATGGTCATTTAGTGCTCTTCATTTTAAACAAGAGGAATTTGAGCCCTAGGAATGACTGGCTCAAATTCATTCAAGTAGTAAATAGCAGATACATTTTGAAATCGGGTTGTCAGACTCCCAATACATCTCTTTGCCTTGCTGTCTCTGTATAGACCTATTGGATCATCTTTTTTTTTTTTTCACTAAACGCATATGTACACAAGTCACTGGCAACATCCTACAGTCTGTTTGTGTCTACCATGTGTCTCAACATTGTCCTTCGAATGAATTAAAATTACAATAACCTGAAGACTGAATTTTATGGTTTGTAGTCAAACAACAATAATAGATCGATATCAGCATTATAAAAATTAGGCGTATAGAACATGGAACTACGGAAATCCCCCTTCAATTCGCCAAATGAATGAACAGGATTGCAATGCCACAAATATGTACAATCCATAAGCACAGGGTACTTTCTATGGAATGCACAAGGATGGCTAAATTTATCTAAGAACCTCAAGAAGTAATCAAATTATGGGAGCAGAGAGTCCCAAGGCCAGTGAAAGCAAGCTGGAAGGGAACTGGAAGAAGCCATGATCTCAGTTCTCCCATATACAAGAGGGGAGATATGTCTTCCTTTGGAAAGGGGGGAAAGTGAACTTTTTCGATGATTTGGGGCTTTAGTGGCCTATGACATGGATATTCAGAAATAGCTTCTCTATGGATAGTTCTTAGAACAGTGGGAACTCCACTTTATCCATGCTGCCATTTGATGGGGGACAAAAACATCATTGCTTTTTAATCTTGGCGAATGAAATCATAGCTTGTCAAATGAGGTCTCAATCAAATAGTGAGTTAATTTTCTTTCTCCCAAGTAGGGGTCCACATGACAGAGCTGATTTATGTATAGCCTTTCAAAGTTAGAAAAGCACTTTGCAGAAGTTAGAATCATTTAAAACAGTTCAGCCCTTTAATCTACAGACCTCTTCTCCATGTCTTCCACAATGGGCTCATCATGCTGATGTCCTCTTCTGATTGGAGAGTTCCACTATGGTCCTTACATTTGTAAAGTATCTATGTGGTTGTAGTCACTTTTCAGCCAGTTCAGTCCCTGCCTCTCTGGCTGACGTCTCTACTTGACCTCCACATGCTACGTTCTCCTCACTCATGTTGCATCTCTCTCTCTCTCTCGCACTGTCTTCTCCCCTTAAGGACAGAGACTATCATTATTTTTTCCTTGTATTCCCAGAACTTAATACACTACCTAGTATGTAGTGAGTGAGGACTCAATGAAGATTTTTTTATGGCATCATCTGATTCTCAGAACAACCCTGGGAGGTGGGTGCAGTTATTTTTCTCATTTTACATATGAGAAAATTCGGACGGCCCAGGGTCACACAGCAAGCATTTGAAGGAGGATTTGAATCCAGGTTTTCTTAATTCTATGTTGAGAGATCTATCCACACTGACACATTATAAGTCATAACCTTATTCCCATCATCATTACTTTGAGGACATGCATGGGATTCTTCTTTGGCTATAGCATCATATTAGTTAACCTTGGAAATGATACCTCTGCAACTTTTGTCATATTAAACAAAGTTGAACACTCATAGTCCAGGATCTCCTCTTCTTCTTTCTAGGTCATTTTATTATACTCCTGCAACAATAGAGGGAGGAATCTTTAGGAGACTGTCTAATCTCTTACCAATGAACCTGCTCTTTGGGAAAGAGTTAATGACTTTTCAGGTGCTTCCATACACTGCAATCAGACTGTTTTGCTCTGAAGAAGGTCTGATAGATTGTAGGTGTCCAATTTTCGATATTACACCCAGTTTCAAAATTTAAAAAAATCTATCAAGTTCTATAGTATCGATTCTCCTCTGAGGATCTTAATCTAACATTTTCTATAGATTTATAGTTGATTCTGCTCTGTTTTCCTTTCATGAGATGGGATCGTATTGACTTTAGAGTTTCAGAGGCAAGGATAAATTCATTACTATGTTACTAAACTGTGTTTTCAATAAAAGAGATAACTTTGAAACTTTCAAAAAGAGTATAGATTTGGTTGGATAGCTTACTACCCAACATTGGCCCAGCTAGTGTAGGTGGTTATAATGATAAAAATAGCAATTCCTGACATCACTGTAACACTGTAGATGAAAAAAACCTGATTTTCATGTTTTCTATTTCATTTGAGCCTCTCAGCAACCTAATTGCTATTTCTTGCAGGTGTCTGAATTTTATAGATGAGGATTCTGAGGCTAATGGAGCATTAGTGATCTAAACATAGATAATTAACAGGCACAGAGAGGCAGGATTTGAAACCACATCTGAGTTAAGGTTCAAGTCAATGGGTTTTGATCTAATCACACATATCCAATCCCCTTTTGTAACAACCTGCTTTTAAAACATCAAGATTTTTAAGTAATTATTTCCTAGGACTATTTAAAATAAAACACACATTGGTCATGCCAAAGAAAATGAGGACAAATTCAAAGCATATCTTTGAACACATTTAGGTTACTAAGAGGATTTCTTTGCTAGGGAAATCTTGATAGAAAGGGGCAATAAATAATCAGTTTGTTCACTATTGACTCCAGGTCTCTTTCTTTAAGTTTGAGATCAGCAGACAGTCTCTAGGTTACTAACTTCCCCTAAAACCATGGACTTCATAAACAAGATCAGAGTCATTGTAAGTAAGAAGCAATGTAAGTTCAAAGTTCAAGGGTGGAAATGGGAATGGAAAGAAGGATGTTACTTGAGAAAGAGTAAAGTGGTTGAAATCACCAGAATTATGAGGTGAAGTCAAATGAGAAAACAAGGATTGCTGAGTTTCTACTTGCAATGCTTGAGAAGATGATTTCTTTCTTGAATATATTGGATTTGAGGTCCTACATGAACATTTAAGTGGGAATAAACATTGGTACAGAATAGGGTGCTCTTACATTACAAAAACAGAGACAAATCATATGGCTTCAACACTGTTCTAAAGATTATGAACAGTTAGGATTGGACATTTAAGTCTATGAATCATCTTTAAGACTGTGAAGGTAAAAGTATTTCAGCCAAAGAATAGAAAGAGAATATATGTGAAATGAGTAACAAGGACAGTGCCTTACTAAGCACTGTCATTAAAGAGAGAGGAGGGGGATGGTTAGGTAGTGCAGTGGTTAGAGCACTAGCCCTGGAATCAGGAGTATCTGAGTTCAAATCCATCCTCAGCCACTTAATAATTGCCTAGCTTGGGCAAGTCGCTTAACCCCATTGCTCTGCAAAAAAAAAAAAAAAAAATGAAAGAAAGAAAGAAAGCAATTTTGAAAAAAACTGAGAGGAGAGAGAACAGGGGTGAAAGGGAAGAATCATTCAAAGAGATTTAGGAACAAGGAGGTAGCACATCTAAAAGGGAATGAGAAAGGATAGTGGTCAAATGTTAAAGAGTACCAGGTGGAAGACTGAATAAAAGACAATCTGTGTCTTTTGGAAGTTATTGGTAGGATGGGATGGGAATTTTTTCAGCAGAGTCGAAAGTCTAACTGTAATAGGTTAAGGAGTAGTGGGTGGTGAAGAAAAGGATGATCTCTCTGGAAATTTTATTCTGAAAAGGCAGAGAAGAAAGAGAATGCTAACTTGAGGAAGTAGTAAAATAATGGGACATGAATATTTATTTGATTTATTTTCTTTAGAGTATGTGTGGGCCTGAACTCTTAGAAGAAAGGTTTCCAAAATATGTTTATAAGAGAGAAGGATCATTTGGGAGGAAAAAATTCAATGTGCAGATAAGAAAAGAATACTTTGTATGTGAATTTACAGTGAAATATGTGTATGTCATTCCTCCACACAGAGAGAAAAATATTCTGTCCTCTCCCTCCCTTCCTCACTCTTTCCCTTTCTCTCTGTCTCTGTCACTCAGTCTGTCTATCTCTTTCTCTCCCCCTTCCCATTCTCCTTCTTTTCCCCACTATGACTCATAACAGGTTCTGGCACATAAATAAGTGTTTATTAAATAGAATTAATTTATTATAATAAAAAATATGAGAAAGAGTCAGAAAATAGACTACTATCCCAGAATGAAGGTATTAGTCTTAAAAAAGTAGTCATTTAAATATATGTAGATATATGTCAAACAGATGAATTGGCGAACAGGAAATATATTTGGAAATTGCAAACCAGAGAGGAACTTTCAGATCAATCTTGGCCAAAAATACTTGGTATCCCCAAATTTTTAGTGCAGAGAAACTTTTAAAATGCATTAAGACTTTTGGGACAATCTGTTTACGAAATGATTTCTCAGAGAAGAGTGGGCTATGTCCACTACCTTAATTACTCTTATTTTGGTTGGATTCCCAGACTGAATTCTGATAATGTCTTAATGCCATTAAACACAGCAGCTAGATTTTAGCAAGCAATTCAACAGTTTTTAGAATATTCTTCAGAAAAGGGTATAGAAATGCTAACATGCTAATGATGGAACTACTTGCATTTTTTGTCCGAATAAATGAGTATTCCAAGAGTTTTAGATGTGCTTCAATTATTTGTGTATTTGTGTTCCATAACATCAATTGAACTCTTTCAGCTACTAGTGACAATCAGTCTCCTCTCCCCACACTGGCTTGTCATTTCTGACAGTGACTGTTGCCACACTTTTTTTCCTTTCAGATGGCCTAGCTTCCTCCTTCTCTGGGATGACAGAAGTTCCACACTGTGAGCTCTTTCAGACTACTTATTTCTTCTCATTCCCTCTGATCACAAAAGCAAAGGTATTTCACATTTCCTTTGTAAAATTAATCCTATCTGAGCCACTGATCACTGTTTTCCTCTACAGGATTCTGAATCAGCAATCACACCTTATCTTCTATGCACCTTCAATTATTCCCTTTTCATAACTATTAGGTTCAAATTTTCCTAGATATCAGTCATAAAATGCCAACCCCCCAAAATGATGACAATGACAAAAACTTTCTTTAGACCCTTCTAATGCACCAAGAAAGATATTATGGCAAAGACGATTTTGCTTAATAATGTCAAGAGATAGAGGAATCAAAAAAGGGGGAAAGGCCCATTAAATGTACAAGCTTTTTGACCTGACCCTGTGTTAATTAACATAGAAATTTAAATTTTCATAGAATTATTTTCAAAGCTGTTTTAGGAATATTTGGTACAGGTAAATGTTATCCAGAAATCTACTTGGTTATTTCAGTAGCTTCCAAAGGACCAAGAAAATATATTAATAGATATCCTATTTTTGAATTCCAATGTGACTTCTTAATAATCTGTTTTTATAACTTCCATTTTCCAGGATTTTTTTCTTTATGAAATAGTACTTTTGAATTCCATTTTTTACAAAAAGGAACTCACAACTTGAAGTAATGAGCCCTGACACAGTTCTGGAATCCAGGGGGGAAAAAAAAGCACCGAGTAAACATTATTTTTTAGATCATTGCTAAACTTACACTTCCCAAAAGAGATAATGTAGAAAAAGAAACATGAGAACCTCCATGATGCTACTACTCTGGATAAACTCATTCAAAGAGTTTGAAAACTACAGAGACTTGCCAAATCCTCACTTGGGAAATGATAACAGGGCCATTTTGGGGCTGAATCTACATGAGGGAACTGCTTTTTAAAATGTCACTGATTCCATTAAAATGTTAATTTATTTTTCCTCTTTAGCATTGTTTGCATACATAGAATAGAGATGGCAATACAAGGATAGGTTCCAGAACATTTACAAGCTGTAAGATATGAGCAAAAGCTGGAGACACTGAAATATAATAAATGTCATGGATGACATCCTGACTTTGTCCATCATGACCACAATCACCAAATGAAGCAATCATTGGTGATTGTTGTCTTTAAGCTAAAAAGTCTCACAAATATCATTGGGGCATCATATAGACAGGAAAGGATAAGATCTAATGAAGGGAAGGGAATTGTTTGTGACTATGAGAGTCCTAAGAATCAGAACCAGATTCAAACTTATGTCTCAAGATAGGATTTTTCCAGATTTTCATGTAACATTAAGCAAGTTTCAATTTTACTTAGTCTGTCTCTCTCTCTCTCTCTCTCTCTCTCTCTCTCTCTGCTAAACAACCCCACCATTCTTAAACACACATATCAAGGAATCAGACTAACAGTGGATATTATGGAGTAGCTGTTTCTGGTGGCTCAAGTTATCATATATCAAGAAACCGAAAGTTTAATGTTCTGATATTAGTAATGGAAAAATTATTACCTAGTTCTGAAAGGACCCTGCTTAAAATGTTGAGAGGCCTGTTTCTAACCCATCTTCTGCCTATTCAAGGCTATTTTCCATTGAATAATTCACTCCTCTATCTGGAAAAAGTGAGGAGATTAGACTAGGCAATCTCTAAGCTCATCATTTGATGAAGCTATGATTCTATTTATTTGTTTGTTGGTTTATTTATTTATTTATTTATATATTTTTAGTTTTTGCCAGGCAGTGGGGTTAAGTGACTTACCCAAGGTCACACAGATAGATAATTATTATGTGTCTGAGATCACATTTGAACTCAGAACCTTCTGACTCCAGGGCTGGTACTCTATCCACTGTGCCACCTAGTCGCCTCTTTATTTATTTTTTAGATTCAAATCTTTAGGTTCTTTCCTGGTCAAATATGAAAAATAGGTCTTATACCTCATTCATTCGAGTTAAAAACTTGTTTCCATCCCTCCAAAAGTATCATAAGACTGTCATAGAATTAGGAAATATTAGAAATGATCCATGCTGTTCTGTCACCACTCATCATCAGCTAGAACTGATCTATGGAAACTTAGGAACATATTCAAAATCTCTAAACTACATGGAATGGATATATTTCATGATAAAAGGTTATAGCATAAGAAATTAAAATCATGTGAGACAAGGAGAGGTTTTTATAGCCCCCATTACCTTTCTTGTTACTGGAGTTGTATTAAGGATGATTTCAGTGAGCATAGTGGAGAAGTTTGCATTCTAATATTTTATTCAATGACAAAAATCTGTTATTTTATTAGTTTTTGTATTAGAATATTCAGTATAAAATAAGATAATGACTTGTTGAAGAACTTCCGAATTCCGCTGAAAGGTTGCTAATAAAATGATAATAAAAATAATCATGGTGATTCTAGTGTTTGACCTAACATTCACATAGTTCTCTAAGTTAATAAATACCTTTACATAAAATTTGATTCTTATAATATCCCTGTGAAAAAACTAGAGTATTTTTATCTCCACTATTAGGTCAGGAAAGTGAGGATCCTAGCTTGATCCTGATTCACACAAGTAGTAAAGAAATTGTACTATTCTTTAGCACCTGCAGAAAGCAATGATAATTGTGCATCTGCACACATGTCAACCTTACCCATTTGTCCAACTGTCTTTTCTCAGCTTCTCAAGCATTTGATCTATAGCATATTCCATGTTCCTTGCTATTCACTATGAGATTACCAGTCAGTAAGCACAATGTTAAACACTGAGGATCGAAAGCAATAACAGAGGGTGGCAGTGGAAGACTTTACTTCACCACCTTGTGCAAACAAAACTGTCAGAGATCAAGACTCTTAGTGTGCACACACAAGTGAGTGATAAGAGACACAGATGGAGAGACATACAGAGGACAGAGACAGAGACAGACAGAGAGGCAGAGACAGAACTAGTGAGAGACAGAGGATGAAAATGCTGGGGAGAAAGAGGTCAGAATAGATCAGACATTTTTGTGTGAAGCTGGAAATTCTTATCAAATATAGGATGTGTGCTTCAGAGAGGTGGACGACCTTTTTACTTTAATTTATCAAGTTTAGGCGGTACTTTGAGGTCAGAACCTCGGACAGCACCTCCACTTTTGAATTGTCACTACCTCACCACTCCTTTACTTTAAGGCCAGGACAAGCTTTAGTTTATCCAAGGAAGACAAATCTCGCTTCTGGGATATGCTAATCCCAGAACTGTGTTGCTGTAATCTCCAAGTTATTCATCATTCTTGTTATTAATCTTTGCTTAGAAATAACAAGTTGCAAAGTGTCTCATGCACTTGTGTCTTTTTCCTTAATTTGGGAGGAGCTCAGGAAATTGTATGCTGGTCACCCATGTATTCCCCATTGGCCTGAATGACAGACAGGAAGAGTTACTAAGCAACATTAAGGCTGGACATCTGTGTCAGCCTCTGATTCTACTGGGCAGGAGCACGAGACAAGCTGCATCACCAAGCCAAGGGAATGAGAAGTCTGTTTGTATGTGGATGTGTGGAGAGTGTTCTTTTTTGACAGAATGAAGATGGTTATGCCTCAATTAACCTGGATCTTTGTCAAAGGGGCTACTCCTCTCACCTTAGTCTCCAAAACTATTTTGAGTGGGAAATCATTTGTTGTTCACTGTTAACATCAGATATCAGGGCACCATAGGGAATAAAGGCAAGGGGGTGGGGGTGGGGGTGTGCAACTGGGCCAAGTGCCAGAAGAACATATTTGACAAGATAATTTTTGCAGGGAGCACAGAAGGAGGAGGAGGAGAAGGTTCTTGTTCATGAATGCCAAAGCAGATCTCTCTCATTTGGAGTTTCCTAATAAGTTCATTTATCCATTCTGTAATTCATATAGCAGCTCTCCAGGACTTAAAAAGGAAATGAAGATGAAGGGTTAAAAGGAGATTAATGGCACTGCTTTTCTATTTTTATTAATTATGTCCTGCTATGTAAAGTTCTACCTTCTGCCTCTGTACTTTTGGAAAGATTGTAGTCTATGCATGGAAAGAACTCTCTCCTCACCTCTGCCTCTTAGAATTCTTTGCTTCTTCAATGTGAAACTCAGCTGCCACTACCTACACAATGCCTTTAATGTTAATAATTGGCAATTTTCTTCATCTTGAAATTATTTGGCATTTATTGGAAGTAAGCTAATATTTGCTTCTCTGTAACTAAAGCCCAGGTGGATGAGTCACTTTGCTTTCCTGTTGCTAATTCGTAGAGGCCTTGTTACTAGGATGGTGACTTGCAAGTCTGCTATATCTCCTCTTGGAGAAAATGAGGGTTGGAATCAGACTCAGAACCTAAATGAAGAATCTCAGAATACTGACTATTGGGGGGAAGGGAGAGTGCTGACTCCAATTTGGATTTCTGAATGCTTCCTTGCATTGGGCAGAAGGAATGGTTCCTTTATTAACAACAGCATTCAAAATAATTTCTTCTAAACATGTTTTATTCCCTTGGTTGAATGTTAGGCTCATTTAGAATAAGAACTTTTGTATTTTTGTCACCACGGACTAAACCCAGATTCTAGAATATAGTAAGGGACAGGCACAAGGAGAAGACCTATGGCTTCATTAGTGTAGGCAAATCCTGGATGAGCAAAATTATTTTACTGATAAAGGTTGATAGCTTTATTTTCTTACTTAAAGTCTTATAAAGTAGATCAAGTGTACTGAAAGTTTAGGTGACTAATTTAAGAGTTTTGCCAGAAGCATACCACTCATATGCATCAGATGCGAAGCTTGAACCCAATCTTTCTTGGCTCTTTTACTCTATCCATACTGCATCTGCTCTGTCACAAGGTCCAAAGTGAACAATTCAAGAATTCTTACTAATAGAATTGAATTATACCAACATTCAGGTGGCATGGAGTCAGTGGTGGCAATTAGAAGATTATATATGAAAATACACTTAATAGTCCAATCTATTATGTTTGTGAAAGGTTTTCCCCAAGCCAAATGTGAATTGACTCATATGGACCACAAGAATGTCTGTACTCAGCAGGCTCTTTTAAATATCCTCCCTTGGGGGATATAGACAGTCTCCTAGCTGCTTTCTGCTGTCATCAAAAGAAGCATGAAGGAGAATTTTATTGTCCACGAGGTACTCTAATCACTCTGCAGAACAAGTTACTGAAAAGAACTCCCAAACTTGCTGCTCCCACTGAGAGTCCTGCTCACAGGTCAGGAATACTGAAGAGCTCACTTATGGCTCCTCTCTTCTTTTCTTCCACCTTTCTTAGTTGGAGGAGTCAAAAGGAATTGGATGACTCATGCCTTTTGTCTTAACATATGAGAATTCCTGTTGTTGCTTCTTCCATTGGTATATTTAGGTATCAAAGCTGTGGGGGCTTTAAACACCGAAAAATCATTTTCAAGGTAAATCGCTAGTAGTTATTTTCTTCTGGTTTCGAGAACGTTAGAGGAATCAATATAGAAAATGACAACATTTTTATTCCAGTTCTATTACTTAATGTGTTCAATTAGCCATTGCAAGAAGTGAATCTCAAATTTGAAAACAAGAAGGCAAAAAAAAACTCCAAATAAGGCATGTGTTTCAATGTGACATAATTTCCATGAGCCTGTTAAATAGGACCTGAGAAATGGGCAAAAGGAATACTCAAGAAGGAAATCTGGCAGGGCTAATTATTCATTAGGTAGTGCAATGGATAGAGCACAGGATTCAAGAACATCTGAGTTCAAATCACACTTCAGGGACTTATAATTTTGGGCAAGTCAGTTACCCTCCGCTTTATCTGTAAAATAAGAATAGTATCTATGCACAGGATTGTTGTGAGGTTGAAAAAAATGCTTTGTGGAAACCACAAAATGCTATATAATGCTAGCTCTTCCTATTGAATCATTGAACAGATCATCACAGAACCATAGAGCCCTCCAACAAACCTCTAGTCCAGTCCAGACCTGAACAACAATGTCCTCCAAAATCCTACCAAGTGGCATCCAGTTTAGGTTTTCTCTTAAGTGTCTATACTTTCATCAAGCCTCATGTGTATCATCCTTCTCAAAAATTCTAAAATCTGAGTTGGAAGGGACATCTGAACCATAGAGAAGAATTTGCTTTTTTGCAAGAGGTCCCTTTTACATTTCTAACAAACCACTCACTTCCTCATGATGATTCCAGGGCAGTGAAGGTAACTATTAAGGTAAGAATTCTATCTTTGATCCTTCAGTTATAGAACCCTTAAATACTCATTACCTCTACCATATACAAATTTGAAGGTAAATGAGAGGGGAAAATGAAATTCAAATAACTATTAAAATTGTGGAGGACTTGGGAGAACATTTATAGCTTTCACTTATTTGATTTCTCTGAGTCCATTACTTAAGGTAATTAAGAGTTGGCTAACCATTCTTTAATCCCTGATTCATGAAAGAATTAATGGATGACATGGAGTCTGGGTCAGCATATCTTATGGAAATTTGATGAACTTAGTTCTTTCTGATAATATAATTCCCAGAATGAGGAAGGGGTTTCAGATAATATAGTAGACCATATTTAAATTTTTAAGTCTTCTGGGGGGGGGGGGGCAATTGTTCATTAATAACCAAAAACACCCAGGTTTTCCTTTTTATTAGCAATTGCTACTTCTCTCACAACTTAGCCTTCATTCCAAAACTAATAAGAATGATGGGTATTTGAAGAGAAATTTATATTTTCATAATATTTTGCATATATTACTTATACTTGTCTCAATCCTGTGATACAGAAGACTATAGGTATTAACAATACTATCTACACAGGTTGAAACTGTTTTAGAAGGCTAAATGATTTACCTGTGGTGACCCTTCTAATAAGTTTTGGAGCTCAGGTCTTCATGGTCAGCCATTTAGATTCCCTTCTAGGTCCCTTCTTCAAAGTCCTGACTCGGGGACTTGCCGTGTTCCCCAAACTCAGCCCTGAATTAATTGGCAGAATTGAGGCAACTATATGCTCTCAGACCAATGAATAACAAGACTATTTTCTTGTTGTCAGCAAGGATTCACCACTTCAGGATGAGTCATTATCTCATGCTTGGATTCAATCTCTCTAACTGATTTCTTATAATTAAAATTTTGAAAAAGATTTGCCATCATCACTGCCATCATTATATCAACATACTTTCCCCCAGCATTTCAGAAGCTGGCATTCACAAGATGTTGAGGATGGAAAGAGACTTGACAGTCATCTCACTCCCCACCTCTCATTTACTGCTCCTTCAAGGTGATCTGTTCAAAGTCATACTGATCTTAAGTAACAGAAAAGCGATATGAAGTGAGGCCTTCACATTCCCAGACTAGTCATCTTTCCAGTCCAGCACACACATATGAAAGTCTGCATTAATTATATTGATTGAATGTTGGACCTGGAGTCAGAGCTTCGGGCTTCAAATCTCATGTTCCACTCCCACCTGAGCATTCATTAGCTGTTTGGTGGGCAAGTCATTCAACCTGTCTAAACCTCAGTGTCCCTGCTCTAAAAGGGAGTAAGAGAATCTATCTCTTGGTTGTTGTTACAAAGAGTTTAAAAAATAGTGAATTTCCCCAAATTTTGAATTTGGAACACCTTGTCTGTGTGTGCATGTGAGCCATACTCTATATCTTTGTATCTTTTGCAGATATAGTATGGAAATACAGATATACATATATGAACAAACACATATCTATATCTATGACTGTTAAAATGTTAAAACTGTACAAAACTGTATTATTCTTATTCTGATTCCAGTTTTAGAGGGAAACTGTAAAACTCATTTGTAGGGCACTCATTCTAGGCAATTTGCACGATTAGCTGGCAGTGGTCTTGGGTAGTTCTAAGAAAAGACATTGGAGAGGAAGTTTTCATTTATATTCATCCATATATACATCCATTTACATATATTTGACCTATACACATCCCTCTATTATTGGAAAATAGTTGGGACAGCTAGGTGGTACAATGGATAGAGCACCAGTCCTGGAGTCAGGAAGATCTGAGTTCACATCCAACCTCAGACACTTAATGATTACTTAGCTATGTGACCTTGGGCAAGGCACTTAACCCCACAGCCTTACAAAAAACCCCAAAACAAACAAAGAAAGAAAATGTTTACACATCAGGAGATATGTACAATCATCTCAAGATCACCAAGAAACATGATAAAAAACTAAACTAAATATATGATCCAAATTATTTCCTGAAGATTGTGTGAAGACAAATGCAAGAGAATACAAGAGAAATAAGGGAACAACATCCCATCTGTTCCTAGGACATTGCCTGAGAATACTACTGGCCTCCCAATATAAATCTCCATTTGCTTTGGTCCTGGGCCCCTACAATTAACACTGTCTTCCTAATGTTTATAGTATACAAATCTCTGCTCAGCAGAATTCACTTTATCCCAGGCTCTGAGATTGCTGACTACAGCAGAGTCTTTCTACACATAGCATTTTTGCCTCATCACCAACCAGGGATTCAGTTTTGTTCAGTGGTAGCTAAATTTCAAGATGCCCACTCAGAAATATAACTTGAAATGTCCTGAGTCTCCACTATATTAAAGAATAAATATTTAGCACTGATAGATTCTTAGGTCTCTGAGCAGTGTTATCTACTTAGCAGATTCAGCTGGAAAAATATTTGGGGAATATTTGGGGAAACCTTGTTTGCCTTACTGCTTAAACTGGCTTAACCATTCTTGTCACAGTCATTTATAATTCTTCATTATTTCAATCTCTCCTTCTAAAATCCCTTTTTTCTGAGTCTATTTTAACCTTACCACATCTCAATCTGAATCAGTTCTCTATCTCCATCATTTAGTTGAGTTTCTCTTTCTTTCCCTTGGGAATGAATGGTGGCTCCCAAGTCACAGTTGGCTCATCATCCTGTTTTACAAGAATCAAAGGAATACTTCTCTCCACAAATTTTCCTCCCTCAATCTTCCTTATTCCTCCATTAGATATGGTGCGATTTAATTGAGAAAATGAACAAACATAGGTCCACTTTGCAGTAGGCACCTTGGATATGGAAGGGAAAAAAGAATCAATTCTTAAACTTAAAATTTACTTTTTTCCTGGGGAGTGAGGGAGGTATATCAAATATACAGAGCTTAATAAAAACAAAACATAAGCAATGCAGTCCCAAGAATGAGAAATTACTCAGATCTGGAGTGATGTAGAAAAGATCTCATGGAGGAGGGGACTGAATTATGCTCAGAGGAAGCTACTTATTCGCCAATGACCATAAGCTGACTGATTTCCCAGGACTAAGCATGCTATCTATTACCAAGGAATTAGGAGGAATAAGACCTCTTCAAAGGATGGCTTTGATTACTGGTTTGGGACTAGCATCTGATATTCAAGGATCAAGTAAAATATGGAGAGATGTGCAAACTGGCTTTCATCAAGGTGATTCATTTATTCACTGATTCATCCACCAAGTATGCATTGTGCTTGTTATGTGCCAGATACTAAACTAACAACTGGAGAGTCAAAAAATGGAACCATATTCTGCCCTCTAGCTTAATCGTGTTCTTCTAACCAATGACGTAGTCTCCCAGTCACTCATTGTCCTCCTGCTCCTCTTTACCTCTAGGCTTTCCAGCTTGTTCAAGTGCTTCCTTTTTGAATTCCTTGTCAGGTAGTAATTATTGATGATCCTTCCTTCTCAAAATTCCTCAGTTCTGTCTGACGCCTTCTCTCTATACCAAATAGTTTGGTTCTAGTTCAGGCCATCACCACCTCCCACTAAGACTAATGCGATTGTCTCTTAATTGGTTTCTCTGCCTCTAGCTTCACCCTTCCCTAATGGATCCTTCATGTCCCTGTTCAATTGAAATTCCTAACACACAGATCTGATCGTTTTACCCTCCTGCTTGATTATTTTCTGTGGCATTCTACTTTTGTAAGATTAAAAATAAATTCCTGAGTCTGGCATTTTAATTGGTGCCCTGACTGGCTCCCACTAGCATTTTCAAACTTAGGTCATATTTCTTGACTTCACACCTACTTCGAGTCAGCATTTGCTATCCTATCCTGAGTTGCCCTGCATGGTATCCCATCATGCATCTCTTTACCTGTGAACAAGTGGTCTATTGGGTAAAGAATGCCCTCTCTTCTCACCACTGCTTCACAGTCTACCTAGCTGTCTTTGAAGGATGCTTTACGGATTCCCTCCCCTTGCCCCAGTCTGCTCAGATGGAAATGACTGCCTGAAAATTTCTTTGCTTTTGCTTAGCTGGGTTTGGTTCATTTTCTCCAACTCAAATGTAAGATCCTTGAGAGCAGACACTTTCATTTTTGCCGCCATATGACTACCACAGCACATGCTGATTAGTAAACCTTTAATGGATGTTCTTTAAATTGAACCCTTCAAGTGTGGAACTCAGAAGGCAACACCCCAGATAGTGTCCTAGCATGCTGCCCTCAAGGCAGAGGAACCAATTGTTCTTTGTCAATTTTTGGATAATCAGATTGAATCCACTTCAACAAAACAACAAGCATTCTGTAAATGGGAGTTCGTTATTATCACCTGGTTTATGTGCTCAATAGAGAATGCAATGGGCTCTCAATGGCCAGATCTGGGGGTCCAGTTGTACATCTTTGCCCACAGTGATGCCTCCAAATCCTGTTTCATTCCATGTCCTACCACCCAATTCTCATTGTGACCTCAACAAGAAGAGGAGGCAGCAAATGTTCTTGCTTGCTTTCCTCCAACTATACAAATGAGAGACAGATTAAAGTCAAAGAAATTCATGCATTGGGGAAGCACTTATATCCCAGGCACTGGACCTGTCAATCCCTAAGGTTTCTTTGAGCACTAACATTCGTTCATTTATGCTGCAGCATAGAGCTTCACCTTTCTGGGAATAATAAAATAAAACAAAAAAACTCCTGCCCTTCTCACAAAAAGAAGTTAGTGACAACAGCTGTGTTTAGGAAGCTATTTATCCAAGGTAATAGCTTTGAGTTCCTTGTTATAATCTCAAAGATGTGAGATTTCAAATGAAATGCCAAATCTTCATACCTCGGAGTTGGAAGGGATCTCACAGGTCATTCCACCAAACTTGTATCGGAGGAAAAATCAATTCCCTCCTTATCTGGCAAGTGGTTCCTCATGATTTGTTTGAAAACATCCTCTGAGGAGGCATACAGCAGCCCCAGGAACAGTCCCTTTCACTTTGGATGTTCATTATGTTAGGATGACATACCTCATATGAAGTCAAAATTTGCCTCTTGGCAACATCTCCCATCTCCTCCTCAGGGGATCTATCCTCAGTGGAAGAAAGACCATCATTGATGAATATTACATCACACTAAGCTTTAATTAGGCCACATATTCCAGTTCCTTCAACTCTTCAGGATATGACATGTTTTCAAAAGTTCCCTCATCATTTCTGTCAACTGCTTTGGTGAGATACCAGGAGTGATCACAATTCATGAGATGATGACTAAACAGTGAAGAAGTCAAATATAATATTAACAAACTTGATCTGGATTCCATATTTATACTAACATCAAATAAAATCATCAGCATCTCCTTGTTCTTATTCTCATTGTTGTTGTTGTCATTTCTCCTTCTTCCTTGTCTTTTTCTTCCTCATCTTCTACTTCCTATTTTTCTTCTTCTTCTTCTTCTTCCTCCTCCTCCTCCTCCTCCTCCTCCTCCTCCTCCTCCTCTTCTTCTGCAGCTGCTGTGGCTGCTGTCCTCTGATAGGAAGCACAGGGCTGGAACTGGAAAGAATAGTGGCATCAAATCCAAGTCAGACCTGGACAGGATTCCCCCTTTAGCTTCCTCCCATGCAACTTCTCCTTTAAAAATCAGCAGTGAAAGAAATAATCCCCTCCTTAGGCAGGGTTTATAATCGGTGAGCTCTCTAATTGTTAGTAAATTTTCTCTAAGTTTAATTCTTAATTTTGTCCTCTGTCGCTCTATCCAATATTTTAAGATCTAGGGTTCTCTAGGGCCAAGAAGAAAAAAAGATATGATCTGTCACTGCTCTGATAGACTTTCATGTATTTGATGAAAGATATTATTCTTCCTCCCCTGATTTCAAAGACTTCACTTCGGTGTTCTTTAGCTCAATGACTTATTTTGACCAGGTAGCTTCCTAGAGCTTGATCCAGAGGCAGACCTTCTAGCCCAATGTCATCTCACAGTGAGGAGGACAGTGTGTTAAAGTTGAAATGACTTTCCAGATGTCAAGATGAATAACAAATTTCAGTTGACTCCAGGGGATTGAGAAAGTTCTTTTGCAGGTGTTGCTTGGGAGTTGAACTCACTACCTTTCACTGTTGTCTTTTGAAGCTCTTGGTAGCTCTTTCTTCTCTAATGGAAAAGCCTTTGATTGTCATGTAGACTTCAAAACCCTATCCACCATTGCTTGGTCCATCTTAGGTCCCCATGTCAGGTGTAGATACTCTTATGCATCAAGAGACATTATAGGAGATGACTGTGCAAGAACTCAGGCTACTCATGCCCACCCCCACTTGTCTCATTAGTCACCAGTCGGCCTTTTTCACTTGATCTATGCAACAGCCCTTTGATCTTTGAAGTCATTTATTCAAAGTGTGTTTGGGCAAAATTCAATGCCATCATTTTCAATGCTCACACACAGGTTAGAT
This sequence comes from Macrotis lagotis, assembly GCF_037893015.1. Classification (NCBI taxonomy): domain Eukaryota; kingdom Metazoa; phylum Chordata; class Mammalia; order Peramelemorphia; family Peramelidae; genus Macrotis; species Macrotis lagotis. Next base: position 6,821,075 of record NC_133664.1, read on the forward strand.
TTTTTCCCCCTTTGAAGTTCTGTGTTGCTTTTGATGGAAATATGTTTTTTCTTAATGTTTATTTTTTTTCTTTAAGGTATTTCTGTGATTGCTGTGTGAATTCCACCTCAGGAAGGATTTGGAAAAGCCCAGATGTTCACTTCTGGCTCTGATCAAACTTCCTTTTGCTGTTATCTCTTCTACTCTTTTGAACTTCTTACCCTTTCTTCCCAAACTTTTGCCATCTTTCTGGTTCTCTCTTTGCTGCTCTATATGTTACCACCCTGGAGCTGGTTTGTGTACCCTGAGAAGGAGGACCTAGTGAAGAGTTCAGGTAACCATGACAATAGCTCCCTAAAAGTGTAACTCCCCCCCCCCCACAGTCTCCATTAATAATTATCTTCCTCCCTGCCCCAACATCAGCAGGGATGACTGGATGGTCAGAAGAGAAAACCAAATTTTCCCACTCTCGCCTACATTCATAAAATAGAAAACCCTTGACAGTGAACATCTTGTCCCATCATCTGAATTTTTCAGTTTTCCATTAATTTTTCAGTTCTCTTTATAAGTATCAGATTTGCAGGGAAAGTAGAACATGGAGTGTTTAAGGGGAGAAAGAAGTAACAAAGGAAGGAAGGAGATGCCACAGTCAGGATCACAGATTTAGATGCAGAAGGGCCCTTAGAGATCTCCTGTCCAATGTCTTCATTTTGCAGATAAGGAAACTGAGTCCAAAGATATAAAAAGGATTACCGATCTAAAGCTTCAAGAGACATCAGGGAACATTTAGACCAGAGATTTTTAACCCTTTTTATAGGACAGACCTTTTTTGATAGACATATCAAGATATGGAGCCCTTCTTAGAATAACTAATATGCATGAATTCAATATATTAATGCATGGATAATTTAAATGTATTAAATAAGTTGTATTAGAAATTATATTAAAATAAGTCATATATTGAAATCTGTCTATATTCAATTTTCAAGGACCCCAAAGTAAGACTTTATCTCATTCAATTTCTTCATTTTAGAAATGAGGAAAATGAGGACCAGAGAGATTTAAATGAATCACCCAAGGGAACCAAGCTGTATCCTGTGACCTTGAATCTGGGCATTTTGGTGTAGGTGATTACTTAATTAATCTTACAGGTTGCAATCTTGAATTCTGACAGAGTGAATTCCTCTGAGTTGGTCATGCCATCTATAGGATGGAGCTGCTAATACTTGCCCAATAAGGATGCTATAACAGCAGGATCTTAATGAAAGAAGCCTAAGGGAATGCCACAATTGTGCTTCCCAGAGATAATTTCATGCAAAACTGATGAATTCGGGGGTCACGTGGCAGATGGGCGCTTATCAGAGAAGTAGGTATACCCAGAAGAATATTGTGAGTACTATTTTCTTGATTAGCCATTCTACCTTCAGTCTCTTTGGTTATCTATCCTTAGTACAGGAATGAACATTCCTAAATCACAAGTAATATCACTTCTCTATTCAACAAGTTTCTATAGCTCCCCATCACCAAAATGAAAATGCAAATCCCTCTCTTTGGCATTTAATATCCTTCACAAAAAAAAAAAAAACAAACCAACCTACATTTCTAGGCTGGACATACCTACATATTAAGCCTGGCACAGTGAGCATAAGACTGATTTTGGTCAAAACATTAGATTCAAATCCTATCTCTATTCCCCCCCCCCCCAAGACAATGGGGGGTTAAGTGACTTACCCAAGGTCACCAGCTAGGTATTTATTAAGTATCTAAGGCTAAATTTGAACTCAGGTCCTCCTCCAGGGCCAGTGCTCTATCCATGATGCCACCTAGCTGCCCTCATATTCTATCCCTGACATTTGTATGTGTGACCTTAACTTTTCTGGACCTTTGTAATCCTCTTCATGTTTTCTCCATTTTATTCAAACTTGTCTTACTGTTCTACAGATGGGACATAAAAGCTGCCATTTTCTGTCCCTACACAGGCTGACTTCATACCTCACTTCTGCCTCTTAGAATTCCCCAGTTCCTCCAAAACTCACTGCCACTTCCTTTATGAGGAGAGATCTCTATTTGTGTATATAGGTATGTATGTTTTTCTTCCACTATAATGCAAGAGCAAAAGCTGTTTTATTTCTTCTAGTTTTGCTGTTTTCTCAGCACCTTGAAAACAATAGACATTCAGTAAATGCTTGTGGAGTGACTAAATGGACAAGATGACCTATCTGCAATACATGGACTGAGGACAGAGATAGCTTTTATATAATTTCCTCACATTGCATATATTAGAAGTGAACAAAATTAGTCATGAGGAATTCAAAACAGATCTCCATTCAGGGATACAATTCTTTCTTCCTAGTCGCATTAATACACACACACACACACACACACACACACACACACACACATACACATAAATATACCAAGGGTCATCATGGCATAGCCTAAGAAAATCCTTCTCAATGATGGGAAATTGAAGGGGCAGAGCCAAAATGTTAGAGTAAAGGTAAGGACTCCCCAGAACTCTCCCCCAAACCCTTCCAATAATGGGAGACTAAAAGGTCAGGTTATGTGGTAAGTCAGAAAGACCAGAGTCCAGAGTCAGAAGACATGACTCTAAGCCCCAGCTCTACCAAATCCTATCTATGTGATTTTGGGCAAGTTAATTCATTTCTCTTGGACTCAGTTTCTTCCATTGTAAGATAAAAAGGTACAAGCCAATGATGGGAAGGTTTGTTCCTGCTTTAAATTTATGATCCTTAGATAATTATGGTTTTGCTTCAAAAATAAGTTTTACAATGCTCATATTGTATTTTCTAAATGATACCTATGGTTAGTTTAACAGGTTGCCTGATATGCCAGGTTGAGGAGGCATATGCATTTTGAACCTGTCACCCCCCCAACCAAGTGACTCACTTTAAACCACTAGGGAGCTTATCCCCATCTGCCTCTCTCTACAAGCTCCATTCTCCTCTCTGTAGTGGGTCACCCCATCTCTGAGCAGTGGCCTCTGGCAGAGCATCAAAGCAAGGTAGTCCCGGTTTGCCCACCTGCTGTTGCCCTCTGCATCTTCCCCCAGTTATTTCCCTGGTCCCTTTTTTCCTTTCTGAAATGCTTCAGCTACCACTGTGTCACAGCAGAATGAGCTCCGGCTAGTTTCCCCAGAGCTCCACGAATCAGTTTTTCTCTGTTTAGCGTCTCCTTAGCTTTAAAACAAACTGAAGATAATCAAGGAGAAACATCATGACCCAGACAATGCCATGCCAAAGCTTTGTGGCTGGATTTTGTGTCTGGCATCTGGACACATCTGGTTTATGTCGCTAAGATAAATCTAAGCTGCACTTTTCTTAGAGATTCTTAGAGAAAACCATAGAATTTGCCCCCAAATCCACTTTTAATTGCTTTTTCATTGTTTCATATTTCATCTCAAATAAAGAGACATGAGGGAAGAGAAAGAGAAGGGGGGGGGGAAGAAGAGAAAGCTGACGGGTCCAGGTGTGCAGGAGATGTGAATGGAAGTGGTTTCTTAGTAATGAATAAACGATTTCAAAATTTCTTTGCCTTGTCCAAAAGCCTATACTTGAGAAGTCCCTCCCCTTCAGTTTCTTTCCAAACCCTTTTGTCCAAAGTATGAGACTGCCTCAGAATGCCAGCCTTCCATCATTAAGGTACCAGTTGAATGGACTCTTTCATAGCTATTCTGGGGGACTCCAAGCGCAGCTTCTTTCTCCCAACTCTTTCACCTGCCCAGTCCAGGGCAGGTGCCTTTAACCTGTTGGGGTTTGTTTCTTCCATTCTGCCTCCGCTGATTTCCAGAGATTTCCTTTGCTTCCTCTCTGCCTCAAAGTGGGGAGGAAAATTGTACTGAGCAAACTGACCAGTAGCCAACAGAGCTTGACGAGAGCAGTGGAGAAGACTTCCTCCCCCCACCCCTTTTGTAGAAAGAAATCTCTACGTTCTGGCAGCATCCCTTCCTAGGACCTAGCCATTTTGACCACTTTAAGCCAGGGCACCTCCCTGGCCCTGGGGCTGCCTTGCTGTTGGCCCTGTGGCTGCCTTGCTGTGCCCTCTGGGATCTCGAGGGAGCTGTTTGGGGAATGAGCCAGCAGGGACTAGAGTTTTGGGGGGGGTTGGAATCCCCGTTTAAGATGGCCATCTCAAAGCCCCTTCCCCCCAAGTTGCCAGGGTTCTGGGGGGAAAAGCTTGGCTTCAGGCGGTTTAACTCATCAAGGGTCAGGAAAAGGGGATGAGGCTGTGGCATGGGCTGAGGGCGCTGCCCAAAGCTCATCGAAAAGGGCCCACAAGGTGGTCTTGGCCGTCTTCTCGGGGTAGCTCCCCAGCCCACAACCACCCAGCTCTCTTACTTGGAGGAGATGGGCTTATCTCCTGAAGCTTCCTCCTGATGCCTGGAAAGGGCCTTCCTTAGTGGGTGGGCACTGCCATGGGTGCCAAATAGCCTGGGGGTTCTTTTGGAGATGCCAACTTGCTCACCGGGTTGGCAGCTCCCTGGGAACTTTCAGAAGCCCACAGACTCAGCGGGGCAAGCGCCAATGGGAGCAGCCCGGGCAGCGGAACTGTGAAGCAGCCCCCCGGCTGCCGGGGTTGGGGGCTGGGGGGCTCCAGGGCTTCTGGCCTTCGGATCCGGGCCAAGGGAGACCTTGAGTCCTTGCCCCCTCCCCCACAGCCCCTCTCTTCCAACTTTCTCCGCCGCCCCTCCTGGAGCAGCCCCAGATGGGCTCCTGGAGCAGCCGGCTCGGCCGCAGTGTGATGCAAGCGCCCGCATAGACCCGGCCGGTCCCGGCCTCGGAGCGAGCCGGGGCCCCCAGAGGCCCCCTGGGGCCCAGCGCTCGCAGGGAGCCCAGTCCAGCCCGGAGCCTGCCGGGCTCCCCCACCGCGCCCCGAAGCCGGGCCCGGGGGAGGCTGCTCCAGCGCGCCCCCCCTCCCGCCCGGCGCCCCGGCCCCCGGAGCCCGAGCAGCGGCCGGGGGCGCCTTCCCCCCCTCCGCACCGCGGCCATCGCAGGCCCCCCCACCGGCCCGCCCGAGCTGGGGGCCGAGCGAGACGGGGCCCTCCCTACCTGGGCTCCCTGGCGCCGGGGCTCCTGGCGGGGGCTGCCTGGCCGCGCGGGGCTGGAGACGCCGAGGCTCGGCTCCGGGGGCGCCCGTCTCGGGCTGGGGCCGGGGCCGGGGCTGCCTGTGTGTGGCTGAGGCTGTGGAGCTGTGTGCGTGTGTGTGCGCGCGTGTGTGCGCGTGTGAGCGTGGGGGAGCCTGTGAGTGGGGGGGGAGCGAGCCTGGGCGCCCGCGCGGGGGGGAAGGGAGGGCTGCCGCAGCCCAGCCTGCCCAGCTCCGGCCGCCCCGGCCCCTGGTCCTGCCCCTGGTCCTGCCCCTGGTCCTGCCCCTGCCGCTGCCCCTGGTCCTGCCCCTGGTCCTGCGCCTGGTACTGCCCCTGTCCCTGGTCCTGCCCCTGCCCCGCCCCTGGTCCTGCCCCTGGTCCTGCCCCTGTCCCTGGTCCTGCCCCTGCCCCTGGTCCTGCCCCTGGTCCTGCTCCTGTCCCTGGTCCTGCCCCTGCCGCTGCCCCTGGTCCTGCCCCTGGCCCCTGTCCCTGGTCCTGCCCCTGCCCCTGGTCCTGCCCCTGGTCCTGCCCCTGCCGCTGCCCCTGGTCCTGCCCCTGGTCCTGCCCCTGGTCCTGCCCCTGCCCCTGCCCCTGGTCCTGCCCCTGGTCCTGCCCCTGGTCCTGCCCCTGGTCCTGCCCCTGCCGCTGCCCCTGGTCCTGCCCCTGGTCCTGCGCCTGGTACTGCTCCTGTCCCTGGTCCTGCCCCTGCCCCTGCCCCGCCCCTGGTCCTGCCCCTGGTCCTGCCCCTGTCCCTGGTCCTGCCCCTGCCCCTGGTCCTGCCCCTGGTCCTGGTCCTGCCCCTGGTCCTGCCCCTGGTCCTGCCCCTGCCGCTGCCCCTGGTCCTGCCCCTGGTCCTGCCCCTGCTCCTGCCCCTGGTCCTGCCCCTGGTACTGCTCCTGTCCCTGGTCCTGCCCCTGCCGCTGCCCCTGGTCCTGCTCCTGGTCCTGGTCCTGCCCCTGCCCCTGGTCCTGCCCCTGCCCCTGCCCCTGACCTGCCCCTGGTCCTGCCCCTGCCCCTGCCCCTGCCCCTGGTCCTGCCCCTGGTCCTGCCCCTGCCCCTGGTCCTGCCCCTGGTCCTGCCCCTGGTCCTGCCCCTGCCGCTGCCCCTGGTCCTGCCCCTGGTCCTGCCCCTGGTCCTGCTCCTGCTGCTGCCCCTGGTCCTGCCCCTGGTACTGCCCCTGTCCCTGGTCCTGCCCCTGCCCCTGCCCTGCCCCTGGTCCTGCCCCTGGTCCTGCCCCTGTCCCTGGTCCTGCCCCTGCCCCTGGTCCTGCCCCTGCCCCTGGTCCTGCCCCGCCCCTGGTCCTGCCCCTGGTCCTGCCTCTGTCCCTGGTCCTGCCCCTGGTCCTGCCCCCACCCGGCCTTGCCTCTACAGAAGCCCCAGCTCTTTCTCCTCCTCTATGGGGCAGGTGGCTGGGCTTCCCCACCCCCCAGCAGCCCAAAGTTTCTCGCTTCTCTCCCTCAGGAGTAGCTTTCCAGCCTCTGGTCCAATGCTTCCCCCCCCCCCCCCTTCTGTCATTCTTCCTGGGCCATCTTTGGCCAGTTCACCTGCCAATTGCCACCTGGGCCACGGGGTCTGGAAAGGCTACTTTGTCCAAACCTCCTTTTCAGGTGGACAAACTGAGGCTTGAAAGGTTGGAGCGTCCTCTCCCAATTTTCAGAAGCTCTATTCTTTCAATAGGAAAGGCTAGATTTGAACCCAGGTCTTTCTGATACCAAATTCTTCACTGTCTTCTGTGAAAAGGGGGGAGGATGGGAGGAAGACAAAAGAAAATTCATCCAGACTAGAGAAGGGAGTAAGCACCCACTGCTAGGTTGACTCCCTTCCTTACGTTTCAACTTCCAGCCTGGTTGTCCTGGGATAGCCCTAGGAACCTGCAGTGGATTGTAAGTGGTCCAAGGCCAGGGTCAGGCCTCCTGGATTCATTGTTGGAAGGATCCCAAGTGGTCAGCTAGGCCAACCACCTCATTGGGGTTTTTTTTTTAGGTTTTTGCAAATGCAAATGGGGTTAAGTGGCTTGCCCAAGGCCACACAGCTGAGTCATTATTAAGTATCTGAGACCAGATTTGAACCCAGGTACTCCTGACTCCAGGGCCGGTGCTTTATCCACGGCGCCACCTAGCCGCCCCATTTTATTTTTATTTTTTTATTACAACCACCTCATTTTTAAGGTGAGGAAACTGAGGGCCCTAAGCATAACTCCTTTTAGCATAGCAATTCCAGGAGATGAACACTAGGTCAAAATGTGGGGGTTATGATGCTGTACCTGCCCCTGATACACTCATTAATTGCTCTCTGATTTCACTCACAGAATCACAGCTGTTTACACACACACACACACACACACACACACACACACACACACACACACACAGAGCACAAACAAACAAACAAAAAAAACCCAGACCCATAGATTTATAGCTGGGAGGAACTTGGGAAGCCACTGAGTTGGACCCCTGCTCCTCATTTTACAGATAAGGAAGCTGAGTAGGTGACTTATGTGGGATCACAGACCCAAGATGGGGTGTGGAACCAGATCACCTGACTCAGGACTAGTGTCCCCTCTTGGGGTACTGACCGACTCCACATTGTCAGCAGACTCACCCTCTTTGTTTATCATCTCTCTCCTTCCAACAGCCCCAAGTGAATACTGATATATGTAGGTAATTATGCAAATTTGCCTTTGAGTTAGTAAGTGTATGTCTCTTGACTCAGCACATTCCCACAGTTCTTAGAGATCCACATTATAGAAAGGATACTGGCAACTCAGAATATGACAAGAGAAGGACAGCTCAGATGGTGAGGACAGGAGAACGGCCATGCCATCTGAGGGTTCCTTGAAGATCTAGGGAAAGAAACAAGGGACACTGCCACCCTCCTTCTTTTATCTGAAAAATTGGCATGAGGAGATGGGAGTAGACTTTTTCATTTTCCCCAGGAGTCAGAACTAGGGATAATGGATGAGAGTTACTAAGAAATGGATGAATATAAGCTCAATATATTAGGGCACACAGCCACCATTTAACAGCTGGAAAGGGCAGAATATATTGCCTTGGGAGGTCTCAATTTTAGCCCTTAGTCAAAGTGGTTTATTTTTGAGGCTAAAGCTGAGGGTCCATATGAGGACTTCTTGCTGGCCTTTTCCAGGTTCTTCCAGGACATACTCAGCTAGGTACAGATTTGGGCTAGCCAACCTTTGAGATCCTTTCCAACTAAGAGATTCTGTGATTACATGGTATTGATTTTCCCTATCTTGATAATCACTTCCCTTCCTCAGCACCACACAGAGGGAGAATGTCTCTAAGTCAATTCAGATAGGAAGGCAATCCAAGAAGAATATTTAGGAGTTAATTTTTCCTTTTAAATCATGCCATTAAGGGGATACATGAAAAGAACCGAAGGCTGAGTGACTCAAGATCATCTTTGCCGACACTGTTACTCTAGTTTCTCCAAATGGCAAGCCTAACTTTTCCAACTTGCAGCTTATTTCTTCTTCTTGATTTGACCTCCTTCAACTATGTAAAAATAGTCCATGACCACCCGAGGAATGCCACTTTATACAAAGTAATCCAATTGTTTTTATCTCTGATACACATTATCTGAGGGTAAATCAGCTCTGTGTTCTAAGTCAATACATTGAATTCTTTCAATCTTGTTGGGATCCACATCATTAATGTTCCTTGATTCCCTTGGGGTAACATTCCATGGGGAACCCCATCTTGTTTGAGGTTTGATTGGACAGCTACAAATAATACAGAGAACAGAATGACTCTGGAAATGTACATGGCCACCAAGACATGGGGGATCCAACCAGAACTTCCTTGACAGCCCTGACTGCCCCTAAGCAAAACCAAAATGAACTTGGATTGATTGTTAATTATTTATCAGCTTATTCAAAATGAACTAAGTCTCATTAGAATCTAAAGCAGAGGTTAACTTGAATAATAACCTGGTGTACAGCATCATGAAGACAATATTAGTCCCAAGATCCCAAGACAAGATGCAAATGACTTAGGGAAGGGCATTTCAGTTGATAGCTCCTTTCATCATCTTTTTGGTTTACATGGTAACATTAGTGAACCGTATTCCTTTGCTCTTTTTTCTTTTTAAATTTTTAAAATTCATTTTGAACTTAAATAGAAAAAGACAAAAACATATACAGCAAAACATGGAGGATTCATTGTATAAACATGAATTACTATTTCAGACTATTTATTTATTTAGCAAAATCTATGTATTAAACACCACACATTGGTTTCAAATCCTTTGTTCTTCCTTATGGGAAAGCAGGGATACAAATGACTTTCAATAAAGATATCAGAAACTTCACTCCCAGGTGTATATGTAAGGGAGTGTTGTATGCACTGTAATGCAGAAATATTCTCTTGCCACAGGGTTCTAAGAGATAGTTTAGAGTCTGGATCTGTATAATTCAATCATGCATTCATTCTATATGATATTGTCTTTTCCCTTCCTTTATTATTTCAAGGAGATGCCATTTCATTAGTGGGGCATTTCTGCTGTTGATGCAGATTTCAATTACACATAACTTAGCAAATGATCTTCCTCTACCAACTCGGAGATAAGTGACCCTTGCCTCCACTGATCTATTACTCAAATGCTTATATTTCTTATTACCAAGTCCCCGCCATGCTCCTCTCTAGCTTTAGGCCATGTTCATCTTGTCCACTTCTTCCAAAGTCTTTCAAACCATTGATCTACTCTGGACTACTAGGCTCCCTACTTCTACCCCAAAACTCAAGAAAGCTGTTCAAAATGGCAGGTATTGGGTGCTATGATCCTACATTAACCATGGTTCAAGAAATATTTGTTTTTTTCCAAATCAAAAGGGGCATAAACAGTTCACGTTCAGATAGTTAATGGAATACCTGAGTAATAAAAGTCATAGTAACCATTCACTTTATGTCACTAGAACTGACTCCCACAAATACAGAAACCTTCAGTGTGATAAATAGCTAAGAATAATTAGATAGGGCTCATCATCCTCAATTCTAAGAATGCCTGGCATTCTTTAAGTCTCAGTTTAAATATGGCATTCTTTAGGAGGGTTTTCTTGGTCCTGCCAACTGCTAGCTCCTATTTTGCATTTATCCCACATGCATTTATTTATATTTATGTCATCTTCCCCATCAGAAAGTAAGCTGATTAAATTCAGGACCCTTTTTCCTTCTTTTGTATGTTTTTCTTTTTTTATACACATTTTAAAGTTTCGTTGGCAACATTTACAGTTTCTCTACCACTTTTCTTAAGTCAAGCCAATGAAGAAAATTAATGAATCAAGTCATAATTTGGATCATGTCAACTTCCAAACTGAAAAATTTTGCAATCGTCTCTTAATTCAGTTCTAGTTACCTCTAGCACCCTCTGAATTTAACTGAAATAAAGAAAAGCTTTGTTGTAAGGTGTTCAGTATTTTAGGAGTACAAAGGGTTCCCCAAACCAGAAACTTTAAAAGTTGTTCCCTAATTGTTATACAAAAAGGCAAATTTTTCTTATTAAGTTCATGTGATAATGGAAAAGGAAAAAAAAAAGGAACTGGTTGTGTCTCCGGGGAGATCAGAAGAGCATAAAGGTATGACCCAGTCAGAGGAAATTATTTGGGAAATAGTCCCCAGGGACAGTTTATTTATCAGAAATTTTTATTTAGCAACAATAAGAGAAAGTAGAATTTGCATCCTATTTAAGCTTCTTTTTTTCTTTTTCTTTTTTTTTGTATCCTTGAAATTTACTTAGCTCATAAACTTTTAAACTTTATTGAATGTACTTCTATGTTATGATAAGTTCCAAGAAGAATCTGGCAGAAAATATTCTTATTGGTATAAGGGGAAAATTGACCTATCTTGTTTTATGGACTTTGCCACTCACATTCTCCTGGAAAAAGAACAGCTTTGATGAAGAGAAGAGAAGGTTGTGTGTGTGTATATATGTGTGTGAGTATGTATGTATGCATGTATGTGTGTGTTTGTGTATGTGAGGAGATTGCCATCAGAGGTGAGATATCAGGGAAGAAAATTTCACAATTTTGCTTAGGAATGGATATGCAGCAGTATTACTTAGAGGATGCTCCTCTGGGTCTGCCCTTGTAAATGCTCATTCCTCTTTTCTTGAACTCCTTTCTTGGAACTTTCCTTTGGACTTCTCTAAATTCTACTTAGTGATATTCCCTGCTCCACACCAGACAAGAATGAAAATTCTCAAAGGATCCATTCAAATTCCTGCTATCATCTATTTAATCAGTTCATCAGTTTAGAAAAATTATTTTGATGCATGATTCACCAGGAAAATCAGCAAATCTCAAAAAAGAATAGATGGAATCCATGAATTATGGGATGTAAAGCTGTTCTAACTTTATTTTATAGATGAGGAGAGTGAGTTGCAAGGAAGTTAGTACTTGCCAGGAGTTCCACTATTTGGTAGTGATCAAACCATGACCTTGCCAATATTTAACACTAGCAAAGCCTAATAATCCATTTCCAGATAGAATTCTGGAACATAAACATCCAGTAGGGTATGGTAGTAGGATTACTGACTGGAGCTCCAGGGTCAGCTTTCATCTCTAATGCCTTCTACCTTCATGACTTTTATAAACTCACTGAGCCTTTATTTACTCCCTTGTCAAATTTGTTGGGTGGGATAAGGGGGTGGAGGGGAGCAGTAGATGGTTTCTCAGATTGTTGGCAGCTCTAAAATGATGATCCCATTATGGAGTTTTAAAAATAGTTTTATGACAACATTTCTAGAAAAGGACAAGCAACCCAGGAGAAATGAACCCAATATACCAAATGGCGACAGGTTTACAGAATTTTATGGGAGGTCATATATTCTCGATGAACGGCAATTTCCTACTGTAAAGCCCCCTTTCCTGTTTTTGGACATTATGTTGGAGAAGCAGACCTTGTACAGAGAACTGTCTGCTCCAGGAGCCCATTAAACACTGGAAAATGTGTAACTGCTCTTTAATCCAATTATAGAGTCCTCATGTTCCTCCTCTTAATAGTACTGCCCTGAGAGTGAAAACCAAAGATAGAACAAGATTTACGAGCCTCCAGAGCTGATCCTGTATGTGGGGCCCCTCCGATGACATCATTTGGTTTGGTCTCTTGTTGTAGAAGGTTGTTAGGGTAATTCTAAAAGGCAAATTCAGTGAGGGAGAGGGAGAACATTTAAAACCAGTGGAGGAACCCTGCAGAGGTTACAGTTCCATATTTAAGGAGCTTCATATGCCCATATAAACAGGTGATAAAAAAACCCATTATCTTTCCAAATGAACTCATTCTGAACTCTTTGTTAGGGTGGATTTTTAGGAGGTTTAGAATGTTTGCAACTATTGTGTAAATACCCACACCTTTAATTATTTAAGTAAACAAGGAGAAAGATCTGCAAACCCACAGCAAACTGGACCCAGGTGAAACCCACACCAACACATATTTAGGAAATAGAGGAATCCCTACACAAGGGAAGCAACTCTTTAGATGAAAATATTACCCCTGCTTTCTTGGTGTCTTACTATTTTTGGAATAAAGTCAGGTTAGAAGAGAGTTCAAACCAGGCAGACTAGAATTCCACTTCTTCGTTCTATTGCACATATCGATCTTTAGAACAACCCTGGGAAGGTGGCAATTTTTTATTTGAATCTTATAATTGAGGAAACTGAGACAGAGATTATATATTGCTTGCTCAGAGTCAAACAGCTAGTTAATGTTTGAGGTCAAATTTGAACTCAATTCTTCCTGACACCAATATGCAACTCTCTATTCACTGCCCCACAAGAGTTTTGTCTAATGACTACCTCCCAGGAACAGGCAAAGCAAAATCAATATTCTTTTCTTGATTATTCATTACTTGCCCGATGCATGCTCAGTTTTGCTCCTCTCCTTCTCTCTGAACTGACATAAGATGAGAGTGTCCTGGGGCCAATAGCCAATAGCTACCAGCATCTAGATGGAGGGATCAATTTGGATGGTGCTAATGACCTCCAAAGAGGATAGCTTGGTAAATGAGGACAGGAGGTGAAGAGTTTGGAAGTGGCAATAGGGAACAAGAAATGGGAGCTTCTGCTCACTGTGACCTGTGATTTGGGGGATATGCAGGAAAGCGCAAGCAGTATTAAGAGGTTGGCAAGGGATTGACTGTCCATGGGAAGGTGGCAGGTCTTGGTGAATGTCAGAAGGTGGAAATCAATATAAATGAAAATGATTAGGGAAGAAGAAGTTTGCTAATTGTGGAGCAGACATTAAAATGAGCACACTAAAAAGAGTGGACAGATAAAAGGAAGGGAATTATGGGATTCGTGTAGTGGACAGTAAGGTGGTAGTGGTGATGGCATGACAAGACTTAGACACTGGTGACCAGACTTCTAAATCAGAGATTTTCGAAAAGGGACAATGGGGGGGTATAATTACTGCTGTGAAATTAGCCCAAGAAGAATATCACTGATTAGAGAGACCTCCCTTGAGGTCCTACCTAGTATCAACAGGTAAAGCTGAATCCTTTGAGGCCCTGGGAGACCCACCCTACAGTGGGAAGGAGCAGGAACACAAGATTGCTGAGACAACCGAGCACTGTCTTTTGGCTTGGCTTGCAAGCTTTATCTAAGCTAGTTATTGAAAAAAGGCACTCCAACTCTCTAAGAAATCTTTTATTTTCTCAGAAATGATGACAAGGGTGGTATGGTTTCTCCCTCCCCTCCCATTAGATTTGACTTCCACATACCAAAGAATTCCATCAGTAATATTTACCAAAAATGAAGAACAAGGACCATTCTGTTTTCTCCTTTCCTTTCTCCCTCCCTCTCCTTCCCTCCTTTCTCTCCTTTCTCTCCTTCTCCCTTCCTTCCTCCTTGTCTTCCTCCATACATATGGGTGCTCTATCCAAAGAGTTCTGGAAAATCAGGTTTTGATAAAGTCATTTGGGATTAAAATGGAGCTACCTGAATATTTTTAAACCCAAATCACTCTGGCTGTCACTGATTGGCTAGTAATAGCTCCCAGCCCAAACCTCAGCTGGTCTTTATTTAGATTTTGATGACTTTCTCAAAAATACCATTGTTTCAGTTCTGGCCACAAATCCTGAGGATCTTTCCCACTCCCTTCTTTTCCTTCTTTTCTGTCATTTCTATTTTTTTGAGTAGGCAAAAGTGATTATTTTTTGCCTAATTTCTTACTTAAACTTAAATCATTGAATAGGTGCTGCCTCAGATAAACCAAGACCTGGGAAAGATTTTAGCTTAAAAAATGATCAAGTCCTCCCTTTGCATCTGGGACCTTCTCCAAGCAGCCTGAATTATGTTTTGCCATTGGATTCAAATGCCTAGAGGAGAGAATAAGGCTGATTACTTTGGATAGCCCTGCTTCACTCAAATCCAATGGACCTGAAAGTCAAGATATCATCTCCTGATTTCATTGATTCTCCTTGAGGATGAAGGACAAACAACATTTCCCCTCCTCTCCTCCCCTCCCCTCTCTCTCTCCAATCATCCATCCATATATCTATCCATCCATACATCTATCTTTTTTATGTATCTATCCATCTATCTTCAGAATTAGCACAATGTCAGCCCTGTACTGATTAATTAATAAAAGTCTTTTTATTGGTTACTTGCTTGATTTGAACTGGGTTATTCATTATTTTAGCCATCTATTTGCTAGTAAGTGAAAGTGAAGTGCAAGCAATCAGAGATCTGTGAGCACCAGACACCTTGAATGGAAACTTCTAGACCAGAAGATATCCTGATACGCCTGGTAACACCTCAATTACACATCAAAAGAATGTTATTAGATGATTGGGAATTTAAAGTGTGTTTTAATGAAGAGACAGCTGCTATATGATGAAGAGGATTTAATAACAAAATCCATTATCATTAACTTCATTGAAATAAAATTAGCCATCTGTGTATGCTTTGCCTGGTTAGGTAGTTTGGAAAGTCATTTAAAGAGGTTGTTTCTTCAGTTAACCTTTAATTTTATATAAAATGGAAGTGTGGATTTTAAACTAGCAAAAAGATTTTTTTCATATCTCTTACTATATATTTAATGGAGTGCCATCTAAGCATCATTCAACTAGTTTAAAAATAGATCTTCCCTTGTTAATTTAGTAATATTATATAGTTTGCTTTCTACACACATATTAAGATAATACAGCAGATAAAGTTCTGGACCTGGAGTTAGGAAGACGAGTTCAAATCCAACTTTAGATACTACTAATCTTGTGACATGGGCAAGTCACTCAACCTTATTTTATTCAATTTCTTCATCCATAAAATGGACAGGAGAAGCAAATCACAAGGCATTCTAATACCTCTTGCAAAACAAAACAAAAAACCAAAACCCCCAAACAAAGCAAAGAAACCTAAATAGGGTCATGAAGAATTGGACATAACTAAAACTGAACCTTAAAGATCTCAGTGAAGAGAGTCTTAGAAGGTGATATGATATCCACCCTGTCATAGCAGAATCAAATTTCAACCAATTTAGATCATATCATTTGGGGTGATGGTACTGTTATTGAATCATAAAGTCCTCATAATGCAGTTTTACTTTAAGGTTTGATCATTGCAAGGACATGATCCTGGACTTTTTGAGACACACAATGAGAAAGCACAGATTCTAAAAGAGTCAGATAGATTTTGAGTATCGACTGGGGGTGAACTCTAATACATGTCTCATATGAAGAGCATCTCAGAAAACTCAGTATTTTCCTCCAAAAATTGAGAACCTTATTGACCACAGGAATAAAGAGAGATCCTCTAGGGAAGGAGACCTGGGCAGATTTCCATACAAATATAGGTGTCTGTGTATGTAGACATCTATGTATATAAATACATAGGGGAAGCTGGGTAGTACAGTGGATAAAGCATTGACCTTGGATTCAGGAGGATGGGAATTCAAATCGAGCCTCAGACACTTGCTACTTAATAGCTATGTGACATTGGGCAAGTCACTTCCCCTTGATTGCCTGGAATCCAGGGCCATCTCTACTTGGCCTGATTTTCATATCTGGCCACTGGACCAGATGTATATATATATATATATATATATATATATATATATATATATATATATATATATATATATATAAAATTTATGAAATTATTTAAAATTGTTATAGACTTCACCAGACTGCCTAAGGGACACATAAAAAGTTTAAGGTTCCCCAGTCTAAGGTTGGGAATGGTCAGAATTGATTTAAAGGCAAGGCCCACATTTATGATAGAATAGGTATTTTGTAGCCTTATAGTGCTGGTGCAGAAATGAACTGCCCTCACACTGTAAGATACATGGAATAAAATCATGAAGATTTAGAATTCAGTTGGCAAATTGCTGACTGCATTACTATTATAACATCTCTTCTATCTCCTTACTTTGATAATGATGAGGATGATTGCTAGCATAGTTTATATACTCTATTTCATTTGATACTCAGTATACTGTTATTATTATTAATATGATTATATTTCTCATTTTACAGATGGGGAAACTGGGGCTGGGAGGAGTTACATATCCAATCCAGAGGCTTTCAGCTAGTAAGTGTTTGAGGGAGGTATTGAATTCAGCTTTTCCTAAGTTTAGGCTTCCAAATACATATTTATTCACTATACAACAAAACAGCATTTCATCATTTATCTAATAAATATCATATATGAAATTTAATAAGATTTTCTGAGCTATTTGAGATTATCTAAATTACTCATCCCATATCCAGTAGAATGTAAGCTCCTAAAGGGAAAGGGCTATGTTGTTTCTTTGTTTTTTCTTTGCTTCCTCAGTACTTTGTGCCTAGAAATTGTTCAATATATGCACATTGGAGTAGAATGTGCTACCATAAGTATTGGTATTTTTATTATTCAAACTAAAGAAAACACTGTTCTTCATTCAGCCAACTAATATTTAAGAAGTCCCTCTTATGTGCCAGCCTCTGTGAATGTGTTGTACAGTAGATGCTTAATATTGGTTGGTTAATTAATTCTGTTACTAACCTCTGATAACAGGACTTTACAGACATGATCTCAATGTCTGTGTTGATAGTCAGGGTTGTTTGAAATTTGTGGAGCAATTAGAAAGTGGGTCTTATACTGTGACTGCTTGAAACCCAGTAATGAACATCATACCTTGGATTAAGGTAACAGATAGTCAAAGGTATTTTTAAAAACTAGTTCCACTTTTCCTCCATTGGCCTGACCTGAATTTAGTGGCTACATCTGCCCTGAATGATAGATCTAAAAATTGCTTTGGAGGTTGCCTATTTCCATAAAATACTGACACACAACTTGTTTGACATCAGCAAGATTGACGTCTAGAAGATGAGGCCAGAATTGAGCCCTGTTATGAAAAGGTAGAGAGCCTGTGATGTAATGATCTTTTACACAAGAGATAAAGGTTGATCCCTCTGCAAGTGTAGTGAGGGAAATAACAACATTGCAAATTGTTTACCCATCTTTTGCTGCTTGAATGTATCTGTGGTTTCACTAAAATTGTCACTTGATAGCAACACGTCTCTGCCCTCCAACCCAAGCCAGTATGGCTCCTTGCTGAGAGGATGGTCCAATACAATCCTTTTGTTGATTCCTATGCAAAAGTCTGGCTGTCCTGTTCTCCCTTGCCTTTGCTCTGTGACTGGGTCCCCTGCCCTCCTCTCTATTCCCCACTGGGTTGGATGGGCAAAGGGTATTTCTTAGATATGGAGAGAATTACCTGGATTTGGTGCCTTGAGATTTGAATCCTAATTGTATAGCTAATCCTCTCAGTAATTATTATTATCATCATTAATATTGGTAATAGTGCCATAGGATAGTTGCCATTGTTTATATATTGATTGAAAGTTTTCTGAGACCATTACAGATGCTATCTCACTTGATCCTCATAAAATAATATCCATGATACATGATACAGACACTGTTATCATTCCCCATTTTACATAAGAGGAGAGTGACATTAAGAGATGTTTCATAAATTGCTCAAGGTAAGCAGGATTCTAACACATCTTCTTCCTGACTCCACACCTAACACTAGCCAGCATACTCACCACCCAACAGCTTCAAGGTGGTACAGTCACTTCCCACCCCTGGCATCAATTACCTCATCTATAAATTTTAGCCTACCAAGAATCTTTCCCTTTCTGTGTAGGGGTCATGTATGGACCCCTTAGTCAGTCTGGGGAATCCTCTGGATCCCTTCTCAAAAATATTTGTTAATTAAAAAAATGGGAAATTTCAGTAGCAAGTCAGTAAAAATAAAGACATGATTTTTCCCTTTCCAAGTTTCCAAATATCCCTGAAATCTATCATCATAACCTCCTTCAGTCCATGTTAATTGCCAAGCCCCATGCCTACAAAGGCAAAATGAGATTGTTCATGCTCCCAAGGACCT